>NW_027363041.1:1871584-2495446 GCF_046119375.1 Phyllobates terribilis | reverse complement strand
TTCAAAGCATTTTTAAATGGCAGCAGAATTCCGAGAACAATGGAAGAGTTCCGAAGCACTTTTAAACTTCAGCGGAATTTCGAGAACAATGGTACAGTTCTGAAGCATTTTTAAACATCAGCGGAATTCCGAGAACAATGGAAGAGTACCGAATCATTTTTAAACGTCAGCAGAATTCCGAGAACAATGGAAGAGAACCGAATCATTTTTAAACATCAGCGGAATTCCGAGAACAAAGGAAGAGTTCCGAAGCATTTTTAAATGTCAGCGGAATTCCGAGAACAATGGTAGAGTTCCGAAGCACTTTTAAACTTCAGCGGAATTCCGAGAAAAATGGAAGAGTCACAAAGGATTTTTTAACGTCAGCGGAATTCCGAGAACAATTTAAGAGTTCCGAAGCAATTTTAAATGTCAGCACAATTCTGAGAACAGTGGAAGAGTTGCGAAGCATTTTTAACTTCAGCAGAATTCCGAGAACAATGGAAGAGTTCCGAAGCATTTTTAAACGTCAGCGGAATTCCGAGAACAATGGTAGAGTTCCGAAGCATTTTTAAACTTCAGCGGAATTCCGAGAAAAATGGAAGAGTTCCGAAGAATTTTTAAACTTCAGCGGAACTCCGAGAAAAATGGAAGAGTTCCGAAGCATTTTTAAACATCAGCGGAATTCCGAGAAAAATGGAAGAGTTACGAAGCATTTTTAAACTTCAGCGGAATTCCGAGAAAAATGGAAGAGTTCCGAAGCATTTTTAAACTTTAGCGGAATTCCGAGAACAATGGAAGAGTTTCAAAGCATTTTTAAATGGCAGCAGAATTCCAAGAACAATGGAAGAGTTCCGAAGCACTTTTAAACTTCAGCGGAATTCTGAGAACAATGGAAGACTTCCGAAGCATTTTTAAACATCAGCGTAATTCCGAGAACAATGGTACAGTTCTGAAGCATTTTTAAACGTCAGCGGAATTCCGAGAACAATGGAAGAGTACCGAATCATTTTTAAACGTCAGCAGAATTCCGAGAACAATGGAAGAGTACCGAATCATTTTTAAACATCAGCGGAATTCCGAGAACAAAGGAAGAGTTCCGAAGCATTTTTAAATGTCAGCAGAATTCCGAGAACAATGGAAGAGTCACAAAGGCTTTTTTAACGTCAGCGGAATTCCGAGAACAATGGAAGAGTACCGAATCATTTTTAAACATCAGCGGAATTCTGAGAACAATGGAAGAGTTCCCAAGCATTTTTAGCTTCAGCAGAATTCCGAGAACATTGGAAGAGTTCCGAAGCATTTTTAAACGTCAGCGGAATTCTGAGAACAATAGAAGAGTTCCGAAGCATTTTTAAACGTCAGCAGAATTCCGAGAACAATGGAAGACTTATGAAGCATTTTTAAACTTCAGCGGAATTCCTAGAACAATGGAAGAGTTCCGATGCATTTTTAAACTTCAGCGGAATTTCTAGAACAATGGAAGTGTTCCGAAGCATTTTAAAACTTCAGCAGAATTCCGAGAACAATGGAAGAGTTCCGAAACATTTTTAAATGTCAGCAGAATTCCGAGAATAATAAAAGAGTTGCAAAGCATTTTTAAACTTCAGCAGAATTCCGAGTGCAATGGAAGAGTTCCGAAGCATTTTTAAACTTCAGCGGAACTCTGAGAAAAATGGAAGAGTTCCGAAGCATTTTTAAACATCAGCGGAACTCTGAGAAAAATGGAAGAGTTCCGAAGCATTTTTAAACTTTAGCGGAATTCTGAGAACAATGGAAGAGTTTCAAAGCATTTTTAAATGGCAGCAGAATTCCGAGAACAATGGAAGAGTTCCGAAGCACTTTTAAACTTCAGCGGAATTTCGAGAACAATGGTACAGTTCTGAAGCATTTTTAAACGTCAGCGGAATTCCGAGAACAATGGAAGAGTAACGAATCATTTTTAAACGTCAGCAGAATTCCGAGAACAATGGAAGAGAACCGAATCATTTTTAAACATCAGCGGAATTCCGAGAACAAAGGAAGAGTTCCGAAGCATTTTTAAATGTCAGCGGAATTCCGAGAACAATGGTAGAGTTCCGAAGCACTTTTAAACTTCAGCGGAATTCCGAGAAAAATGGAAGAGTCACAAAGGATTTTTTAACGTCAGCGGAATTCCGAGAACAATTTAAGAGTTCCGAAGCAATTTTAAATGTCAGCACAATTCTGAGAACAGTGGAAGAGTTGCGAAGCATTTTTAACTTCAGCAGAATTCCGAGAACAATGGAAGAGTTCCGAAGCATTTTTAAACGTCAGCGGAATTCCGAGAACAATGGTAGAGTTCCGAAGCATTTTTAAACTTCAGCGGAATTCCGAGAAAAATGGAAGAGTTCCGAAGAATTTTTAAACTTCAGCGGAACTCCGAGAAAAATGGAAGAGTTCCAAAGCATTTTTAAATGTCAGCAGAATTCCGAGAACAATGGAAGAGTCACAAAGGATTTTTTAACGTCAGCGGAATTCCGAGAACAATTTAAGAGTTCCCAAGCAATTTTAAATGTCAGCAGAATTCTGAGAACAGTGGAAGAGTTCCGAAGCATTTTTAACTTCAGCAGAATTCTGAGAACAATGGAAGAGTTCCGAAGCATTTTTAAACGTCAGCGGAATTCCGAGAACAATGGAAGAGTTCCGAAGCATTTTTAAACTTCAGCGGAACTCCGAGAAAAATGGAAGAGTTCCGAAGGATTTTTAAACATCAGCGGAACTCCGAGAAAAATGGAAGAGTTCCGAAGCATTTTTAAACTTCAGCGGAACTTCGAGAACATAGGAAGACTTCTGAAGCATTTTTAAACGTCAGCGGAATTCTGAGAAAAATGGAAGAGTACCGAAGCATTTTTAAACATCAGCGGAATTCTGAGAAAAATGGAAGAGTTCCGAAGCATTTTTAAACATCAGCGGAACTCCGAGAAAAATGGAAGAGTTCCAAAGCATTTTTAAATGTCAGCAGAATTCCGAGAACAATGGAAGAGTCACAAAGGATTTTTTAACGTCAGCGGAATTCCGAGAACAATTTAAGAGTTCCGAAGCAATTTTAAATGTCAGCAGAATTCTGAGAACAGTGGAAGAGTTCCGAAGCATTTTTAACTTCAGCAGAATTCTGAGAACAATGGAAGAGTTCCGAAGCATTTTTAAACGTCAGCGGAATTCCGAGAACAATGGAAGAGTTCCGAAGCATTTTTAAACTTCAGCGGAACTCCGAGAAAAATGGAAGAGTTCCGAAGCATTTTTAAACATCAGCGGAACTCCGAGAAAAATGGAAGAGTTCCGAAGCATTTTTAAACTTCAGCGGAACTTCGAGAACATAGGAAGACTTCTGAAGCATTTTTAAACGTCAGCGGAATTCTGAGAAAAATGGAAGAGTACCGAAGCATTTTTAAACATCAGCGGAATTCTGAGAACAATGGAAGTGTTCTGAAGCATTTTTAAACTTCAGCGGAATTTCGAGAACATAGGAAGACTTCCGAAGCATTTTTAAATGTCAGCGGAACTCCGAGAACAATGGTAGAGTTCCGAAGCATTTTTAAACTTCAGTGGAATTCCGAGAAAAATGGAAGAGTTCCGAAGCATTTTTAAACTTCAGCAGAATTCCGAGAAAAATGGAAGAGTTCCGAAGGATTTTTAAACATTAGCGGAATTCTGAGAACAATGGAAGAGTTCCAAAGCATTTTTTGCTTCAGTAGAATTCCGAGAACAATGGAAGAGTTCCGAAGCATTTTTAAACGTCAGCGGAATTCTGAGAACAATAGAAGAGTTCCGAAGCATTTTTAAACGTCAGCGGAATTCCGAGAACAATGGAAGACTTCTGAAGCATTTTCAAACTTCAGCGGAATTCCTAGAACAATGGAAGAGTTCCGATGCATTTTTAAACTTCAGCGGAATTTCTAGAACAATGGAAGTGTTCCAAAGCATTTTAAAACTTCAGCAGAATTCCGAGAACAATGGAAGAGTTCCGAAACATTTTTAAATGTCAGCAGAATTCCGAGAACAATGGAAGAGTCACAAAGGATTTTTTAATGTCAGCGGAATTCCGAGAACAATTTAAGAGTTCCGAAGCAATTTTAAATGTCAGCACAATTCTGAGAACAGTGGAAGAGTTGCGAAGCATTTTTAACTTCAGCAGAATTCCGAGAACAATGGAAGAGATCCGAAGCATTTTTAAACGTCAGCGGAATTCCGAGAACAATGGTAGAGTTCCGAAGCATTTTTAAACTTCAGCGGAATTCCGAGAAAAATGGAAGAGTTCCGAAGAATTTTTAAACTTCAGCGGAACTCCGAGAAAAATGGAAGAGTTCCGAAGCATTTTTAAACATCAGCGGAACTTAGAGAAAAATGGAAGAGTTCCGAAGCATTTTTAAACTTCAGCGGAACTTCGAGAACATAGGAAGACTTCCGAAGCATTTTTAAACGTCAGCGGAATTCTGAGAAAAATGGAAGAGTTCCGAAGCATTTTTAAACATCAGCGGAATTCTGAGAACAATGGAAGTGTTCTGAAGCATTTTTAAACTTCAGCGGAATTTCGAGAACATAGGAAGACTTCCGAAGCATTTTTAAACTTCAGCGGAACTCCGCGAAAAATGGAAGAGTTCCGAAGCATTTTTAAACATCAGCGGAACTCCGAGAAAAATGGAAGAGTTCCAAAGCATTTTTAAATGTCAGCAGAATTCCGAGAACAATGGAAGAGTCACAAAGGATTTTTTAACGTCAGCGGAATTCCGAGAACAATTTAAGAGTTCCCAAGCAATTTTAAATGTCAGCAGAATTCTGAGAACAGTGGAAGAGTTCCGAAGCATTTTTAACTTCAGCAGAATTCTGAGAACAATGGAAGAGTTCCGAAGCATTTTTAAACGTCAGCGGAATTCCGAGAACAATGGAAGAGTTCCGAAGCATTTTTAAACTTCAGCGGAACTCCGAGAAAAATGGAAGAGTTCCGAAGCATTTTTAAACATCAGCGGAACTCCGAGAAAAATGGAAGAGTTCCGAAGCATTTTTAAACTTCAGCGGAACTTCGAGAACATAGGAAGACTTCTGAAGCATTTTTAAACGTCAGCGGAATTCTGAGAAAAATGGAAGAGTACCGAAGCATTTTTAAACATCAGCGGAATTCTGAGAAAAATGGAAGAGTTCCGAAGCATTTTTAAACATCAGCGGAACTCCGAGAAAAATGGAAGAGTTCCAAAGCATTTTTAAATGTCAGCAGAATTCCGAGAACAATGGAAGAGTCACAAAGGATTTTTTAACGTCAGCGGAATTCCGAGAACAATTTAAGAGTTCCGAAGCAATTTTAAATGTCAGCAGAATTCTGAGAACAGTGGAAGAGTTCCGAAGCATTTTTAACTTCAGCAGAATTCTGAGAACAATGGAAGAGTTCCGAAGCATTTTTAAACGTCAGCGGAATTCCGAGAACAATGGAAGAGTTCCGAAGCATTTTTAAACTTCAGCGGAACTCCGAGAAAAATGGAAGAGTTCCGAAGCATTTTTAAACATCAGCGGAACTCCGAGAAAAATGGAAGAGTTCCGAAGCATTTTTAAACGTCAGCGGAATTCTGAGAACAATAGAAGAGTTCCGAAGCATTTTTAAACGTCAGCGGAATTCCGAGAACAATGGAAGACTTCTGAAGCATTTTTAAACTTCAGCGGAATTCCTAGAACAATGGAAGAGTTCCGATGCATTTTTAAACTTCAGCGGAATTTCTAGAACAATGGAAGTGTTCCAAAGCATTTTAAAACTTCAGCAGAATTCCGAGAACAATGGAAGAGTTCCGAAACATTTTTAAATGTCAGCAGAATTCCGAGAACAATGGAAGAGTCACAAAGGATTTTTTAACGTCAGCGGAATTCCGAGAACAATTTAAGAGTTCCGAAGCAATTTTAAATGTCAGCACAATTCTGAGAACAGTGGAAGAGTTGCGAAGCATTTTTAACTTCAGCAGAATTCCGAGAACAATGGAAGAGTTCCGAAGCATTTTTAAACGTCAGCGGAATTCCGAGAACAATGGTAGAGTTCCGAAGCATTTTTAAACTTCAGCGGAATTCCGAGAAAAATGGAAGAGTTCCGAAGAATTTTTAAACTTCAGCGGAACTCCGAGAAAAATGGAAGAGTTCCGAAGCATTTTTAAACATCAGCGGAACTTAGAGAAAAATGGAAGAGTTCCGAAGCATTTTTAAACTTCAGCAGAACTTCGAGAACATAGGAAGACTTCCGAAGCATTTTTAAACGTCAGCGGAATTCTGAGAAAAATGGAAGAGTTCCGAAGCATTTTTAAACATCAGCGGAATTCTGAGAACAATGGAAGTGTTCTGAAGCATTTTTAAACTTCAGCGGAATTTCGAGAACATAGGAAGACTTCCGAAGCATTTTTAAACTTCAGCGGAACTCCGCGAAAAATGGAAGAGTTCCGAAGCATTTTTAAACATCAGCGGAACTGAGAGAAAAATGGAAGAGTTCCAAAGCATTTTTAAATGTCAGCAGAATTCCGAGAACAATGGAAGAGTCACAAAGGATTTTTTAACGTCAGCGGAATTCCGAGAACAATTTAAGAGTTCCCAAGCAATTTTAAATGTCAGCAGAATTCTGAGAACAGTGGAAGAGTTCCGAAGCATTTTTAACTTCAGCAGAATTCTGAGAACAATGGAAGAGTTCCGAAGCATTTTTAAACGTCAGCGGAATTCCGAGAACAATGGAAGAGTTCCGAAGCATTTTTAAACTTCAGCGGAACTCCGAGAAAAATGGAAGAGTTCCGAAGCATTTTTAAACATCAGCGGAACTCCGAGAAAAATGGAAGAGTTCCGAAGCATTTTTAAACTTCAGCGGAACTTCGAGAACATAGGAAGACTTCTGAAGCATTTTTAAACGTCAGCGGAATTCTGAGAAAAATGGAAGAGTACCGAAGCATTTTTAAACATCAGCGGAATTCTGAGAAAAATGGAAGAGTTCCGAAGCATTTTTAAACATCAGCGGAACTCCGAGAAAAATGGAAGAGTTCCAAAGCATTTTTAAATGTCAGCAGAATTCCGAGAACAATGGAAGAGTCACAAAGGATTTTTTAACGTCAACGGAATTCCGAGAACAATTTAAGAGTTCCGAAGCAATTTTAAATGTCAGCAGAATTCTGAGAACAGTGGAAGAGTTCCGAAGCATTTTTAACTTCAGCAGAATTCTGAGAACAATGGAAGAGTTCCGAAGCATTTTTAAACGTCAGCGGAATTCCGAGAACAATGGAAGAGTTCCGAAGCATTTTTAAACTTCAGCGGAACTCCGAGAAAAATGGAAGAGTTCCGAAGCATTTTTAAACATCAGCGGAACTCCGAGAAAAATGGAAGAGTTCCGAAGCATTTTTAAACTTCAGCGGAACTTCGAGAACATAGGAAGACTTCTGAAGCATTTTTAAACGTCAGCGGAATTCTGAGAAAAATGGAAGAGTACCGAAGCATTTTTAAACATCAGCGGAATTCTGAGAACAATGGAAGTGTTCTGAAGCATTTTTAAACTTCAGCGGAATTTCGAGAACATAGGAAGACTTCCGAAGCATTTTTAAATGTCAGCGGAACTCCGAGAACAATGGTAGAGTTCCGAAGCATTTTTAAACTTCAGCGGAATTCCGAGAAAAATGGAAGAGTTCCGAAGCATTTTTAAACTTCAGCAGAATTCCGAGAAAAATGGAAGAGTTCCGAAGGATTTTTAAACATTAGCGGAATTCTGAGAACAATGGAAGAGTTCCAAAGCATTTTTTGCTTCAGTAGAATTCCGAGAACAATGGAAGAGTTCCGAAGCATTTTTAAACATCAGCGGAATTCTGAGAACAATGGAAGTGTTCTGAAGCATTTTTAAACTTCAGCGGAATTTCGAGAACATAGGAAGACTTCCGAAGCATTTTTAAACTTCAGCGGAACTCCGCGAAAAATGGAAGAGTTCCGAAGCATTTTTAAACATCAGCGGAACTCCGAGAAAAATGGAAGAGTTCCAAAGCATTTTTAAATGTCAGCAGAATTCCGAGAACAATGGAAGAGTCACAAAGGATTTTTTAACGTCAGCGGAATTCCGAGAACAATTTAAGAGTTCCCAAGCAATTTTAAATGTCAGCAGAATTCTGAGAACAGTGGAAGAGTTCCGAAGCATTTTTAACTTCAGCAGAATTCTGAGAACAATGGAAGAGTTCCGAAGCATTTTTAAACGTCAGCGGAATTCCGAGAACAATGGAAGAGTTCCGAAGCATTTTTAAACTTCAGCGGAACTCCGAGAAAAATGGAAGAGTTCCGAAGCATTTTTAAACATCAGCGGAACTCCGAGAAAAATGGAAGAGTTCCGAAGCATTTTTAAACTTCAGCGGAACTTCGAGAACATAGGAAGACTTCTGAAGCATTTTTAAACGTCAGCGGAATTCTGAGAAAAATGGAAGAGTACCGAAGCATTTTTAAACATCAGCGGAATTCTGAGAAAAATGGAAGAGTTCCGAAGCATTTTTAAACATCAGCGGAACTCCGAGAAAAATGGAAGAGTTCCAAAGCATTTTTAAATGTCAGCAGAATTCCGAGAACAATGGAAGAGTCACAAAGGATTTTTTAACGTCAGCGGAATTCCGAGAACAATTTAAGAGTTCCGAAGCAATTTTAAATGTCAGCAGAATTCTGAGAACAGTGGAAGAGTTCCGAAGCATTTTTAACTTCAGCAGAATTCTGAGAACAATGGAAGAGTTCCGAAGCATTTTTAAACGTCAGCGGAATTCCGAGAACAATGGAAGAGTTCCGAAGCATTTTTAAACTTCAGCGGAACTCCGAGAAAAATGGAAGAGTTCCGAAGCATTTTTAAACATCAGCGGAACTCCGAGAAAAATGGAAGAGTTCCGAAGCATTTTTAAACGTCAGCGGAATTCTGAGAACAATAGAAGAGTTCCGAAGCATTTTTAAACGTCAGCGGAATTCCGAGAACAATGGAAGACTTCTGAAGCATTTTTAAACTTCAGCGGAATTCCTAGAACAATGGAAGAGTTCCGATGCATTTTTAAACTTCAGCGGAATTTCTAGAACAATGGAAGTGTTCCAAAGCATTTTAAAACGTCAGCAGAATTCCGAGAACAATGGAAGAGTTCCGAAACATTTTTAAATGTCAGCAGAATTCCGAGAACAATGGAAGAGTCACAAAGGATTTTTTAACGTCAGCGGAATTCCGAGAACAATTTAAGAGTTCCGAAGCAATTTTAAATGTCAGCACAATTCTGAGAACAGTGGAAGAGTTGCGAAGCATTTTTAACTTCAGCAGAATTCCGAGAACAATGGAAGAGTTCCGAAGCATTTTTAAACGTCAGCGGAATTCCGAGAACAATGGTAGAGTTCCGAAGCATTTTTAAACTTCAGCGGAATTCCGAGAAAAATGGAAGAGTTCCGAAGAATTTTTAAACGTCAGCGGAACTTCGAGAACATAGGAAGACTTCCGAAGCATTTTTAAACGTCAGCGGAATTCTGAGAAAAATGGAAGAGTTCCGAAGCATTTTTAAACATCAGCGGAATTCTGAGAACAATGGAAGTGTTCTGAAGCATTTTTAAACTTCAGCGGAATTTCGAGAACATAGGAAGACTTCCGAAGCATTTTTAAACTTCAGCGGAACTCCGCGAAAAATGGAAGAGTTCCGAAGCATTTTTAAACATCAGCGGAACTCCGAGAAAAATGGAAGAGTTCCAAAGCATTTTTAAATGTCAGCAGAATTCCGAGAACAATGGAAGAGTCACAAAGGATTTTTTAACGTCAGCGGAATTCCGAGAACAATTTAAGAGTTCCCAAGCAATTTTAAATGTCAGCAGAATTCTGAGAACAGTGGAAGAGTTCCGAAGCATTTTTAACTTCAGCAGAATTCCGAGAACAATGGAAGAGTTCCGAAGCATTTTTAAACTTCAGCGGAACTTCGAGAACATAGGAAGACTTCCGAAGCATTTTTAAACTTCAGCGGAACTCCGAGAAAAATGGAAGAGTTCCGAAGCATTTTTAAACATCAGCGGAACTCCGAGAAAAATGGAAGAGTTCCGAAGCATTTTTAAACTTCAGCGGAACTTCGAGAACATAGGAAGACTTCTGAAGCATTTTTAAACGTCAGCGGAATTCTGAGAAAAATGGAAGAGTACCGAAGCATTTTTAAACATCAGCGGAATTCTGAGAACAATGGAAGTGTTCTGAAGCATTTTTAAACTTCAGCGGAATTTCGAGAACATAGGAAGACTTCCGAAGCATTTTTAAATGTCAGCGGAACTCCGAGAACAATGGTAGAGTTCCGAAGCATTTTTAAACTTCAGCGGAATTCCGAGAAAAATGGAAGAGTTTCGAAGCATTTTTAAACTTCAGCAGAATTCCGAGAAAAATGGAAGAGTTCCGAAGGATTTTTAAACATTAGCGGAATTCTGAGAACAATGGAAGAGTTCCAAAGCATTTTTTGCTTCAGTAGAATTCCGAGAACAATGGAAGAGTTCCGAAGCATTTTTAAACGTCAGCGGAATTCTGAGAACAATAGAAGAGTTCCGAAGCATTTTTAAACGTCAGCAGAATTCCGAGAACAATGGAAGAGTCACAAAGGATTTTTTAACGTCAGCGGAATTCCGAGAACAATTTAAGAGTTCCGAAGCAATTTTAAATGTCAGCACAATTCTGAGAACAGTGGAAGAGTTGCGAAGCATTTTTAACTTCAGCAGAATTCCGAGAACAATGGAAGAGATCCGAAGCATTTTTAAACGTCAGCGGAATTCCGAGAACAATGGTAGAGTTCCGAAGCATTTTTAAACTTCAGCGGAATTCCGAGAAAAATGGAAGAGTTCCGAAGAATTTTTAAACTTCAGCGGAACTCCGAGAAAAATGGAAGAGTTCCGAAGCATTTTTAAACATCAGCGGAACTTAGAGAAAAATGGAAGAGTTCCGAAGCATTTTTAAACTTCAGCGGAACTTCGAGAACATAGGAAGACTTCCGAAGCATTTTTAAACGTCAGCGGAATTCTGAGAAAAATGGAAGAGTTCCAAAGCATTTTTAAACATCAGCGGAATTCTGAGAACAATGGAAGTGTTCTGAAGCATTTTTAAACTTCAGCGGAATTTCGAGAACATAGGAAGACTTCCGAAGCATTTTTAAACTTCAGCGGAACTCCGCGAAAAATGGAAGAGTTCCGAAGCATTTTTAAACATCAGCGGAACTGAGAGAAAAATGGAAGAGTTCCAAAGCATTTTTAAATGTCAGCAGAATTCCGAGAACAATGGAAGAGTCACAAAGGATTTTTTAACGTCAGCGGAATTCCGAGAACAATTTAAGAGTTCCCAAGCAATTTTAAATGTCAGCAGAATTCTGAGAACAGTGGAAGAGTTCCGAAGCATTTTTAACTTCAGCAGAATTCTGAGAACAATGGAAGAGTTCCGAAGCATTTTTAAACGTCAGCGGAATTCCGAGAACAATGGAAGAGTTCCGAAGCATTTTTAAACTTCAGCGGAACTCCGAGAAAAATGGAAGAGTTCCGAAGCATTTTTAAACATCAGCGGAACTCCGAGAAAAATGGAAGAGTTCCGAAGCATTTTTAAACTTCAGCGGAACTTCGAGAACATAGGAAGACTTCTGAAGCATTTTTAAACGTCAGCGGAATTCTGAGAAAAATGGAAGAGTACCGAAGCATTTTTAAACATCAGCGGAATTCTGAGAAAAATGGAAGAGTTCCGAAGCATTTTTAAACATCAGCGGAACTCCGAGAAAAATGGAAGAGTTCCAAAGCATTTTTAAATGTCAGCAGAATTCCGAGAACAATGGAAGAGTCACAAAGGATTTTTTAACGTCAACGGAATTCCGAGAACAATTTAAGAGTTCCGAAGCAATTTTAAATGTCAGCAGAATTCTGAGAACAGTGGAAGAGTTCCGAAGCATTTTTAACTTCAGCAGAATTCTGAGAACAATGGAAGAGTTCCGAAGCATTTTTAAACGTCAGCGGAATTCCGAGAACAATGGAAGAGTTCCGAAGCATTTTTAAACTTCAGCGGAACTCCGAGAAAAATGGAAGAGTTCCGAAGCATTTTTAAACATCAGCGGAACTCCGAGAAAAATGGAAGAGTTCCGAAGCATTTTTAAACTTCAGCGGAACTTCGAGAACATAGGAAGACTTCTGAAGCATTTTTAAACGTCAGCGGAATTCTGAGAAAAATGGAAGAGTACCGAAGCATTTTTAAACATCAGCGGAATTCTGAGAACAATGGAAGTGTTCTGAAGCATTTTTAAACTTCAGCGGAATTTCGAGAACATAGGAAGACTTCCGAAGCATTTTTAAATGTCAGCGGAACTCCGAGAACAATGGTAGAGTTCCGAAGCATTTTTAAACTTCAGCGGAATTCCGAGAAAAATGGAAGAGTTCCGAAGCATTTTTAAACTTCAGCAGAATTCCGAGAAAAATGGAAGAGTTCCGAAGGATTTTTAAACATTAGCGGAATTCTGAGAACAATGGAAGAGTTCCAAAGCATTTTTTGCTTCAGTAGAATTCCGAGAACAATGGAAGAGTTCCGAAGCATTTTTAAACATCAGCGGAACTCCGAGAACATAGGAAGACTTCCGAAGCATTTTTAAACGTCAGCGGAATTCTGAGAAAAATGGAAGAGTTCCGAAGCATTTTTAAACATCAGCGGAATTCTGAGAACAATGGAAGTGTTCTGAAGCATTTTTAAACTTCAGCGGAATTTCGAGAACATAGGAAGACTTCCGAAGCATTTTTAAACTTCAGCGGAACTCCGCGAAAAATGGAAGAGTTCCGAAGCATTTTTAAACATCAGCGGAACTCCGAGAAAAATGGAAGAGTTCCAAAGCATTTTTAAATGTCAGCAGAATTCCGAGAACAATGGAAGAGTCACAAAGGATTTTTTAACGTCAGCGGAATTCCGAGAACAATTTAAGAGTTCCCAAGCAATTTTAAATGTCAGCAGAATTCTGAGAACAGTGGAAGAGTTCCGAAGCATTTTTAACTTCAGCAGAATTCTGAGAACAATGGAAGAGTTCCGAAGCATTTTTAAACGTCAGCGGAATTCCGAGAACAATGGAAGAGTTCCGAAGCATTTTTAAACTTCAGCGGAACTCCGAGAAAAATGGAAGAGTTCCGAAGCATTTTTAAACATCAGCGGAACTCCGAGAAAAATGGAAGAGTTCCGAAGCATTTTTAAACTTCAGCGGAACTTCGAGAACATAGGAAGACTTCTGAAGCATTTTTAAACGTCAGCGGAATTCTGAGAAAAATGGAAGAGTACCGAAGCATTTTTAAACATCAGCGGAATTCTGAGAAAAATGGAAGAGTTCCGAAGCATTTTTAAACATCAGCGGAACTCCGAGAAAAATGGAAGAGTTCCAAAGCATTTTTAAATGTCAGCAGAATTCCGAGAACAATGGAAGAGTCACAAAGGATTTTTTAACGTCAGCGGAATTCCGAGAACAATTTAAGAGTTCCGAAGCAATTTTAAATGTCAGCAGAATTCTGAGAACAGTGGAAGAGTTCCGAAGCATTTTTAACTTCAGCAGAATTCTGAGAACAATGGAAGAGTTCCGAAGCATTTTTAAACGTCAGCGGAATTCCGAGAACAATGGAAGAGTTCCGAAGCATTTTTAAACTTCAGCGGAACTCCGAGAAAAATGGAAGAGTTCCGAAGCATTTTTAAACATCAGCGGAACTCCGAGAAAAATGGAAGAGTTCCAAAGCATTTTTAAATGTCAGCAGAATTCCGAGAACAATGGAAGAGTCACAAAGGATTTTTTAACGTCAGCGGAATTCCGAGAACAATTTAAGAGTTCCGAAGCAATTTTAAATGTCAGCAGAATTCTGAGAACAGTGGAAGAGTTCCGAAGCATTTTTAACTTCAGCAGAATTCTGAGAACAATGGAAGAGTTCCGAAGCATTTTTAAACGTCAGCGGAATTCCGAGAACAATGGAAGAGTTCCGAAGCATTTTTAAACTTCAGCGGAACTCCGAGAAAAATGGAAGAGTTCCGAAGCATTTTTAAACATCAGCGGAACTCCGAGAAAAATGGAAGAGTTCCGAAGCATTTTTAAACGTCAGCGGAATTCTGAGAACAATAGAAGAGTTCCGAAGCATTTTTAAACGTCAGCGGAATTCCGAGAACAATGGAAGACTTCTGAAGCATTTTTAAACTTCAGCGGAATTCCTAGAACAATGGAAGAGTTCCGATGCATTTTTAAACTTCAGCGGAATTTCTAGAACAATGGAAGTGTTCCAAAGCATTTTAAAACGTCAGCAGAATTCCGAGAACAATGGAAGAGTTCCGAAACATTTTTAAATGTCAGCAGAATTCCGAGAACAATGGAAGAGTCACAAAGGATTTTTTAACGTCAGCGGAATTCCGAGAACAATTTAAGAGTTCCGAAGCAATTTTAAATGTCAGCACAATTCTGAGAACAGTGGAAGAGTTGCGAAGCATTTTTAACTTCAGCAGAATTCCGAGAACAATGGAAGAGTTCCGAAGCATTTTTAAACGTCAGCGGAATTCCGAGAACAATGGTAGAGTTCCGAAGCATTTTTAAACTTCAGCGGAATTCCGAGAAAAATGGAAGAGTTCCGAAGAATTTTTAAACGTCAGCGGAACTTCGAGAACATAGGAAGACTTCCGAAGCATTTTTAAACGTCAGCGGAATTCTGAGAAAAATGGAAGAGTTCCGAAGCATTTTTAAACATCAGCGGAATTCTGAGAACAATGGAAGTGTTCTGAAGCATTTTTAAACTTCAGCGGAATTTCGAGAACATAGGAAGACTTCCGAAGCATTTTTAAACTTCAGCGGAACTCCGCGAAAAATGGAAGAGTTCCGAAGCATTTTTAAACATCAGCGGAACTCCGAGAAAAATGGAAGAGTTCCAAAGCATTTTTAAATGTCAGCAGAATTCCGAGAACAATGGAAGAGTCACAAAGGATTTTTTAACGTCAGCGGAATTCCGAGAACAATTTAAGAGTTCCCAAGCAATTTTAAATGTCAGCAGAATTCTGAGAACAGTGGAAGAGTTCCGAAGCATTTTTAACTTCAGCAGAATTCCGAGAACAATGGAAGAGTTCCGAAGCATTTTTAAACTTCAGCGGAACTTCGAGAACATAGGAAGACTTCCGAAGCATTTTTAAACTTCAGCGGAACTCCGAGAAAAATGGAAGAGTTCCGAAGCATTTTTAAACATCAGCGGAACTCCGAGAAAAATGGAAGAGTTCCGAAGCATTTTTAAACTTCAGCGGAACTTCGAGAACATAGGAAGACTTCTGAAGCATTTTTAAACGTCAGCGGAATTCTGAGAAAAATGGAAGAGTACCGAAGCATTTTTAAACATCAGCGGAATTCTGAGAACAATGGAAGTGTTCTGAAGCATTTTTAAACTTCAGCGGAATTTCGAGAACATAGGAAGACTTCCGAAGCATTTTTAAATGTCAGCGGAACTCCGAGAACAATGGTAGAGTTCCGAAGCATTTTTAAACTTCAGCGGAATTCCGAGAAAAATGGAAGAGTTCCGAAGCATTTTTAAACTTCAGCAGAATTCCGAGAAAAATGGAAGAGTTCCGAAGGATTTTTAAACATTAGCGGAATTCTGAGAACAATGGAAGAGTTCCAAAGCATTTTTTGCTTCAGTAGAATTCCGAGAACAATGGAAGAGTTCCGAAGCATTTTTAAACGTCAGCGGAATTCTGAGAACAATAGAAGAGTTCCGAAGCATTTTTAAACGTCAGCAGAATTCCGAGAACAATGGAAGAGTCACAAAGGATTTTTTAACGTCAGCGGAATTCCGAGAACAATTTAAGAGTTCCGAAGCAATTTTAAATGTCAGCACAATTCTGAGAACAGTGGAAGAGTTGCGAAGCATTTTTAACTTCAGCAGAATTCCGAGAACAATGGAAGAGATCCGAAGCATTTTTAAACGTCAGCGGAATTCCGAGAACAATGGTAGAGTTCCGAAGCATTTTTAAACTTCAGCGGAATTCCGAGAAAAATGGAAGAGTTCCGAAGAATTTTTAAACTTCAGCGGAACTCCGAGAAAAATGGAAGAGTTCCGAAGCATTTTTAAACATCAGCGGAACTTAGAGAAAAATGGAAGAGTTCCGAAGCATTTTTAAACTTCAGCGGAACTTCGAGAACATAGGAAGACTTCCGAAGCATTTTTAAACGTCAGCGGAATTCTGAGAAAAATGGAAGAGTTCCGAAGCATTTTTAAACATCAGCGGAATTCTGAGAACAATGGAAGTGTTCTGAAGCATTTTTAAACTTCAGCGGAATTTCGAGAACATAGGAAGACTTCCGAAGCATTTTTAAACTTCAGCGGAACTCCGCGAAAAATGGAAGAGTTCCGAAGCATTTTTAAACATCAGCGGAACTCCGAGAAAAATGGAAGAGTTCCAAAGCATTTTTAAATGTCAGCAGAATTCCGAAAACAATGGAAGAGTCACAATGGATTTTTTAACGTCAGCGGAATTCCGAGAACAATTTAAGAGTTCCCAAGCAATTTTAAATGTCAGCAGAATTCTGAGAACAGTGGAAGAGTTCCGAAGCATTTTTAACTTCAGCAGAATTCTGAGAACAATGGAAGAGTTCCGAAGCATTTTTAAACGTCAGCGGAATTCCGAGAACAATGGAAGAGTTCCGAAGCATTTTTAAACTTCAGCGGAACTCCGAGAAAAATGGAAGAGTTCCGAAGCATTTTTAAACATCAGCGGAACTCCGAGAAAAATGGAAGAGTTCCGAAGCATTTTTAAACTTCAGCGGAACTTCGAGAACATAGGAAGACTTCTGAAGCATTTTTAAACGTCAGCGGAATTCTGAGAAAAATGGAAGAGTACCGAAGCATTTTTAAACATCAGCGGAATTCTGAGAACAATGGAAGTGTTCTGAAGCATTTTTAAACTTCAGCGGAATTTCGAGAACATAGGAAGACTTCCGAAGCATTTTTAAATGTCAGCGGAACTCCGAGAACAATGGTAGAGTTCCGAAGCATTTTTAAACTTCAGCGGAATTCCGAGAAAAATGGAAGAGTTCCGAAGCATTTTTAAACTTCAGCAGAATTCCGAGAAAAATGGAAGAGTTCCGAAGGATTTTTAAACATTAGCGGAATTCTGAGAACAATGGAAGAGTTCCAAAGCATTTTTTGCTTCAGTAGAATTCCGAGAACAATGGAAGAGTTCCGAAGCATTTTTAAACATCAGCGGAACTCCGAGAAAAATGGAAGAGTTCCGAAGCATTTTTAAACTTCAGCGGAACTTCGAGAACATAGGAAGACTTCTGAAGCATTTTTAAACGTCAGCGGAATTCTGAGAAAAATGGAAGAGTACCGAAGCATTTTTAAACATCAGCGGAATTCTGAGAACAATGGAAGTGTTCTGAAGCATTTTTAAACTTCAGCGGAATTTCGAGAACATAGGAAGACTTCCGAAGCATTTTTAAATGTCAGCGGAACTCCGAGAACAATGGTAGAGTTCCGAAGCATTTTTAAACTTCAGCGGAATTCCGAGAAAAATGGAAGAGTTCCGAAGCATTTTTAAACTTCAGCAGAATTCCGAGAAAAATGGAAGAGTTCCGAAGGATTTTTAAACATTAGCGGAATTCTGAGAACAATGGAAGAGTTCCAAAGCATTTTTTGCTTCAGTAGAATTCCGAGAACAATGGAAGAGTTCCGAAGCATTTTTAAACATCAGCGGAACTCCGAGAACATAGGAAGACTTCCGAAGCATTTTTAAACGTCAGCGGAATTCTGAGAAAAATGGAAGAGTTCCGAAGCATTTTTAAACATCAGCGGAATTCTGAGAACAATGGAAGTGTTCTGAAGCATTTTTAAACTTCAGCGGAATTTCGAGAACATAGGAAGACTTCCGAAGCATTTTTAAACTTCAGCGGAACTCCGCGAAAAATGGAAGAGTTCCGAAGCATTTTTAAACATCAGCGGAACTCCGAGAAAAATGGAAGAGTTCCAAAGCATTTTTAAATGTCAGCAGAATTCCGAGAACAATGGAAGAGTCACAAAGGATTTTTTAACGTCAGCGGAATTCCGAGAACAATTTAAGAGTTCCCAAGCAATTTTAAATGTCAGCAGAATTCTGAGAACAGTGGAAGAGTTCCGAAGCATTTTTAACTTCAGCAGAATTCTGAGAACAATGGAAGAGTTCCGAAGCATTTTTAAACGTCAGCGGAATTCCGAGAACAATGGAAGAGTTCCGAAGCATTTTTAAACTTCAGCGGAACTCCGAGAAAAATGGAAGAGTTCCGAAGCATTTTTAAACATCAGCGGAACTCCGAGAAAAATGGAAGAGTTCCGAAGCATTTTTAAACTTCAGCGGAACTTCGAGAACATAGGAAGACTTCTGAAGCATTTTTAAACGTCAGCGGAATTCTGAGAAAAATGGAAGAGTACCGAAGCATTTTTAAACATCAGCGGAATTCTGAGAAAAATGGAAGAGTTCCGAAGCATTTTTAAACATCAGCGGAACTCCGAGAAAAATGGAAGAGTTCCAAAGCATTTTTAAATGTCAGCAGAATTCCGAGAACAATGGAAGAGTCACAAAGGATTTTTTAACGTCAGCGGAATTCCGAGAACAATTTAAGAGTTCCGAAGCAATTTTAAATGTCAGCAGAATTCTGAGAACAGTGGAAGAGTTCCGAAGCATTTTTAACTTCAGCAGAATTCTGAGAACAATGGAAGAGTTCCGAAGCATTTTTAAACGTCAGCGGAATTCCGAGAACAATGGAAGAGTTCCGAAGCATTTTTAAACTTCAGCGGAACTCCGAGAAAAATGGAAGAGTTCCGAAGCATTTTTAAACATCAGCGGAACTCCGAGAAAAATGGAAGAGTTCCAAAGCATTTTTAAATGTCAGCAGAATTCCGAGAACAATGGAAGAGTCACAAAGGATTTTTTAACGTCAGCGGAATTCCGAGAACAATTTAAGAGTTCCGAAGCAATTTTAAATGTCAGCAGAATTCTGAGAACAGTGGAAGAGTTCCGAAGCATTTTTAACTTCAGCAGAATTCTGAGAACAATGGAAGAGTTCCGAAGCATTTTTAAACGTCAGCGGAATTCCGAGAACAATGGAAGAGTTCCGAAGCATTTTTAAACTTCAGCGGAACTCCGAGAAAAATGGAAGAGTTCCGAAGCATTTTTAAACATCAGCGGAACTCCGAGAAAAATGGAAGAGTTCCGAAGCATTTTTAAACGTCAGCGGAATTCTGAGAACAATAGAAGAGTTCCGAAGCATTTTTAAACGTCAGCGGAATTCCGAGAACAATGGAAGACTTCTGAAGCATTTTTAAACTTCAGCGGAATTCCTAGAACAATGGAAGAGTTCCGATGCATTTTTAAACTTCAGCGGAATTTCTAGAACAATGGAAGTGTTCCAAAGCATTTTAAAACGTCAGCAGAATTCCGAGAACAATGGAAGAGTTCCGAAACATTTTTAAATGTCAGCAGAATTCCGAGAACAATGGAAGAGTCACAAAGGATTTTTTAACGTCAGCGGAATTCCGAGAACAATTTAAGAGTTCCGAAGCAATTTTAAATGTCAGCACAATTCTGAGAACAGTGGAAGAGTTGCGAAGCATTTTTAACTTCAGCAGAATTCCGAGAACAATGGAAGAGTTCCGAAGCATTTTTAAACGTCAGCGGAATTCCGAGAACAATGGTAGAGTTCCGAAGCATTTTTAAACTTCAGCGGAATTCCGAGAAAAATGGAAGAGTTCCGAAGAATTTTTAAACGTCAGCGGAACTTCGAGAACATAGGAAGACTTCCGAAGCATTTTTAAACGTCAGCGGAATTCTGAGAAAAATGGAAGAGTTCCGAAGCATTTTTAAACATCAGCGGAATTCTGAGAACAATGGAAGTGTTCTGAAGCATTTTTAAACTTCAGCGGAATTTCGAGAACATAGGAAGACTTCCGAAGCATTTTTAAACTTCAGCGGAACTCCGCGAAAAATGGAAGAGTTCCGAAGCATTTTTAAACATCAGCGGAACTCCGAGAAAAATGGAAGAGTTCCAAAGCATTTTTAAATGTCAGCAGAATTCCGAGAACAATGGAAGAGTCACAAAGGATTTTTTAACGTCAGCGGAATTCCGAGAACAATTTAAGAGTTCCCAAGCAATTTTAAATGTCAGCAGAATTCTGAGAACAGTGGAAGAGTTCCGAAGCATTTTTAACTTCAGCAGAATTCCGAGAACAATGGAAGAGTTCCGAAGCATTTTTAAACTTCAGCGGAACTTCGAGAACATAGGAAGACTTCCGAAGCATTTTTAAACTTCAGCGGAACTCCGAGAAAAATGGAAGAGTTCCGAAGCATTTTTAAACATCAGCGGAACTCCGAGAAAAATGGAAGAGTTCCGAAGCATTTTTAAACTTCAGCGGAACTTCGAGAACATAGGAAGACTTCTGAAGCATTTTTAAACGTCAGCGGAATTCTGAGAAAAATGGAAGAGTACCGAAGCATTTTTAAACATCAGCGGAATTCTGAGAACAATGGAAGTGTTCTGAAGCATTTTTAAACTTCAGCGGAATTTCGAGAACATAGGAAGACTTCCGAAGCATTTTTAAATGTCAGCGGAACTCCGAGAACAATGGTAGAGTTCCGAAGCATTTTTAAACTTCAGCGGAATTCCGAGAAAAATGGAAGAGTTCCGAAGCATTTTTAAACTTCAGCAGAATTCCGAGAAAAATGGAAGAGTTCCGAAGGATTTTTAAACATTAGCGGAATTCTGAGAACAATGGAAGAGTTCCAAAGCATTTTTTGCTTCAGTAGAATTCCGAGAACAATGGAAGAGTTCCGAAGCATTTTTAAACGTCAGCGGAATTCTGAGAACAATAGAAGAGTTCCGAAGCATTTTTAAACGTCAGCAGAATTCCGAGAACAATGGAAGAGTCACAAAGGATTTTTTAACGTCAGCGGAATTCCGAGAACAATTTAAGAGTTCCGAAGCAATTTTAAATGTCAGCACAATTCTGAGAACAGTGGAAGAGTTGCGAAGCATTTTTAACTTCAGCAGAATTCCGAGAACAATGGAAGAGATCCGAAGCATTTTTAAACGTCAGCGGAATTCCGAGAACAATGGTAGAGTTCCGAAGCATTTTTAAACTTCAGCGGAATTCCGAGAAAAATGGAAGAGTTCCGAAGAATTTTTAAACTTCAGCGGAACTCCGAGAAAAATGGAAGAGTTCCGAAGCATTTTTAAACATCAGCGGAACTTAGAGAAAAATGGAAGAGTTCCGAAGCATTTTTAAACTTCAGCGGAACTTCGAGAACATAGGAAGACTTCCGAAGCATTTTTAAACGTCAGCGGAATTCTGAGAAAAATGGAAGAGTTCCGAAGCATTTTTAAACATCAGCGGAATTCTGAGAACAATGGAAGTGTTCTGAAGCATTTTTAAACTTCAGCGGAATTTCGAGAACATAGGAAGACTTCCGAAGCATTTTTAAACTTCAGCGGAACTCCGCGAAAAATGGAAGAGTTCCGAAGCATTTTTAAACATCAGCGGAACTCCGAGAAAAATGGAAGAGTTCCAAAGCATTTTTAAATGTCAGCAGAATTCCGAAAACAATGGAAGAGTCACAAAGGATTTTTTAACGTCAGCGGAATTCCGAGAACAATTTAAGAGTTCCCAAGCAATTTTAAATGTCAGCAGAATTCTGAGAACAGTGGAAGAGTTCCGAAGCATTTTTAACTTCAGCAGAATTCTGAGAACAATGGAAGAGTTCCGAAGCATTTTTAAACGTCAGCGGAATTCCGAGAACAATGGAAGAGTTCCGAAGCATTTTTAAACTTCAGCGGAACTCCTAGAAAAATGGAAGAGTTCCGAAGCATTTTTAAACATCAGCGGAACTCCGAGAAAAATGGAAGAGTTCCGAAGCATTTTTAAACTTCAGCGGAACTTCGAGAACATAGGAAGACTTCTGAAGCATTTTTAAACGTCAGCGGAATTCTGAGAAAAATGGAAGAGTACCGAAGCATTTTTAAACATCAGCGGAATTCTGAGAAAAATGGAAGAGTTCCGAAGCATTTTTAAACATCAGCGGAACTCCGAGAAAAATGGAAGAGTTCCAAAGCATTTTTAAATGTCAGCAGAATTCCGAGAACAATGGAAGAGTCACAAAGGATTTTTTAACGTCAGCGGAATTCCGAGAACAATTTAAGAGTTCCGAAGCAATTTTAAATGTCAGCAGAATTCTGAGAACAGTGGAAGAGTTCCGAAGCATTTTTAACTTCAGCAGAATTCTGAGAACAATGGAAGAGTTCCGAAGCATTTTTAAACGTCAGCGGAATTCCGAGAACAATGGAAGAGTTCCGAAGCATTTTTAAACTTCAGCGGAACTCCGAGAAAAATGGAAGAGTTCCGAAGCATTTTTAAACATCAGCGGAACTCCGAGAAAAATGGAAGAGTTCCGAAGCATTTTTAAACGTCAGCGGAATTCTGAGAACAATAGAAGAGTTCCGAAGCATTTTTAAACGTCAGCGGAATTCCGAGAACAATGGAAGACTTCTGAAGCATTTTTAAACTTCAGCGGAATTCCTAGAACAATGGAAGAGTTCCGATGCATTTTTAAACTTCAGCGGAATTTCTAGAACAATGGAAGTGTTCCAAAGCATTTTAAAACTTCAGCAGAATTCCGAGAACAATGGAAGAGTTCCGAAACATTTTTAAATGTCAGCAGAATTCCGAGAACAATGGAAGAGTCACAAAGGATTTTTTAACGTCAGCGGAATTCCGAGAACAATTTAAGAGTTCCGAAGCAATTTTAAATGTCAGCACAATTCTGAGAACAGTGGAAGAGTTGCGAAGCATTTTTAACTTCAGCAGAATTCCGAGAACAATGGAAGAGTTCCGAAGCATTTTTAAACGTCAGCGGAATTCCGAGAACAATGGTAGAGTTCCGAAGCATTTTTAAACTTCAGCGGAATTCCGAGAAAAATGGAAGAGTTCCGAAGAATTTTTAAACTTCAGCGGAACTCCGAGAAAAATGGAAGAGTTCCGAAGCATTTTTAAACATCAGCGGAACTTAGAGAAAAATGGAAGAGTTCCGAAGCATTTTTAAACTTCAGCGGAACTTCGAGAACATAGGAAGACTTCCGAAGCATTTTTAAACGTCAGCGGAATTCTGAGAAAAATGGAAGAGTTCCGAAGCATTTTTAAACATCAGCGGAATTCTGAGAACAATGGAAGTGTTCTGAAGCATTTTTAAACTTCAGCGGAATTTCGAGAACATAGGAAGACTTCCGAAGCATTTTTAAACTTCAGCGGAACTCCGCGAAAAATGGAAGAGTTCCGAAGCATTTTTAAACATCAGCGGAACTCCGAGAAAAATGGAAGAGTTCCAAAGCATTTTTAAATGTCAGCAGAATTCCGAGAACAATGGAAGAGTCACAAAGGATTTTTTAACGTCAGCGGAATTCCGAGAACAATTTAAGAGTTCCCAAGCAATTTTAAATGTCAGCAGAATTCTGAGCACAGTGGAAGAGTTCCGAAGCATTTTTAACTTCAGCAGAATTCTGAGAACAATGGAAGAGTTCCGAAGCATTTTTAAACGTCAGCGGAATTCCGAGAACAATGGAAGAGTTCCGAAGCATTTTTAAACTTCAGCGGAACTCCGAGAAAAATGGAAGAGTTCCGAAGCATTTTTAAACATCAGCGGAACTCCGAGAAAAATGGAAGAGTTCCGAAGCATTTTTAAACTTCAGCGGAACTTCGAGAACATAGGAAGACTTCTGAAGCATTTTTAAACGTCAGCGGAATTCTGAGAAAAATGGAAGAGTACCGAAGCATTTTTAAACATCAGCGGAATTCTGAGAAAAATGGAAGAGTTCCGAAGCATTTTTAAACATCAGCGGAACTCCGAGAAAAATGGAAGAGTTCCAAAGCATTTTTAAATGTCAGCAGAATTCCGAGAACAATGGAAGAGTCACAAAGGATTTTTTAACGTCAGCGGAATTCCGAGAACAATTTAAGAGTTCCGAAGCAATTTTAAATGTCAACAGAATTCTGAGAACAGTGGAAGAGTTCCGAAGCATTTTTAACTTCAGCAGAATTCTGAGAACAATGGAAGAGTTCCGAAGCATTTTTAAACGTCAGCGGAATTCCGAGAACAATGGAAGAGTTCCGAAGCATTTTTAAACTTCAGCGGAACTCCGAGAAAAATGGAAGAGTTCCGAAGCATTTTTAAACATCAGCGGAACTCCGAGAAAAATGGAAGAGTTCCGAAGCATTTTTAAACTTCAGCGGAACTTCGAGAACATAGGAAGACTTCTGAAGCATTTTTAAACGTCAGCGGAATTCTGAGAAAAATGGAAGAGTACCGAAGCATTTTTAAACATCAGCGGAATTCTGAGAACAATGGAAGTGTTCTGAAGCATTTTTAAACTTCAGCGGAATTTCGAGAACATAGGAAGACTTCCGAAGCATTTTTAAATGTCAGCGGAACTCCGAGAACAATGGTAGAGTTCCGAAGCATTTTTAAACTTCAGCGGAATTCCGAGAAAAATGGAAGAGTTCCGAAGCATTTTTAAACTTCAGCAGAATTCCGAGAAAAATGGAAGAGTTCCGAAACATTTTTAAATGTCAGCAGAATTCCGAGAACAATGGAAGAGTCACAAAGGATTTTTTAACGTCAGCGGAATTCCGAGAACAATTTAAGAGTTCCGAAGCAATTTTAAATGTCAGCACAATTCTGAGAACAGTGGAAGAGTTGCGAAGCATTTTTAACTTCAGCAGAATTCCGAGAACAATGGAAGAGATCCGAAGCATTTTTAAACGTCAGCGGAATTCCGAGAACAATGGTAGAGTTCCGAAGCATTTTTAAACTTCAGCGGAATTCCGAGAAAAATGGAAGAGTTCCGAAGAATTTTTAAACTTCAGCGGAACTCCGAGAAAAATGGAAGAGTTCCGAAGCATTTTTAAACATCAGCGGAACTTAGAGAAAAATGGAAGAGTTCCGAAGCATTTTTAAACTTCAGCGGAACTTCGAGAACATAGGAAGACTTCCGAAGCATTTTTAAACGTCAGCGGAATTCTGAGAAAAATGGAAGAGTTCCGAAGCATTTTTAAACATCAGCGGAATTCTGAGAACAATGGAAGTGTTCTGAAGCATTTTTAAACTTCAGCGGAATTTCGAGAACATAGGAAGACTTCCGAAGCATTTTTAAACTTCAGCGGAACTCCGCGAAAAATGGAAGAGTTCCGAAGCATTTTTAAACATCAGCGGAACTCCGAGAAAAATGGAAGAGTTCCAAAGCATTTTTAAATGTCAGCAGAATTCCGAGAACAATGGAAGAGTCACAAAGGATTTTTTAACGTCAGCGGAATTCCGAGAACAATTTAAGAGTTCCGAAGCAATTTTAAATGTCAGCAGAATTCTGAGAACAGTGGAAGAGTTCCGAAGCATTTTTAACTTCAGCAGAATTCTGAGAACAATGGAAGAGTTCCGAAGCATTTTTAAACGTCAGCGGAATTCCGAGAACAATGGAAGAGTTCCGAAGCATTTTTAAACTTCAGCGGAACTCCGAGAAAAATGGAAGAGTTCCGAAGCATTTTTAAACATCAGCGGAACTCCGAGAAAAATGGAAGAGTTCCGAAGCATTTTTAAACTTCAGCGGAACTTCGAGAACATAGGAAGACTTCTGAAGCATTTTTAAACGTCAGCGGAATTCTGAGAAAAATGGAAGAGTACCGAAGCATTTTTAAACATCAGCGGAATTCTGAGAAAAATGGAAGAGTTCCGAAGCATTTTTAAACATCAGCGGAACTCCGAGAAAAATGGAAGAGTTCCAAAGCATTTTTAAATGTCAGCAGAATTCCGAGAACAATGGAAGAGTCACAAAGGATTTTTTAACGTCAGCGGAATTCCGAGAACAATTTAAGAGTTCCGAAGCAATTTTAAATGTCAGCAGAATTCTGAGAACAGTGGAAGAGTTCCGAAGCATTTTTAACTTCAGCAGAATTCTGAGAACAATGGAAGAGTTCCGAAGCATTTTTAAACGTCAGCGGAATTCCGAGAACAATGGAAGAGTTCCGAAGCATTTTTAAACTTCAGCGGAACTCCGAGAAAAATGGAAGAGTTCCGAAGCATTTTTAAACATCAGCGGAACTCCGAGAAAAATGGAAGAGTTCCGAAGCATTTTTAAACGTCAGCGGAATTCTGAGAACAATAGAAGAGTTCCGAAGCATTTTTAAACGTCAGCGGAATTCCGAGAACAATGGAAGACTTCTGAAGCATTTTTAAACTTCAGCGGAATTCCTAGAACAATGGAAGAGTTCCGATGCATTTTTAAACTTCAGCGGAATTTTTAGAACAATGGAAGTGTTCCAAAGCATTTTAAAACTTCAGCAGAATTCCGAGAACAATGGAAGAGTTCCGAAACATTTTTAAATGTCAGCAGAATTCCGAGAACAATGGAAGAGTCACAAAGGATTTTTTAACGTCAGCGGAATTCCGAGAACAATTTAAGAGTTCCGAAGCAATTTTAAATGTCAGCACAATTCTGAGAACAGTGGAAGAGTTGCGAAGCATTTTTAACTTCAGCAGAATTCCGAGAACAATGGAAGAGTTCCGAAGCATTTTTAAACGTCAGCGGAATTCCGAGAACAATGGTAGAGTTCCGAAGCATTTTTAAACTTCAGCGGAATTCCGAGAAAAATGGAAGAGTTCCGAAGAATTTTTAAACGTCAGCGGAACTTCGAGAACATAGGAAGACTTCCGAAGCATTTTTAAACGTCAGCGGAATTCTGAGAAAAATGGAAGAGTTCCGAAGCATTTTTAAACATCAGCGGAATTCTGAGAACAATGGAAGAGTTCCGAAGCATTTTTAAACGTCAGCGGAATTCCGAGAACAATGGAAGAGTTCCGAAGCATTTTTAAACTTCAGCGGAACTCCGAGAAAAATGGAAGAGTTCCGAAGCATTTTTAAACATCAGCGGAACTCCGAGAAAAATGGAAGAGTTCCGAAGCATTTTTAAACGTCAGCGGAATTCTGAGAACAATAGAAGAGTTCCGAAGCATTTTTAAACGTCAGCGGAATTCCGAGAACAATGGAAGACTTCTGAAGCATTTTTAAACTTCAGCGGAATTCCTAGAACAATGGAAGAGTTCCGATGCATTTTTAAACTTCAGCGGAATTTCTAGAACAATGGAAGTGTTCCAAAGCATTTTAAAACTTCAGCAGAATTCCGAGAACAATGGAAGAGTTCCGAAACATTTTTAAATGTCAGCAGAATTCCGAGAACAATGGAAGAGTCACAAAGGATTTTTTAACGTCAGCGGAATTCCGAGAACAATTTAAGAGTTCCGAAGCAATTTTAAATGTCAGCACAATTCTGAGAACAGTGGAAGAGTTGCGAAGCATTTTTAACTTCAGCAGAATTCCGAGAACAATGGAAGAGTTCCGAAGCATTTTTAAACGTCAGCGGAATTCCGAGAACAATGGTAGAGTTCCGAAGCATTTTTAAACTTCAGCGGAATTCCGAGAAAAATGGAAGAGTTCCGAAGAATTTTTAAACTTCAGCGGAACTCCGAGAAAAATGGAAGAGTTCCGAAGCATTTTTAAACATCAGCGGAACTTAGAGAAAAATGGAAGAGTTCCGAAGCATTTTTAAACTTCAGCGGAACTTCGAGAACATAGGAAGACTTCCGAAGCATTTTTAAACGTCAGCGGAATTCTGAGAAAAATGGAAGAGTTCCGAAGCATTTTTAAACATCAGCGGAATTCTGAGAACAATGGAAGTGTTCTGAAGCATTTTTAAACTTCAGCGGAATTTCGAGAACATAGGAAGACTTCCGAAGCATTTTTAAACTTCAGCGGAACTCCGCGAAAAATGGAAGAGTTCCGAAGCATTTTTAAACATCAGCGGAACTCCGAGAAAAATGGAAGAGTTCCAAAGCATTTTTAAATGTCAGCAGAATTCCGAGAACAATGGAAGAGTCACAAAGGATTTTTTAACGTCAGCGGAATTCCGAGAACAATTTAAGAGTTCCCAAGCAATTTTAAATGTCAGCAGAATTCTGAGCACAGTGGAAGAGTTCCGAAGCATTTTTAACTTCAGCAGAATTCTGAGAACAATGGAAGAGTTCCGAAGCATTTTTAAACGTCAGCGGAATTCCGAGAACAATGGAAGAGTTCCGAAGCATTTTTAAACTTCAGCGGAACTCCGAGAAAAATGGAAGAGTTCCGAAGCATTTTTAAACATCAGCGGAACTCCGAGAAAAATGGAAGAGTTCCGAAGCATTTTTAAACTTCAGCGGAACTTCGAGAACATAGGAAGACTTCTGAAGCATTTTTAAACGTCAGCGGAATTCTGAGAAAAATGGAAGAGTACCGAAGCATTTTTAAACATCAGCGGAATTCTGAGAAAAATGGAAGAGTTCCGAAGCATTTTTAAACATCAGCGGAACTCCGAGAAAAATGGAAGAGTTCCAAAGCATTTTTAAATGTCAGCAGAATTCCGAGAACAATGGAAGAGTCACAAAGGATTTTTTAACGTCAGCGGAATTCCGAGAACAATTTAAGAGTTCCGAAGCAATTTTAAATGTCAACAGAATTCTGAGAACAGTGGAAGAGTTCCGAAGCATTTTTAACTTCAGCAGAATTCTGAGAACAATGGAAGAGTTCCGAAGCATTTTTAAACGTCAGCGGAATTCCGAGAACAATGGAAGAGTTCCGAAGCATTTTTAAACTTCAGCGGAACTCCGAGAAAAATGGAAGAGTTCCGAAGCATTTTTAAACATCAGCGGAACTCCGAGAAAAATGGAAGAGTTCCGAAGCATTTTTAAACTTCAGCGGAACTTCGAGAACATAGGAAGACTTCTGAAGCATTTTTAAACGTCAGCGGAATTCTGAGAAAAATGGAAGAGTACCGAAGCATTTTTAAACATCAGCGGAATTCTGAGAACAATGGAAGTGTTCTGAAGCATTTTTAAACTTCAGCGGAATTTCGAGAACATAGGAAGACTTCCGAAGCATTTTTAAATGTCAGCGGAACTCCGAGAACAATGGTAGAGTTCCGAAGCATTTTTAAACTTCAGCGGAATTCCGAGAAAAATGGAAGAGTTCCGAAGCATTTTTAAACTTCAGCAGAATTCCGAGAAAAATGGAAGAGTTCCGAAACATTTTTAAATGTCAGCAGAATTCCGAGAACAATGGAAGAGTCACAAAGGATTTTTTAACGTCAGCGGAATTCCGAGAACAATTTAAGAGTTCCGAAGCAATTTTAAATGTCAGCACAATTCTGAGAACAGTGGAAGAGTTGCGAAGCATTTTTAACTTCAGCAGAATTCCGAGAACAATGGAAGAGATCCGAAGCATTTTTAAACGTCAGCGGAATTCCGAGAACAATGGTAGAGTTCCGAAGCATTTTTAAACTTCAGCGGAATTCCGAGAAAAATGGAAGAGTTCCGAAGAATTTTTAAACTTCAGCGGAACTCCGAGAAAAATGGAAGAGTTCCGAAGCATTTTTAAACATCAGCGGAACTTAGAGAAAAATGGAAGAGTTCCGAAGCATTTTTAAACTTCAGCGGAACTTCGAGAACATAGGAAGACTTCCGAAGCATTTTTAAACGTCAGCGGAATTCTGAGAAAAATGGAAGAGTTCCGAAGCATTTTTAAACATCAGCGGAATTCTGAGAACAATGGAAGTGTTCTGAAGCATTTTTAAACTTCAGCGGAATTTCGAGAACATAGGAAGACTTCCGAAGCATTTTTAAACTTCAGCGGAACTCCGCGAAAAATGGAAGAGTTCCGAAGCATTTTTAAACATCAGCGGAACTCCGAGAAAAATGGAAGAGTTCCAAAGCATTTTTAAATGTCAGCAGAATTCCGAGAACAATGGAAGAGTCACAAAGGATTTTTTAACGTCAGCGGAATTCCGAGAACAATTTAAGAGTTCCGAAGCAATTTTAAATGTCAGCAGAATTCTGAGAACAGTGGAAGAGTTCCGAAGCATTTTTAACTTCAGCAGAATTCTGAGAACAATGGAAGAGTTCCGAAGCATTTTTAAACGTCAGCGGAATTCCGAGAACAATGGAAGAGTTCCGAAGCATTTTTAAACTTCAGCGGAACTCCGAGAAAAATGGAAGAGTTCCGAAGCATTTTTAAACATCAGCGGAACTCCGAGAAAAATGGAAGAGTTCCGAAGCATTTTTAAACTTCAGCGGAACTTCGAGAACATAGGAAGACTTCTGAAGCATTTTTAAACGTCAGCGGAATTCTGAGAAAAATGGAAGAGTACCGAAGCATTTTTAAACATCAGCGGAATTCTGAGAAAAATGGAAGAGTTCCGAAGCATTTTTAAACATCAGCGGAACTCCGAGAAAAATGGAAGAGTTCCAAAGCATTTTTAAATGTCAGCAGAATTCCGAGAACAATGGAAGAGTCACAAAGGATTTTTTAACGTCAGCGGAATTCCGAGAACAATTTAAGAGTTCCGAAGCAATTTTAAATGTCAGCAGAATTCTGAGAACAGTGGAAGAGTTCCGAAGCATTTTTAACTTCAGCAGAATTCTGAGAACAATGGAAGAGTTCCGAAGCATTTTTAAACGTCAGCGGAATTCCGAGAACAATGGAAGAGTTCCGAAGCATTTTTAAACTTCAGCGGAACTCCGAGAAAAATGGAAGAGTTCCGAAGCATTTTTAAACATCAGCGGAACTCCGAGAAAAATGGAAGAGTTCCGAAGCATTTTTAAACGTCAGCGGAATTCTGAGAACAATAGAAGAGTTCCGAAGCATTTTTAAACGTCAGCGGAATTCCGAGAACAATGGAAGACTTCTGAAGCATTTTTAAACTTCAGCGGAATTCCTAGAACAATGGAAGAGTTCCGATGCATTTTTAAACTTCAGCGGAATTTTTAGAACAATGGAAGTGTTCCAAAGCATTTTAAAACTTCAGCAGAATTCCGAGAACAATGGAAGAGTTCCGAAACATTTTTAAATGTCAGCAGAATTCCGAGAACAATGGAAGAGTCACAAAGGATTTTTTAACGTCAGCGGAATTCCGAGAACAATTTAAGAGTTCCGAAGCAATTTTAAATGTCAGCACAATTCTGAGAACAGTGGAAGAGTTGCGAAGCATTTTTAACTTCAGCAGAATTCCGAGAACAATGGAAGAGTTCCGAAGCATTTTTAAACGTCAGCGGAATTCCGAGAACAATGGTAGAGTTCCGAAGCATTTTTAAACTTCAGCGGAATTCCGAGAAAAATGGAAGAGTTCCGAAGAATTTTTAAACGTCAGCGGAACTTCGAGAACATAGGAAGACTTCCGAAGCATTTTTAAACGTCAGCGGAATTCTGAGAAAAATGGAAGAGTTCCGAAGCATTTTTAAACATCAGCGGAATTCTGAGAACAATGGAAGTGTTCTGAAGCATTTTTAAACTTCAGCGGAATTTCGAGAACATAGGAAGACTTCCGAAGCATTTTTAAACTTCAGCGGAACTCCGCGAAAAATGGAAGAGTTCCGAAGCATTTTTAAACATCAGCGGAACTCCGAGAAAAATGGAAGAGTTCCAAAGCATTTTTAAATGTCAGCAGAATTCCGAGAACAATGGAAGAGTCACAAAGGATTTTTTAACGTCAGCGGAATTCCGAGAACAATTTAAGAGTTCCCAAGCAATTTTAAATGTCAGCAGAATTCTGAGAACAGTGGAAGAGTTCCGAAGCATTTTTAACTTCAGCAGAATTCCGAGAACAATGGAAGAGTTCCGAAGCATTTTTAAACGTCAGCGGAATTCCGAGAACAATGGAAGAGTTCCGAAGCATTTTTAAACTTCAGCGGAACTCCGAGAAAAATGGAAGAGTTCCGAAGCATTTTTAAACATCAGCGGAACTCCGAGAAAAATGGAAGAGTTCCGAAGCATTTTTAAACTTCAGCGGAACTTCGAGAACATAGGAAGACTTCTGAAGCATTTTTAAACGTCAGCGGAATTCTGAGAAAAATGGAAGAGTACCGAAGCATTTTTAAACATCAGCGGAATTCTGAGAAAAATGGAAGAGTTCCGAAGCATTTTTAAACATCAGCGGAACTCCGAGAAAAATGGAAGAGTTCCAAAGCATTTTTAAATGTCAGCAGAATTCCGAGAACAATGGAAGAGTCACAAAGGATTTTTTAACGTCAGCGGAATTCCGAGAACAATTTAAGAGTTACGAAGCAATTTTAAATGTCAGCAGAATTCTGAGAACAGTGGAAGAGTTCCGAAGCATTTTTAACTTCAGCAGAATTCTGAGAACAATGGAAGAGTTCCGAAGCATTTTTAAACGTCAGCGGAATTCCGAGAACAATGGAAGACTTCTGAAGCATTTTTAAACTTCAGCGGAATTCCTAGAACAATGGAAGAGTTCCGATGCATTTTTAAACTTCAGCGGAATTTCTAGAACAATGGAAGTGTTCCAAAGCATTTTAAAACTTCAGCAGAATTCCGAGAACAATGGAAGAGTTCCGAAACATTTTTAAATGTCAGCAGAATTCCGAGAACAATGGAAGAGTCACAAAGGATTTTTTAACGTCAGCGGAATTCCGAGAACAATTTAAGAGTTCCGAAGCAATTTTAAATGTCAGCAGAATTCTGAGAACAGTGGAAGAGTTCCGAAGCATTTTTAACTTCAGCAGAATTCTGAGAACAATGGAAGAGTTCCGAAGCATTTTTAAACGTCAGCGGAATTCCGAGAACAATGGAAGAGTTCCGAAGCATTTTTAAACTTCAGCGGAACTCCGAGAAAAATGGAAGAGTTCCGAAGCATTTTTAAACATCAGCGGAACTCCGAGAAAAATGGAAGAGTTCCGAAGCATTTTTAAACGTCAGCGGAATTCTGAGAACAATAGAAGAGTTCCGAAGCATTTTTAAACGTCAGCGGAATTCCGAGAACAATGGAAGACTTCTGAAGCATTTTTAAACTTCAGCGGAATTCCTAGAACAATGGAAGAGTTCCGATGCATTTTTAAACTTCAGCGGAATTTTTAGAACAATGGAAGTGTTCCAAAGCATTTTAAAACTTCAGCAGAATTCCGAGAACAATGGAAGAGTTCCGAAACATTTTTAAATGTCAGCAGAATTCCGAGAACAATGGAAGAGTCACAAAGGATTTTTTAACGTCAGCGGAATTCCGAGAACAATTTAAGAGTTCCGAAGCAATTTTAAATGTCAGCACAATTCTGAGAACAGTGGAAGAGTTGCGAAGCATTTTTAACTTCAGCAGAATTCCGAGAACAATGGAAGAGTTCCGAAGCATTTTTAAACGTCAGCGGAATTCCGAGAACAATGGTAGAGTTCCGAAGCATTTTTAAACTTCAGCGGAATTCCGAGAAAAATGGAAGAGTTCCGAAGAATTTTTAAACGTCAGCGGAACTTCGAGAACATAGGAAGACTTCCGAAGCATTTTTAAACGTCAGCGGAATTCTGAGAAAAATGGAAGAGTTCCGAAGCATTTTTAAACATCAGCGGAATTCTGAGAACAATGGAAGTGTTCTGAAGCATTTTTAAACTTCAGCGGAATTTCGAGAACATAGGAAGACTTCCGAAGCATTTTTAAACTTCAGCGGAACTCCGCGAAAAATGGAAGAGTTCCGAAGCATTTTTAAACATCAGCGGAACTCCGAGAAAAATGGAAGAGTTCCAAAGCATTTTTAAATGTCAGCAGAATTCCGAGAACAATGGAAGAGTCACAAAGGATTTTTTAACGTCAGCGGAATTCCGAGAACAATTTAAGAGTTCCCAAGCAATTTTAAATGTCAGCAGAATTCTGAGAACAGTGGAAGAGTTCCGAAGCATTTTTAACTTCAGCAGAATTCCGAGAACAATGGAAGAGTTCCGAAGCATTTTTAAACGTCAGCGGAATTCCGAGAACAATGGAAGAGTTCCGAAGCATTTTTAAATTTCAGCGGAACTCCGAGAAAAATGGAAGAGTTCCGAAGCATTTTTAAACATCAGCGGAACTCCGAGAAAAATGGAAGAGTTCCGAAGCATTTTTAAACTTCAGCGGAACTTCGAGAACATAGGAAGACTTCTGAAGCATTTTTAAACGTCAGCGGAATTCTGAGAAAAATGGAAGAGTACCGAAGCATTTTTAAACATCAGCGGAATTCTGAGAAAAATGGAAGAGTTCCGAAGCATTTTTAAACATCAGCGGAACTCCGAGAAAAATGGAAGAGTTCCAAAGCATTTTTAAATGTCAGCAGAATTCCGAGAACAATGGAAGAGTCACAAAGGATTTTTTAACGTCAGCGGAATTCCGAGAACAATTTAAGAGTTCCGAAGCAATTTTAAATGTCAGCAGAATTCTGAGAACAGTGGAAGAGTTCCGAAGCATTTTTAACTTCAGCAGAATTCTGAGAACAATGGAAGAGTTCCGAAGCATTTTTAAACGTCAGCGGAATTCCGAGAACAATGGAAGACTTCTGAAGCATTTTTAAACTTCAGCGGAATTCCTAGAACAATGGAAGAGTTCCGATGCATTTTTAAACTTCAGCGGAATTTCTAGAACAATGGAAGTGTTCCAAAGCATTTTAAAACTTCAGCAGAATTCCGAGAACAATGGAAGAGTTCCGAAACATTTTTAAATGTCAGCAGAATTCCGAGAACAATGGAAGAGTCACAAAGGATTTTTTAACGTCAGCGGAATTCCGAGAACAATTTAAGAGTTCCGAAGCAATTTTAAATGTCAGCACAATTCTGAGAACAGTGGAAGAGTTGCGAAGCATTTTTAACTTCAGCAGAATTCCGAGAACAATGGAAGAGATCCGAAGCATTTTTAAACGTCAGCGGAATTCCGAGAACAATGGTAGAGTTCCGAAGCATTTTTAAACTTCAGCGGAATTCCGAGAAAAATGGAAGAGTTCCGAAGAATTTTTAAACTTCAGCGGAACTCCGAGAAAAATGGAAGAGTTCCGAAGCATTTTTAAACATCAGCGGAACTTAGAGAAAAATGGAAGAGTTCCGAAGCATTTTTAAACTTCAGCGGAACTTCGAGAACATAGGAAGACTTCCGAAGCATTTTTAAACGTCAGCGGAATTCTGAGAAAAATGGAAGAGTTCCGAAGCATTTTTAAACATCAGCGGAATTCTGAGAACAATGGAAGTGTTCTGAAGCATTTTTAAACTTCAGCGGAATTTCGAGAACATAGGAAGACTTCCGAAGCATTTTTAAACTTCAGCGGAACTCCGCGAAAAATGGAAGAGTTCCGAAGCATTTTTAAACATCAGCGGAACTCCGAGAAAAATGGAAGAGTTCCAAAGCATTTTTAAATGTCAGCAGAATTCCGAGAACAATGGAAGAGTCACAAAGGATTTTTTAACGTCAGCGGAATTCCGAGAACAATTTAAGAGTTCCCAAGCAATTTTAAATGTCAGCAGAATTCTGAGAACAGTGGAAGAGTTCCGAAGCATTTTTAACTTCAGCAGAATTCTGAGAACAATGGAAGAGTTCCGAAGCATTTTTAAACGTCAGCGGAATTCCGAGAACAATGGAAGAGTTCCGAAGCATTTTTAAACTTCAGCGGAACTCCGAGAAAAATGGAAGAGTTCCGAAGCATTTTTAAACATCAGCGGAACTCCGAGAAAAATGGAAGAGTTCCGAAGCATTTTTAAACTTCAGCGGAACTTCGAGAACATAGGAAGACTTCTGAAGCATTTTTAAACGTCAGCGGAATTCTGAGAAAAATGGAAGAGTACCGAAGCATTTTTAAACATCAGCGGAATTCTGAGAAAAATGGAAGAGTTCCGAAGCATTTTTAAACATCAGCGGAACTCCGAGAAAAATGGAAGAGTTCCAAAGCATTTTTAAATGTCAGCAGAATTCCGAGAACAATGGAAGAGTCACAAAGGATTTTTTAACGTCAGCGGAATTCCGAGAACAATTTAAGAGTTCCGAAGCAATTTTAAATGTCAGCAGAATTCTGAGAACAGTGGAAGAGTTCCGAAGCATTTTTAACTTCAGCAGAATTCTGAGAACAATGGAAGAGTTCCGAAGCATTTTTAAACGTCAGCGGAATTCCGAGAACAATGGAAGAGTTCCGAAGCATTTTTAAACTTCAGCGGAACTCCGAGAAAAATGGAAGAGTTCCGAAGCATTTTTAAACATCAGCGGAACTCCGAGAAAAATGGAAGAGTTCCGAAGCATTTTTAAACGTCAGCGGAATTCTGAGAACAATAGAAGAGTTCCGAAGCATTTTTAAACGTCAGCGGAATTCCGAGAACAATGGAAGACTTCTGAAGCATTTTTAAACTTCAGCGGAATTCCTAGAACAATGGAAGAGTTCCGATGCATTTTTAAACTTCAGCGGAATTTTTAGAACAATGGAAGTGTTCCAAAGCATTTTAAAACTTCAGCAGAATTCCGAGAACAATGGAAGAGTTCCGAAACATTTTTAAATGTCAGCAGAATTCCGAGAACAATGGAAGAGTCACAAAGGATTTTTTAACGTCAGCGGAATTCCGAGAACAATTTAAGAGTTCCGAAGCAATTTTAAATGTCAGCACAATTCTGAGAACAGTGGAAGAGTTGCGAAGCATTTTTAACTTCAGCAGAATTCCGAGAACAATGGAAGAGTTCCGAAGCATTTTTAAACGTCAGCGGAATTCCGAGAACAATGGTAGAGTTCCGAAGCATTTTTAAACTTCAGCGGAATTCCGAGAAAAATGGAAGAGTTCCAAAGCATTTTTAAATGTCAGCAGAATTCCGAGAACAATGGAAGAGTCACAAAGGATTTTTTAACGTCAGCGGAATTCCGAGAACAATTTAAGAGTTCCCAAGCAATTTTAAATGTCAGCAGAATTCTGAGAACAGTGGAAGAGTTCCGAAGCATTTTTAACTTCAGCAGAATTCCGAGAACAATGGAAGAGTTCCGAAGCATTTTTAAACGTCAGCGGAATTCCGAGAACAATGGAAGAGTTCCGAAGCATTTTTAAATTTCAGCGGAACTCCGAGAAAAATAAAAGAGTTCCGAAGCATTTTTAAACATCAGCGGAACTCCGAGAAAAATGGAAGAGTTCCGAAGCATTTTTAAACTTCAGCGGAACTTCGAGAACATAGGAAGACTTCTGAAGCATTTTTAAACGTCAGCGGAATTCTGAGAAAAATGGAAGAGTACCGAAGCATTTTTAAACATCAGCGGAATTCTGAGAAAAATGGAAGAGTTCCGAAGCATTTTTAAACATCAGCGGAACTCCGAGAAAAATGGAAGAGTTCCAAAGCATTTTTAAATGTCAGCAGAATTCCGAGAACAATGGAAGAGTCACAAAGGATTTTTTAACGTCAGCGGAATTCCGAGAACAATTTAAGAGTTCCGAAGCAATTTTAAATGTCAGCAGAATTCTGAGAACAGTGGAAGAGTTCCGAAGCATTTTTAACTTCAGCAGAATTCTGAGAACAATGGAAGAGTTCCGAAGCATTTTTAAACGTCAGCGGAATTCCGAGAACAATGGAAGACTTCTGAAGCATTTTTAAACTTCAGCGGAATTCCTAGAACAATGGAAGAGTTCCGATGCATTTTTAAACTTCAGCGGAATTTCTAGAACAATGGAAGTGTTCCAAAGCATTTTAAAACTTCAGCAGAATTCCGAGAACAATGGAAGAGTTCCGAAACATTTTTAAATGTCAGCAGAATTCCGAGAACAATGGAAGAGTCACAAAGGATTTTTTAACGTCAGCGGAATTCCGAGAACAATTTAAGAGTTCCGAAGCAATTTTAAATGTCAGCACAATTCTGAGAACAGTGGAAGAGTTGCGAAGCATTTTTAACTTCAGCAGAATTCCGAGAACAATGGAAGAGATCCGAAGCATTTTTAAACGTCAGCGGAATTCCGAGAACAATGGTAGAGTTCCGAAGCATTTTTAAACTTCAGCGGAATTCCGAGAAAAATGGAAGAGTTCCGAAGAATTTTTAAACTTCAGCGGAACTCCGAGAAAAATGGAAGAGTTCCGAAGCATTTTTAAACATCAGCGGAACTTAGAGAAAAATGGAAGAGTTCCGAAGCATTTTTAAACTTCAGCGGAACTTCGAGAACATAGGAAGACTTCCGAAGCATTTTTAAACGTCAGCGGAATTCTGAGAAAAATGGAAGAGTTCCGAAGCATTTTTAAACATCAGCGGAATTCTGAGAACAATGGAAGTGTTCTGAAGCATTTTTAAACTTCAGCGGAATTTCGAGAACATAGGAAGACTTCCGAAGCATTTTTAAACTTCAGCGGAACTCCGCGAAAAATGGAAGAGTTCCGAAGCATTTTTAAACATCAGCGGAACTCCGAGAAAAATGGAAGAGTTCCAAAGCATTTTTAAATGTCAGCAGAATTCCGAGAACAATGGAAGAGTCACAAAGGATTTTTTAACGTCAGCGGAATTCCGAGAACAATTTAAGAGTTCCCAAGCAATTTTAAATGTCAGCAGAATTCTGAGAACAGTGGAAGAGTTCCGAAGCATTTTTAACTTCAGCAGAATTCTGAGAACAATGGAAGAGTTCCGAAGCATTTTTAAACGTCAGCGGAATTCCGAGAACAATGGAAGAGTTCCGAAGCATTTTTAAACTTCAGCGGAACTCCGAGAAAAATGGAAGAGTTCCGAAGCATTTTTAAACATCAGCGGAACTCCGAGAAAAATGGAAGAGTTCCGAAGCATTTTTAAACTTCAGCGGAACTTCGAGAACATAGGAAGACTTCTGAAGCATTTTTAAACGTCAGCGGAATTCTGAGAAAAATGGAAGAGTACCGAAGCATTTTTAAACATCAGCGGAATTCTGAGAAAAATGGAAGAGTTCCGAAGCATTTTTAAACATCAGCGGAACTCCGAGAAAAATGGAAGAGTTCCAAAGCATTTTTAAATGTCAGCAGAATTCCGAGAACAATGGAAGAGTCACAAAGGATTTTTTAACGTCAGCGGAATTCCGAGAACAATTTAAGAGTTCCGAAGCAATTTTAAATGTCAGCAGAATTCTGAGAACAGTGGAAGAGTTCCGAAGCATTTTTAACTTCAGCAGAATTCTGAGAACAATGGAAGAGTTCCGAAGCATTTTTAAACGTCAGCGGAATTCCGAGAACAATGGAAGAGTTCCGAAGCATTTTTAAACTTCAGCGGAACTCCGAGAAAAATGGAAGAGTTCCGAAGCATTTTTAAACATCAGCGGAACTCCGAGAAAAATGGAAGAGTTCCGAAGCATTTTTAAACGTCAGCGGAATTCTGAGAACAATAGAAGAGTTCCGAAGCATTTTTAAACGTCAGCGGAATTCCGAGAACAATGGAAGACTTCTGAAGCATTTTTAAACTTCAGCGGAATTCCTAGAACAATGGAAGAGTTCCGATGCATTTTTAAACTTCAGCGGAATTTTTAGAACAATGGAAGTGTTCCAAAGCATTTTAAAACTTCAGCAGAATTCCGAGAACAATGGAAGAGTTCTGAAACATTTTTAAATGTCAGCAGAATTCCGAGAACAATGGAAGAGTCACAAAGGATTTTTTAACGTCAGCGGAATTCCGAGAACAATTTAAGAGTTCCGAAGCAATTTTAAATGTCAGCACAATTCTGAGAACAGTGGAAGAGTTGCGAAGCATTTTTAACTTCAGCAGAATTCCGAGAACAATGGAAGAGTTCCGAAGCATTTTTAAACGTCAGCGGAATTCCGAGAACAATGGTAGAGTTCCGAAGCATTTTTAAACTTCAGCGGAATTCCGAGAAAAATGGAAGAGTTCCGAAGAATTTTTAAACGTCAGCGGAACTTCGAGAACATAGGAAGACTTCCGAAGCATTTTTAAACGTCAGCGGAATTCTGAGAAAAATGGAAGAGTTCCGAAGCATTTTTAAACATCAGCGGAATTCTGAGAACAATGGAAGTGTTCTGAAGCATTTTTAAACTTCAGCGGAATTTCGAGAACATAGGAAGACTTCCGAAGCATTTTTAAACTTCAGCGGAACTCCGCGAAAAATGGAAGAGTTCCGAAGCATTTTTAAACATCAGCGGAACTCCGAGAAAAATGGAAGAGTTCCAAAGCATTTTTAAATGTCAGCAGAATTCCGAGAACAATGGAAGAGTCACAAAGGATTTTTTAACGTCAGCGGAATTCCGAGAACAATTTAAGAGTTCCCAAGCAATTTTAAATGTCAGCAGAATTCTGAGAACAGTGGAAGAGTTCCGAAGCATTTTTAACTTCAGCAGAATTCCGAGAACAATGGAAGAGTTCCGAAGCATTTTTAAACGTCAGCGGAATTCCGAGAACAATGGAAGAGTTCCGAAGCATTTTTAAACTTCAGCGGAATTTCTAGAACAATGGAAGTGTTCCAAAGCATTTTAAAACTTCAGCAGAATTCCGAGAACAATGGAAGAGTTCCGAAACATTTTTAAATGTCAGCAGAATTCCGAGAACAATGGAAGAGTCACAAAGGATTTTTTAACGTCAGCGGAATTCCGAGAACAATTTAAGAGTTCCGAAGCAATTTTAAATGTCAGCACAATTCTGAGAACAGTGGAAGAGTTGCGAAGCATTTTTAACTTCAGCAGAATTCCGAGAACAATGGAAGAGTTCCGAAGCATTTTTAAACGTCAGCGGAATTCCGAGAACAATGGTAGAGTTCCGAAGCATTTTTAAACTTCAGCGGAATTCCGAGAAAAATGGAAGAGTTCCGAAGAATTTTTAAACTTCAGCGGAACTCCGAGAAAAATGGAAGAGTTCCGAAGCATTTTTAAACATCAGCGGAACTTAGAGAAAAATGGAAGAGTTCCGAAGCATTTTTAAACTTCAGCGGAACTTCGAGAACATAGGAAGACTTCCGAAGCATTTTTAAACGTCAGCGGAATTCTGAGAAAAATGGAAGAGTTCCGAAGCATTTTTAAACATCAGCGGAATTCTGAGAACAATGGAAGTGTTCTGAAGCATTTTTAAACTTCAGCGGAATTTCGAGAACATAGGAAGACTTCCGAAGCATTTTTAAACTTCAGCGGAACTCCGCGAAAAATGGAAGAGTACCGAAGCATTTTTAAACATCAGCGGAATTCTGAGAAAAATGGAAGAGTTCCGAAGCATTTTTAAACATCAGCGGAACTCCGAGAAAAATGGAAGAGTTCCAAAGCATTTTTAAATGTCAGCAGAATTCCGAGAACAATGGAAGAGTCACAAAGGATTTTTTAACGTCAGCGGAATTCCGAGAACAATTTAAGAGTTCCGAAGCAATTTTAAATGTCAGCAGAATTCTGAGAACAGTGGAAGAGTTCCGAAGCATTTTTAACTTCAGCAGAATTCTGAGAACAATGGAAGAGTTCCGAAGCATTTTTAAACGTCAGCGGAATTCCGAGAACAATGGAAGACTTCTGAAGCATTTTTAAACTTCAGCGGAATTCCTAGAACAATGGAAGAGTTCCGATGCATTTTTAAACTTCAGCGGAATTTCTAGAACAATGGAAGTGTTCCAAAGCATTTTAAAACTTCAGCAGAATTCCGAGAACAATGGAAGAGTTCCGAAACATTTTTAAATGTCAGCAGAATTCCGAGAACAATGGAAGAGTCACAAAGGATTTTTTAACGTCAGCGGAATTCCGAGAACAATTTAAGAGTTCCGAAGCAATTTTAAATGTCAGCACAATTCTGAGAACAGTGGAAGAGTTGCGAAGCATTTTTAACTTCAGCAGAATTCCGAGAACAATGGAAGAGATCCGAAGCATTTTTAAACGTCAGCGGAATTCCGAGAACAATGGTAGAGTTCCGAAGCATTTTTAAACTTCAGCGGAATTCCGAGAAAAATGGAAGAGTTCCGAAGAATTTTTAAACTTCAGCGGAACTCCGAGAAAAATGGAAGAGTTCCGAAGCATTTTTAAACATCAGCGGAACTTAGAGAAAAATGGAAGAGTTCCGAAGCATTTTTAAACTTCAGCGGAACTTCGAGAACATAGGAAGACTTCCGAAGCATTTTTAAACGTCAGCGGAATTCTGAGAAAAATGGAAGAGTTCCGAAGCATTTTTAAACATCAGCGGAATTCTGAGAACAATGGAAGTGTTCTGAAGCATTTTTAAACTTCAGCGGAATTTCGAGAACATAGGAAGACTTCCGAAGCATTTTTAAACTTCAGCGGAACTCCGCGAAAAATGGAAGAGTTCCGAAGCATTTTTAAACATCAGCGGAACTCCGAGAAAAATGGAAGAGTTCCAAAGCATTTTTAAATGTCAGCAGAATTCCGAGAACAATGGAAGAGTCACAAAGGATTTTTTAACGTCAGCGGAATTCCGAGAACAATTTAAGAGTTCCCAAGCAATTTTAAATGTCAGCAGAATTCTGAGAACAGTGGAAGAGTTCCGAAGCATTTTTAACTTCAGCAGAATTCTGAGAACAATGGAAGAGTTCCGAAGCATTTTTAAACGTCAGCGGAATTCCGAGAACAATGGAAGAGTTCCGAAGCATTTTTAAACTTCAGCGGAACTCCGAGAAAAATGGAAGAGTTCCGAAGCATTTTTAAACATCAGCGGAACTCCGAGAAAAATGGAAGAGTTCCGAAGCATTTTTAAACTTCAGCGGAACTTCGAGAACATAGGAAGACTTCTGAAGCATTTTTAAACGTCAGCGGAATTCTGAGAAAAATGGAAGAGTACCGAAGCATTTTTAAACATCAGCGGAATTCTGAGAAAAATGGAAGAGTTCCGAAGCATTTTTAAACATCAGCGGAACTCCGAGAAAAATGGAAGAGTTCCAAAGCATTTTTAAATGTCAGCAGAATTCCGAGAACAATGGAAGAGTCACAAAGGATTTTTTAACGTCAGCGGAATTCCGAGAAAAATTTAAGAGTTCCGAAGCAATTTTAAATGTCAGCAGAATTCTGAGAACAGTGGAAGAGTTCCGAAGCATTTTTAACTTCAGCAGAATTCTGAGAACAATGGAAGAGTTCCGAAGCATTTTTAAACGTCAGCGGAATTCCGAGAACAATGGAAGAGTTCCGAAGCATTTTTAAACTTCAGCGGAACTCCGAGAAAAATGGAAGAGTTCCGAAGCATTTTTAAACATCAGCGGAACTCCGAGAAAAATGGAAGAGTTCCGAAGCATTTTTAAACGTCAGCGGAATTCTGAGAACAATAGAAGAGTTCCGAAGCATTTTTAAACGTCAGGGAATTCCGAGAACAATGGAAGACTTCTGAAGCATTTTTAAACTTCAGCGGAATTCCTAGAACAATGGAAGAGTTCCGATGCATTTTTAAACTTCAGCGGAATTTTTAGAACAATGGAAGTGTTCCAAAGCATTTTAAAACTTCAGCAGAATTCCGAGAACAATGGAAGAGTTCCGAAACATTTTTAAATGTCAGCAGAATTCCGAGAACAATGGAAGAGTCACAAAGGATTTTTTAACGTCAGCGGAATTCCGAGAACAATTTAAGAGTTCCGAAGCAATTTTAAATGTCAGCACAATTCTGAGAACAGTGGAAGAGTTGCGAAGCATTTTTAACTTCAGCAGAATTCCGAGAACAATGGAAGAGTTCCGAAGCATTTTTAAACGTCAGCGGAATTCCGAGAACAATGGTAGAGTTCCGAAGCATTTTTAAACTTCAGCGGAATTCCGAGAAAAATGGAAGAGTTCCGAAGAATTTTTAAACGTCAGCGGAACTTCGAGAACATAGGAAGACTTCCGAAGCATTTTTAAACGTCAGCGGAATTCTGAGAAAAATGGAAGAGTTCCGAAGCATTTTTAAACATCAGCGGAATTCTGAGAACAATGGAAGTGTTCTGAAGCATTTTTAAACTTCAGCGGAATTTCGAGAACATAGGAAGACTTCCGAAGCATTTTTAAACTTCAGCGGAACTCCGCGAAAAATGGAAGAGTTCCGAAGCATTTTTAAACATCAGCGGAACTCCGAGAAAAATGGAAGAGTTCCAAAGCATTTTTAAATGTCAGCAGAATTCCGAGAACAATGGAAGAGTCACAAAGGATTTTTTAACGTCAGCGGAATTCCGAGAACAATTTAAGAGTTCCCAAGCAATTTTAAATGTCAGCAGAATTCTGAGAACAGTGGAAGAGTTCCGAAGCATTTTTAACTTCAGCAGAATTCCGAGAACAATGGAAGAGTTCCGAAGCATTTTTAAACGTCAGCGGAATTCCGAGAACAATGGAAGAGTTCCGAAGCATTTTTAAACTTCAGCGGAATTTCTAGAACAATGGAAGTGTTCCAAAGCATTTTAAAACTTCAGCAGAATTCCGAGAACAATGGAAGAGTTCCGAAACATTTTTAAATGTCAGCAGAATTCCGAGAACAATGGAAGAGTCACAAAGGATTTTTTAACGTCAGCGGAATTCCGAGAACAATTTAAGAGTTCCGAAGCAATTTTAAATGTCAGCACAATTCTGAGAACAGTGGAAGAGTTGCGAAGCATTTTTAACTTCAGCAGAATTCCGAGAACAATGGAAGAGTTCCGAAGCATTTTTAAACGTCAGCGGAATTCCGAGAACAATGGTAGAGTTCCGAAGCATTTTTAAACTTCAGCGGAATTCCGAGAAAAATGGAAGAGTTCCGAAGAATTTTTAAACTTCAGCGGAACTCCGAGAAAAATGGAAGAGTTCCGAAGCATTTTTAAACATCAGCGGAACTTAGAGAAAAATGGAAGAGTTCCGAAGCATTTTTAAACTTCAGCGGAACTTCGAGAACATAGGAAGACTTCCGAAGCATTTTTAAACGTCAGCGGAATTCTGAGAAAAATGGAAGAGTTCCGAAGCATTTTTAAACATCAGCGGAATTCTGAGAACAATGGAAGTGTTCTGAAGCATTTTTAAACTTCAGCGGAATTTCGAGAACATAGGAAGACTTCCGAAGCATTTTTAAACTTCAGCGGAACTCCGCGAAAAATGGAAGAGTTCCGAAGCATTTTTAAACATCAGCGGAACTCCGAGAAAAATGGAAGAGTTCCAAAGCATTTTTAAATGTCAGCAGAATTCCGAGAACAATGGAAGAGTCACAAAGGATTTTTTAACGTCAGCGGAATTCCGAGAACAATTTAAGAGTTCCGAAGCAATTTTAAATGTCAGCAGAATTCTGAGAACAGTGGAAGAGTTCCGAAGCATTTTTAACTTCAGCAGAATTCTGAGAACAATGGAAGAGTTCCGAAGCATTTTTAAACGTCAGCGGAATTCCGAGAACAATGGAAGAGTTCCGAAGCATTTTTAAACTTCAGCGGAACTCCGAGAAAAATGGAAGAGTTCCGAAGCATTTTTAAACATCAGCGGAACTCCGAGAAAAATGGAAGAGTTCCGAAGCATTTTTAAACTTCAGCGGAACTCCGCGAAAAATGGAAGAGTTCCGAAGCATTTTTAAACATCAGCGGAACTCCGAGAAAAATGGAAGAGTTCCAAAGCATTTTTAAATGTCAGCAGAATTCCGAGAACAATGGAAGAGTCACAAAGGATTTTTTAACGTCAGCGGAATTCCGAGAACAATTTAAGAGTTCCGAAGCAATTTTAAATGTCAGCAGAATTCTGAGAACAGTGGAAGAGTTCCGAAGCATTTTTAACTTCAGCAGAATTCTGAGAACAATGGAAGAGTTCCGAAGCATTTTTAAACGTCAGCGGAATTCCGAGAACAATGGAAGAGTTCCGAAGCATTTTTAAACTTCAGCGGAACTCCGAGATAAATGGAAGAGTTCCGAAGCATTTTTAAACATCAGCGGAACTCCGAGAAAAATGGAAGAGTTCCGAAGCATTTTTAAACTTCAGCGGAACTTCGAGAACATAGGAAGACTTCTGAAGCATTTTTAAACGTCAGCGGAATTCTGAGAAAAATGGAAGAGTACCGAAGCATTTTTAAACATCAGCGGAATTCTGAGAAAAATGGAAGAGTTCCGAAGCATTTTTAAACATCAGCGGAACTCCGAGAAAAATGGAAGAGTTCCAAAGCATTTTTAAATGTCAGCAGAATTCCGAGAACAATGGAAGAGTCACAAAGGATTTTTTAACGTCAGCGGAATTCCGAGAACAATTTAAGAGTTCCGAAGCAATTTTAAATGTCAGCAGAATTCTGAGAACAGTGGAAGAGTTCCGAAGCATTTTTAACTTCAGCAGAATTCTGAGAACAATGGAAGAGTTCCGAAGCATTTTTAAACGTCAGCGGAATTCCGAGAACAATGGAAGAGTTCCGAAGCATTTTTAAACTTCAGCGGAACTCCGAGAAAAATGGAAGAGTTCCGAAGCATTTTTAAACATCAGCGGAACTCCGAGAAAAATGGAAGAGTTCCGAAGAATTTTTAAACGTCAGCGGAATTCCGAGAACAATGGAAGAGTTCCGAAGCATTTTTAAACTTCAGCGGAACTCCTAGAAAAATGGAAGAGTTCCGAAGCATTTTTAAACATCAGCGGAACTCCGAGAAAAATGGAAGAGTTCCGAAGCATTTTTAAACTTCAGCGGAACTTCGAGAACATAGGAAGACTTCTGAAGCATTTTTAAACGTCAGCGGAATTCTGAGAAAAATGGAAGAGTACCGAAGCATTTTTAAACATCAGCGGAATTCTGAGAAAAATGGAAGAGTTCCGAAGCATTTTTAAACATCAGCGGAACTCCGAGAAAAATGGAAGAGTTCCAAAGCATTTTTAAATGTCAGCAGAATTCCGAGAACAATGGAAGAGTCACAAAGGATTTTTTAACGTCAGCGGAATTCCGAGAACAATTTAAGAGTTCCGAAGCAATTTTAAATGTCAGCAGAATTCTGAGAACAGTGGAAGAGTTCCGAAGCATTTTTAACTTCAGCAGAATTCTGAGAACAATGGAAGAGTTCCGAAGCATTTTTAAACGTCAGCGGAATTCCGAGAACAATGGAAGAGTTCCGAAGCATTTTTAAACTTCAGCGGAACTCCGAGAAAAATGGAAGAGTTCCGAAGCATTTTTAAACATCAGCGGAACTCCGAGAAAAATGGAAGAGTTCCGAAGCATTTTTAAACGTCAGCGGAATTCCGAGAACAATGGAAGAGTTCCGAAGCATTTTTAAACTTCAGCGGAACTCCTAGAAAAATGGAAGAGTTCCGAAGCATTTTTAAACATCAGCGGAACTCCGAGAAAAATGGAAGAGTTCCGAAGCATTTTTAAACGTCAGCGGAATTCTGAGAACAATAGAAGAGTTCCGAAGCATTTTTAAACGTCAGCGGAATTCCGAGAACAATGGAAGACTTCTGAAGCATTTTTAAACTTCAGCGGAATTCCTAGAACAATGGAAGAGTTCCGATGCATTTTTAAACTTCAGCGGAATTTCTAGAACAATGGAAGTGTTCCAAAGCATTTTAAAACTTCAGCAGAATTCCGAGAACAATGGAAGAGTCACAAAGGATTTTTTAACGTCAGCGGAATTCCGAGAACAATTTAAGAGTTCCGAAGCAATTTTAAATGTCAGCACAATTCTGAGAACAGTGGAAGAGTTGCGAAGCATTTTTAACTTCAGCAGAATTCCGAGAACAATGGAAGAGTTCCGAAGCATTTTTAAACGTCAGCGGAATTCCGAGAACAATGGTAGAGTTCCGAAGCATTTTTAAACTTCAGCGGAATTCCGAGAAAAATGGAAGAGTTCCGAAGAATTTTTAAACTTCAGCGGAACTCCGAGAAAAATGGAAGAGTTCCGAAGCATTTTTAAACATCAGCGGAACTTAGAGAAAAATGGAAGAGTTCCGAAGCATTTTTAAACTTCAGCGGAACTTCGAGAACATAGGAAGACTTCCGAAGCATTTTTAAACGTCAGCGGAATTCTGAGAAAAATGGAAGAGTTCCGAAGCATTTTTAAACATCAGCGGAATTCTGAGAACAATGGAAGTGTTCTGAAGCATTTTTAAACTTCAGCGGAATTTCGAGAACATAGGAAGACTTCTGAAGCATTTTTAAACGTCAGCGGAATTCTGAGAAAAATGGAAGAGTACCGAAGCATTTTTAAACATCAGCGGAATTCTGAGAAAAATGGAAGAGTTCCGAAGCATTTTTAAACATCAGCGGAACTCCGAGAAAAATGGAAGAGTTCCAAAGCATTTTTAAATGTCAGCAGAATTCCGAGAACAATGGAAGAGTCACAAAGGATTTTTTAACGTCAGCGGAATTCCGAGAACAATTTAAGAGTTCCGAAGCAATTTTAAATGTCAGCAGAATTCTGAGAACAGTGGAAGAGTTCCGAAGCATTTTTAACTTCAGCAGAATTCTGAGAACAATGGAAGAGTTCCGAAGCATTTTTAAACGTCAGCGGAATTCCGAGAACAATGGAAGAGTTCCGAAGCATTTTTAAACTTCAGCGGAACTCCGAGAAAAATGGAAGAGTTCCGAAGCATTTTTAAACATCAGCGGAACTCCGAGAAAAATGGAAGAGTTCCGAAGCATTTTTAAACGTCAGCGGAATTCCGAGAACAATGGAAGACTTCTGAAGCATTTTTAAACTTCAGCGGAATTCCTAGAACAATGGAAGAGTTCCGATGCATTTTTAAACTTCAGCGGAATTTCTAGAACAATGGAAGTGTTCCAAAGCATTTTAAAACTTCAGCAGAATTCCGAGAACAATGGAAGAGTTCCGAAACATTTTTAAATGTCAGCAGAATTCCGAGAACAATGGAAGAGTCACAAAGGATTTTTTAACGTCAGCGGAATTCCGAGAACAATTTAAGAGTTCCGAAGCAATTTTAAATGTCAGCACAATTCTGAGAACAGTGGAAGAGTTGCGAAGCATTTTTAACTTCAGCAGAATTCCGAGAACAATGGAAGAGTTCCGAAGCATTTTTAAACGTCAGCGGAATTCCGAGAACAATGGTAGAGTTCCGAAGCATTTTTAAACTTCAGCGGAATTCCGAGAAAAATGGAAGAGTTCCGAAGAATTTTTAAACTTCAGCGGAACTCCGAGAAAAATGGAAGAGTTCCGAAGCATTTTTAAACATCAGCGGAACTTAGAGAAAAATGGAAGAGTTCCGAAGCATTTTTAAACTTCAGCGGAACTTCGAGAACATAGGAAGACTTCCGAAGCATTTTTAAACGTCAGCGGAATTCTGAGAAAAATGGAAGAGTTCCGAAGCATTTTTAAACATCAGCGGAATTCTGAGAACAATGGAAGTGTTCTGAAGCATTTTTAAACTTCAGCGGAATTTCGAGAACATAGGAAGACTTCCGAAGCATTTTTAAACTTCAGCGGAACTCCGCGAAAAATGGAAGAGTTCCGAAGCATTTTTAAACATCAGCGGAACTCCGAGAAAAATGGAAGAGTTCCAAAGCATTTTTAAATGTCAGCAGAATTCCGAGAACAATGGAAGAGTCACAAAGGATTTTTTAACGTCAGCGGAATTCCGAGAACAATTTAAGAGTTCCGAAGCAATTTTAAATGTCAGCAGAATTCTGAGAACAGTGGAAGAGTTCCGAAGCATTTTTAACTTCAGCAGAATTCTGAGAACAATGGAAGAGTTCCGAAGCATTTTTAAACGTCAGCGGAATTCCGAGAACAATGGAAGAGTTCCGAAGCATTTTTAAACTTCAGCGGAACTCCGAGAAAAATGGAAGAGTTCCGAAGCATTTTTAAACATCAGCGGAACTCCGAGAAAAATGGAAGAGTTCCGAAGCATTTTTAAACGTCAGCGGAATTCTGAGAACAATAGAAGAGTTCCGAAGCATTTTTAAACGTCAGGGAATTCCGAGAACAATGGAAGACTTCTGAAGCATTTTTAAACTTCAGCGGAATTCCTAGAACAATGGAAGAGTTCCGATGCATTTTTAAACTTCAGCGGAATTTTTAGAACAATGGAAGTGTTCCAAAGCATTTTAAAACTTCAGCAGAATTCCGAGAACAATGGAAGAGTTCCGAAACATTTTTAAATGTCAGCAGAATTCCGAGAACAATGGAAGAGTCACAAAGGATTTTTTAACGTCAGCGGAATTCCGAGAACAATTTAAGAGTTCCGAAGCAATTTTAAATGTCAGCACAATTCTGAGAACAGTGGAAGAGTTGCGAAGCATTTTTAACTTCAGCAGAATTCCGAGAACAATGGAAGAGTTCCGAAGCATTTTTAAACGTCAGCGGAATTCCGAGAACAATGGTAGAGTTCCGAAGCATTTTTAAACTTCAGCGGAATTCCGAGAAAAATGGAAGAGTTCCGAAGAATTTTTAAACGTCAGCGGAACTTCGAGAACATAGGAAGACTTCCGAAGCATTTTTAAACGTCAGCGGAATTCTGAGAAAAATGGAAGAGTTCCGAAGCATTTTTAAACATCAGCGGAATTCTGAGAACAATGGAAGTGTTCTGAAGCATTTTTAAACTTCAGCGGAATTTCGAGAACATAGGAAGACTTCCGAAGCATTTTTAAACTTCAGCGGAACTCCGCGAAAAATGGAAGAGTTCCGAAGCATTTTTAAACATCAGCGGAACTCCGAGAAAAATGGAAGAGTTCCAAAGCATTTTTAAATGTCAGCAGAATTCCGAGAACAATGGAAGAGTCACAAAGGATTTTTTAACGTCAGCGGAATTCCGAGAACAATTTAAGAGTTCCCAAGCAATTTTAAATGTCAGCAGAATTCTGAGAACAGTGGAAGAGTTCCGAAGCATTTTTAACTTCAGCAGAATTCCGAGAACAATGGAAGAGTTCCGAAGCATTTTTAAACGTCAGCGGAATTCCGAGAACAATGGAAGAGTTCCGAAGCATTTTTAAACTTCAGCGGAATTTCTAGAACAATGGAAGTGTTCCAAAGCATTTTAAAACTTCAGCAGAATTCCGAGAACAATGGAAGAGTTCCGAAACATTTTTAAATGTCAGCAGAATTCCGAGAACAATGGAAGAGTCACAAAGGATTTTTTAACGTCAGCGGAATTCCGAGAACAATTTAAGAGTTCCGAAGCAATTTTAAATGTCAGCACAATTCTGAGAACAGTGGAAGAGTTGCGAAGCATTTTTAACTTCAGCAGAATTCCGAGAACAATGGAAGAGTTCCGAAGCATTTTTAAACGTCAGCGGAATTCCGAGAACAATGGTAGAGTTCCGAAGCATTTTTAAACTTCAGCGGAATTCCGAGAAAAATGGAAGAGTTCCGAAGAATTTTTAAACTTCAGCGGAACTCCGAGAAAAATGGAAGAGTTCCGAAGCATTTTTAAACATCAGCGGAACTTAGAGAAAAATGGAAGAGTTCCGAAGCATTTTTAAACTTCAGCGGAACTTCGAGAACATAGGAAGACTTCCGAAGCATTTTTAAACGTCAGCGGAATTCTGAGAAAAATGGAAGAGTTCCGAAGCATTTTTAAACATCAGCGGAATTCTGAGAACAATGGAAGTGTTCTGAAGCATTTTTAAACTTCAGCGGAATTTCGAGAACATAGGAAGACTTCCGAAGCATTTTTAAACTTCAGCGGAACTCCGCGAAAAATGGAAGAGTTCCGAAGCATTTTTAAACATCAGCGGAACTCCGAGAAAAATGGAAGAGTTCCAAAGCATTTTCAAATGTCAGCAGAATTCCGAGAACAATGGAAGAGTCACAAAGGATTTTTTAACGTCAGCGGAATTCCGAGAACAATTTAAGAGTTCCGAAGCAATTTTAAATGTCAGCAGAATTCTGAGAACAGTGGAAGAGTTCCGAAGCATTTTTAACTTCAGCAGAATTCTGAGAACAATGGAAGAGTTCCGAAGCATTTTTAAACGTCAGCGGAATTCCGAGAACAATGGAAGAGTTCCGAAGCATTTTTAAACTTCAGCGGAACTCCGAGAAAAATGGAAGAGTTCCGAAGCATTTTTAAACATCAGCGGAACTCCGAGAAAAATGGAAGAGTTCCGAAGCATTTTTAAACTTCAGCGGAACTCCGCGAAAAATGGAAGAGTTCCGAAGCATTTTTAAACATCAGCGGAACTCCGAGAAAAATGGAAGAGTTCCAAAGCATTTTTAAATGTCAGCAGAATTCCGAGAACAATGGAAGAGTCACAAAGGATTTTTTAACGTCAGCGGAATTCCGAGAACAATTTAAGAGTTCCGAAGCAATTTTAAATGTCAGCAGAATTCTGAGAACAGTGGAAGAGTTCCGAAGCATTTTTAACTTCAGCAGAATTCTGAGAACAATGGAAGAGTTCCGAAGCATTTTTAAACGTCAGCGGAATTCCGAGAACAATGGAAGAGTTCCGAAGCATTTTTAAACTTCAGCGGAACTCCGAGATAAATGGAAGAGTTCCGAAGCATTTTTAAACATCAGCGGAACTCCGAGAAAAATGGAAGAGTTCCGAAGCATTTTTAAACTTCAGCGGAACTTCGAGAACATAGGAAGACTTCTGAAGCATTTTTAAACGTCAGCGGAATTCTGAGAAAAATGGAAGAGTACCGAAGCATTTTTAAACATCAGCGGAATTCTGAGAAAAATGGAAGAGTTCCGAAGCATTTTTAAACATCAGCGGAACTCCGAGAAAAATGGAAGAGTTCCAAAGCATTTTTAAATGTCAGCAGAATTCCGAGAACAATGGAAGAGTCACAAAGGATTTTTTAACGTCAGCGGAATTCCGAGAACAATTTAAGAGTTCCGAAGCAATTTTAAATGTCAGCAGAATTCTGAGAACAGTGGAAGAGTTCCGAAGCATTTTTAACTTCAGCAGAATTCTGAGAACAATGGAAGAGTTCCGAAGCATTTTTAAACGTCAGCGGAATTCCGAGAACAATGGAAGAGTTCCGAAGCATTTTTAAACTTCAGCGGAACTCCGAGAAAAATGGAAGAGTTCCGAAGCATTTTTAAACATCAGCGGAACTCCGAGAAAAATGGAAGAGTTCCGAAGCATTTTTAAACGTCAGCGGAATTCCGAGAACAATGGAAGAGTTCCGAAGCATTTTTAAACTTCAGCGGAACTCCTAGAAAAATGGAAGAGTTCCGAAGCATTTTTAAACATCAGCGGAACTCCGAGAAAAATGGAAGAGTTCCGAAGCATTTTTAAACTTCAGCGGAACTTCGAGAACATAGGAAGACTTCTGAAGCATTTTTAAACGTCAGCGGAATTCTGAGAAAAATGGAAGAGTACCGAAGCATTTTTAAACATCAGCGGAATTCTGAGAAAAATGGAAGAGTTCCGAAGCATTTTTAAACATCAGCGGAACTCCGAGAAAAATGGAAGAGTTCCAAAGCATTTTTAAATGTCAGCAGAATTCCGAGAACAATGGAAGAGTCACAAAGGATTTTTTAATGTCAGCGGAATTCCGAGAACAATTTAAGAGTTCCGAAGCAATTTTAAATGTCAGCAGAATTCTGAGAACAGTGGAAGAGTTCCGAAGCATTTTTAACTTCAGCAGAATTCTGAGAACAATGGAAGAGTTCCGAAGCATTTTTAAACGTCAGCGGAATTCCGAGAACAATGGAAGAGTTCCGAAGCATTTTTAAACTTCAGCGGAACTCCGAGAAAAATGGAAGAGTTCCGAAGCATTTTTAAACATCAGCGGAACTCCGAGAAAAATGGAAGAGTTCCGAAGCATTTTTAAACGTCAGCGGAATTCCGAGAACAATGGAAGAGTTCCGAAGCATTTTTAAACTTCAGCGGAACTCCTAGAAAAATGGAAGAGTTCCGAAGCATTTTTAAACATCAGCGGAACTCCGAGAAAAATGGAAGAGTTCCGAAGCATTTTTAAACGTCAGCGGAATTCTGAGAACAATAGAAGAGTTCCGAAGCATTTTTAAACGTCAGCGGAATTCCGAGAACAATGGAAGACTTCTGAAGCATTTTTAAACTTCAGCGGAATTCCTAGAACAATGGAAGAGTTCCGATGCATTTTTAAACTTCAGCGGAATTTCTAGAACAATGGAAGTGTTCCAAAGCATTTTAAAACTTCAGCAGAATTCCGAGAACAATGGAAGAGTCACAAAGGATTTTTTAACGTCAGCGGAATTCCGAGAACAATTTAAGAGTTCCGAAGCAATTTTAAATGTCAGCACAATTCTGAGAACAGTGGAAGAGTTGCGAAGCATTTTTAACTTCAGCAGAATTCCGAGAACAATGGAAGAGTTCCGAAGCATTTTTAAACGTCAGCGGAATTCCGAGAACAATGGTAGAGTTCCGAAGCATTTTTAAACTTCAGCGGAATTCCGAGAAAAATGGAAGAGTTCCGAAGAATTTTTAAACTTCAGCGGAACTCCGAGAAAAATGGAAGAGTTCCGAAGCATTTTTAAACATCAGCGGAACTTAGAGAAAAATGGAAGAGTTCCGAAGCATTTTTAAACTTCAGCGGAACTTCGAGAACATAGGAAGACTTCCGAAGCATTTTTAAACGTCAGCGGAATTCTGAGAAAAATGGAAGAGTTCCGAAGCATTTTTAAACATCAGCGGAATTCTGAGAACAATGGAAGTGTTCTGAAGCATTTTTAAACTTCAGCGGAATTTCGAGAACATAGGAAGACTTCTGAAGCATTTTTAAACGTCAGCGGAATTCTGAGAAAAATGGAAGAGTACCGAAGCATTTTTAAACATCAGCGGAATTCTGAGAAAAATGGAAGAGTTCCGAAGCATTTTTAAACATCAGCGGAACTCCGAGAAAAATGGAAGAGTTCCAAAGCATTTTTAAATGTCAGCAGAATTCCGAGAACAATGGAAGAGTCACAAAGGATTTTTTAACGTCAGCGGAATTCCGAGAACAATTTAAGAGTTCCGAAGCAATTTTAAATGTCAGCAGAATTCTGAGAACAGTGGAAGAGTTCCGAAGCATTTTTAACTTCAGCAGAATTCTGAGAACAATGGAAGAGTTCCGAAGCATTTTTAAACGTCAGCGGAATTCCGAGAACAATGGAAGAGTTCCGAAGCATTTTTAAACTTCAGCGGAACTCCGAGAAAAATGGAAGAGTTCCGAAGCATTTTTAAACATCAGCGGAACTCCGAGAAAAATGGAAGAGTTCCGAAGCATTTTTAAACGTCAGCGGAATTCCGAGAACAATGGAAGACTTCTGAAGCATTTTTAAACTTCAGCGGAATTCCTAGAACAATGGAAGAGTTCCGATGCATTTTTAAACTTCAGCGGAATTTCTAGAACAATGGAAGTGTTCCAAAGCATTTTAAAACTTCAGCAGAATTCCGAGAACAATGGAAGAGTTCCGAAACATTTTTAAATGTCAGCAGAATTCCGAGAACAATGGAAGAGTCACAAAGGATTTTTTAACGTCAGCGGAATTCCGAGAACAATTTAAGAGTTCCGAAGCAATTTTAAATGTCAGCACAATTCTGAGAACAGTGGAAGAGTTGCGAAGCATTTTTAACTTCAGCAGAATTCCGAGAACAATGGAAGAGTTCCGAAGCATTTTTAAACGTCAGCGGAATTCCGAGAACAATGGTAGAGTTCCGAAGCATTTTTAAACTTCAGCGGAATTCCGAGAAAAATGGAAGAGTTCCGAAGAATTTTTAAACTTCAGCGGAACTCCGAGAAAAATGGAAGAGTTCCGAAGCATTTTTAAACATCAGCGGAACTTAGAGAAAAATGGAAGAGTTCCGAAGCATTTTTAAACTTCAGCGGAACTTCGAGAACATAGGAAGACTTCCGAAGCATTTTTAAACGTCAGCGGAATTCTGAGAAAAATGGAAGAGTTCCGAAGCATTTTTAAACATCAGCGGAATTCTGAGAACAATGGAAGTGTTCTGAAGCATTTTTAAACTTCAGCGGAATTTCGAGAACATAGGAAGACTTCCGAAGCATTTTTAAACTTCAGCGGAACTCCGCGAAAAATGGAAGAGTTCCGAAGCATTTTTAAACATCAGCGGAACTCCGAGAAAAATGGAAGAGTTCCAAAGCATTTTTAAATGTCAGCAGAATTCCGAGAACAATGGAAGAGTCACAAAGGATTTTTTAACGTCAGCGGAATTCCGAGAACAATTTAAGAGTTCCGAAGCAATTTTAAATGTCAGCAGAATTCTGAGAACAGTGGAAGAGTTCCGAAGCATTTTTAACTTCAGCAGAATTCTGAGAACAATGGAAGAGTTCCGAAGCATTTTTAAACGTCAGCGGAATTCCGAGAACAATGGAAGAGTTCCGAAGCATTTTTAAACTTCAGCGGAACTCCGAGAAAAATGGAAGAGTTCCGAAGCATTTTTAAACATCAGCGGAACTCCGAGAAAAATGGAAGAGTTCCGAAGCATTTTTAAACGTCAGCGGAATTCTGAGAACAATAGAAGAGTTCCGAAGCATTTTTAAACGTCAGCGGAATTCCGAGAACAATGGAAGACTTCTGAAGCATTTTTAAACTTCAGCGGAATTCCTAGAACAATGGAAGAGTTCCGATGCATTTTTAAACTTCAGCGGAATTTCTAGAACAATGGAAGTGTTCCAAAGCATTTTAAAACGTCAGCAGAATTCCGAGAACAATGGAAGAGTTCCGAAACATTTTTAAATGTCAGCAGAATTCCGAGAACAATGGAAGAGTCACAAAGGATTTTTTAACGTCAGCGGAATTCCGAGAACAATTTAAGAGTTCTGAAGCAATTTTAAATGTCAGCACAATTCTGAGAACAGTGGAAGAGTTGCGAAGCATTTTTAACTTCAGCAGAATTCCGAGAACAATGGAAGAGTTCCGAAGCATTTTTAAACGTCAGCGGAATTCCGAGAACAATGGTAGAGTTCCGAAGCATTTTTAAACTTCAGCGGAATTCCGAGAAAAATGGAAGAGTTCCGAAGAATTTTTAAACGTCAGCGGAACTTCGAGAACATAGGAAGACTTCCGAAGCATTTTTAAACGTCAGCGGAATTCTGAGAAAAATGGAAGAGTTCCGAAGCATTTTTAAACATCAGCGGAATTCTGAGAACAATGGAAGTGTTCTGAAGCATTTTTAAACTTCAGCGGAATTTCGAGAACATAGGAAGACTTCCGAAGCATTTTTAAACTTCAGCGGAACTCCGCGAAAAATGGAAGAGTTCCGAAGCATTTTTAAACATCAGCGGAACTCCGAGAAAAATGGAAGAGTTCCAAAGCATTTTTAAATGTCAGCAGAATTCCGAGAACAATGGAAGAGTCACAAAGGATTTTTTAACGTCAGCGGAATTCCGAGAACAATTTAAGAGTTCCCAAGCAATTTTAAATGTCAGCAGAATTCTGAGAACAGTGGAAGAGTTCCGAAGCATTTTTAACTTCAGCAGAATTCCGAGAACAATGGAAGAGTTCCGAAGCATTTTTAAACTTCAGCGGAACTTCGAGAACATAGGAAGACTTCCGAAGCATTTTTAAACTTCAGCGGAACTCCGAGAAAAATGGAAGAGTTCCGAAGCATTTTTAAACATCAGCGGAACTCCGAGAAAAATGGAAGAGTTCCGAAGCATTTTTAAACTTCAGCGGAACTTCGAGAACATAGGAAGACTTCTGAAGCATTTTTAAACGTCAGCGGAATTCTGAGAAAAATGGAAGAGTACCGAAGCATTTTTAAACATCAGCGGAATTCTGAGAACAATGGAAGTGTTCTGAAGCATTTTTAAACTTCAGCGGAATTTCGAGAACATAGGAAGACTTCCGAAGCATTTTTAAATGTCAGCGGAACTCCGAGAACAATGGTAGAGTTCCGAAGCATTTTTAAACTTCAGCGGAATTCCGAGAAAAATGGAAGAGTTCCGAAGCATTTTTAAACTTCAGCAGAATTCCGAGAAAAATGGAAGAGTTCCGAAGGATTTTTAAACATTAGCGGAATTCTGAGAACAATGGAAGAGTTCCAAAGCATTTTTTGCTTCAGTAGAATTCCGAGAACAATGGAAGAGTTCCGAAGCATTTTTAAACGTCAGCGGAATTCTGAGAACAATAGAAGAGTTCCGAAGCATTTTTAAACGTCAGCGGAATTCCGAGAACAATGGAAGACTTCTGAAGCATTTTTAAACTTCAGCGGAATTCCTAGAACAATGGAAGAGTTCCGATGCATTTTTAAACTTCAGCGGAATTTCTAGAACAATGGAAGTGTTCCAAAGCATTTTAAAACTTCAGCAGAATTCCGAGAACAATGGAAGAGTTCCGAAACATTTTTAAATGTCAGCAGAATTCCGAGAACAATGGAAGAGTCACAAAGGATTTTTTAACGTCAGCGGAATTCCGAGAACAATTTAAGAGTTCCGAAGCAATTTTAAATGTCAGCACAATTCTGAGAACAGTGGAAGAGTTGCGAAGCATTTTTAACTTCAGCAGAATTCCGAGAACAATGGAAGAGATCCGAAGCATTTTTAAACGTCAGCGGAATTCCGAGAACAATGGTAGAGTTCCGAAGCATTTTTAAACTTCAGCGGAATTCCGAGAAAAATGGAAGACTTCCGAAGAATTTTTAAACTTCAGCGGAACTCCGAGAAAAATGGAAGAGTTCCGAAGCATTTTTAAACATCAGCGGAACTTAGAGAAAAATGGAAGAGTTCCGAAGCATTTTTAAACTTCAGCGGAACTTCGAGAACATAGGAAGACTTCCGAAGCATTTTTAAACGTCAGCGGAATTCTGAGAAAAATGGAAGAGTTCCGAAGCATTTTTAAACATCAGCGGAATTCTGAGAACAATGGAAGTGTTCTGAAGCATTTTTAAACTTCAGCGGAATTTCGAGAACATAGGAAGACTTCCGAAGCATTTTTAAACTTCAGCGGAACTCCGCGAAAAATGGAAGAGTTCCGAAGCATTTTTAAACATCAGCGGAACTCCGAGAAAAATGGAAGAGTTCCAAAGCATTTTTAAATGTCAGCAGAATTCCGAGAACAATGGAAGAGTCACAAAGGATTTTTTAACGTCAGCGGAATTCCGAGAACAATTTAAGAGTTCCGAAGCAATTTTAAATGTCAGCAGAATTCTGAGAACAGTGGAAGAGTTCCGAAGCATTTTTAACTTCAGCAGAATTCTGAGAACAATGGAAGAGTTCCGAAGCATTTTTAAACGTCAGCGGAATTCCGAGAACAATGGAAGAGTTCCGAAGCATTTTTAAACTTCAGCGGAACTCCGAGAAAAATGGAAGAGTTCCGAAGCATTTTTAAACATCAGCGGAACTCCGAGAAAAATGGAAGAGTTCCGAAGCATTTTTAAACGTCAGCGGAATTCCGAGAACAATGGAAGACTTCTGAAGCATTTTTAAACTTCAGCGGAATTCCTAGAACAATGGAAGAGTTCCGATGCATTTTTAAACTTCAGCGGAATTTCTAGAACAATGGAAGTGTTCCAAAGCATTTTAAAACTTCAGCAGAATTCCGAGAACAATGGAAGAGTTCCGAAACATTTTTAAATGTCAGCAGAATTCCGAGAACAATGGAAGAGTCACAAAGGATTTTTTAACGTCAGCGGAATTCCGAGAACAATTTAAGAGTTCCGAAGCAATTTTAAATGTCAGCACAATTCTGAGAACAGTGGAAGAGTTGCGAAGCATTTTTAACTTCAGCAGAATTCCGAGAACAATGGAAGAGTTCCGAAGCATTTTTAAACGTCAGCGGAATTCCGAGAACAATGGTAGAGTTCCGAAGCATTTTTAAACTTCAGCGGAATTCCGAGAAAAATGGAAGAGTTCCGAAGAATTTTTAAACTTCAGCGGAACTCCGAGAAAAATGGAAGAGTTCCGAAGCATTTTTAAACATCAGCGGAACTTAGAGAAAAATGGAAGAGTTCCGAAGCATTTTTAAACTTCAGCGGAACTTCGAGAACATAGGAAGACTTCCGAAGCATTTTTAAACGTCAGCGGAATTCTGAGAAAAATGGAAGAGTTCCGAAGCATTTTTAAACATCAGCGGAATTCTGAGAACAATGGAAGTGTTCTGAAGCATTTTTAAACTTCAGCGGAATTTCGAGAACATAGGAAGACTTCCGAAGCATTTTTAAACTTCAGCGGAACTCCGCGAAAAATGGAAGAGTTCCGAAGCATTTTTAAACATCAGCGGAACTCCGAGAAAAATGGAAGAGTTCCAAAGCATTTTTAAATGTCAGCAGAATTCCGAGAACAATGGAAGAGTCACAAAGGATTTTTTAACGTCAGCGGAATTCCGAGAACAATTTAAGAGTTCCGAAGCAATTTTAAATGTCAGCAGAATTCTGAGAACAGTGGAAGAGTTCCGAAGCATTTTTAACTTCAGCAGAATTCTGAGAACAATGGAAGAGTTCCGAAGCATTTTTAAACGTCAGCGGAATTCCGAGAACAATGGAAGAGTTCCGAAGCATTTTTAAACTTCAGCGGAACTCCGAGAAAAATGGAAGAGTTCCGAAGCATTTTTAAACATCAGCGGAACTCCGAGAAAAATGGAAGAGTTCCGAAGCATTTTTAAACGTCAGCGGAATTCTGAGAACAATAGAAGAGTTCCGAAGCATTTTTAAACGTCAGCGGAATTCCGAGAACAATGGAAGACTTCTGAAGCATTTTTAAACTTCAGCGGAATTCCTAGAACAATGGAAGAGTTCCGATGCATTTTTAAACTTCAGCGGAATTTCTAGAACAATGGAAGTGTTCCAAAGCATTTTAAAACGTCAGCAGAATTCCGAGAACAATGGAAGAGTTCCGAAACATTTTTAAATGTCAGCAGAATTCCGAGAACAATGGAAGAGTCACAAAGGATTTTTTAACGTCAGCGGAATTCCGAGAACAATTTAAGAGTTCTGAAGCAATTTTAAATGTCAGCACAATTCTGAGAACAGTGGAAGAGTTGCGAAGCATTTTTAACTTCAGCAGAATTCCGAGAACAATGGAAGAGTTCCGAAGCATTTTTAAACGTCAGCGGAATTCCGAGAACAATGGTAGAGTTCCGAAGCATTTTTAAACTTCAGCGGAATTCCGAGAAAAATGGAAGAGTTCCGAAGAATTTTTAAACGTCAGCGGAACTTCGAGAACATAGGAAGACTTCCGAAGCATTTTTAAACGTCAGCGGAATTCTGAGAAAAATGGAAGAGTTCCGAAGCATTTTTAAACATCAGCGGAATTCTGAGAACAATGGAAGTGTTCTGAAGCATTTTTAAACTTCAGCGGAATTTCGAGAACATAGGAAGACTTCCGAAGCATTTTTAAACTTCAGCGGAACTCCGCGAAAAATGGAAGAGTTCCGAAGCATTTTTAAACATCAGCGGAACTCCGAGAAAAATGGAAGAGTTCCAAAGCATTTTTAAATGTCAGCAGAATTCCGAGAACAATGGAAGAGTCACAAAGGATTTTTTAACGTCAGCGGAATTCCGAGAACAATTTAAGAGTTCCCAAGCAATTTTAAATGTCAGCAGAATTCTGAGAACAGTGGAAGAGTTCCGAAGCATTTTTAACTTCAGCAGAATTCCGAGAACAATGGAAGAGTTCCGAAGCATTTTTAAACTTCAGCGGAACTTCGAGAACATAGGAAGACTTCCGAAGCATTTTTAAACTTCAGCGGAACTCCGAGAAAAATGGAAGAGTTCCGAAGCATTTTTAAACATCAGCGGAACTCCGAGAAAAATGGAAGAGTTCCGAAGCATTTTTAAACTTCAGCGGAACTTCGAGAACATAGGAAGACTTCTGAAGCATTTTTAAACGTCAGCGGAATTCTGAGAAAAATGGAAGAGTACCGAAGCATTTTTAAACATCAGCGGAATTCTGAGAACAATGGAAGTGTTCTGAAGCATTTTTAAACTTCAGCGGAATTTCGAGAACATAGGAAGACTTCCGAAGCATTTTTAAATGTCAGCGGAACTCCGAGAACAATGGTAGAGTTCCGAAGCATTTTTAAACTTCAGCGGAATTCCGAGAAAAATGGAAGAGTTCCGAAGCATTTTTAAACTTCAGCAGAATTCCGAGAAAAATGGAAGAGTTCCGAAGGATTTTTAAACATTAGCGGAATTCTGAGAACAATGGAAGAGTTCCAAAGCATTTTTTGCTTCAGTAGAATTCCGAGAACAATGGAAGAGTTCCGAAGCATTTTTAAACGTCAGCGGAATTCTGAGAACAATAGAAGAGTTCCGAAGCATTTTTAAACGTCAGCGGAATTCCGAGAACAATGGAAGACTTCTGAAGCATTTTTAAACTTCAGCGGAATTCCTAGAACAATGGAAGAGTTCCGATGCATTTTTAAACTTCAGCGGAATTTCTAGAACAATGGAAGTGTTCCAAAGCATTTTAAAACTTCAGCAGAATTCCGAGAACAATGGAAGAGTTCCGAAACATTTTTAAATGTCAGCAGAATTCCGAGAACAATGGAAGAGTCACAAAGGATTTTTTAACGTCAGCGGAATTCCGAGAACAATTTAAGAGTTCCGAAGCAATTTTAAATGTCAGCACAATTCTGAGAACAGTGGAAGAGTTGCGAAGCATTTTTAACTTCAGCAGAATTCCGAGAACAATGGAAGAGATCCGAAGCATTTTTAAACGTCAGCGGAATTCCGAGAACAATGGTAGAGTTCCGAAGCATTTTTAAACTTCAGCGGAATTCCGAGAAAAATGGAAGAGTTCCGAAGAATTTTTAAACTTCAGCGGAACTCCGAGAAAAATGGAAGAGTTCCGAAGCATTTTTAAACATCAGCGGAACTTAGAGAAAAATGGAAGAGTTCCGAAGCATTTTTAAACTTCAGCGGAACTTCGAGAACATAGGAAGACTTCCGAAGCATTTTTAAACGTCAGCGGAATTCTGAGAAAAATGGAAGAGTTCCGAAGCATTTTTAAACATCAGCGGAATTCTGAGAACAATGGAAGTGTTCTGAAGCATTTTTAAACTTCAGCGGAATTTCGAGAACATAGGAAGACTTCCGAAGCATTTTTAAACTTCAGCGGAACTCCGCGAAAAATGGAAGAGTTCCGAAGCATTTTTAAACATCAGCGGAACTCCGAGAAAAATGGAAGAGTTCCAAAGCATTTTTAAATGTCAGCAGAATTCCGAGAACAATGGAAGAGTCACAAAGGATTTTTTAACGTCAGCGGAATTCCGAGAACAATTTAAGAGTTCCCAAGCAATTTTAAATGTCAGCAGAATTCTGAGAACAGTGGAAGAGTTCCGAAGCATTTTTAACTTCAGCAGAATTCTGAGAACAATGGAAGAGTTCCGAAGCATTTTTAAACGTCAGCGGAATTCCGAGAACAATGGAAGAGTTCCGAAGCATTTTTAAACTTCAGCGGAACTCCTAGAAAAATGGAAGAGTTCCGAAGCATTTTTAAACATCAGCGGAACTCCGAGAAAAATGGAAGAGTTCCGAAGCATTTTTAAACTTCAGCGGAACTTCGAGAACATAGGAAGACTTCTGAAGCATTTTTAAACGTCAGCGGAATTCTGAGAAAAATGGAAGAGTACCGAAGCATTTTTAAACATCAGCGGAATTCTGAGAAAAATGGAAGAGTTCCGAAGCATTTTTAAACATCAGCGGAACTCCGAGAAAAATGGAAGAGTTCCAAAGCATTTTTAAATGTCAGCAGAATTCCGAGAACAATGGAAGAGTCACAAAGGATTTTTTAACGTCAGCGGAATTCCGAGAACAATTTAAGAGTTCCGAAGCAATTTTAAATGTCAGCAGAATTCTGAGAACAGTGGAAGAGTTCCGAAGCATTTTTAACTTCAGCAGAATTCTGAGAACAATGGAAGAGTTCCGAAGCATTTTTAAACGTCAGCGGAATTCCGAGAACAATGGAAGAGTTCCGAAGCATTTTTAAACTTCAGCGGAACTCCGAGAAAAATGGAAGAGTTCCGAAGCATTTTTAAACATCAGCGGAACTCCGAGAAAAATGGAAGAGTTCCGAAGCATTTTTAAACGTCAGCGGAATTCTGAGAACAATAGAAGAGTTCCGAAGCATTTTTAAACGTCAGCGGAATTCCGAGAACAATGGAAGACTTCTGAAGCATTTTTAAACTTCAGCGGAATTCCTAGAACAATGGAAGAGTTCCGATGCATTTTTAAACTTCAGCGGAATTTCTAGAACAATGGAAGTGTTCCAAAGCATTTTAAAACTTCAGCAGAATTCCGAGAACAATGGAAGAGTTCCGAAACATTTTTAAATGTCAGCAGAATTCCGAGAACAATGGAAGAGTCACAAAGGATTTTTTAACGTCAGCGGAATTCCGAGAACAATTTAAGAGTTCCGAAGCAATTTTAAATGTCAGCACAATTCTGAGAACAGTGGAAGAGTTGCGAAGCATTTTTAACTTCAGCAGAATTCCGAGAACAATGGAAGAGTTCCGAAGCATTTTTAAACGTCAGCGGAATTCCGAGAACAATGGTAGAGTTCCGAAGCATTTTTAAACTTCAGCGGAATTCCGAGAAAAATGGAAGAGTTCCGAAGAATTTTTAAACTTCAGCGGAACTCCGAGAAAAATGGAAGAGTTCCGAAGCATTTTTAAACATCAGCGGAACTTAGAGAAAAATGGAAGAGTTCCGAAGCATTTTTAAACTTCAGCGGAACTTCGAGAACATAGGAAGACTTCCGAAGCATTTTTAAACGTCAGCGGAATTCTGAGAAAAATGGAAGAGTTCCGAAGCATTTTTAAACATCAGCGGAATTCTGAGAACAATGGAAGTGTTCTGAAGCATTTTTAAACTTCAGCGGAATTTCGAGAACATAGGAAGACTTCCGAAGCATTTTTAAACTTCAGCGGAACTCCGCAAAAAATGGAAGAGTTCCGAAGCATTTTTAAACATCAGCGGAACTCCGAGAAAAATGGAAGAGTTCCAAAGCATTTTTAAATGTCAGCAGAATTCCGAGAACAATGGAAGAGTCACAAAGGATTTTTTAACGTCAGCGGAATTCCGAGAACAATTTAAGAGTTCCCAAGCAATTTTAAATGTCAGCAGAATTCTGAGAACAGTGGAAGAGTTCCGAAGCATTTTTAACTTCAGCAGAATTCTGAGAACAATGGAAGAGTTCCGAAGCATTTTTAAACGTCAGCGGAATTCCGAGAACAATGGAAGAGTTCCGAAGCATTTTTAAACTTCAGCGGAACTCCGAGAAAAATGGAAGAGTTCCGAAGCATTTTTAAACATCAGCGGAACTCCGAGAAAAATGGAAGAGTTCCGAAGCATTTTTAAACTTCAGCGGAACTTCGAGAACATAGGAAGACTTCTGAAGCATTTTTAAACGTCAGCGGAATTCTGAGAAAAATGGAAGAGTACCGAAGCATTTTTAAACATCAGCGGAATTCTGAGAAAAATGGAAGAGTTCCGAAGCATTTTTAAACATCAGCGGAACTCCGAGAAAAATGGAAGAGTTCCAAAGCATTTTTAAATGTCAGCAGAATTCCGAGAACAATGGAAGAGTCACAAAGGATTTTTTAACGTCAGCGGAATTCCGAGAACAATTTAAGAGTTCCGAAGCAATTTTAAATGTCAGCAGAATTCTGAGAACAGTGGAAGAGTTCCGAAGCATTTTTAACTTCAGCAGAATTCTGAGAACAATGGAAGAGTTCCGAAGCATTTTTAAACGTCAGCGGAATTCCGAGAACAATGGAAGAGTTCCGAAGCATTTTTAAACTTCAGCGGAACTCCGAGAAAAATGGAAGAGTTCCGAAGCATTTTTAAACATCAGCGGAACTCCGAGAAAAATGGAAGAGTTCCGAAGCATTTTTAAACTTCAGCGGAACTTCGAGAACATAGGAAGACTTCTGAAGCATTTTTAAACGTCAGCGGAATTCTGAGAAAAATGGAAGAGTACCGAAGCATTTTTAAACATCAGCGGAATTCTGAGAACAATGGAAGTGTTCTGAAGCATTTTTAAACTTCAGCGGAATTTCGAGAACATAGGAAGACTTCCGAAGCATTTTTAAATGTCAGCGGAACTCCGAGAACAATGGTAGAGTTCCGAAGCATTTTTAAACTTCAGCGGAATTCCGAGAAAAATGGAAGAGTTCCGAAGCATTTTTAAACTTCAGCAGAATTCCGAGAAAAATGGAAGAGTTCCGAAGGATTTTTAAACATTAGCGGAATTCTGAGAACAATGGAAGAGTTCCAAAGCATTTTTTGCTTCAGTAGAATTCCGAGAACAATGGAAGAGTTCCGAAGCATTTTTAAACGTCAGCGGAATTCTGAGAACAATAGAAGAGTTCCGAAGCATTTTTAAACGTCAGCGGAATTCCGAGAACAATGGAAGACTTCTGAAGCATTTTTAAACTTCAGCGGAATTCCTAGAACAATGGAAGAGTTCCGATGCATTTTTAAACTTCAGCGGAATTTCTAGAACAATGGAAGTGTTCCAAAGCATTTTAAAACTTCAGCAGAATTCCGAGAACAATGGAAGAGTTCCGAAACATTTTTAAATGTCAGCAGAATTCCGAGAACAATGGAAGAGTCACAAAGGATTTTTTAACGTCAGCGGAATTCCGAGAACAATTTAAGAGTTCCGAAGCAATTTTAAATGTCAGCACAATTCTGAGAACAGTGGAAGAGTTGCGAAGCATTTTTAACTTCAGCAGAATTCCGAGAACAATGGAAGAGATCCGAAGCATTTTTAAACGTCAGCGGAATTCCGAGAACAATGGTAGAGTTCCGAAGCATTTTTAAACTTCAGCGGAATTCCGAGAAAAATGGAAGAGTTCCGAAGAATTTTTAAACTTCAGCGGAACTCCGAGAAAAATGGAAGAGTTCCGAAGCATTTTTAAACATCAGCGGAACTTAGAGAAAAATGGAAGAGTTCCGAAGCATTTTTAAACTTCAGCGGAACTTCGAGAACATAGGAAGACTTCCGAAGCATTTTTAAACGTCAGCGGAATTCTGAGAAAAATGGAAGAGTTCCGAAGCATTTTTAAACATCAGCGGAATTCTGAGAACAATGGAAGTGTTCTGAAGCATTTTTAAACTTCAGCGGAATTTCGAGAACATAGGAAGACTTCCGAAGCATTTTTAAACTTCAGCGGAACTCCGCGAAAAATGGAAGAGTTCCGAAGCATTTTTAAACATCAGCGGAACTCCGAGAAAAATGGAAGAGTTCCAAAGCATTTTTAAATGTCAGCAGAATTCCGAGAACAATGGAAGAGTCACAAAGGATTTTTTAACGTCAGCGGAATTCCGAGAACAATTTAAGAGTTCCCAAGCAATTTTAAATGTCAGCAGAATTCTGAGAACAGTGGAAGAGTTCCGAAGCATTTTTAACTTCAGCAGAATTCTGAGAACAATGGAAGAGTTCCGAAGCATTTTTAAACGTCAGCGGAATTCCGAGAACAATGGAAAAGTTCCGAAGCATTTTTAAACTTCAGCGGAACTCCGAGAAAAATGGAAGAGTTCCGAAGCATTTTTAAACATCAGCGGAACTCCGAGAAAAATGGAAGAGTTCCGAAGCATTTTTAAACTTCAGCGGAACTTCGAGAACATAGGAAGACTTCTGAAGCATTTTTAAACGTCAGCGGAATTCTGAGAAAAATGGAAGAGTACCGAAGCATTTTTAAACATCAGCGGAATTCTGAGAACAATGGAAGTGTTCTGAAGCATTTTTAAACTTCAGCGGAATTTCGAGAACATAGGAAGACTTCCGAAGCATTTTTAAATGTCAGCGGAACTCCGAGAACAATGGTAGAGTTCCGAAGCATTTTTAAACTTCAGCGGAATTCCGAGAAAAATGGAAGAGTTCCGAAGCATTTTTAAACTTCAGCAGAATTCCGAGAAAAATGGAAGAGTTCCGAAGGATTTTTAAACATTAGCGGAATTCTGAGAACAATGGAAGAGTTCCAAAGCATTTTTTGCTTCAGTAGAATTCCGAGAACAATGGAAGAGTTCCGAAGCATTTTTAAACGTCAGCGGAATTCTGAGAACAATAGAAGAGTTCCGAAGCATTTTTAAACGTCAGCGGAATTCCGAGAACAATGGAAGACTTCTGAAGCATTTTTAAACTTCAGCGGAATTCCTAGAACAATGGAAGAGTTCCGATGCATTTTTAAACTTCAGCGGAATTTCTAGAACAATGGAAGTGTTCCAAAGCATTTTAAAACTTCAGCAGAATTCCGAGAACAATGGAAGAGTTCCGAAACATTTTTAAATGTCAGCAGAATTCCGAGAACAATGGAAGAGTCACAAAGGATTTTTTAACGTCAGCGGAATTCCGAGAACAATTTAAGAGTTCCGAAGCAATTTTAAATGTCAGCACAATTCTGAGAACAGTGGAAGAGTTGCGAAGCATTTTTAACTTCAGCAGAATTCCGAGAACAATGGAAGAGATCCGAAGCATTTTTAAACGTCAGCGGAATTCCGAGAACAATGGTAGAGTTCCGAAGCATTTTTAAACTTCAGCGGAATTCCGAGAAAAATGGAAGAGTTCCGAAGAATTTTTAAACTTCAGCGGAACTCCGAGAAAAATGGAAGAGTTCCGAAGCATTTTTAAACATCAGCGGAACTTAGAGAAAAATGGAAGAGTTCCGAAGCATTTTTAAACTTCAGCGGAACTTCGAGAACATAGGAAGACTTCCGAAGCATTTTTAAACGTCAGCGGAATTCTGAGAAAAATGGAAGAGTTCCGAAGCATTTTTAAACATCAGCGGAATTCTGAGAACAATGGAAGTGTTCTGAAGCATTTTTAAACTTCAGCGGAATTTCGAGAACATAGGAAGACTTCCGAAGCATTTTTAAACTTCAGCGGAACTCCGCGAAAAATGGAAGAGTTCCGAAGCATTTTTAAACATCAGCGGAACTCCGAGAAAAATGGAAGAGTTCCAAAGCATTTTTAAATGTCAGCAGAATTCCGAGAACAATGGAAGAGTCACAAAGGATTTTTTAACGTCAGCGGAATTCCGAGAACAATTTAAGAGTTCCCAAGCAATTTTAAATGTCAGCAGAATTCTGAGAACAGTGGAAGAGTTCCGAAGCATTTTTAACTTCAGCAGAATTCTGAGAACAATGGAAGAGTTCCGAAGCATTTTTAAACGTCAGCGGAATTCCGAGAACAATGGAAGAGTTCCGAAGCATTTTTAAACTTCAGCGGAACTCCTAGAAAAATGGAAGAGTTCCGAAGCATTTTTAAACATCAGCGGAACTCCGAGAAAAATGGAAGAGTTCCGAAGCATTTTTAAACTTCAGCGGAACTTCGAGAACATAGGAAGACTTCTGAAGCATTTTTAAACGTCAGCGGAATTCTGAGAAAAATGGAAGAGTACCGAAGCATTTTTAAACATCAGCGGAATTCTGAGAAAAATGGAAGAGTTCCGAAGCATTTTTAAACATCAGCGGAACTCCGAGAAAAATGGAAGAGTTCCAAAGCATTTTTAAATGTCAGCAGAATTCCGAGAACAATGGAAGAGTCACAAAGGATTTTTTAACGTCAGCGGAATTCCGAGAACAATTTAAGAGTTCCGAAGCAATTTTAAATGTCAGCAGAATTCTGAGAACAGTGGAAGAGTTCCGAAGCATTTTTAACTTCAGCAGAATTCTGAGAACAATGGAAGAGTTCCGAAGCATTTTTAAACGTCAGCGGAATTCCGAGAACAATGGAAGAGTTCCGAAGCATTTTTAAACTTCAGCGGAACTCCGAGAAAAATGGAAGAGTTCCGAAGCATTTTTAAACATCAGCGGAACTCCGAGAAAAATGGAAGAGTTCCGAAGCATTTTTAAACGTCAGCGGAATTCTGAGAACAATAGAAGAGTTCCGAAGCATTTTTAAACGTCAGCGGAATTCCGAGAACAATGGAAGACTTCTGAAGCATTTTTAAACTTCAGCGGAATTCCTAGAACAATGGAAGAGTTCCGATGCATTTTTAAACTTCAGCGGAATTTCTAGAACAATGGAAGTGTTCCAAAGCATTTTAAAACTTCAGCAGAATTCCGAGAACAATGGAAGAGTTCCGAAACATTTTTAAATGTCAGCAGAATTCCGAGAACAATGGAAGAGTCACAAAGGATTTTTTAACGTCAGCGGAATTCCGAGAACAATTTAAGAGTTCCGAAGCAATTTTAAATGTCAGCACAATTCTGAGAACAGTGGAAGAGTTGCGAAGCATTTTTAACTTCAGCAGAATTCCGAGAACAATGGAAGAGTTCCGAAGCATTTTTAAACGTCAGCGGAATTCCGAGAACAATGGTAGAGTTCCGAAGCATTTTTAAACTTCAGCGGAATTCCGAGAAAAATGGAAGAGTTCCGAAGAATTTTTAAACTTCAGCGGAACTCCGAGAAAAATGGAAGAGTTCCGAAGCATTTTTAAACATCAGCGGAACTTAGAGAAAAATGGAAGAGTTCCGAAGCATTTTTAAACTTCAGCGGAACTTCGAGAACATAGGAAGACTTCCGAAGCATTTTTAAACGTCAGCGGAATTCTGAGAAAAATGGAAGAGTTCCGAAGCATTTTTAAACATCAGCGGAATTCTGAGAACAATGGAAGTGTTCTGAAGCATTTTTAAACTTCAGCGGAATTTCGAGAACATAGGAAGACTTCCGAAGCATTTTTAAACTTCAGCGGAACTCCGCGAAAAATGGAAGAGTTCCGAAGCATTTTTAAACATCAGCGGAACTCCGAGAAAAATGGAAGAGTTCCAAAGCATTTTTAAATGTCAGCAGAATTCCGAGAACAATGGAAGAGTCACAAAGGATTTTTTAACGTCAGCGGAATTCCGAGAACAATTTAAGAGTTCCCAAGCAATTTTAAATGTCAGCAGAATTCTGAGAACAGTGGAAGAGTTCCGAAGCATTTTTAACTTCAGCAGAATTCTGAGAACAATGGAAGAGTTCCGAAGCATTTTTAAACGTCAGCGGAATTCCGAGAACAATGGAAGAGTTCCGAAGCATTTTTAAACTTCAGCGGAACTCCGAGAAAAATGGAAGAGTTCCGAAGCATTTTTAAACATCAGCGGAACTCCGAGAAAAATGGAAGAGTTCCGAAGCATTTTTAAACTTCAGCGGAACTTCGAGAACATAGGAAGACTTCTGAAGCATTTTTAAACGTCAGCGGAATTCTGAGAAAAATGGAAGAGTACCGAAGCATTTTTAAACATCAGCGGAATTCTGAGAAAAATGGAAGAGTTCCGAAGCATTTTTAAACATCAGCGGAACTCCGAGAAAAATGGAAGAGTTCCAAAGCATTTTTAAATGTCAGCAGAATTCCGAGAACAATGGAAGAGTCACAAAGGATTTTTTAACGTCAGCGGAATTCCGAGAACAATTTAAGAGTTCCGAAGCAATTTTAAATGTCAGCAGAATTCTGAGAACAGTGGAAGAGTTCCGAAGCATTTTTAACTTCAGCAGAATTCTGAGAACAATGGAAGAGTTCCGAAGCATTTTTAAACGTCAGCGGAATTCCGAGAACAATGGAAGAGTTCCGAAGCATTTTTAAACTTCAGCGGAACTCCGAGAAAAATGGAAGAGTTCCGAAGCATTTTTAAACATCAGCGGAACTCCGAGAAAAATGGAAGAGTTCCGAAGCATTTTTAAACTTCAGCGGAACTTCGAGAACATAGGAAGACTTCTGAAGCATTTTTAAACGTCAGCGGAATTCTGAGAAAAATGGAAGAGTACCGAAGCATTTTTAAACATCAGCGGAATTCTGAGAACAATGGAAGTGTTCTGAAGCATTTTTAAACTTCAGCGGAATTTCGAGAACATAGGAAGACTTCCGAAGCATTTTTAAATGTCAGCGGAACTCCGAGAACAATGGTAGAGTTCCGAAGCATTTTTAAACTTCAGCGGAATTCCGAGAAAAATGGAAGAGTTCCGAAGCATTTTTAAACTTCAGCAGAATTCCGAGAAAAATGGAAGAGTTCCGAAGGATTTTTAAACATTAGCGGAATTCTGAGAACAATGGAAGAGTTCCAAAGCATTTTTTGCTTCAGTAGAATTCCGAGAACAATGGAAGAGTTCCGAAGCATTTTTAAACGTCAGCGGAATTCTGAGAACAATAGAAGAGTTCCGAAGCATTTTTAAACGTCAGCGGAATTCCGAGAACAATGGAAGACTTCTGAAGCATTTTTAAACTTCAGCGGAATTCCTAGAACAATGGAAGAGTTCCGATGCATTTTTAAACTTCAGCGGAATTTCTAGAACAATGGAAGTGTTCCAAAGCATTTTAAAACTTCAGCAGAATTCCGAGAACAATGGAAGAGTTCCGAAACATTTTTAAATGTCAGCAGAATTCCGAGAACAATGGAAGAGTCACAAAGGATTTTTTAACGTCAGCGGAATTCCGAGAACAATTTAAGAGTTCCGAAGCAATTTTAAATGTCAGCACAATTCTGAGAACAGTGGAAGAGTTGCGAAGCATTTTTAACTTCAGCAGAATTCCGAGAACAATGGAAGAGATCCGAAGCATTTTTAAACGTCAGCGGAATTCCGAGAACAATGGTAGAGTTCCGAAGCATTTTTAAACTTCAGCGGAATTCCGAGAAAAATGGAAGAGTTCCGAAGAATTTTTAAACTTCAGCGGAACTCCGAGAAAAATGGAAGAGTTCCGAAGCATTTTTAAACATCAGCGGAACTTAGAGAAAAATGGAAGAGTTCCGAAGCATTTTTAAACTTCAGCGGAACTTCGAGAACATAGGAAGACTTCCGAAGCATTTTTAAACGTCAGCGGAATTCTGAGAAAAATGGAAGAGTTCCGAAGCATTTTTAAACATCAGCGGAATTCTGAGAACAATGGAAGTGTTCTGAAGCATTTTTAAACTTCAGCGGAATTTCGAGAACATAGGAAGACTTCCGAAGCATTTTTAAACTTCAGCGGAACTCCGCGAAAAATGGAAGAGTTCCGAAGCATTTTTAAACATCAGCGGAACTCCGAGAAAAATGGAAGAGTTCCAAAGCATTTTTAAATGTCAGCAGAATTCCGAGAACAATGGAAGAGTCACAAAGGATTTTTTAACGTCAGCGGAATTCCGAGAACAATTTAAGAGTTCCCAAGCAATTTTAAATGTCAGCAGAATTCTGAGAACAGTGGAAGAGTTCCGAAGCATTTTTAACTTCAGCAGAATTCTGAGAACAATGGAAGAGTTCCGTAGCATTTTTAAACGTCAGCGGAATTCCGAGAACAATGGAAAAGTTCCGAAGCATTTTTAAACTTCAGCGGAACTCCGAGAAAAATGGAAGAGTTCCGAAGCATTTTTAAACATCAGCGGAACTCCGAGAAAAATGGAAGAGTTCCGAAGCATTTTTAAACTTCAGCGGAACTTCGAGAACATAGGAAGACTTCTGAAGCATTTTTAAACGTCAGCGGAATTCTGAGAAAAATGGAAGAGTACCGAAGCATTTTTAAACATCAGCGGAATTCTGAGAAAAATGGAAGAGTTCCGAAGCATTTTTAAACATCAGCGGAACTCCGAGAAAAATGGAAGAGTTCCAAAGCATTTTTAAATGTCAGCAGAATTCCGAGAACAATGGAAGAGTCACAAAGGATTTTTTAACGTCAGCGGAATTCCGAGAACAATTTAAGAGTTCCGAAGCAATTTTAAATGTCAGCAGAATTCTGAGAACAGTGGAAGAGTTCCGAAGCATTTTTAACTTCAGCAGAATTCTGAGAACAATGGAAGAGTTCCGAAGCATTTTTAAACGTCAGCGGAATTCCGAGAACAATGGAAGAGTTCCGAAGCATTTTTAAACTTCAGCGGAACTCCGAGAAAAATGGAAGAGTTCCGAAGCATTTTTAAACATCAGCGGAACTCCGAGAAAAATGGAAGAGTTCCGAAGCATTTTTAAACGTCAGCGGAATTCTGAGAACAATAGAAGAGTTCCGAAGCATTTTTAAACGTCAGCGGAATTCCGAGAACAATGGAAGACTTCTGAAGCATTTTTAAACTTCAGCGGAATTCCTAGAACAATGGAAGAGTTCCGATGCATTTTTAAACTTCAGCGGAATTTTTAGAACAATGGAAGTGTTCCAAAGCATTTTAAAACTTCAGCAGAATTCCGAGAACAATGGAAGAGTTCCGAAACATTTTTAAATGTCAGCAGAATTCCGAGAACAATGGAAGAGTCACAAAGGATTTTTTAACGTCAGCGGAATTCCGAGAACAATTTAAGAGTTCCGAAGCAATTTTAAATGTCAGCACAATTCTGAGAACAGTGGAAGAGTTGCGAAGCATTTTTAACTTCAGCAGAATTCCGAGAACAATGGAAGAGTTCCGAAGCATTTTTAAACGTCAGCGGAATTCCGAGAACAATGGTAGAGTTCCGAAGCATTTTTAAACTTCAGCGGAATTCCGAGAAAAATGGAAGAGTTCCGAAGAATTTTTAAACGTCAGCGGAACTTCGAGAACATAGGAAGACTTCCAAAGCATTTTTAAACGTCAGCGGAATTCTGAGAAAAATGGAAGAGTTCCGAAGCATTTTTAAACATCAGCGGAATTCTGAGAACAATGGAAGTGTTCTGAAGCATTTTTAAACTTCAGCGGAATTTCGAGAACATAGGAAGACTTCCGAAGCATTTTTAAACTTCAGCGGAACTCCGCGAAAAATGGAAGAGTTCCGAAGCATTTTTAAACATCAGCGGAACTCCGAGAAAAATGGAAGAGTTCCAAAGCATTTTTAAATGTCAGCAGAATTCCGAGAACAATGGAAGAGTCACAAAGGATTTTTTAACGTCAGCGGAATTCCGAGAACAATTTAAGAGTTCCCAAGCAATTTTAAATGTCAGCAGAATTCTGAGAACAGTGGAAGAGTTCCGAAGCATTTTTAACTTCAGCAGAATTCCGAGAACAATGGAAGAGTTCCGAAGCATTTTTAAACGTCAGCGGAATTCCGAGAACAATGGTAGAGTTCCGAAGCATTTTTAAACTTCAGCGGAATTCCGAGAAAAATGGAAGAGTTCCGAAGAATTTTTAAACTTCAGCGGAACTCCGAGAAAAATGGAAGAGTTCCGAAGCATTTTTAAACATCAGCGGAACTCAGAGAAAAATGGAAGAGTTCCGAAGCATTTTTAAACTTCAGCGGAACTTCGAGAACATAGGAAGACTTCCGAAGCATTTTTAAACGTCAGCGGAATTCTGAGAAAAATGGAAGAGTTCCGAAGCATTTTTAAACATCAGCGGAATTCTGAGAACAATGGAAGTGTTCTGAAGCATTTTTAAACTTCAGCGGAATTTCGAGAACATAGGAAGACTTCCGAAGCATTTTTAAACTTCAGCGGAACTCCGCGAAAAATGGAAGAGTTCCGAAGCATTTTTAAACATCAGCGGAACTCCGAGAAAAATGGAAGAGTTCCAAAGCATTTTTAAATGTCAGCAGAATTCCGAGAACAATGGAAGAGTCACAAAGGATTTTTTAACGTCAGCGGAATTCCGAGAACAATTTAAGAGTTCCCAAGCATTTTTAAATGGCAGCAGAATTCCAAGAACAATGGAAGAGTTCCGAAGCACTTTTAAACTTCAGCGGAATTCTGAGAACAATGGAAGAGTTCCGAAGCATTTTTATACATCAGCGTAATTCCGAGAACAATGGTACAGTTCTGAAGCATTTTTAAACGTCAGCGGAATTCCGAGAACAATGGAAGAGTACCGAATCATTTTTAAACATCAGCGGAATTCCGAGAACAAAGGAAGAGTTCCAAAGCATTTTTAAATGTCAGCAGAATTCCGAGAACAATGGAAGAGTCACAAAGGATTTTTTAACGTCAGCGGAATTCCGAGAACAATTTAAGAGTTCCCAAGCAATTTTAAATGTCAGCAGAATTCTGAGAACAGTGGAAGAGTTCCGAAGCATTTTTAACTTCAGCAGAATTCTGAGAACAATGGAAGAGTTCCGAAGCATTTTTAAACGTCAGCGGAATTCCGAGAACAATGGAAGAGTTCCGAAGCATTTTTAAACTTCAGCGGAACTCCGAGAAAAATGGAAGAGTTCCGAAGCATTTTTAAACATCAGCGGAACTCCGAGAAAAATGGAAGAGTTCCGAAGCATTTTTAAACTTCAGCGGAACTTCGAGAACATAGGAAGACTTCTGAAGCATTTTTAAACGTCAGCGGAATTCTGAGAAAAATGGAAGAGTACCGAAGCATTTTTAAACATCAGCGGAATTCTGAGAAAAATGGAAGAGTTCCGAAGCATTTTTAAACATCAGCGGAACTCCGAGAAAAATGGAAGAGTTCCGAAGCATTTTTAAACTTCAGCGGAACTTCGAGAACATAGGAAGACTTCTGAAGCATTTTTAAACGTCAGCGGAATTCTGAGAAAAATGGAAGAGTACCGAAGCATTTTTAAACATCAGCGGAATTCTGAGAACAATGGAAGTGTTCTGAAGCATTTTTAAACTTCAGCGGAATTTCGAGAACATAGGAAGACTTCCGAAGCATTTTTAAATGTCAGCGGAACTCCGAGAACAATGGTAGAGTTCCGAAGCATTTTTAAACTTCAGCGGAATTCCGAGAAAAATGGAAGAGTTCCGAAGCATTTTTAAACTTCAGCAGAATTCCGAGAAAAATGGAAGAGTTCCGAAGGATTTTTAAACATTAGCGGAATTCTGAGAACAATGGAAGAGTTCCAAAGCATTTTTTGCTTCAGTAGAATTCCGAGAACAATGGAAGAGTTCCGAAGCATTTTTAAACGTCAGCGGAATTCTGAGAACAATAGAAGAGTTCCGAAGCATTTTTAAACGTCAGCGGAATTCCGAGAACAATGGAAGACTTCTGAAGCATTTTTAAACTTCAGCGGAATTCCTAGAACAATGGAAGAGTTCCGATGCATTTTTAAACTTCAGCGGAATTTCTAGAACAATGGAAGTGTTCCAAAGCATTTTAAAACTTCAGCAGAATTCCGAGAACAATGGAAGAGTTCCGAAACATTTTTAAATGTCAGCAGAATTCCGAGAACAATGGAAGAGTCACAAAGGATTTTTTAACGTCAGCGGAATTCCGAGAACAATTTAAGAGTTCCGAAGCAATTTTAAATGTCAGCACAATTCTGAGAACAGTGGAAGAGTTGCGAAGCATTTTTAACTTCAGCAGAATTCCGAGAACAATGGAAGAGATCCGAAGCATTTTTAAACGTCAGCGGAATTCCGAGAACAATGGTAGAGTTCCGAAGCATTTTTAAACTTCAGCGGAATTCCGAGAAAAATGGAAGAGTTCCGAAGAATTTTTAAACTTCAGCGGAACTCCGAGAAAAATGGAAGAGTTCCGAAGCATTTTTAAACATCAGCGGAACTTAGAGAAAAATGGAAGAGTTCCGAAGCATTTTTAAACTTCAGCGGAACTTCGAGAACATAGGAAGACTTCCGAAGCATTTTTAAACGTCAGCGGAATTCTGAGAAAAATGGAAGAGTTCCGAAGCATTTTTAAACATCAGCGGAATTCTGAGAACAATGGAAGTGTTCTGAAGCATTTTTAAACTTCAGCGGAATTTCGAGAACATAGGAAGACTTCCGAAGCATTTTTAAACTTCAGCGGAACTCCGCGAAAAATGGAAGAGTTCCGAAGCATTTTTAAACATCAGCGGAACTCCGAGAAAAATGGAAGAGTTCCAAAGCATTTTTAAATGTCAGCAGAATTCCGAGAACAATGGAAGAGTCACAAAGGATTTTTTAACGTCAGCGGAATTCCGAGAACAATTTAAGAGTTCCCAAGCAATTTTAAATGTCAGCAGAATTCTGAGAACAGTGGAAGAGTTCCGAAGCATTTTTAACTTCAGCAGAATTCTGAGAACAATGGAAGAGTTCCGTAGCATTTTTAAACGTCAGCGGAATTCCGAGAACAATGGAAAAGTTCCGAAGCATTTTTAAACTTCAGCGGAACTCCGAGAAAAATGGAAGAGTTCCGAAGCATTTTTAAACATCAGCGGAACTCCGAGAAAAATGGAAGAGTTCCGAAGCATTTTTAAACTTCAGCGGAACTTCGAGAACATAGGAAGACTTCTGAAGCATTTTTAAACGTCAGCGGAATTCTGAGAAAAATGGAAGAGTACCGAAGCATTTTTAAACATCAGCGGAATTCTGAGAAAAATGGAAGAGTTCCGAAGCATTTTTAAACATCAGCGGAACTCCGAGAAAAATGGAAGAGTTCCAAAGCATTTTTAAATGTCAGCAGAATTCCGAGAACAATGGAAGAGTCACAAAGGATTTTTTAACGTCAGCGGAATTCCGAGAACAATTTAAGAGTTCCGAAGCAATTTTAAATGTCAGCAGAATTCTGAGAACAGTGGAAGAGTTCCGAAGCATTTTTAACTTCAGCAGAATTCTGAGAACAATGGAAGAGTTCCGAAGCATTTTTAAACGTCAGCGGAATTCCGAGAACAATGGAAGAGTTCCGAAGCATTTTTAAACTTCAGCGGAACTCCGAGAAAAATGGAAGAGTTCCGAAGCATTTTTAAACATCAGCGGAACTCCGAGAAAAATGGAAGAGTTCCGAAGCATTTTTAAACGTCAGCGGAATTCTGAGAACAATAGAAGAGTTCCGAAGCATTTTTAAACGTCAGCGGAATTCCGAGAACAATGGAAGACTTCTGAAGCATTTTTAAACTTCAGCGGAATTCCTAGAACAATGGAAGAGTTCCGATGCATTTTTAAACTTCAGCGGAATTTTTAGAACAATGGAAGTGTTCCAAAGCATTTTAAAACTTCAGCAGAATTCCGAGAACAATGGAAGAGTTCCGAAACATTTTTAAATGTCAGCAGAATTCCGAGAACAATGGAAGAGTCACAAAGGATTTTTTAACGTCAGCGGAATTCCGAGAACAATTTAAGAGTTCCGAAGCAATTTTAAATGTCAGCACAATTCTGAGAACAGTGGAAGAGTTGCGAAGCATTTTTAACTTCAGCAGAATTCCGAGAACAATGGAAGAGTTCCGAAGCATTTTTAAACGTCAGCGGAATTCCGAGAACAATGGTAGAGTTCCGAAGCATTTTTAAACTTCAGCGGAATTCCGAGAAAAATGGAAGAGTTCCGAAGAATTTTTAAACGTCAGCGGAACTTCGAGAACATAGGAAGACTTCCAAAGCATTTTTAAACGTCAGCGGAATTCTGAGAAAAATGGAAGAGTTCCGAAGCATTTTTAAACATCAGCGGAATTCTGAGAACAATGGAAGTGTTCTGAAGCATTTTTAAACTTCAGCGGAATTTCGAGAACATAGGAAGACTTCCGAAGCATTTTTAAACTTCAGCGGAACTCCGCGAAAAATGGAAGAGTTCCGAAGCATTTTTAAACATCAGCGGAACTCCGAGAAAAATGGAAGAGTTCCAAAGCATTTTTAAATGTCAGCAGAATTCCGAGAACAATGGAAGAGTCACAAAGGATTTTTTAACGTCAGCGGAATTCCGAGAACAATTTAAGAGTTCCCAAGCAATTTTAAATGTCAGCAGAATTCTGAGAACAGTGGAAGAGTTCCGAAGCATTTTTAACTTCAGCAGAATTCCGAGAACAATGGAAGAGTTCCGAAGCATTTTTAAACGTCAGCGGAATTCCGAGAACAATGGTAGAGTTCCGAAGCATTTTTAAACTTCAGCGGAATTCCGAGAAAAATGGAAGAGTTCCGAAGAATTTTTAAACTTCAGCGGAACTCCGAGAAAAATGGAAGAGTTCCGAAGCATTTTTAAACATCAGCGGAACTCAGAGAAAAATGGAAGAGTTCCGAAGCATTTTTAAACTTCAGCGGAACTTCGAGAACATAGGAAGACTTCCGAAGCATTTTTAAACGTCAGCGGAATTCTGAGAAAAATGGAAGAGTTCCGAAGCATTTTTAAACATCAGCGGAATTCTGAGAACAATGGAAGTGTTCTGAAGCATTTTTAAACTTCAGCGGAATTTCGAGAACATAGGAAGACTTCCGAAGCATTTTTAAACTTCAGCGGAACTCCGCGAAAAATGGAAGAGTTCCGAAGCATTTTTAAACATCAGCGGAACTCCGAGAAAAATGGAAGAGTTCCAAAGCATTTTTAAATGTCAGCAGAATTCCGAGAACAATGGAAGAGTCACAAAGGATTTTTTAACGTCAGCGGAATTCCGAGAACAATTTAAGAGTTCCCAAGCATTTTTAAATGGCAGCAGAATTCCAAGAACAATGGAAGAGTTCCGAAGCACTTTTAAACTTCAGCGGAATTCTGAGAACAATGGAAGAGTTCCGAAGCATTTTTATACATCAGCGTAATTCCGAGAACAATGGTACAGTTCTGAAGCATTTTTAAACGTCAGCGGAATTCCGAGAACAATGGAAGAGTACCGAATCATTTTTAAACATCAGCGGAATTCCGAGAACAAAGGAAGAGTTCCAAAGCATTTTTAAATGTCAGCAGAATTCCGAGAACAATGGAAGAGTCACAAAGGATTTTTTAACGTCAGCGGAATTCCGAGAACAATTTAAGAGTTCCCAAGCAATTTTAAATGTCAGCAGAATTCTGAGAACAGTGGAAGAGTTCCGAAGCATTTTTAACTTCAGCAGAATTCTGAGAACAATGGAAGAGTTCCGAAGCATTTTTAAACGTCAGCGGAATTCCGAGAACAATGGAAGAGTTCCGAAGCATTTTTAAACTTCAGCGGAACTCCGAGAAAAATGGAAGAGTTCCGAAGCATTTTTAAACATCAGCGGAACTCCGAGAAAAATGGAAGAGTTCCGAAGCATTTTTAAACTTCAGCGGAACTTCGAGAACATAGGAAGACTTCTGAAGCATTTTTAAACGTCAGCGGAATTCTGAGAAAAATGGAAGAGTACCGAAGCATTTTTAAACATCAGCGGAATTCTGAGAAAAATGGAAGAGTTCCGAAGCATTTTTAAACATCAGCGGAACTCCGAGAAAAATGGAAGAGTTCCAAAGCATTTTTAAATGTCAGCAGAATTCCGAGAACAATGGAAGAGTCACAAAGGATTTTTTAACGTCAGCGGAATTCCGAGAACAATTTAAGAGTTCCGAAGCAATTTTAAATGTCAGCAGAATTCTGAGAACAGTGGAAGAGTTCCGAAGCATTTTTAACTTCAGCAGAATTCTGAGAACAATGGAAGAGTTCCGAAGCATTTTTAAACGTCAGCGGAATTCCGAGAACAATGGAAGAGTTCCGAAGCATTTTTAAACTTCAGCGGAACTCCGAGAAAAATGGAAGAGTTCCGAAGCATTTTTAAACATCAGCGGAACTCCGAGAAAAATGGAAGAGTTCCGAAGCATTTTTAAACTTCAGCGGAACTTCGAGAACATAGGAAGACTTCTGAAGCATTTTTAAACGTCAGCGGAATTCTGAGAAAAATGGAAGAGTACCGAAGCATTTTTAAACATCAGCGGAATTCTGAGAACAATGGAAGTGTTCTGAAGCATTTTTAAACTTCAGCGGAATTTCGAGAACATAGGAAGACTTCCGAAGCATTTTTAAATGTCAGCGGAACTCCGAGAACAATGGTAGAGTTCCGAAGCATTTTTAAACTTCAGCGGAATTCCGAGAAAAATGGAAGAGTTCCGAAGCATTTTTAAACTTCAGCAGAATTCCGAGAAAAATGGAAGAGTTCCGAAGGATTTTTAAACATTAGCGGAATTCTGAGAACAATGGAAGAGTTCCAAAGCATTTTTTGCTTCAGTAGAATTCCGAGAACAATGGAAGAGTTCCGAAGCATTTTTAAACGTCAGCGGAATTCTGAGAACAATAGAAGAGTTCCGAAGCATTTTTAAACGTCAGCGGAATTCCGAGAACAATGGAAGACTTCTGAAGCATTTTTAAACTTCAGCGGAATTCCTAGAACAATGGAAGAGTTCCGATGCATTTTTAAACTTCAGCGGAATTTCTAGAACAATGGAAGTGTTCCAAAGCATTTTAAAACTTCAGCAGAATTCCGAGAACAATGGAAGAGTTCCGAAACATTTTTAAATGTCAGCAGAATTCCGAGAACAATGGAAGAGTCACAAAGGATTTTTTAACGTCAGCGGAATTCCGAGAACAATTTAAGAGTTCCGAAGCAATTTTAAATGTCAGCACAATTCTGAGAACAGTGGAAGAGTTGCGAAGCATTTTTAACTTCAGCAGAATTCCGAGAACAATGGAAGAGATCCGAAGCATTTTTAAACGTCAGCGGAATTCCGAGAACAATGGTAGAGTTCCGAAGCATTTTTAAACTTCAGCGGAATTCCGAGAAAAATGGAAGAGTTCCGAAGAATTTTTAAACTTCAGCGGAACTCCGAGAAAAATGGAAGAGTTCCGAAGCATTTTTAAACATCAGCGGAACTTAGAGAAAAATGGAAGAGTTCCGAAGCATTTTTAAACTTCAGCGGAACTTCGAGAACATAGGAAGACTTCCGAAGCATTTTTAAACGTCAGCGGAATTCTGAGAAAAATGGAAGAGTTCCGAAGCATTTTTAAACATCAGCGGAATTCTGAGAACAATGGAAGTGTTCTGAAGCATTTTTAAACTTCAGCGGAATTTCGAGAACATAGGAAGACTTCCGAAGCATTTTTAAACTTCAGCGGAACTCCGCGAAAAATGGAAGAGTTCCGAAGCATTTTTAAACATCAGCGGAACTCCGAGAAAAATGGAAGAGTTCCAAAGCATTTTTAAATGTCAGCAGAATTCCGAGAACAATGGAAGAGTCACAAAGGATTTTTTAACGTCAGCGGAATTCCGAGAACAATTTAAGAGTTCCCAAGCAATTTTAAATGTCAGCAGAATTCTGAGAACAGTGGAAGAGTTCCGAAGCATTTTTAACTTCAGCAGAATTCTGAGAACAATGGAAGAGTTCCGTAGCATTTTTAAACGTCAGCGGAATTCCGAGAACAATGGAAAAGTTCCGAAGCATTTTTAAACTTCAGCGGAACTCCGAGAAAAATGGAAGAGTTCCGAAGCATTTTTAAACATCAGCGGAACTCCGAGAAAAATGGAAGAGTTCCGAAGCATTTTTAAACTTCAGCGGAACTTCGAGAACATAGGAAGACTTCTGAAGCATTTTTAAACGTCAGCGGAATTCTGAGAAAAATGGAAGAGTACCGAAGCATTTTTAAACATCAGCGGAATTCTGAGAAAAATGGAAGAGTTCCGAAGCATTTTTAAACATCAGCGGAACTCCGAGAAAAATGGAAGAGTTCCAAAGCATTTTTAAATGTCAGCAGAATTCCGAGAACAATGGAAGAGTCACAAAGGATTTTTTAACGTCAGCGGAATTCCGAGAACAATTTAAGAGTTCCGAAGCAATTTTAAATGTCAGCAGAATTCTGAGAACAGTGGAAGAGTTCCGAAGCATTTTTAACTTCAGCAGAATTCTGAGAACAATGGAAGAGTTCCGAAGCATTTTTAAACGTCAGCGGAATTCCGAGAACAATGGAAGAGTTCCGAAGCATTTTTAAACTTCAGCGGAACTCCGAGAAAAATGGAAGAGTTCCGAAGCATTTTTAAACATCAGCGGAACTCCGAGAAAAATGGAAGAGTTCCGAAGCATTTTTAAACGTCAGCGGAATTCTGAGAACAATAGAAGAGTTCCGAAGCATTTTTAAACGTCAGCGGAATTCCGAGAACAATGGAAGACTTCTGAAGCATTTTTAAACTTCAGCGGAATTCCTAGAACAATGGAAGAGTTCCGATGCATTTTTAAACTTCAGCGGAATTTTTAGAACAATGGAAGTGTTCCAAAGCATTTTAAAACTTCAGCAGAATTCCGAGAACAATGGAAGAGTTCCGAAACATTTTTAAATGTCAGCAGAATTCCGAGAACAAGGGATAAGTCACAAAGGATTTTTTAACGTCAGCGGAATTCCGAGAACAATTTAAGAGTTCCGAAGCAATTTTAAATGTCAGCACAATTCTGAGAACAGTGGAAGAGTTGCGAAGCATTTTTAACTTCAGCAGAATTCCGAGAACAATGGAAGAGTTCCGAAGCATTTTTAAACGTCAGCGGAATTCCGAGAACAATGGTAGAGTTCCGAAGCATTTTTAAACTTCAGCGGAATTCCGAGAAAAATGGAAGAGTTCCGAAGAATTTTTAAACGTCAGCGGAACTTCGAGAACATAGGAAGACTTCCAAAGCATTTTTAAACGTCAGCGGAATTCTGAGAAAAATGGAAGAGTTCCGAAGCATTTTTAAACATCAGCGGAATTCTGAGAACAATGGAAGTGTTCTGAAGCATTTTTAAACTTCAGCGGAATTTCGAGAACATAGGAAGACTTCCGAAGCATTTTTAAACTTCAGCGGAACTCCGCGAAAAATGGAAGAGTTCCGAAGCATTTTTAAACATCAGCGGAACTCCGAGAAAAATGGAAGAGTTCCAAAGCATTTTTAAATGTCAGCAGAATTCCGAGAACAATGGAAGAGTCACAAAGGATTTTTTAACGTCAGCGGAATTCCGAGAACAATTTAAGAGTTCCCAAGCAATTTTAAATGTCAGCAGAATTCTGAGAACAGTGGAAGAGTTCCGAAGCATTTTTAACTTCAGCAGAATTCCGAGAACAATGGAAGAGTTCCGAAGCATTTTTAAACGTCAGCGGAATTCCGAGAACAATGGTAGAGTTCCGAAGCATTTTTAAACTTCAGCGGAATTCCGAGAAAAATGGAAGAGTTCCGAAGAATTTTTAAACTTCAGCGGAACTCCGAGAAAAATGGAAGAGTTCCGAAGCATTTTTAAACATCAGCGGAACTCAGAGAAAAATGGAAGAGTTCCGAAGCATTTTTAAACTTCAGCGGAACTTCGAGAACATAGGAAGACTTCCGAAGCATTTTTAAACGTCAGCGGAATTCTGAGAAAAATGGAAGAGTTCCGAAGCATTTTTAAACATCAGCGGAATTCTGAGAACAATGGAAGTGTTCTGAAGCATTTTTAAACTTCAGCGGAATTTCGAGAACATAGGAAGACTTCCGAAGCATTTTTAAACTTCAGCGGAACTCCGCGAAAAATGGAAGAGTTCCGAAGCATTTTTAAACATCAGCGGAACTCCGAGAAAAATGGAAGAGTTCCAAAGCATTTTTAAATGTCAGCAGAATTCCGAGAACAATGGAAGAGTCACAAAGGATTTTTTAACGTCAGCGGAATTCCGAGAACAATTTAAGAGTTCCCAAGCATTTTTAAATGGCAGCAGAATTCCAAGAACAATGGAAGAGTTCCGAAGCACTTTTAAACTTCAGCGGAATTCTGAGAACAATGGAAGAGTTCCGAAGCATTTTTATACATCAGCGTAATTCCGAGAACAATGGTACAGTTCTGAAGCATTTTTAAACGTCAGCGGAATTCCGAGAACAATGGAAGAGTACCGAATCATTTTTAAACATCAGCGGAATTCCGAGAACAAAGGAAGAGTTCCAAAGCATTTTTAAATGTCAGCAGAATTCCGAGAACAATGGAAGAGTCACAAAGGATTTTTTAACGTCAGCGGAATTCCGAGAACAATTTAAGAGTTCCCAAGCAATTTTAAATGTCAGCAGAATTCTGAGAACAGTGGAAGAGTTCCGAAGCATTTTTAACTTCAGCAGAATTCTGAGAACAATGGAAGAGTTCCGAAGCATTTTTAAACGTCAGCGGAATTCCGAGAACAATGGAAGAGTTCCGAAGCATTTTTAAACTTCAGCGGAACTCCGAGAAAAATGGAAGAGTTCCGAAGCATTTTTAAACATCAGCGGAACTCCGAGAAAAATGGAAGAGTTCCGAAGCATTTTTAAACTTCAGCGGAACTTCGAGAACATAGGAAGACTTCTGAAGCATTTTTAAACGTCAGCGGAATTCTGAGAAAAATGGAAGAGTACCGAAGCATTTTTAAACATCAGCGGAATTCTGAGAAAAATGGAAGAGTTCCGAAGCATTTTTAAACATCAGCGGAACTCCGAGAAAAATGGAAGAGTTCCAAAGCATTTTTAAATGTCAGCAGAATTCCGAGAACAATGGAAGAGTCACAAAGGATTTTTTAACGTCAGCGGAATTCCGAGAACAATTTAAGAGTTCCGAAGCAATTTTAAATGTCAGCAGAATTCTGAGAACAGTGGAAGAGTTCCGAAGCATTTTTAACTTCAGCAGAATTCTGAGAACAATGGAAGAGTTCCGAAGCATTTTTAAACGTCAGCGGAATTCCGAGAACAATGGAAGAGTTCCGAAGCATTTTTAAACTTCAGCGGAACTCCGAGAAAAATGGAAGAGTTCCGAAGCATTTTTAAACATCAGCGGAACTCCGAGAAAAATGGAAGAGTTCCGAAGCATTTTTAAACTTCAGCGGAACTTCGAGAACATAGGAAGACTTCTGAAGCATTTTTAAACGTCAGCGGAATTCTGAGAAAAATGGAAGAGTACCGAAGCATTTTTAAACATCAGCGGAATTCTGAGAACTATGGAAGTGTTCTGAAGCATTTTTAAACTTCAGCGGAATTTCGAGAACATAGGAAGACTTCCGAAGCATTTTTAAATGTCAGCGGAACTCCGAGAACAATGGTAGAGTTCCGAAGCATTTTTAAACTTCAGCGGAATTCCGAGAAAAATGGAAGAGTTCCGAAGCATTTTTAAACTTCAGCAGAATTCCGAGAAAAATGGAAGAGTTCCGAAGGATTTTTAAACATTAGCGGAATTCTGAGAACAATGGAAGAGTTCCAAAGCAGTTTTTGCTTCAGTAGAATTCCGAGAACAATGGAAGAGTTCCGAAGCATTTTTAAACGTCAGCGGAATTCTGAGAACAATAGAAGAGTTCCGAAGCATTTTTAAACGTCAGCGGAATTCCGAGAACAATGGAAGACTTCTGAAGCATTTTTAAACTTCAGCGGAATTCCTAGAACAATGGAAGAGTTCCGATGCATTTTTAAACTTCAGCGGAATTTCTAGAACAATGGAAGTGTTCCAAAGCATTTTAAAACTTCAGCAGAATTCCGAGAACAATGGAAGAGTTCCGAAACATTTTTAAATGTCAGCAGAATTCCGAGAACAATGGAAGAGTCACAAAGGATTTTTTAACGTCAGCGGAATTCCGAGAACAATTTAAGAGTTCCGAAGCAATTTTAAATGTCAGCACAATTCTGAGAACAGTGGAAGAGTTGCGAAGCATTTTTAACTTCAGCAGAATTCCGAGAACAATGGAAGAGATCCGAAGCATTTTTAAACGTCAGCGGAATTCCGAGAACAATGGTAGAGTTCCGAAGCATTTTTAAACTTCAGCGGAATTCCGAGAAAAATGGAAGAGTTCCGAAGAATTTTTAAACTTCAGCGGAACTCCGAGAAAAATGGAAGAGTTCCGAAGCATTTTTAAACATCAGCGGAACTTAGAGAAAAATGGAAGAGTTCCGAAGCATTTTTAAACTTCAGCGGAACTTCGAGAACATAGGAAGACTTCCGAAGCATTTTTAAACGTCAGCGGAATTCCGAGAACAATGGAAGAGTACCGAATCATTTTTAAACATCAGCGGAATCCCGAGAACAAAGGAAGAGTTCCGAAGCATTTTTAAATGTCAGCAGAATTCCGAGAACAATGGAAGAGTCACAAAGGATTTTTTAACGTCAGCGGAATTCCGAGAACAATTTAAGAGTTCCGAAGCAATTTTAAATGTCAGCAGAATTCTGAGAACAGTGGAAGAGTTCCGAAGCATTTTTAACTTCAGCAGAATTCCGAGAACAATGGAAGAGTTCCGAAGCATGTTAAAACGTCAGCGGAATTCCGAGAACAATGGTAGAGTTCCGATGCATTTTTAAACTTCAGCGGAATTTCTAGAACAATGGAAGTGTTCCAAAGCATTTTAAAACTTCAGCAGAATTCCGAGAACAATGGAAGAGTTCCGAAACATTTTTAAATGTCAGCAGAATTCCGAGAACAATGGAAGAGTCACAAAGGATTTTTTAACGTCAGCGGAATTCCGAGAACAATTTAAGAGTTCCGAAGCAATTTTAAATGTCAGCACAATTCTGAGAACAGTGGAAGAGTTGCGAAGCATTTTTAACTTCAGCAGAATTCCGAGAACAATGGAAGAGATCCGAAGCATTTTTAAACTTCAGCGGAATTCCGAGAAAAATGGAAGAGTTCCGAAGAATTTTTAAACTTCAGCGGAACTCCGAGAAAAATGGAAGAGTTCCGAAGCATTTTTAAACATCAGCGGAACTTAGAGAAAAATGGAAGAGTTCCGAAGCATTTTTAAACTTCAGCGGAACTTCGAGAACATAGGAAGACTTCTGAAGCATTTTTAAACGTCAGCGGAATTCTGAGAAAAATGGAAGAGTACCGAAGCATTTTTAAACATCAGCGGAATTCTGAGAACAATGGAAGTGTTCTGAAGCATTTTTAAACTTCAGCGGAATTTCGAGAACATAGGAAGACTTCCGAAGCATTTTTAAACTTCAGCGGAACTCCGCGAAAAATGGAAGCGTTCCGAAGCATTTTTAAACATCAGCGGAACTCCGAGAAAAATGGAAGAGTTCCAAAGCATTTTTAAATGTCAGCAGAATTCCGAGAACAATGGAAGAGTCACAAAGGATTTTTTAACGTCAGCGGAATTCCGAGAACAATTTAAGAGTTCCCAAGCAATTTTAAATGTCAGCAGAATTCTGAGAACAGTGGAAGAGTTCCGAAGCATTTTTAACTTCAGCAGAATTCTGAGAACAATGGAAGAGTTCCGAAGCATTTTTAAATGTCAGCGGAATTCCGAGAACAATGGAAGAGTTCCGAAGCATTTTTAAACTTCAGCGGAACTCCGAGAAAAATGGAAGAGTTCCGAAGCATTTTTAAACATCAGCGGAACTCCGAGAAAAATGGAAGAGTTCCGAAGCATTTTTAAACTTCAGCGGAACTTCGAGAACATAGGAAGACTTCTGAAGCATTTTTAAACGTCAGCGGAATTCTGAGAAAAATGGAAGAGTACCGAAGCATTTTTAAACATCAGCGGAATTCTGAGAAAAATGGAAGAGTTCCAAAGCATTTTTAAATGTCAGCAGAATTCCGAGAACAATGGAAGAGTCACAAAGGATTTTTTAACGTCAGCGGAATTCCGAGAACAATTTAAGAGTTCCGAAGCAATTTTAAATGTCAGCAGAATTCTGAGAACAGTGGAAGAGTTCCGAAGCATTTTTAACTTCAGCAGAATTCTGAGAACAATGGAAGAGTTCCGAAGCATTTTTAAACGTCAGCGGAATTCCGAGAACAATGGAAGAGTTCCGAAGCATTTTTAAACTTCAGCGGAACTCCGAGAAAAATGGAAGAGTTCCGAAGCATTTTTAAACATCAGCGGAACTCCGAGAAAAATGGAAGAGTTCCGAAGCATTTTTAAACGTCAGCGGAATTCTGAGAACAATAGAAGAGTTCCGAAGCATTTTTAAACGTCAGCGGAATTCCGAGAACAATGGAAGACTTCTGAAGCATTTTTAAACTTCAGCGGAATTCCTAGAACAATGGAAGAGTTCCGATGCATTTTTAAACTTCAGCGGAATTTCTAGAACAATGGAAGTGTTCCAAAGCATTTTAAAACTTCAGCAGAATTCCGAGAACAATGGAAGAGTTCCGAAACATTTTTAAATGTCAGCAGAATTCCGAGAACAATGGAAGAGTCACAAAGGATTTTTTAACGTCAGCGGAATTCCGAGAACAATTTAAGAGTTCCGAAGCAATTTTAAATGTCAGCACAATTCTGAGAACAGTGGAAGAGTTGCGAAGCATTTTTAACTTCAGCAGAATTCCGAGAACAATGGAAGAGTTCCGAAGCATTTTTAAACGTCAGCGGAATTCCGAGAACAATGGTAGAGTTCCGAAGCATTTTTAAACTTCAGCGGAATTCCGAGAAAAATGGAAGAGTTCCGAAGAATTTTTAAACGTCAGCGGAACTTCGAGAACATAGGAAGACTTCCGAAGCATTTTTAAACGTCAGCGGAATTCTGAGAAAAATGGAAGAGTTCCGAAGCATTTTTAAACATCAGCGGAATTCTGAGAACAATGGAAGTGTTCTGAAGCATTTTTAAACTTCAGCGGAATTTCGAGAACATAGGAAGACTTCCGAAGCATTTTTAAACTTCAGCGGAACTCCGCGAAAAATGGAAGAGTTCCGAAGCATTTTTAAACATCAGCGGAACTCCGAGAAAAATGGAAGAGTTCCAAAGCATTTTTAAATGTCAGCAGAATTCCGAGAACAATGGAAGAGTCACAAAGGATTTTTTAACGTCAGCGGAATTCCGAGAACAATTTAAGAGTTCCCAAGCAATTTTAAATGTCAGCAGAATTCTGAGAACAGTGGAAGAGTTCCGAAGCATTTTTAACTTCAGCAGAATTCCGAGAACAATGGAAGAGTTCCGAAGCATTTTTAAACGTCAGCGGAATTCCGAGAACAATGGAAGAGTTCCGAAGCATTTTTAAACTTCAGCGGAACTCCGAGAAAAATGGAAGAGTTCCGAAGCATTTTTAAACATCAGCGGAACTCCGAGAAAAATGGAAGAGTTCCGAAGCATTTTTAAACTTCAGCGGAACTTCGAGAACATAGGAAGACTTCTGAAGCATTTTTAAACGTCAGCGGAATTCTGAGAAAAATGGAAGAGTACCGAAGCATTTTTAAACATCAGCGGAATTCTGAGAACAATGGAAGTGTTCTGAAGCATTTTTAAACTTCAGCGGAATTCCGAGAACAATGGAAGAGTTCCGAAGCATTTTTAAACTTCAGCGGAACTCCGAGAAAAATGGAAGAGTTCCGAAGCATTTTTAAACATCAGCGGAACTCCGAGAAAAATGGAAGAGTTCCGAAGCATTTTTAAACGTCAGCGGAATTCTGAGAACAATAGAAGAGTTCCGAAGCATTTTTAAACGTCAGCGGAATTCCGAGAACAATGGAAGACTTCTGAAGCATTTTTAAACTTCAGCGGAATTCCTAGAACAATGGAAGAGTTCCGATGCATTTTTAAACTTCAGCGGAATTTTTAGAACAATGGAAGTGTTCCAAAGCATTTTAAAACTTCAGCAGAATTCCGAGAACAATGGAAGAGTTCCGAAACATTTTTAAACATCAGCGGAACTCCGAGAAAAATGGAAGAGTTCCGAAGCATTTTTAAACGTCAGCGGAATTCTGAGAACAATAGAAGAGTTCCGAAGCATTTTTAAACGTCAGCGGAATTCCGAGAACAATGGAAGACTTCTGAAGCATTTTTAAACTTCAGCGGAATTCCTAGAACAATGGAAGAGTTCCGATGCATTTTTAAACTTCAGCGGAATTTCTAGAACAATGGAAGTGTTCCAAAGCATTTTAAAACTTCAGCAGAATTCCGAGAACAATGGAAGAGTTCCGAAACATTTTTAAATGTCAGCAGAATTCCGAGAACAATGGAAGAGTCACAAAGGATTTTTTAACGTCAGCGGAATTCCGAGAACAATTTAAGAGTTCCGAAGCAATTTTAAATGTCAGCACAATTCTGAGAACAGTGGAAGAGTTGCGAAGCATTTTTAACTTCAGCAGAATTCCGAGAACAATGGAAGAGTTCCGAAGCATTTTTAAACGTCAGCGGAATTCCGAGAACAATGGTAGAGTTCCGAAGCATTTTTAAACTTCAGCGGAATTCCGAGAAAAATGGAAGAGTTCCGAAGAATTTTTAAACGTCAGCGGAACTTCGAGAACATAGGAAGACTTCCGAAGCATTTTTAAACGTCAGCGGAATTCTGAGAAAAATGGAAGAGTTCCGAAGCATTTTTAAACATCAGCGGAATTCTGAGAACAATGGAAGTGTTCTGAAGCATTTTTAAACTTCAGCGGAATTTCGAGAACATAGGAAGACTTCCGAAGCATTTTTAAACTTCAGCGGAACTCCGCGAAAAATGGAAGAGTTCCGAAGCATTTTTAAACATCAGCGGAACTCCGAGAAAAATGGAAGAGTTCCAAAGCATTTTTAAATGTCAGCAGAATTCCGAGAACAATGGAAGAGTCACAAAGGATTTTTTAACGTCAGCGGAATTCCGAGAACAATTTAAGAGTTCCCAAGCAATTTTAAATGTCAGCAGAATTCTGAGAACAGTGGAAGAGTTCCGAAGCATTTTTAACTTCAGCAGAATTCCGAGAACAATGGAAGAGTTCCGAAGCATTTTTAAACGTCAGCGGAATTCCGAGAACAATGGAAGAGTTCCGAAGCATTTTTAAACTTCAGCGGAACTCCGAGAAAAATGGAAGAGTTCCGAAGCATTTTTAAACATCAGCGGAACTCCGAGAAAAATGGAAGAGTTCCGAAGCATTTTTAAACTTCAGCGGAACTTCGAGAACATAGGAAGACTTCTGAAGCATTTTTAAACGTCAGCGGAATTCTGAGAAAAATGGAAGAGTACCGAAGCATTTTTAAACATCAGCGGAATTCTGAGAACAATGGAAGTGTTCTGAAGCATTTTTAAACTTCAGCGGAATTCCGAGAACAATGGAAGAGTTCCGAAGCATTTTTAAACTTCAGCGGAACTCCGAGAAAAATGGAAGAGTTCCGAAGCATTTTTAAACATCAGCGGAACTCCGAGAAAAATGGAAGAGTTCCGAAGCATTTTTAAACGTCAGCGGAATTCTGAGAACAATAGAAGAGTTCCGAAGCATTTTTAAACGTCAGCGGAATTCCGAGAACAATGGAAGACTTCTGAAGCATTTTTAAACTTCAGCGGAATTCCTAGAACAATGGAAGAGTTCCGATGCATTTTTAAACTTCAGCGGAATTTTTAGAACAATGGAAGTGTTCCAAAGCATTTTAAAACTTCAGCAGAATTCCGAGAACAATGGAAGAGTTCCGAAACATTTTTAAATGTCAGCAGAATTCCGAGAACAATGGAAGAGTCACAAAGGATTTTTTAACGTCAGCGGAATTCCGAGAACAATTTAAGAGTTCCGAAGCAATTTTAAATGTCAGCACAATTCTGAGAACAGTGGAAGAGTTGCGAAGCATTTTTAACTTCAGCAGAATTCCGAGAACAATGGAAGAGTTCCGAAGCATTTTTAAACGTCAGCGGAATTCCGAGAACAATGGTAGAGTTCCGAAGCATTTTTAAACTTCAGCGGAATTCCGAGAAAAATGGAAGAGTTCCGAAGAATTTTTAAACGTCAGTGGAACTTCGAGAACATAGGAAGACTTCCGAAGCATTTTTAAACGTCAGCGGAATTCTGAGAAAAATGGAAGAGTTCCGAAGCATTTTTAAACATCAGCGGAATTCTGAGAACAATGGAAGTGTTCTGAAGCATTTTTAAACTTCAGCGGAATTTCGAGAACATAGGAAGACTTCCGAAGCATTTTTAAACTTCAGCGGAACTCCGCGAAAAATGGAAGAGTTCCGAAGCATTTTTAAACATCAGCGGAACTCCGAGAAAAATGGAAGAGTTCCAAAGCATTTTTAAATGTCAGCAGAATTCCGAGAACAATGGAAGAGTCACAAAGGATTTTTTAACGTCAGCGGAATTCCGAGAACAATTTAAGAGTTCCCAAGCAATTTTAAATGTCAGCAGAATTCTGAGAACAGTGGAAGAGTTCCGAAGCATTTTTAACTTCAGCAGAATTCCGAGAACAATGGAAGAGTTCCGAAGCATTTTTAAACGTCAGCGGAATTCCGAGAACAATGGAAGAGTTCCGAAGCATTTTTAAACTTCAGCGGAACTCCGAGAAAAATGGAAGAGTTCCGAAGCATTTTTAAACATCAGCGGAACTCCGAGAAAAATGGAAGAGTTCCGAAGCATTTTTAAACTTCAGCGGAACTTCGAGAACATAGGAAGACTTCTGAAGCATTTTTAAACGTCAGCGGAATTCTGAGAAAAATGGAAGAGTACCGAAGCATTTTTAAACATCAGCGGAATTCTGAGAACAATGGAAGTGTTCTGAAGCATTTTTAAACTTCAGCGGAATTTCGAGAACATAGGAAGATTTCCGAAGCATTTTTAAATGTCAGCGGAACTCCGAGAACAATGGTAGAGTTCCGAAGCATTTTTAAACTTCAGCGGAATTCCGAGAACAATAGAAGAGTTCCGAAGCATTTTTAAACTTCAGCAGAATTCCGAGAAAAATGGAAGAGTTCCGAAGGATTTTTAAACATTAGCGGAATTCTGAGAACAATGGAAGAGTTCCAAAGCATTTTTTGCTTCAGTAGAATTCCGAGAACAATGGAAGAGTTCCGAAGCATTTTTAAACGTCAGCGGAATTCTGAGAACAATAGAAGAGTTCCGAAGCATTTTTAAACGTCAGCGGAATTCCGAGAACAATGGAAGACTTCTGAAGCATTTTTAAACTTCAGCGGAATTCCTAGAACAATGGTAGAGTTCCGAAGCATTTTTAAACTTCAGCGGAATTCCGAGAAAAATGGAAGAGTTCCGAAGCATTTTTAAACTTCAGCGGAACTCCGAGAAAAATGGAAGAGTTCCGAAGCATTTTTAAACATCAGCGGAACTCAGAGAAAAATGGAAGAGTTCCGAAGCAATTTAAATGGCAGCAGAATTCCAAGAACAATGGAAGAGTTCCGAAGCACTTTTAAACTTCAGCGGAATTCTGAGAACAATGGAAGAGTTCCGAAGCATTTTTATACATCAGCGTAATTCCGAGAACAATGGTACAGTTCTGAAGCATTTTTAAACGTCAGCGGAATTCCGAGAACAATGGAAGAGTACCGAATCATTTTTAAACATCAGCGGAATTCCGAGAACAAAGGAAGAGTTCCGAAGCATTTTTAAATGTCAGCAGAATTCCGAGAACAATGGAAGAGTCACAAAGGATTTTTTAACGTCAGCGGAATTCCGAGAACAATTTAAGAGTTCCCAAGCAATTTTAAATGTCAGCAGAATACTGAGAACAGTGGAAGAGTTCCGAAGCATTTTTAACTTCAGCAGAATTCCGAGAACAATGGAAGAGTTCCGAAGCATTTTTAAACGTCAGCGGAATTCCGAGAACAATGGTAGAGTTCCGAAGCATTTTTAAACATCAACGGAACTCCGAGAAAAATGGAAGAGTTGCGAAGCATTTTTAAACTTCAGCGGAACTTCGAGAACATAGGAAGACTTCCGAAGCATTTTTAAACGTCAGCGGAATTCTGAGAAAAATGTAAGAGTTCCGAAGCATTTTTAAACATCAGCGGAATTCTGAGAACAATGGAAGTGTTCTGAAGCATTTTTAAACTTCAGCGGAATATCGAGAACATAGGAAGACTTCCTAAGCATTTTTAAACGTCAGCGGAATTCCGAGAACAATGGTAAAGTTCCGAAGCATTTTTAAACTTCAGCGGAATTCCGAGAAAAATGGAAGAGTTCCGAAGCATTTTTAAACTTCAGCGATATTCCGAGAACAATGGAAGAGTTCCCAAGCATTTTTAGCTTCAGCAGAATTCCGAGAACAATAGAAGAGTTCCGAAGCATTTTTAAACGTCAGCGGAATTCCGAGAACAATGGAAGACTTCTGAAGCATTTTTAAACTTCAGCGGAATTCCGAGAACAATGGAAGAGTCACAAAGGATTTTTTAACGTCAGCGGAATTCCGAGAACAATTTAAGAGTTCCGAAGCAATTTTAAATGTCAGCACAATTCTGAGAACAGTGGAAGAGTTGCGAAGCATTTTTAACTTCAGCAGAATTCCGAGAACAATGGAAGAGTTCCGAAGCATTTTTAAACGTCAGCGGAATTCCGAGAACAATGGTAGAGTTCCGAAGCATTTTTAAACTTCAGCGGAATTCCGAGAAAAATGGAAGAGTTCCGAAGAATTTTTAAACTTCAGCGGAACTCCGAGAAAAATGGAAGAGTTCCGAAGCATTTTTAAACATCAGCGGAACTCAGAGAAAAATGGAAGAGTTCCGAAGCATTTTTAAACTTCAGCGGAACTACGAGAACATAGGAAGACTTCCGAAGCATTTTTAAACGTCAGCGGAATTCTGAGAAAAATGGAAGAGTTCCGAAGCATTTTTAAACATCAGCGGAATTCTGAGAACAATGGAAGTGTTCTGAAGCATTTTTAAACTTCAGCGGAATTTCGAGAACATAGGAAGACTTCCGAAGCATTTTTAAACTTCAGCGGAACTCCGCGAAAAATGGAAGAGTTCCGAAGCATTTTTAAACATCAGCGGAACTCCGAGAAAAATGGAAGAGTTCCAAAGCATTTTTAAATGTCAGCAGAATTCCGAGAACAATGGAAGAGTCACAAAGGATTTTTTAACGTCAGCGGAATTCCGAGAACAATTTAAGAGTTCCCAAGCAATTTTAAATGTCAGCAGAATTCTGAGAACAGTGGAAGAGTTCCGAAGCATTTTTAACTTCAGCAGAATTCTGAGAACAATGGAAGAGTTCCGAAGCATTTTTAAACGTCAGCGGAATTCCGAGAACAATGGAAGAGTTCCGAAGCATTTTTAAACTTCAGCGGAACTCCGAGAAAAATGGAAGAGTTCCGAAGCATTTTTAAACATCAGCGGAACTCCGAGAAAAATGGAAGAGTTCCGAAGCATCTTTAAACTTCAGCGGAACTTCGAGAACATAGGAAGACTTCTGAAGCATTTTTAAACGTCAGCGGAATTCTGAGAAAAATGGAAGAGTTCCGAAGCATTTTTAAACGTCAGCGGAATTCCGAGAACAATGGAAGAGTTCCGAAGCATTTTTAAACTTCAGCGGAACTCCGAGAAAAATGGAAGAGTTCCGAAGCATTTTTAAACATCAGCGGAACTCCGAGAAAAATGGAAGAGTTCCGAAGCATTTTTAAACTTCAGCGGAACTTCGAGAACATAGGAAGACTTCTGAAGCATTTTTAAACGTCAGCGGAATTCTGAGAAAAATGGAAGAGTACCGAAGCATTTTTAAACATCAGCGTAATTCCGAGAACAATGGTACAGTTCTGAAGCATTTTTAAACGTCAGCGGAATTCCGAGAACAATGGAAGAGTACCGAATCATTTTTAAACATCAGCGGAATCCCGAGAACAAAGGAAGAGTTCCGAAGCATTTTTAAATGTCAGCAGAATTCCGAGAACAATGGAAGAGTCACAAAGGATTTTTTAACGTCAGCGGAATTCCGAGAACAATTTAAGAGTTCCGAAGCAATTTTAAATGTCAGCAGAATTCTGAGAACAGTGGAAGAGTTCCGAAGCATTTTTAACTTCAGCAGAATTCCGAGAACAATGGAAGAGTTCCGAAGCATTTTTAAACGTCAGCGGAATTCTGAGAAAAATGGAAGAGTACCGAAGCATTTTTAAACATCAGCGGAATTCTGAGAACAATGGAAGTGTTCTGAAGCATTTTTAAACTTCAGCGGAATTTCGAGAACATAGGAAGACTTCCGAAGCATTTTTAAATGTCAGCGGAACTCCGAGAACAATGGTAGAGTTCCAAAGCATTTTTAAACTTCAGCGGAATTCCGAGAAAAATGGAAGAGTTCCGAAGCATTTTTAAACTTCAGCAGAATTCCGAGAAAAATGGAAGAGTTCCGAAGGATTTTTAAACATTAGCGGAATTCTGAGAACAATGGAAGAGTTCCAAAGCATTTTTTGCTTCAGTAGAATTCCGAGAACAATGGAAGACTTCTGAAGCATTTTTAAACTTCAGCGGAATTCCTAGAACAATGGAAGAGTTCCGATGCATTTTTAAACTTCAGTGGAATTTCTAGAACAATGGAAGTGTTCCAAAGCATTTTAAAACTTCAGCAGAATTCCGAGAACAATGGAAGAGTTCCGAAACATTTTTAAATGTCAGCAGAATTCCGAGAACAATGGAAGAGTCACAAAGGATTTTTTAACGTCAGCGGAATTCCGAGAACAATTTAAGAGTTGCGAAGCAATTTTAAATGTCAGCACAATTCTGAGAACAGTGGAAGAGTTGCGAAGCATTTTTAACTTCAGCAGAATTCCGAGAACAATGGAAGAGTTCCGAAGCATTTTTAAACGTCAGCGGAATTCCGAGAACAATGGTAGAGTTCCGAAGCATTTTTAAACTTCAGCGGAATTCCGAGAAAAATGGAAGAGTTCCGAAGAATTTTTAAACTTCAGCGGAACTCCGAGAAAAATGGAAGAGTTCCGAAGCATTTTTAAACATCAGCGGAACTCAGAGAAAAATGGAAGAGTTCCGAAGCATTTTTAAACTTCAGCGGAACTTCGAGAACATAGGAAGACTTCCGAAGCATTTTTAAACGTCAGCGGAATTCTGAGAAAAATGGAAGAGTTCCGAAGCATTTTTAAACATCAGCGGAATTCTGAGAACAATGGAAGTGTTCTGAAGCATTTTTAAACTTCAGCGGAATTTCGAGAACATAGGAAGACTTCCGAAGCATTTTTAAACTTCAGCGGAACTCCGCGAAAAATGGAAGAGTTCCGAAGCATTTTTAAACATCAGCGGAACTCCGAGAAAAATGGAAGAGTTCCAAAGCATTTTTAAATGTCAGCAGAATTCCGAGAACAATGGAAGAGTCACAAAGGATTTTTTAACGTCAGCGGAATTCCGAGAACAATTTAAGAGTTCCCAAGCAATTTTAAATGTCAGCAGAATTCTGAGAACAGTGGAAGAGTTCCGAAGCATTTTTAACTTCAGCAGAATTCTGAGAACAATGGAAGAGTTCCGAAGCATTTTTAAACGTCAGCGGAATTCCGAGAACAATGGAAGAGTTCCGAAGCATTTTTAAACTTCAGCGGAACTCCGAGAAAAATGGAAGAGTTCCGAAGCATTTTTAAACATCAGCGGAACTCCGAGTAAAATGGAAGAGTTCCGAAGCATCTTTAAACTTCAGCGGAACTTCGAGAACATAGGAAGACTTCTGAAGCATTTTTAAACGTCAGCGGAATTCTGAGAAAAATGGAAGAGTTCCGAAGCATTTTTAAACGTCAGCGGAATTCCGAGAACAATGGAAGAGTTCCGAAGCATTTTTAAACTTCAGCGGAACTCCGAGAAAAATGGAAGAGTTCCGAAGCATTTTTAAACATCAGCGGAACTCCGAGAAAAATGGAAGAGTTCCGAAGCATTTTTAAACTTCAGCGGAACTTCGAGAACATAGGAAGACTTCTGAAGCATTTTTAAACATCAGCGGAATTCTGAGAAAAATGGAAGAGTACCGAAGCATTTTTAAACATCAGCGTAATTCCGAGAACAATGGTACAGTTCTGAAGCATTTTTAAACGTCAGCGGAATTCCGAGAACAATGGAAGAGTACCGAATCATTTTTAAACATCAGCGGAATCCCGAGAACAAAGGAAGAGTTCCGAAGCATTTTTAAATGTCAGCAGAATTCCGAGAACAATGGAAGAGTCACAAAGGATTTTTTAACGTCAGCGGAATTCCGAGAACAATTTAAGAGTTCCGAAGCAATTTTAAATGTCAGCAGAATTCTGAGAACAGTGGAAGAGTTCCGAAGCATTTTTAACTTCAGCAGAATTCCGAGAACAATGGAAGAGTTCCGAAGCATTTTAAAACGTCAGCGGAATTCCGAGAACAATGGTAGAGTTCCGATGCATTTTTAAACTTCAGCGGAATTTCTAGAACAATGGAAGTGTTCCAAAGCATTTTAAAACTTCAGCAGAATTCCGAGAACAATGGAAGAGTTCCGAAACATTTTTAAATGTCAGCAGAATTCCGAGAACATAGGAAGACTTCCGAAGCATTTTTAAACTTCAGCGGAACTCCGCGAAAAATGGAAGAGTTCCGAAGCATTTTTAAACATCAGCGGAACTTAGAGAAAAATGGAAGAGTTCCGAAGCATTTTTAAACTTCAGCGGAACTTCGAGAACATAGGAAGACTTCTGAAGCATTTTTAAACGTCAGCGGAATTCTGAGAAAAATGGAAGAGTACCGAAGCATTTTTAAACATCAGCGGAATTCTGAGAACAATGGAAGTGTTCTGAAGCATTTTTAAACTTCAGCGGAATTTCGAGAACATAGGAAGACTTCCGAAGCATTTTTAAACTTCAGCGGAACTCCGCGAAAAATGGAAGAGTTCCGAAGCATTTTTAAACATCAGCGGAACTCCGAGAAAAATGGAAGAGTTCCAAAGCATTTTTAAATGTCAGCAGAATTCCGAGAACAATGGAAGAGTCACAAAGGATTTTTTAACGTCAGCGGAATTCCGAGAACAATTTAAGAGTTCCCAAGCAATTTTAAATGTCAGCAGAATTCTGAGAACAGTGGAAGAGTTCCGAAGCATTTTTAACTTCAGCAGAATTCTGAGAGCAATGGAAGAGTTCCGAAGCATTTTTAAACGTCAGCGGAATTCCGAGAACAATGGAAGAGTTCCGAAGCATTTTTAAACTTCAGCGGAACTCCGAGAAAAATGGAAGAGTTCCGAAGCATTTTTAAACATCAGCGGAACTCCGAGAAAAATGGAAGAGTTCCGAAGCATTTTTAAACTTCAGCGGAACTTCGAGAACATAGGAAGACTTCTGAAGCATTTTTAAACGTCAGCGGAATTCTGAGAAAAATGGAAGAGTACCGAAGCATTTTTAAACATCAGCGGAATTCTGAGAAAAATGGAAGAGTTCCAAAGCATTTTTAAATGTCAGCAGAATTCCGAGAACAATGGAAGAGTCACAAAGGATTTTTTAACGTCAGCGGAATTCCGAGAACAATTTAAGAGTTCCGAAGCAATTTTAAATGTCAGCAGAATTCTGAGAACAGTGGAAGAGTTCCGAAGCATTTTTAACTTCAGCAGAATTCTGAGAACAATGGAAGAGTTCCGAAGCATTTTTAAACGTCAGCGGAATTCCGAGAACAATGGAAGAGTTCCGAAGCATTTTTAAACTTCAGCGGAACTCCGAGAAAAATGGAAGAGTTCTGAAGCATTTTTAAACATCAGCGGAACTCCGAGAAAAATGGAAGAGTTCCGAAGCATTTTTAAACGTCAGCGGAATTCTGAGAACAATAGAAGAGTTCCGAAGCATTTTTAAACGTCAGCGGAATTCCGAGAACAATGGAAGACTTCTGAAGCATTTTTAAACTTCAGCGGAATTCCTAGAACAATGGAAGAGTTCCGTTGCATTTTTAAACTTCAGCGGAATTTCTAGAACAATGGAAGTGTTCCAAAGCATTTTAAAACTTCAGCAGAATTCCGAGAACAATGGAAGAGTTCCGAAACATTTTTAAATGTCAGCAGAATTCCGAGAACAATGGAAGAGTCACAAAGGATTTTTTAACGTCAGCGGAATTCCGAGAACAATTTAAGAGTTCCGAAGCAATTTTAAATGTCAGCACAATTCTGAGAACAGTGGAAGAGTTGCGAAGCATTTTTAACTTCAGCAGAATTCCGAGAACAATGGAAGAGTTCCGAAGCATTTTTAAACGTCAGCGGAATTCCGAGAACAATGGTAGAGTTCCGAAGCATTTTTAAACTTCAGCGGAATTCCGAGAAAAATGGAAGAGTTCCGAAGAATTTTTAAACGTCAGCGGAACTTCGAGAACATAGGAAGACTTCCGAAGCATTTTTAAACGTCAGCGGAATTCTGAGAAAAATGGAAGAGTTCCGAAGCATTTTTAAACATCAGCGGAATTCTGAGAACAATGGAAGTGTTCTGAAGCATTTTTAAACTTCAGCGGAATTTCGAGAACATAGGAAGACTTCCGAAGCATTTTTAAACTTCAGCGGAACTCCGCGAAAAATGGAAGAGTTCCGAAGCATTTTTAAACATCAGCGGAACTCCGAGAAAAATGGAAGAGTTCCAAAGCATTTTTAAATGTCAGCAGAATTCCGAGAACAATGGAAGAGTCACAAAGGATTTTTTAACGTCAGCGGAATTCCGAGAACAATTTAAGAGTTCCCAAGCAATTTTAAATGTCAGCAGAATTCTGAGAACAGTGGAAGAGTTCCGAAGCATTTTTAACTTCAGCAGAATTCCGAGAACAATGGAAGAGTTCCGAAGCATTTTTAAACGTCAGCGGAATTCCGAGAACAATGGAAGAGTTCCGAAGCATTTTTAAACTTCAGCGGAACTCCGAGAAAAATGGAAGAGTTCCGAAGCATTTTTAAACATCAGCGGAACTCCGAGAAAAATGGAAGAGTTCCGAAGCATTTTTAAACTTCAGCGGAACTTCGAGAACATAGGAAGACTTCTGAAGCATTTTTAAACGTCAGCGGAATTCTGAGAAAAATGGAAGAGTACCGAAGCATTTTTAAACATCAGCGGAATTCTGAGAACAATGGAAGTGTTCTGAAGCATTTTTAAACTTCAGCGGAATTTCGAGAACATAGGAAGATTTCCGAAGCATTTTTAAATGTCAGCGGAACTCCGAGAACAATGGTAGAGTTCCGAAGCATTTTTAAACTTCAGCGGAATTCCGAGAACAATAGAAGAGTTCCGAAGCATTTTTAAACTTCAGCAGAATTCCAAGAAAAATGGAAGAGTTCCGAAGGATTTTTAAACATTAGCGGAATTCTGAGAACAATGGAAGAGTTCCAAAGCATTTTTTGCTTCAGTAGAATTCCGAGAACAATGGAAGAGTTCCGAAGCATTTTTAAACGTCAGCGGAATTCTGAGAACAATAGAAGAGTTCCGAAGCATTTTTAAACGTCAGCGGAATTCCGAGAACAATGGAAGACTTCTGAAGCATTTTTAAACTTCAGCGGAATTCCTAGAACAATGGTAGAGTTCCGAAGCATTTTTAAACTTCAGCGGAATTCCGAGAAAAATGGAAGAGTTCCGAAGCATTTTTAAACTTCAGCGGAACTCCGAGAAAAATGGAAGAGTTCCGAAGCATTTTTAAACATCAGCGGAACTCAGAGAAAAATGGAAGAGTTCCGAAGCATTTTTAAATGGCAGCAGAATTCCAAGAACAATGGAAGAGTTCCGAAGCACTTTTAAACTTCAGCGGAATTCTGAGAACAATGTAAGAGTTCCGAAGCATTTTTAAACATCAGCGTAATTCAGAGAACAATGGTACAGTTCTGAAGCATTTTTAAACGTCAGCGGAATTCCGAGAACAATGGAAGAGTACCGAATCATTTTTAAACATCAGCGGAATTCCGAGAACAAAGGAAGAGTTCCGAAGCATTTTTAAATGTCAGCAGAATTCCGAGAACAATGGAAGAGTCACAAAGGATTTTTTAACGTCAGCGGAATTCCGAGAACAATTTAAGAGTTCCGAAGCAATTTTAAATGTCAGCAGAATACTGAGAACAGTGGAAGAGTTCCGAAGCATTTTTAACTTCAGCAGAATTCCGAGAACAATGGAAGAGTTCCGAAGCATTTTTAAACGTCAGCGGAATTCCGAGAACAATGGTAGAGTTCCGAAGCATTTTTAAACATCAACGGAACTCCGAGAAAAATGGAAGAGTTGCGAAGCATTTTTAAACTTCAGCGGAACTTCGAGAACATAGGAAGACTTCCGAAGCATTTTTAAACGTCAGCGGAATTCTGAGAAAAATGTAAGAGTTCCGAAGCATTTTTAAACATCAGCGGAATTCTGAGAACAATGGAAGTGTTCTGAAGCATTTTTAAACTTCAGTGGAATATCGAGAACATAGGAAGACTTCCTAAGCATTTTTAAACGTCAGCGGAATTCCGAGAACAATGGTAAAGTTCCGAAGCATTTTTAAACTTCAGCGGAATTCCGAGAAAAATGGAAGAGTTCCGAAGCATTTTTAAACTTCAGCGATATTCCGAGAACAATGGAAGAGTTCCCAAGCATTTTTAAACTTCAGCGGAATTCCTAGAACAATGGAAGAGTTCCGATGCATTTTTAAACTTCAGCGGAATTTCTAGAACAATGGAAGTGTTCCAAAGCATTTTAAAACTTCAGCAGAATTCCGAGAACAATGGAAGAGTTCCGAAACATTTTTAAATGTCAGCAGAATTCCGAGAACAATGGAAGAGTCACAAAGGATTTTTTAACGTCAGCGGAATTCCGAGAACAATTTAAGAGTTCCGAAGCAATTTTAAATGTCAGCACAATTCTGAGAACAGTGGAAGAGTTGCGAAGCATTTTTAACTTCAGCAGAATTCCGAGAACAATGGAAGAGTTCCGAAGCATTTTTAAACGTCAGCGGAATTCCGAGAACAATGGTAGAGTTCCGAAGCATTTTTAAACTTCAGCGGAATTCCGAGAAAAATGGAAGAGTTCCGAAGAATTTTTAAACTTCAGCGGAACTCCGAGAAAAATGGAAGAGTTCCGAAGCATTTTTAAACATCAGCGGAACTCAGAGAAAAATGGAAGAGTTCCGAAGCATTTTTAAACATCAGCGGAACTCCGAGAAAAATGGAAGAGTTCCAAAGCATTTTTAAATGTCAGCAGAATTCCGAGAACAATGGAAGAGTCACAAAGGATTTTTTAACGTCAGCGGAATTCCGAGAACAATTTAAGAGTTCCCAAGCATTTTTAAATGGCAGCAGAATTCCAAGAACAATGGAAGAGTTCCGAAGCACTTTTAAACTTCAGCGGAATTCTGAGAACAATGGAAGAGTTCCGAAGCATTTTTATACATCAGCGTAATTCCGAGAACAATGGTACAGTTCTGAAGCATTTTTAAACGTCAGCGGAATTCCGAGAACAATGGAAGAGTACCGAATCATTTTTAAACATCAGCGGAATTCCGAGAACAAAGGAAGAGTTCCGAAGCATTTTTAAATGTCAGCAGAATTCCGAGAACAATGGAAGAGTCACAAAGGATTTTTTAACGTCAGCGGAATTCCGAGAACAATTTAAGAGTTCCCAAGCAATTTTAAATGTCAGCAGAATACTGAGAACAGTGGAAGAGTTCCGAAGCATTTTTAACTTCAGCAGAATTCCGAGAACAATGGAAGAGTTCCGAAGCATTTTTAAACGTCAGCGGAATTCCGAGAACAATGGTAGAGTTCCGAAGCATTTTTAAACATCAACGGAACTCCGAGAAAAATGGAAGAGTTGCGAAGCATTTTTAAACTTCAGCGGAACTTCGAGAACATAGGAAGACTTCCGAAGCATTTTTAAACGTCAGCGGAATTCTGAGAAAAATGTAAGAGTTCCGAAGCATTTTTAAACATCAGCGGAATTCTGAGAACAATGGAAGTGTTCTGAAGCATTTTTAAACTTCAGCGGAATATCGAGAACATAGGAAGACTTCCTAAGCATTTTTAAACGTCAGCGGAATTCCGAGAACAATGGTAAAGTTCCGAAGCATTTTTAAACTTCAGCGGAATTCCGAGAAAAATGGAAGAGTTCCGAAGCATTTTTAAACTTCAGCGATATTCCGAGAACAATGGAAAAGTTCCCAAGCATTTTTAGCTTCAGCAGAATTCCGAGAACAATAGAAGAGTTCCGAAGCATTTTTAAACGTCAGCGGAATTCCGAGAACAATGGAAGACTTCTGAAGCATTTTTAAACTTCAGCGGAATTCCGAGAACAATGGAAGAGTCACAAAGGATTTTTTAACGTCAGCGGAATTCCGAGAACAATTTAAGAGTTCCGAAGCAATTTTAAATGTCAGCACAATTCTGAGAACAGTGGAAGAGTTGCGAAGCATTTTTAACTTCAGCAGAATTCCGAGAACAATGGAAGAGTTCCGAAGCATTTTTAAACGTCAGCGGAATTCCGAGAACAATGGTAGAGTTCCGAAGCATTTTTAAACTTCAGCGGAATTCCGAGAAAAATGGAAGAGTTCCGAAGAATTTTTAAACTTCAGCGGAACTCCGAGAAAAATGGAAGAGTTCCGAAGCATTTTTAAACATCAGCGGAACTCAGAGAAAAATGGAAGAGTTCCGAAGCATTTTTAAACTTCAGCGGAACTACGAGAACATAGGAAGACTTCCGAAGCATTTTTAAACGTCAGCGGAATTCTGAGAAAAATGGAAGAGTTCCGAAGCATTTTTAAACATCAGCGGAATTCTGAGAACAATGGAAGTGTTCTGAAGCATTTTTAAACTTCAGCGGAATTTCGAGAACATAGGAAGACTTCCGAAGCATTTTTAAACTTCAGCGGAACTCCGCGAAAAATGGAAGAGTTCCGAAGCATTTTTAAACATCAGCGGAACTCCGAGAAAAATGGAAGAGTTCCAAAGCATTTTTAAATGTCAGCAGAATTCCGAGAACAATGGAAGAGTCACAAAGGATTTTTTAACGTCAGCGGAATTCCGAGAACAATTTAAGAGTTCCCAAGCAATTTTAAATGTCAGCAGAATTCTGAGAACAGTGGAAGAGTTCCGAAGCATTTTTAACTTCAGCAGAATTCTGAGAACAATGGAAGAGTTCCGAAGCATTTTTAAACGTCAGCGGAATTCCGAGAACAATGGAAGAGTTCCGAAGCATTTTTAAACTTCAGCGGAACTCCGAGAAAAATGGAAGAGTTCCGAAGCATTTTTAAACATCAGCGGAACTCCGAGAAAAATGGAAGAGTTCCGAAGCATCTTTAAACTTCAGCGGAACTTCGAGAACATAGGAAGACTTCTGAAGCATTTTTAAACGTCAGCGGAATTCTGAGAAAAATGGAAGAGTTCCGAAGCATTTTTAAACGTCAGCGGAATTCCGAGAACAATGGAAGAGTTCCGAAGCATTTTTAAACTTCAGCGGAACTCCGAGAAAAATGGAAGAGTTCCGAAGCATTTTTAAACATCAGCGGAATCCCGAGAACAAAGGAAGAGTTCCGAAGCATTTTTAAATGTCAGCAGAATTCCGAGAACAATGGAAGAGTCACAAAGGATTTTTTAACGTCAGCGGAATTCCGAGAACAATTTAAGAGTTCCGAAGCAATTTTAAATGTCAGCAGAATTCTGAGAACAGTGGAAGAGTTCCGAAGCATTTTTAACTTCAGCAGAATTCCGAGAACAATGGAAGAGTTCCGAAGCATTTTTAAACGTCAGCGGAATTCTGAGAAAAATGGAAGAGTACCGAAGCATTTTTAAACATCAGCGGAATTCTGAGAACAATGGAAGTGTTCTGAAGCATTTTTAAACTTCAGCGGAATTTCGAGAACATAGGAAGACTTCCGAAGCATTTTTAAATGTCAGCGGAACTCCGAGAACAATGGTAGAGTTCCAAAGCATTTTTAAACTTCAGCGGAATTCCGAGAAAAATGGAAGAGTTCCGAAGCATTTTTAAACTTCAGCAGAATTCCGAGAAAAATGGAAGAGTTCCGAAGGATTTTTAAACATTAGCGGAATTCTGAGAACAATGGAAGAGTTCCAAAGCATTTTTTGCTTCAGTAGAATTCCGAGAACAATGGAAGGCTTCTGAAGCATTTTTAAACTTCAGCGGAATTCCTAGAACAATGGAAGAGTTCCGATGCATTTTTAAACTTCAGTGGAATTTCTAGAACAATGGAAGTGTTCCAAAGCATTTTAAAACTTCAGCAGAATTCCGAGAACAATGGAAGAGTTCCGAAACATTTTTAAATGTCAGCAGAATTCCGAGAACAATGGAAGAGTCACAAAGGATTTTTTAACGTCAGCGGAATTCCGAGAACAATTTAAGAGTTCCGAAGCAATTTTAAATGTCAGCACAATTCTGAGAACAGTGGAAGAGTTGCGAAGCATTTTTAACTTCAGCAGAATTCCGAGAACAATGGAAGAGTTCCGAAGCATTTTTAAACGTCAGCGGAATTCCGAGAACAATGGTAGAGTTCCGAAGCATTTTTAAACTTCAGCGGAATTCCGAGAAAAATGGAAGAGTTCCGAAGAATTTTTAAACTTCAGCGGAACTCCGAGAAAAATGGAAGAGTTCCGAAGCATTTTTAAACATCAGCGGAACTCAGAGAAAAATGGAAGAGTTCCGAAGCATTTTTAAACTTCAGCGGAACTTCGAGAACATAGGAAGACTTCCGAAGCATTTTTAAACGTCAGCGGAATTCTGAGAAAAATGGAAGAGTTCCGAAGCATTTTTAAACATCAGCGGAACTCCGAGAAAAATGGAAGAGTTCCAAAGCATTTTTAAATGTCAGCAGAATTCCGAGAACAATGGAAGAGTCACAAAGGATTTTTTAACGTCAGCGGAATTCCGAGAACAATTTAAGAGTTCCCAAGCAATTTTAAATGTCAGCAGAATTCTGAGAACAGTGGAAGAGTTCCGAAGCATTTTTAACTTCAGCAGAATTCTGAGAACAATGGAAGAGTTCCGAAGCATTTTTAAACGTCAGCGGAATTCCGAGAACAATGGAAGAGTTCCGAAGCATTTTTAAACTTCAGCGGAACTCCGAGAAAAATGGAAGAGTTCCGAAGCATTTTTAAACGTCAGCGGAATTCTGAGAAAAATGGAAGAGTACCGAAGCATTTTTAAACATCAGCGGAATTCTGAGAACAATGGAAGTGTTCTGAAGCATTTTTAAACTTCAGCGGAATTTCGAGAACATAGGAAGACTTCCGAAGCATTTTTAAATGTCAGCGGAACTCCGAGAACAATGGTAGAGTTCCAAAGCATTTTTAAACTTCAGCGGAATTCCGAGAAAAATGGAAGAGTTCCGAAGCATTTTTAAACTTCAGCAGAATTCCGAGAAAAATGGAAGAGTTCCGAAGGATTTTTAAACATTAGCGGAATTCTGAGAACAATGGAAGAGTTCCAAAGCATTTTTTGCTTCAGTAGAATTCCGAGAACAATGGAAGACTTCTGAAGCATTTTTAAACTTCAGCGGAATTCCTAGAACAATGGAAGAGTTCCGATGCATTTTTAAACTTCAGTGGAATTTCTAGAACAATGGAAGTGTTCCAAAGCATTTTAAAACTTCAGCAGAATTCCGAGAACAATGGAAGAGTTCCGAAACATTTTTAAATGTCAGCAGAATTCCGAGAACAATGGAAGAGTCACAAAGGATTTTTTAACGTCAGCGGAATTCCGAGAACAATTTAAGAGTTCCGAAGCAATTTTAAATGTCAGCACAATTCTGAGAACAGTGGAAGAGTTGCGAAGCATTTTTAACTTCAGCAGAATTCCGAGAACAATGGAAGAGTTCCGAAGCATTTTTAAACGTCAGCGGAATTCCGAGAACAATGGTAGAGTTCCGAAGCATTTTTAAACTTCAGCGGAATTCCGAGAAAAATGGAAGAGTTCCGAAGAATTTTTAAACTTCAGCGGAACTCCGAGAAAAATGGAAGAGTTCCGAAGCATTTTTAAACATCAGCGGAACTCAGAGAAAAATGGAAGAGTTCCGAAGCATTTTTAAACTTCAGCGGAACTTCGAGAACATAGGAAGACTTCCGAAGCATTTTTAAACGTCAGCGGAATTCTGAGAAAAATGGAAGAGTTCCGAAGCATTTTTAAACATCAGCGGAATTCTGAGAACAATGGAAGTGTTCTGAAGCATTTTTAAACTTCAGCGGAATTTCGAGAACATAGGAAGACTTCCGAAGCATTTTTAAACTTCAGCGGAACTCCGCGAAAAATGGAAGAGTTCCGAAGCATTTTTAAACATCAGCGGAACTCCGAGAAAAATGGAAGAGTTCCAAAGCATTTTTAAATGTCAGCAGAATTCCGAGAACAATGGAAGAGTCACAAAGGATTTTTTAACGTCAGCGGAATTCCGAGAACAATTTAAGAGTTCCCAAGCAATTTTAAATGTCAGCAGAATTCTGAGAACAGTGGAAGAGTTCCGAAGCATTTTTAACTTCAGCAGAATTCTGAGAACAATGGAAGAGTTCCGAAGCATTTTTAAACGTCAGCGGAATTCCGAGAACAATGGAAGAGTTCCGAAGCATTTTTAAACTTCAGCGGAACTCCGAGAAAAATGGAAGAGTTCCGAAGCATTTTTAAACATCAGCGGAACTCCGAGTAAAATGGAAGAGTTCCGAAGCATCTTTAAACTTCAGCGGAACTTCGAGAACATAGGAAGACTTCTGAAGCATTTTTAAACGTCAGCGGAATTCTGAGAAAAATGGAAGAGTTCCGAAGCATTTTTAAACGTCAGCGGAATTCCGAGAACAATGGAAGAGTTCCGAAGCATTTTTAAACTTCAGCGGAACTCCGAGAAAAATGGAAGAGTTCCGAAGCATTTTTAAACATCAGCGGAACTCCGAGAAAAATGGAAGAGTTCCGAAGCATTTTTAAACTTCAGCGGAACTTCGAGAACATAGGAAGACTTCTGAAGCATTTTTAAACATCAGCGGAATTCTGAGAAAAATGGAAGAGTACCGAAGCATTTTTAAACATCAGCGTAATTCCGAGAACAATGGTACAGTTCTGAAGCATTTTTAAACGTCAGCGGAATTCCGAGAACAATGGAAGAGTACCGAATCATTTTTAAACATCAGCGGAATCCCGAGAACAAAGGAAGAGTTCCGAAGCATTTTTAAATGTCAGCAGAATTCCGAGAACAATGGAAGAGTCACAAAGGATTTTTTAACGTCAGCGGAATTCCGAGAACAATTTAAGAGTTCCGAAGCAATTTTAAATGTCAGCAGAATTCTGAGAACAGTGGAAGAGTTCCGAAGCATTTTTAACTTCAGCAGAATTCCGAGAACAATGGAAGAGTTCCGAAGCATTTTAAAACGTCAGCGGAATTCCGAGAACAATGGTAGAGTTCCGATGCATTTTTAAACTTCAGCGGAATTTCTAGAACAATGGAAGTGTTCCAAAGCATTTTAAAACTTCAGCAGAATTCCGAGAACAATGGAAGAGTTCCGAAACATTTTTAAATGTCAGCAGAATTCCGAGAACATAGGAAGACTTCCGAAGCATTTTTAAACTTCAGCGGAACTCCGCGAAAAATGGAAGAGTTCCGAAGCATTTTTAAACATCAGCGGAACTTAGAGAAAAATGGAAGAGTTCCGAAGCATTTTTAAACTTCAGCGGAACTTCGAGAACATAGGAAGACTTCTGAAGCATTTTTAAACGTCAGCGGAATTCTGAGAAAAATGGAAGAGTACCGAAGCATTTTTAAACATCAGCGGAATTCTGAGAACAATGGAAGTGTTCTGAAGCATTTTTAAACTTCAGCGGAATTTCGAGAACATAGGAAGACTTCCGAAGCATTTTTAAACTTCAGCGGAACTCCGCGAAAAATGGAAGAGTTCCGAAGCATTTTTAAACATCAGCGGAACTCCGAGAAAAATGGAAGAGTTCCAAAGCATTTTTAAATGTCAGCAGAATTCCGAGAACAATGGAAGAGTCACAAAGGATTTTTTAACGTCAGCGGAATTCCGAGAACAATTTAAGAGTTCCCAAGCAATTTTAAATGTCAGCAGAATTCTGAGAACAGTGGAAGAGTTCCGAAGCATTTTTAACTTCAGCAGAATTCTGAGAGCAATGGAAGAGTTCCGAAGCATTTTTAAACGTCAGCGGAATTCCGAGAACAATGGAAGAGTTCCGAAGCATTTTTAAACTTCAGCGGAACTCCGAGAAAAATGGAAGAGTTCCGAAGCATTTTTAAACATCAGCGGAACTCCGAGAAAAATGGAAGAGTTCCGAAGCATTTTTAAACTTCAGCGGAACTTCGAGAACATAGGAAGACTTCTGAAGCATTTTTAAACGTCAGCGGAATTCTGAGAAAAATGGAAGAGTACCGAAGCATTTTTAAACATCAGCGGAATTCTGAGAAAAATGGAAGAGTTCCAAAGCATTTTTAAATGTCAGCAGAATTCCGAGAACAATGGAAGAGTCACAAAGGATTTTTTAACGTCAGCGGAATTCCGAGAACAATTTAAGAGTTCCGAAGCAATTTTAAATGTCAGCAGAATTCTGAGAACAGTGGAAGAGTTCCGAAGCATTTTTAACTTCAGCAGAATTCTGAGAACAATGGAAGAGTTCCGAAGCATTTTTAAACGTCAGCGGAATTCCGAGAACAATGGAAGAGTTCCGAAGCATTTTTAAACTTCAGCGGAACTCCGAGAAAAATGGAAGAGTTCCGAAGCATTTTTAAACATCAGCGGAACTCCGAGAAAAATGGAAGAGTTCCGAAGCATTTTTAAACGTCAGCGGAATTCTGAGAACAATAGAAGAGTTCCGAAGCATTTTTAAACGTCAGCGGAATTCCGAGAACAATGGAAGACTTCTGAAGCATTTTTAAACTTCAGCGGAATTCCTAGAACAATGGAAGAGTTCCGATGCATTTTTAAACTTCAGCGGAATTTCTAGAACAATGGAAGTGTTCCAAAGCATTTTAAAACTTCAGCAGAATTCCGAGAACAATGGAAGAGTTCCGAAACATTTTTAAATGTCAGCAGAATTCCGAGAACAATGGAAGAGTCACAAAGGATTTTTTAACGTCAGCGGAATTCCGAGAACAATTTAAGAGTTCCGAAGCAATTTTAAATGTCAGCACAATTCTGAGAACAGTGGAAGAGTTGCGAAGCATTTTTAACTTCAGCAGAATTCCGAGAACAATGGAAGAGTTCCGAAGCATTTTTAAACGTCAGCGGAATTCCGAGAACAATGGTAGAGTTCCGAAGCATTTTTAAACTTCAGCGGAATTCCGAGAAAAATGGAAGAGTTCCGAAGAATTTTTAAACGTCAGCGGAACTTCGAGAACATAGGAAGACTTCCGAAGCATTTTTAAACGTCAGCGGAATTCTGAGAAAAATGGAAGAGTTCCGAAGCATTTTTAAACATCAGCGGAATTCTGAGAACAATGGAAGTGTTCTGAAGCATTTTTAAACTTCAGCGGAATTTCGAGAACATAGGAAGACTTCCGAAGCATTTTTAAACTTCAGCGGAACTCCGCGAAAAATGGAAGAGTTCCGAAGCATTTTTAAACATCAGCGGAACTCCGAGAAAAATGGAAGAGTTCCAAAGCATTTTTAAATGTCAGCAGAATTCCGAGAACAATGGAAGAGTCACAAAGGATTTTTTAACGTCAGCGGAATTCCGAGAACAATTTAAGAGTTCCCAAGCAATTTTAAATGTCAGCAGAATTCTGAGAACAGTGGAAGAGTTCCGAAGCATTTTTAACTTCAGCAGAATTCCGAGAACAATGGAAGAGTTCCGAAGCATTTTTAAACGTCAGCGGAATTCCGAGAACAATGGAAGAGTTCCGAAGCATTTTTAAACTTCAGCGGAACTCCGAGAAAAATGGAAGAGTTCCGAAGCATTTTTAAACATCAGCGGAACTCCGAGAAAAATGGAAGAGTTCCGAAGCATTTTTAAACTTCAGCGGAACTTCGAGAACATAGGAAGACTTCTGAAGCATTTTTAAACGTCAGCGGAATTCTGAGAAAAATGGAAGAGTACCGAAGCATTTTTAAACATCAGCGGAATTCTGAGAACAATGGAAGTGTTCTGAAGCATTTTTAAACTTCAGCGGAATTTCGAGAACATAGGAAGATTTCCGAAGCATTTTTAAATGTCAGCGGAACTCCGAGAACAATGGTAGAGTTCCGAAGCATTTTTAAACTTCAGCGGAATTCCGAGAACAATAGAAGAGTTCCGAAGCATTTTTAAACTTCAGCAGAATTCCAAGAAAAATGGAAGAGTTCCGAAGGATTTTTAAACATTAGCGGAATTCTGAGAACAATGGAAGAGTTCCAAAGCATTTTTTGCTTCAGTAGAATTCCGAGAACAATGGAAGAGTTCCGAAGCATTTTTAAACGTCAGCGGAATTCTGAGAACAATAGAAGAGTTCCGAAGCATTTTTAAACGTCAGCGGAATTCCGAGAACAATGGAAGACTTCTGAAGCATTTTTAAACTTCAGCGGAATTCCTAGAACAATGGTAGAGTTCCGAAGCATTTTTAAACTTCAGCGGAATTCCGAGAAAAATGGAAGAGTTCCGAAGCATTTTTAAACTTCAGCGGAACTCCGAGAAAAATGGAAGAGTTCCGAAGCATTTTTAAACATCAGCGGAACTCAGAGAAAAATGGAAGAGTTCCGAAGCATTTTTAAATGGCAGCAGAATTCCAAGAACAATGGAAGAGTTCCGAAGCACTTTTAAACTTCAGCGGAATTCTGAGAACAATGTAAGAGTTCCGAAGCATTTTTAAACATCAGCGTAATTCAGAGAACAATGGTACAGTTCTGAAGCATTTTTAAACGTCAGCGGAATTCCGAGAACAATGGAAGAGTACCGAATCATTTTTAAACATCAGCGGAATTCCGAGAACAAAGGAAGAGTTCCGAAGCATTTTTAAATGTCAGCAGAATTCCGAGAACAATGGAAGAGTCACAAAGGATTTTTTAACGTCAGCGGAATTCCGAGAACAATTTAAGAGTTCCGAAGCAATTTTAAATGTCAGCAGAATACTGAGAACAGTGGAAGAGTTCCGAAGCATTTTTAACTTCAGCAGAATTCCGAGAACAATGGAAGAGTTCCGAAGCATTTTTAAACGTCAGCGGAATTCCGAGAACAATGGTAGAGTTCCGAAGCATTTTTAAACATCAACGGAACTCCGAGAAAAATGGAAGAGTTGCGAAGCATTTTTAAACTTCAGCGGAACTTCGAGAACATAGGAAGACTTCCGAAGCATTTTTAAACGTCAGCGGAATTCTGAGAAAAATGTAAGAGTTCCGAAGCATTTTTAAACATCAGCGGAATTCTGAGAACAATGGAAGTGTTCTGAAGCATTTTTAAACTTCAGTGGAATATCGAGAACATAGGAAGACTTCCTAAGCATTTTTAAACGTCAGCGGAATTCCGAGAACAATGGTAAAGTTCCGAAGCATTTTTAAACTTCAGCGGAATTCCGAGAAAAATGGAAGAGTTCCGAAGCATTTTTAAACTTCAGCGATATTCCGAGAACAATGGAAGAGTTCCCAAGCATTTTTAAACTTCAGCGGAATTCCTAGAACAATGGAAGAGTTCCGATGCATTTTTAAACTTCAGCGGAATTTCTAGAACAATGGAAGTGTTCCAAAGCATTTTAAAACTTCAGCAGAATTCCGAGAACAATGGAAGAGTTCCGAAACATTTTTAAATGTCAGCAGAATTCCGAGAACAATGGAAGAGTCACAAAGGATTTTTTAACGTCAGCGGAATTCCGAGAACAATTTAAGAGTTCCGAAGCAATTTTAAATGTCAGCACAATTCTGAGAACAGTGGAAGAGTTGCGAAGCATTTTTAACTTCAGCAGAATTCCGAGAACAATGGAAGAGTTCCGAAGCATTTTTAAACGTCAGCGGAATTCCGAGAACAATGGTAGAGTTCCGAAGCATTTTTAAACTTCAGCGGAATTCCGAGAAAGATGGAAGAGTTCCGAAGAATTTTTAAACTTCAGCGGAACTCCGAGAAAAATGGAAGAGTTCCGAAGCATTTTTAAACATCAGCGGAACTCAGAGAAAAATGGAAGAGTTCCGAAGCATTTTTAAACATCAGCGGAACTCCGAGAAAAATGGAAGAGTTCCAAAGCATTTTTAAATGTCAGCAGAATTCCGAGAACAATGGAAGAGTCACAAAGGATTTTTTAACGTCAGCGGAATTCCGAGAACAATTTAAGAGTTCCCAAGCATTTTTAAATGGCAGCAGAATTCCAAGAACAATGGAAGAGTTCCGAAGCACTTTTAAACTTCAGCGGAATTCTGAGAACAATGGAAGAGTTCCGAAGCATTTTTATACATCAGCGTAATTCCGAGAACAATGGTACAGTTCTGAAGCATTTTTAAACGTCAGCGGAATTCCGAGAACAATGGAAGAGTACCGAATCATTTTTAAACATCAGCGGAATTCCGAGAACAAAGGAAGAGTTCCGAAGCATTTTTAAATGTCAGCAGAATTCCGAGAACAATGGAAGAGTCACAAAGGATTTTTTAACGTCAGCGGAATTCCGAGAACAATTTAAGAGTTCCCAAGCAATTTTAAATGTCAGCAGAATACTGAGAACAGTGGAAGAGTTCCGAAGCATTTTTAACTTCAGCAGAATTCCGAGAACAATGGAAGAGTTCCGAAGCATTTTTAAACGTCAGCGGAATTCCGAGAACAATGGTAGAGTTCCGAAGCATTTTTAAACATCAACGGAACTCCGAGAAAAATGGAAGAGTTGCGAAGCATTTTTAAACTTCAGCGGAACTTCGAGAACATAGGAAGACTTCCGAAGCATTTTTAAACGTCAGCGGAATTCTGAGAAAAATGTAAGAGTTCCGAAGCATTTTTAAACATCAGCGGAATTCTGAGAACAATGGAAGTGTTCTGAAGCATTTTTAAACTTCAGCGGAATATCGAGAACATAGGAAGACTTCCTAAGCATTTTTAAACGTCAGCGGAATTCCGAGAACAATGGTAAAGTTCCGAAGCATTTTTAAACTTCAGCGGAATTCCGAGAAAAATGGAAGAGTTCCGAAGCATTTTTAAACTTCAGCGATATTGCGAGAACAATGGAAGAGTTCCCAAGCATTTTTAGCTTCAGCAGAATTCCGAGAACAATAGAAGAGTTCCGAAGCATTTTTAAACGTCAGCGGAATTCCGAGAACAATGGAAGACTTCTGAAGCATTTTTAAACTTCAGCGGAATTCCGAGAACAATGGAAGAGTCACAAAGGATTTTTTAACGTCAGCGGAATTCCGAGAACAATTTAAGAGTTCCGAAGCAATTTTAAATGTCAGCACAATTCTGAGAACAGTGGAAGAGTTGCGAAGCATTTTTAACTTCAGCAGAATTCCGAGAACAATGGAAGAGTTCCGAAGCATTTTTAAACGTCAGCGGAATTCCGAGAACAATGGTAGAGTTCCGAAGCATTTTTAAACTTCAGCGGAATTCCGAGAAAAATGGAAGAGTTCCGAAGAATTTTTAAACTTCAGCGGAACTCCGAGAAAAATGGAAGAGTTCCGAAGCATTTTTAAACATCAGCGGAACTCAGAGAAAAATGGAAGAGTTCCGAAGCATTTTTAAACTTCAGCGGAACTACGAGAACATAGGAAGACTTCCGAAGCATTTTTAAACGTCAGCGGAATTCTGAGAAAAATGGAAGAGTTCCGAAGCATTTTTAAACATCAGCGGAATTCTGAGAACAATGGAAGTGTTCTGAAGCATTTTTAAACTTCAGCGGAATTTCGAGAACATAGGAAGACTTCCGAAGCATTTTTAAACTTCAGCGGAACTCCGCGAAAAATGGAAGAGTTCCGAAGCATTTTTAAACATCAGCGGAACTCCGAGAAAAATGGAAGAGTTCCAAAGCATTTTTAAATGTCAGCAGAATTCCGAGAACAATGGAAGAGTCACAAAGGATTTTTTAACGTCAGCGGAATTCCGAGAACAATTTAAGAGTTCCCAAGCAATTTTAAATGTCAGCAGAATTCTGAGAACAGTGGAAGAGTTCCGAAGCATTTTTAACTTCAGCAGAATTCTGAGAACAATGGAAGAGTTCCGAAGCATTTTTAAACGTCAGCGGAATTCCGAGAACAATGGAAGAGTTCCGAAGCATTTTTAAACTTCAGCGGAACTCCGAGAAAAATGGAAGAGTTCCGAAGCATTTTTAAACATCAGCGGAACTCCGAGAAAAATGGAAGAGTTCCGAAGCATCTTTAAACTTCAGCGGAACTTCGAGAACATAGGAAGACTTCTGAAGCATTTTTAAACGTCAGCGGAATTCTGAGAAAAATGGAAGAGTTCCGAAGCATTTTTAAACGTCAGCGGAATTCCGAGAACAATGGAAGAGTTCCGAAGCATTTTTAAACTTCAGCGGAACTCCGAGAAAAATGGAAGAGTTCCGAAGCATTTTTAAACATCAGCGGAACTCCGAGAAAAATGGAAGAGTTCCGAAGCATTTTTAAACTTCAGCGGAACTTCGAGAACATAGGAAGACTTCTGAAGCATTTTTAAACATCAGCGGAATTCTGAGAAAAATGGAAGAGTACCGAAGCATTTTTAAACATCAGCGTAATTCCGAGAACAATGGTACAGTTCTGAAGCATTTTTAAACGTCAGCGGAATTCCGAGAACAATGGAAGAGTACCGAATCATTTTTAAACATCAGCGGAATCCCGAGAACAAAGGAAGAGTTCCGAAGCATTTTTAAATGTCAGCAGAATTCCGAGAACAATGGAAGAGTCACAAAGGATTTTTTAACGTCAGCGGAATTCCGAGAACAATTTAAGAGTTCCGAAGCAATTTTAAATGTCAGCAGAATTCTGAGAACAGTGGAAGAGTTCCGAAGCATTTTTAACTTCAGCAGAATTCCGAGAACAATGGAAGAGTTCCGAAGCATTTTAAAACGTCAGCGGAATTCCGAGAACAATGGTAGAGTTCCGATGCATTTTTAAACTTCAGCGGAATTTCTAGAACAATGGAAGTGTTCCAAAGCATTTTAAAACTTCAGCAGAATTCCGAGAACAATGGAAGAGTTCCGAAACATTTTTAAATGTCAGCAGAATTCCGAGAACATAGGAAGACTTCCGAAGCATTTTTAAACTTCAGCGGAACTCCGCGAAAAATGGAAGAGTTCCGAAGCATTTTTAAACATCAGCGGAACTTAGAGAAAAATGGAAGAGTTCCGAAGCATTTTTAAACTTCAGCGGAACTTCGAGAACATAGGAAGACTTCTGAAGCATTTTTAAACGTCAGCGGAATTCTGAGAAAAATGGAAGAGTACCGAAGCATTTTTAAACATCAGCGGAATTCTGAGAACAATGGAAGTGTTCTGAAGCATTTTTAAACTTCAGCGGAATTTCGAGAACATAGGAAGACTTCCGAAGCATTTTTAAACTTCAGCGGAACTCCGCGAAAAATGGAAGAGTTCCGAAGCATTTTTAAACATCAGCGGAACTCCGAGAAAAATGGAAGAGTTCCAAAGCATTTTTAAATGTCAGCAGAATTCCGAGAACAATGGAAGAGTCACAAAGGATTTTTTAACGTCAGCGGAATTCCGAGAACAATTTAAGAGTTCCCAAGCAATTTTAAATGTCAGCAGAATTCTGAGAACAGTGGAAGAGTTCCGAAGCATTTTTAACTTCAGCAGAATTCTGAGAGCAATGGAAGAGTTCCGAAGCATTTTTAAACGTCAGCGGAATTCCGAGAACAATGGAAGAGTTCCGAAGCATTTTTAAACTTCAGCGGAACTCCGAGAAAAATGGAAGAGTTCCGAAGCATTTTTAAACATCAGCGGAACTCCGAGAAAAATGGAAGAGTTCCGAAGCATTTTTAAACTTCAGCGGAACTTCGAGAACATAGGAAGACTTCTGAAGCATTTTTAAACGTCAGCGGAATTCTGAGAAAAATGGAAGAGTACCGAAGCATTTTTAAACATCAGCGGAATTCTGAGAAAAATGGAAGAGTTCCAAAGCATTTTTAAATGTCAGCAGAATTCCGAGAACAATGGAAGAGTCACAAAGGATTTTTTAACGTCAGCGGAATTCCGAGAACAATTTAAGAGTTCCGAAGCAATTTTAAATGTCAGCAGAATTCTGAGAACAGTGGAAGAGTTCCGAAGCATTTTTAACTTCAGCAGAATTCTGAGAACAATGGAAGAGTTCCGAAGCATTTTTAAACGTCAGCGGAATTCCGAGAACAATGGAAGAGTTCCGAAGCATTTTTAAACTTCAGCGGAACTCCGAGAAAAATGGAAGAGTTCCGAAGCATTTTTAAACATCAGCGGAACTCCGAGAAAAATGGAAGAGTTCCGAAGCATTTTTAAACGTCAGCGGAATTCTGAGAACAATAGAAGAGTTCCGAAGCATTTTTAAACGTCAGCGGAATTCCGAGAACAATGGAAGACTTCTGAAGCATTTTTAAACTTCAGCGGAATTCCTAGAACAATGGAAGAGTTCCGATGCATTTTTAAACTTCAGCGGAATTTCTAGAACAATGGAAGTGTTCCAAAGCATTTTAAAACTTCAGCAGAATTCCGAGAACAATGGAAGAGTTCCGAAACATTTTTAAATGTCAGCAGAATTCCGAGAACAATGGAAGAGTCACAAAGGATTTTTTAACGTCAGCGGAATTCCGAGAACAATTTAAGAGTTCCGAAGCAATTTTAAATGTCAGCACAATTCTGAGAACAGTGGAAGAGTTGCGAAGCATTTTTAACTTCAGCAGAATTCCGAGAACAATGGAAGAGTTCCGAAGCATTTTTAAACGTCAGCGGAATTCCGAGAACAATGGTAGAGTTCCGAAGCATTTTTAAACTTCAGCGGAATTCCGAGAAAAATGGAAGAGTTCCGAAGAATTTTTAAACGTCAGCGGAACTTCGAGAACATAGGAAGACTTCCGAAGCATTTTTAAACGTCAGCGGAATTCTGAGAAAAATGGAAGAGTTCCGAAGCATTTTTAAACATCAGCGGAATTCTGAGAACAATGGAAGTGTTCTGAAGCATTTTTAAACTTCAGCGGAATTTCGAGAACATAGGAAGACTTCCGAAGCATTTTTAAACTTCAGCGGAACTCCGCGAAAAATGGAAGAGTTCCGAAGCATTTTTAAACATCAGCGGAACTCCGAGAAAAATGGAAGAGTTCCAAAGCATTTTTAAATGTCAGCAGAATTCCGAGAACAATGGAAGAGTCACAAAGGATTTTTTAACGTCAGCGGAATTCCGAGAACAATTTAAGAGTTCCCAAGCAATTTTAAATGTCAGCAGAATTCTGAGAACAGTGGAAGAGTTCCGAAGCATTTTTAACTTCAGCAGAATTCCGAGAACAATGGAAGAGTTCCGAAGCATTTTTAAACGTCAGCGGAATTCCGAGAACAATGGAAGAGTTCCGAAGCATTTTTAAACTTCAGCGGAACTCCGAGAAAAATGGAAGAGTTCCGAAGCATTTTTAAACATCAGCGGAACTCCGAGAAAAATGGAAGAGTTCCGAAGCATTTTTAAACTTCAGCGGAACTTCGAGAACATAGGAAGACTTCTGAAGCATTTTTAAACGTCAGCGGAATTCTGAGAAAAATGGAAGAGTACCGAAGCATTTTTAAACATCAGCGGAATTCTGAGAACAATGGAAGTGTTCTGAAGCATTTTTAAACTTCAGCGGAATTTCGAGAACATAGGAAGATTTCCGAAGCATTTTTAAATGTCAGCGGAACTCCGAGAACAATGGTAGAGTTCCGAAGCATTTTTAAACTTCAGCGGAATTCCGAGAACAATAGAAGAGTTCCGAAGCATTTTTAAACTTCAGCAGAATTCCAAGAAAAATGGAAGAGTTCCGAAGGATTTTTAAACATTAGCGGAATTCTGAGAACAATGGAAGAGTTCCAAAGCATTTTTTGCTTCAGTAGAATTCCGAGAACAATGGAAGAGTTCCGAAGCATTTTTAAACGTCAGCGGAATTCTGAGAACAATAGAAGAGTTCCGAAGCATTTTTAAACGTCAGCGGAATTCCGAGAACAATGGAAGACTTCTGAAGCATTTTTAAACATCAGCGTAATTCAGAGAACAATGGTACAGTTCTGAAGCATTTTTAAACGTCAGCGGAATTCCGAGAACAATGGAAGAGTACCGAATCATTTTTAAACATCAGCGGAATTCCGAGAACAAAGGAAGAGTTCCGAAGCATTTTTAAATGTCAGCAGAATTCCGAGAACAATGGAAGAGTCACAAAGGATTTTTTAACGTCAGCGGAATTCCGAGAACAATTTAAGAGTTCCGAAGCAATTTTAAATGTCAGCAGAATACTGAGAACAGTGGAAGAGTTCCGAAGCATTTTTAACTTCAGCAGAATTCCGAGAACAATGGAAGAGTTCCGAAGCATTTTTAAACGTCAGCGGAATTCCGAGAACAATGGTAGAGTTCCGAAGCATTTTTAAACATCAACGGAACTCCGAGAAAAATGGAAGAGTTGCGAAGCATTTTTAAACTTCAGCGGAACTTCGAGAACATAGGAAGACTTCCGAAGCATTTTTAAACGTCAGCGGAATTCTGAGAAAAATGTAAGAGTTCCGAAGCATTTTTAAACATCAGCGGAATTCTGAGAACAATGGAAGTGTTCTGAAGCATTTTTAAACTTCAGCGGAATATCGAGAACATAGGAATACTTCCTAAGCATTTTTAAACGTCAGCGGAATTCCGAGAACAATGGTAAAGTTCCGAAGCATTTTTAAACTTCAGCGGAATTCCGAGAAAAATGGAAGAGTTCCGAAGCATTTTTAAACTTCAGCGATATTCCGAGAACAATGGAAGAGTTCCCAAGCATTTTTAGCTTCAGCAGAATTCCGAGAACAATAGAAGAGTTCCGAAGCATTTTTAAACGTCAGCGGAATTCCGAGAACAATGGAAGACTTCTGAAGCATTTTTAAACTTCAGCGGAATTCCTAGAACAATGGAAGAGTTCCGATGCATTTTTAAACTTCAGCGGAATTTCTAGAACAATGGAAGTGTTCCAAAGCATTTTAAAACTTCAGCAGAATTCCGAGAACAATGGAAGAGTTCCGAAACATTTTTAAATGTCAGCAGAATTCCGAGAACAATGGAAGAGTCACAAAGGATTTTTTAACGTCAGCGGAATTCCGAGAACAATTTAAGAGTTCCGAAGCAATTTTAAATGTCAGCACAATTCTGAGAACAGTGGAAGAGTTGCGAAGCATTTTTAACTTCAGCAGAATTCCGAGAACAATGGAAGAGTTCCGAAGCATTTTTAAACGTCAGCGGAATTCCGAGAACAATGGTAGAGTTCCGAAGCATTTTTAAACTTCAGCGGAATTCCGAGAAAAATGGAAGAGTTCCGAAGAATTTTTAAACTTCAGCGGAGCTCCGAGAAAAATGGAAGAGTTCCGAAGCATTTTTAAACATCAGCGGAACTCAGAGAAAAATGGAAGAGTTCCGAAGCATTTTTAAACTTCAGCGGAACTTCGAGAACATAGGAAGACTTCCGAAGCATTTTTAAACGTCAGCGGAATTCTGAGAAAAATGGAAGAGTTCCGAAGCATTTTTAAACATCAGCGGAATTCTGAGAACAATGGAAGTGTTCTGAAGCATTTTTAAACTTCAGCGGAATTTCGAGAACATAGGAAGACTTCCGAAGCATTTTTAAACTTCAGCGGAACTCCGCGAAAAATGGAAGAGTTCCGAAGCATTTTTAAACATCAGCGGAACTCCGAGAAAAATGGAAGAGTTCCAAAGCATTTTTAAATGTCAGCAGAATTCCGAGAACAATGGAAGAGTCACAAAGGATTTTTTAACGTCAGCGGAATTCCGAGAACAATTTAAGAGTTCCCAAGCAATTTTAAATGTCAGCAGAATTCTGAGAACAGTGGAAGAGTTCCGAAGCATTTTTAACTTCAGCAGAATTCTGAGAACAATGGAAGAGTTCCGAAGCATTTTTAAACGTCAGCGGAATTCCGAGAACAATGGAAGAGTTCCGAAGCATTTTTAAACTTCAGCGGAACTCCGAGAAAAATGGAAGAGTTCCGAAGCATTTTTAAACATCAGCGGAACTCCGAGAAAAATGGAAGAGTTCCGAAGCATTTTTAAACGTCAGCGGAATTCTGAGAACAATAGAAGAGTTCCGAAGCATTTTTAAACGTCAGCGGAATTCCGAGAACAATGGAAGACTTCTGAAGCATTTTTAAACTTCAGCGGAATTCCTAGAACAATGGAAGAGTTCCGATGCATTTTTAAACTTCAGCGGAATTTCTAGAACAATGGAAGTGTTCCAAAGCATTTTAAAACTTCAGCAGAATTCCGAGAACAATGGAAGAGTTCCGAAACATTTTTAAATGTCAGCAGAATTCCGAGAACAATGGAAGAGTCACAAAGGATTTTTTAACGTCAGCGGAATTCCGAGAACAATTTAAGAGTTCCGAAGCAATTTTAAATGTCAGCACAATTCTGAGAACAGTGGAAGAGTTGCGAAGCATTTTTAACTTCAGCAGAATTCCGAGAACAATGGAAGAGTTCCGAAGCATTTTTAAACGTCAGCGGAATTCCGAGAACAATGGTAGAGTTCCGAAGCATTTTTAAACTTCAGCGGAATTCCGAGAAAAATGGAAGAGTTCCGAAGAATTTTTAAACGTCAGCGGAACTTCGAGAACATAGGAAGACTTCCGAAGCATTTTTAAACGTCAGCGGAATTCTGAGAAAAATGGAAGAGTTCCGAAGCATTTTTAAACATCAGCGGAATTCTGAGAACAATGGAAGTGTTCTGAAGCATTTTTAAACTTCAGCGGAATTTCGAGAACATAGGAAGACTTCCGAAGCATTTTTAAACTTCAGCGGAACTCCGCGAAAAATGGAAGAGTTCCGAAGCATTTTTAAACATCAGCGGAACTCCGAGAAAAATGGAAGAGTTCCAAAGCATTTTTAAATGTCAGCAGAATTCCGAGAACAATGGAAGAGTCACAAAGGATTTTTTAACGTCAGCGGAATTCCGAGAACAATTTAAGAGTTCCCAAGCAATTTTAAATGTCAGCAGAATTCTGAGAACAGTGGAAGAGTTCCGAAGCATTTTTAACTTCAGCAGAATTCCGAGAACAATGGAAGAGTTCCGAAGCATTTTTAAACGTCAGCGGAATTCCGAGAACAATGGAAGAGTTCCGAAGCATTTTTAAACTTCAGCGGAACTCCGAGAAAAATGGAAGAGTTCCGAAGCATTTTTAAACATCAGCGGAACTCCGAGAAAAATGGAAGAGTTCCGAAGCATTTTTAAACTTCAGCGGAACTTCGAGAACATAGGAAGACTTCTGAAGCATTTTTAAACGTCAGCGGAATTCTGAGAAAAATGGAAGAGTACCGAAGCATTTTTAAACATCAGCGGAATTCTGAGAACAATGGAAGTGTTCTGAAGCATTTTTAAACTTCAGCGGAATTTCGAGAACATAGGAAGATTTCCGAAGCATTTTTAAATGTCAGCGGAACTCCGAGAACAATGGTAGAGTTCCGAAGCATTTTTAAACTTCAGCGGAATTCCGAGAACAATAGAAGAGTTCCGAAGCATTTTTAAACTTCAGCAGAATTCCAAGAAAAATGGAAGAGTTCCGAAGGATTTTTAAACATTAGCGGAATTCTGAGAACAATGGAAGAGTTCCAAAGCATTTTTTGCTTCAGTAGAATTCCGAGAACAATGGAAGAGTTCCGAAGCATTTTTAAACGTCAGCGGAATTCTGAGAACAATAGAAGAGTTCCGAAGCATTTTTAAACGTCAGCGGAATTCCGAGAACAATGGAAGACTTCTGAAGCATTTTTAAACATCAGCGTAATTCAGAGAACAATGGTACAGTTCTGAAGCATTTTTAAACGTCAGCGGAATTCCGAGAACAATGGAAGAGTACCGAATCATTTTTAAACATCAGCGGAATTCCGAGAACAAAGGAAGAGTTCCGAAGCATTTTTAAATGTCAGCAGAATTCCGAGAACAATGGAAGAGTCACAAAGGATTTTTTAACGTCAGCGGAATTCCGAGAACAATTTAAGAGTTCCGAAGCAATTTTAAATGTCAGCAGAATACTGAGAACAGTGGAAGAGTTCCGAAGCATTTTTAACTTCAGCAGAATTCCGAGAACAATGGAAGAGTTCCGAAGCATTTTTAAACGTCAGCGGAATTCCGAGAACAATGGTAGAGTTCCGAAGCATTTTTAAACATCAACGGAACTCCGAGAAAAATGGAAGAGTTGCGAAGCATTTTTAAACTTCAGCGGAACTTCGAGAACATAGGAAGACTTCCGAAGCATTTTTAAACGTCAGCGGAATTCTGAGAAAAATGTAAGAGTTCCGAAGCATTTTTAAACATCAGCGGAATTCTGAGAACAATGGAAGTGTTCTGAAGCATTTTTAAACTTCAGCGGAATATCGAGAACATAGGAATACTTCCTAAGCATTTTTAAACGTCAGCGGAATTCCGAGAACAATGGTAAAGTTCCGAAGCATTTTTAAACTTCAGCGGAATTCCGAGAAAAATGGAAGAGTTCCGAAGCATTTTTAAACTTCAGCGATATTCCGAGAACAATGGAAGAGTTCCCAAGCATTTTTAGCTTCAGCAGAATTCCGAGAACAATAGAAGAGTTCCGAAGCATTTTTAAACGTCAGCGGAATTCCGAGAACAATGGAAGACTTCTGAAGCATTTTTAAACTTCAGCGGAATTCCTAGAACAATGGAAGAGTTCCGATGCATTTTTAAACTTCAGCGGAATTTCTAGAACAATGGAAGTGTTCCAAAGCATTTTAAAACTTCAGCAGAATTCCGAGAACAATGGAAGAGTTCCGAAACATTTTTAAATGTCAGCAGAATTCCGAGAACAATGGAAGAGTCACAAAGGATTTTTTAACGTCAGCGGAATTCCGAGAACAATTTAAGAGTTCCGAAGCAATTTTAAATGTCAGCACAATTCTGAGAACAGTGGAAGAGTTGCGAAGCATTTTTAACTTCAGCAGAATTCCGAGAACAATGGAAGAGTTCCGAAGCATTTTTAAACGTCAGCGGAATTCCGAGAACAATGGTAGAGTTCCGAAGCATTTTTAAACTTCAGCGGAATTCCGAGAAAAATGGAAGAGTTCCGAAGAATTTTTAAACTTCAGCGGAGCTCCGAGAAAAATGGAAGAGTTCCGAAGCATTTTTAAACATCAGCGGAACTCAGAGAAAAATGGAAGAGTTCCGAAGCATTTTTAAACTTCAGCGGAACTTCGAGAACATAGGAAGACTTCCGAAGCATTTTTAAACGTCAGCGGAATTCTGAGAAAAATGGAAGAGTTCCGAAGCATTTTTAAACATCAGCGGAATTCTGAGAACAATGGAAGTGTTCTGAAGCATTTTTAAACTTCAGCGGAATTTCGAGAACATAGGAAGACTTCCGAAGCATTTTTAAACTTCAGCGGAACTCCGCGAAAAATGGAAGAGTTCCGAAGCATTTTTAAACATCAGCGGAACTCCGAGAAAAATGGAAGAGTTCCAAAGCATTTTTAAATGTCAGCAGAATTCCGAGAACAATGGAAGAGTCACAAAGGATTTTTTAACGTCAGCGGAATTCCGAGAACAATTTAAGAGTTCCCAAGCAATTTTAAATGTCAGCAGAATTCTGAGAACAGTGGAAGAGTTCCGAAGCATTTTTAACTTCAGCAGAATTCTGAGAACAATGGAAGAGTTCCGAAGCATTTTTAAACGTCAGCGGAATTCCGAGAACAATGGAAGAGTTCCGAAGCATTTTTAAACTTCAGCGGAACTCCGAGAAAAATGGAAGAGTTCCGAAGCATTTTTAAACATCAGCGGAACTCCGAGAAAAATGGAAGAGTTCCGAAGCATTTTTAAACGTCAGCGGAATTCTGAGAACAATAGAAGAGTTCCGAAGCATTTTTAAACGTCAGCGGAATTCCGAGAACAATGGAAGACTTCTGAAGCATTTTTAAACTTCAGCGGAATTCCTAGAACAATGGAAGAGTTCCGATGCATTTTTAAACTTCAGCGGAATTTCTAGAACAATGGAAGTGTTCCAAAGCATTTTAAAACTTCAGCAGAATTCCGAGAACAATGGAAGAGTTCCGAAACATTTTTAAATGTCAGCAGAATTCCGAGAACAATGGAAGAGTCACAAAGGATTTTTTAACGTCAGCGGAATTCCGAGAACAATTTAAGAGTTCCGAAGCAATTTTAAATGTCAGCACAATTCTGAGAACAGTGGAAGAGTTGCGAAGCATTTTTAACTTCAGCAGAATTCCGAGAACAATGGAAGAGTTCCGAAGCATTTTTAAACGTCAGCGGAATTCCGAGAACAATGGTAGAGTTCCGAAGCATTTTTAAACTTCAGCGGAATTCCGAGAAAAATGGAAGAGTTCCGAAGAATTTTTAAACGTCAGCGGAACTTCGAGAACATAGGAAGACTTCCGAAGCATTTTTAAACGTCAGCGGAATTCTGAGAAAAATGGAAGAGTTCCGAAGCATTTTTAAACATCAGCGGAATTCTGAGAACAATGGAAGTGTTCTGAAGCATTTTTAAACTTCAGCGGAATTTCGAGAACATAGGAAGACTTCCGAAGCATTTTTAAACTTCAGCGGAACTCCGCGAAAAATGGAAGAGTTCCGAAGCATTTTTAAACATCAGCGGAACTCCGAGAAAAATGGAAGAGTTCCAAAGCATTTTTAAATGTCAGCAGAATTCCGAGAACAATGGAAGAGTCACAAAGGATTTTTTAACGTCAGCGGAATTCCGAGAACAATTTAAGAGTTCCCAAGCAATTTTAAATGTCAGCAGAATTCTGAGAACAGTGGAAGAGTTCCGAAGCATTTTTAACTTCAGCAGAATTCCGAGAACAATGGAAGAGTTCCGAAGCATTTTTAAACGTCAGCGGAATTCCGAGAACAATGGAAGAGTTCCGAAGCATTTTTAAACTTCAGCGGAACTCCGAGAAAAATGGAAGAGTTCCGAAGCATTTTTAAACATCAGCGGAACTCCGAGAAAAATGGAAGAGTTCCGAAGCATTTTTAAACTTCAGCGGAACTTCGAGAACATAGGAAGACTTCTGAAGCATTTTTAAACGTCAGCGGAATTCTGAGAAAAATGGAAGAGTACCGAAGCATTTTTAAACATCAGCGGAATTCTGAGAACAATGGAAGTGTTCTGAAGCATTTTTAAACTTCAGCGGAATTTCCAGAACATAGGAAGATTTCCGAAGCATTTTTAAATGTCAGCGGAACTCCGAGAACAATGGTAGAGTTCCGAAGCATTTTTAAATGTCAGCAGAATTCCGAGAACAATGGAAGAGTCACAAAGGATTTTTTAACGTCAGCGGAATTCCGAGAACAATTTAAGAGTTCCGAAGCAATTTTAAATGTCAGCAGAATTCTGAGAACAGTGGAAGAGTTCCGAAGCATTTTTAACTTCAGCAGAATTCTGAGAACAATGGAAGAGTTCCGAAGCATTTTTAAACGTCAGCGGAATTCCGAGAACAATGGAAGAGTTCCGAAGCATTTTTAAACTTCAGCGGAACTCCGAGAAAAATGGAAGAGTTCCGAAGCATTTTTAAACATCAGCGGAACTCCGAGAAAAATGGAAGAGTTCCGAAGCATTTTTAAACGTCAGCGGAATTCTGAGAACAATAGAAGAGTTCCGAAGCATTTTTAAACGTCAGCGGAATTCCGAGAACAATGGAAGACTTCTGAAGCATTTTTAAACTTCAGCGGAATTCCTAGAACAATGGAAGAGTTCCGATGCATTTTTAAACTTCAGCGGAATTTCTAGAACAATGGAAGTGTTCCAAAGCATTTTAAAACTTCAGCAGAATTCCGAGAACAATGGAAGAGTTCCGAAACATTTTTAAATGTCAGCAGAATTCCGAGAACAATGGAAGAGTCACAAAGGATTTTTTAACGTCAGCGGAATTCCGAGAACAATTTAAGAGTTCCGAAGCAATTTTAAATGTCAGCACAATTCTGAGAACAGTGGAAGAGTTGCGAAGCATTTTTAACTTCAGCAGAATTCCGAGAACAATGGAAGAGTTCCGAAGCATTTTTAAACGTCAGCGGAATTCCGAGAACAATGGTAGAGTTCCGAAGCATTTTTAAACTTCAGCGGAATTCCGAGAAAAATGGAAGAGTTCCGAAGAATTTTTAAACGTCAGCGGAACTTCGAGAACATAGGAAGACTTCCGAAGCATTTTTAAACGTCAGCGGAATTCTGAGAAAAATGGAAGAGTTCCGAAGCATTTTTAAACATCAGCGGAATTCTGAGAACAATGGAAGTGTTCTGAAGCATTTTTAAACTTCAGCGGAATTTCGAGAACATAGGAAGACTTCCGAAGCATTTTTAAACTTCAGCGGAACTCCGCGAAAAATGGAAGAGTTCCGAAGCATTTTTAAACATCAGCGGAACTCCGAGAAAAATGGAAGAGTTCCAAAGCATTTTTAAATGTCAGCAGAATTCCGAGAACAATGGAAGAGTCACAAAGGATTTTTTAACGTCAGCGGAATTCCGAGAACAATTTAAGAGTTCCCAAGCAATTTTAAATGTCAGCAGAATTCTGAGAACAGTGGAAGAGTTCCGAAGCATTTTTAACTTCAGCAGAATTCCGAGAACAATGGAAGAGTTCCGAAGCATTTTTAAACGTCAGCGGAATTCCGAGAACAATGGAAGAGTTCCGAAGCATTTTTAAACTTCAGCGGAACTCCGAGAAAAATGGAAGAGTTCCGAAGCATTTTTAAACATCAGCGGAACTCCGAGAAAAATGGAAGAGTTCCGAAGCATTTTTAAACTTCAGCGGAACTTCGAGAACATAGGAAGACTTCTGAAGCATTTTTAAACGTCAGCGGAATTCTGAGAAAAATGGAAGAGTACCGAAGCATTTTTAAACATCAGCGGAATTCTGAGAACAATGGAAGTGTTCTGAAGCATTTTTAAACTTCAGCGGAATTTCGAGAACATAGGAAGATTTCCGAAGCATTTTTAAATGTCAGCGGAACTCCGAGAACAATGGTAGAGTTCCGAAGCATTTTTAAACTTCAGCGGAATTCCGAGAACAATAGAAGAGTTCCGAAGCATTTTTAAACTTCAGCAGAATTCCAAGAAAAATGGAAGAGTTCCGAAGGATTTTTAAACATTAGCGGAATTCTGAGAACAATGGAAGAGTTCCAAAGCATTTTTTGCTTCAGTAGAATTCCGAGAACAATGGAAGAGTTCCGAAGCATTTTTAAACGTCAGCGGAATTCTGAGAACAATAGAAGAGTTCCGAAGCAATTTTAAATGTCAGCAGAATACTGAGAACAGTGGAAGAGTTCCGAAGCATTTTTAACTTCAGCAGAATTCCGAGAACAATGGAAGAGTTCCGAAGCATTTTTAAACGTCAGCGGAATTCCGAGAACAATGGTAGAGTTCCGAAGCATTTTTAAACATCAACGGAACTCCGAGAAAAATGGAAGAGTTGCGAAGCATTTTTAAACTTCAGCGGAACTTCGAGAACATAGGAAGACTTCCGAAGCATTTTTAAACGTCAGCGGAATTCTGAGAAAAATGTAAGAGTTCCGAAGCATTTTTAAACATCAGCGGAATTCTGAGAACAATGGAAGTGTTCTGAAGCATTTTTAAACTTCAGCGGAATATCGAGAACATAGGAATACTTCCTAAGCATTTTTAAACGTCAGCGGAATTCCGAGAACAATGGTAAAGTTCCGAAGCATTTTTAAACTTCAGCGGAATTCCGAGAAAAATGGAAGAGTTCCGAAGCATTTTTAAACTTCAGCGATATTCCGAGAACAATGGAAGAGTTCCCAAGCATTTTTAGCTTCAGCAGAATTCCGAGAACAATAGAAGAGTTCCGAAGCATTTTTAAACGTCAGCGGAATTCCGAGAACAATGGAAGACTTCTGAAGCATTTTTAAACTTCAGCGGAATTCCTAGAACAATGGAAGAGTTCCGATGCATTTTTAAACTTCAGCGGAATTTCTAGAACAATGGAAGTGTTCCAAAGCATTTTAAAACTTCAGCAGAATTCCGAGAACAATGGAAGAGTTCCGAAACATTTTTAAATGTCAGCAGAATTCCGAGAACAATGGAAGAGTCACAAAGGATTTTTTAACGTCAGCGGAATTCCGAGAACAATTTAAGAGTTCCGAAGCAATTTTAAATGTCAGCACAATTCTGAGAACAGTGGAAGAGTTGCGAAGCATTTTTAACTTCAGCAGAATTCCGAGAACAATGGAAGAGTTCCGAAGCATTTTTAAACGTCAGCGGAATTCCGAGAACAATGGTAGAGTTCCGAAGCATTTTTAAACTTCAGCGGAATTCCGAGAAAAATGGAAGAGTTCCGAAGAATTTTTAAACTTCAGCGGAGCTCCGAGAAAAATGGAAGAGTTCCGAAGCATTTTTAAACATCAGCGGAACTCAGAGAAAAATGGAAGAGTTCCGAAGCATTTTTAAACTTCAGCGGAACTTCGAGAACATAGGAAGACTTCCGAAGCATTTTTAAACGTCAGCGGAATTCTGAGAAAAATGGAAGAGTTCCGAAGCATTTTTAAACATCAGCGGAATTCTGAGAACAATGGAAGTGTTCTGAAGCATTTTTAAACTTCAGCGGAATTTCGAGAACATAGGAAGACTTCCGAAGCATTTTTAAACTTCAGCGGAACTCCGCGAAAAATGGAAGAGTTCCGAAGCATTTTTAAACATCAGCGGAACTCCGAGAAAAATGGAAGAGTTCCAAAGCATTTTTAAATGTCAGCATAATTCCGAGAACAATGGAAGAGTCACAAAGGATTTTTTAACGTCAGCGGAATTCCGAGAACAATTTAAGAGTTCCCAAGCAATTTTAAATGTCAGCAGAATTCTGAGAACAGTGGAAGAGTTCCGAAGCATTTTTAACTTCAGCAGAATTCTGAGAACAATGGAAGAGTTCCGAAGCATTTTTAAACGTCAGCGGAATTCCGAGAACAATGGAAGAGTTCCGAAGCATTTTTAAACTTCAGCGGAACTCCGAGAAAAATGGAAGAGTTCCGAAGCATTTTTAAACATCAGCGGAACTCCGAGAAAAATGGAAGAGTTCCGAAGCATTTTTAAACGTCAGCGGAATTCTGAGAACAATAGAAGAGTTCCGAAGCATTTTTAAACGTCAGCGGAATTCCGAGAACAATGGAAGACTTCTGAAGCATTTTTAAACTTCAGCGGAATTCCTAGAACAATGGAAGAGTTCCGATGCATTTTTAAACTTCAGCGGAATTTCTAGAACAATGGAAGTGTTCCAAAGCATTTTAAAACTTCAGCAGAATTCCGAGAACAATGGAAGAGTTCCGAAACATTTTTAAATGTCAGCAGAATTCCGAGAACAATGGAAGAGTCACAAAGGATTTTTTAACGTCAGCGGAATTCCGAGAACAATTTAAGAGTTCCGAAGCAATTTTAAATGTCAGCACAATTCTGAGAACAGTGGAAGAGTTGCGAAGCATTTTTAACTTCAGCAGAATTCCGAGAACAATGGAAGAGTTCCGAAGCATTTTTAAACGTCAGCGGAATTCCGAGAACAATGGTAGAGTTCCGAAGCATTTTTAAACTTCAGCGGAATTCCGAGAAAAATGGAAGAGTTCCGAAGAATTTTTAAACGTCAGCGGAACTTCGAGAACATAGGAAGACTTCCGAAGCATTTTTAAACGTCAGCGGAATTCTGAGAAAAATGGAAGAGTTCCGAAGCATTTTTAAACATCAGCGGAATTCTGAGAACAATGGAAGTGTTCTGAAGCATTTTTAAACTTCAGCGGAATTTCGAGAACATAGGAAGACTTCCGAAGCATTTTTAAACTTCAGCGGAACTCCGCGAAAAATGGAAGAGTTCCGAAGCATTTTTAAACATCAGCGGAACTCCGAGAAAAATGGAAGAGTTCCAAAGCATTTTTAAATGTCAGCAGAATTCCGAGAACAATGGAAGAGTCACAAAGGATTTTTTAACGTCAGCGGAATTCCGAGAACAATTTAAGAGTTCCCAAGCAATTTTAAATGTCAGCAGAATTCTGAGAACAGTGGAAGAGTTCCGAAGCATTTTTAACTTCAGCAGAATTCCGAGAACAATGGAAGAGTTCCGAAGCATTTTTAAACGTCAGCGGAATTCCGAGAACAATGGAAGTGTTCTGAAGCATTTTTAAACTTCAGCGGAATATCGAGAACATAGGAATACTTCCTAAGCATTTTTAAACGTCAGCGGAATTCCGAGAACAATGGTAAAGTTCCGAAGCATTTTTAAACTTCAGCGGAATTCCGAGAAAAATGGAAGAGTTCCGAAGCATTTTTAAACTTCAGCGATATTCCGAGAACAATGGAAGAGTTCCCAAGCATTTTTAGCTTCAGCAGAATTCCGAGAACAATAGAAGAGTTCCGAAGCATTTTTAAACGTCAGCGGAATTCCGAGAACAATGGAAGACTTCTGAAGCATTTTTAAACTTCAGCGGAATTCCTAGAACAATGGAAGAGTTCCGATGCATTTTTAAACTTCAGCGGAATTTCTAGAACAATGGAAGTGTTCCAAAGCATTTTAAAACTTCAGCAGAATTCCGAGAACAATGGAAGAGTTCCGAAACATTTTTAAATGTCAGCAGAATTCCGAGAACAATGGAAGAGTCACAAAGGATTTTTTAACGTCAGCGGAATTCCGAGAACAATTTAAGAGTTCCGAAGCAATTTTAAATGTCAGCACAATTCTGAGAACAGTGGAAGAGTTGCGAAGCATTTTTAACTTCAGCAGAATTCCGAGAACAATGGAAGAGTTCCGAAGCATTTTTAAACGTCAGCGGAATTCCGAGAACAATGGTAGAGTTCCGAAGCATTTTTAAACTTCAGCGGAATTCCGAGAAAAATGGAAGAGTTCCGAAGAATTTTTAAACTTCAGCGGAGCTCCGAGAAAAATGGAAGAGTTCCGAAGCATTTTTAAACATCAGCGGAACTCAGAGAAAAATGGAAGAGTTCCGAAGCATTTTTAAACTTCAGCGGAACTTCGAGAACATAGGAAGACTTCCGAAGCATTTTTAAACGTCAGCGGAATTCTGAGAAAAATGGAAGAGTTCCGAAGCATTTTTAAACATCAGCGGAATTCTGAGAACAATGGAAGTGTTCTGAAGCATTTTTAAACTTCAGCGGAATTTCGAGAACATAGGAAGACTTCCGAAGCATTTTTAAACTTCAGCGGAACTCCGCGAAAAATGGAAGAGTTCCGAAGCATTTTTAAACATCAGCGGAACTCCGAGAAAAATGGAAGAGTTCCAAAGCATTTTTAAATGTCAGCATAATTCCGAGAACAATGGAAGAGTCACAAAGGATTTTTTAACGTCAGCGGAATTCCGAGAACAATTTAAGAGTTCCCAAGCAATTTTAAATGTCAGCAGAATTCTGAGAACAGTGGAAGAGTTCCGAAGCATTTTTAACTTCAGCAGAATTCTGAGAACAATGGAAGAGTTCCGAAGCATTTTTAAACGTCAGCGGAATTCCGAGAACAATGGAAGAGTTCCGAAGCATTTTTAAACTTCAGCGGAACTCCGAGAAAAATGGAAGAGTTCCGAAGCATTTTTAAACATCAGCGGAACTCCGAGAAAAATGGAAGAGTTCCGAAGCATTTTTAAACGTCAGCGGAATTCTGAGAACAATAGAAGAGTTCCGAAGCATTTTTAAACGTCAGCGGAATTCCGAGAACAATGGAAGACTTCTGAAGCATTTTTAAACTTCAGCGGAATTCCTAGAACAATGGAAGAGTTCCGATGCATTTTTAAACTTCAGCGGAATTTCTAGAACAATGGAAGTGTTCCAAAGCATTTTAAAACTTCAGCAGAATTCCGAGAACAATGGAAGAGTTCCGAAACATTTTAAATGTCAGCAGAATTCCGAGAACAATGGAAGAGTCACAAAGGATTTTTTAACGTCAGCGGAATTCCGAGAACAATTTAAGAGTTCCGAAGCAATTTTAAATGTCAGCACAATTCTGAGAACAGTGGAAGAGTTGCGAAGCATTTTTAACTTCAGCAGAATTCCGAGAACAATGGAAGAGTTCCGAAGCATTTTTAAACGTCAGCGGAATTCCGAGAACAATGGTAGAGTTCCGAAGCATTTTTAAACTTCAGCGGAATTCCGAGAAAAATGGAAGAGTTCCGAAGAATTTTTAAACGTCAGCGGAACTTCGAGAACATAGGAAGACTTCCGAAGCATTTTTAAACGTCAGCGGAATTCTGAGAAAAATGGAAGAGTTCCGAAGCATTTTTAAACATCAGCGGAATTCTGAGAACAATGGAAGTGTTCTGAAGCATTTTTAAACTTCAGCGGAATTTCGAGAACATAGGAAGACTTCCGAAGCATTTTTAAACTTCAGCGGAACTCCGCGAAAAATGGAAGAGTTCCGAAGCATTTTTAAACATCAGCGGAACTCCGAGAAAAATGGAAGAGTTCCAAAGCATTTTTAAATGTCAGCAGAATTCCGAGAACAATGGAAGAGTCACAAAGGATTTTTTAACGTCAGCGGAATTCCGAGAACAATTTAAGAGTTCCCAAGCAATTTTAAATGTCAGCAGAATTCTGAGAACAGTGGAAGAGTTCCGAAGCATTTTTAACTTCAGCAGAATTCCGAGAACAATGGAAGAGTTCCGAAGCATTTTTAAACGTCAGCGGAATTCCGAGAACAATGGAAGAGTTCCGAAGCATTTTTAAACTTCAGCGGAACTCCGAGAAAAATGGAAGAGTTCCGAAGCATTTTTAAACATCAGCGGAACTCCGAGAAAAATGGAAGAGTTCCGAAGCATTTTTAAACTTCAGCGGAACTTCGAGAACATAGGAAGACTTCTGAAGCATTTTTAAACGTCAGCGGAATTCTGAGAAAAATGGAAGAGTACCGAAGCATTTTTAAACATCAGCGGAATTCTGAGAACAATGGAAGTGTTCTGAAGCATTTTTAAACTTCAGCGGAATTTCGAGAACATAGGAAGATTTCCGAAGCATTTTTAAATGTCAGCGGAACTCCGAGAACAATGGTAGAGTTCCGAAGCATTTTTAAACTTCAGCGGAATTCCGAGAACAATAGAAGAGTTCCGAAGCATTTTTAAACTTCAGCAGAATTCCAAGAAAAATGGAAGAGTTCCGAAGGATTTTTAAACATTAGCGGAATTCTGAGAACAATGGAAGAGTTCCAAAGCATTTTTTGCTTCAGTAGAATTCCGAGAACAATGGAAGAGTTCCGAAGCATTTTTAAACGTCAGCGGAATTCTGAGAACAATAGAAGAGTTCCGAAGCATTTTTAAACGTCAGCGGAATTCCGAGAACAATGGAAGACTTCTGAAGCATTTTTAAACTTCAGCGGAATTCCTAGAACAATGGTAGAGTTCCGAAGCATTTTTAAACTTCAGCGGAATTCCGAGAAAAATGGAAGAGTTCCGAAGCATTTTTAAATGGCAGCAGAATTCTGAGAACAGTGGAAGAGTTCCGAAGCATTTTTAACTTCAGCAGAATTCTGAGAACAATGGAAGAGTTCCGAAGCATTTTTAAACTTCAGCGGAACTCCGAGAAAAATGGAAGAGTTCCGAAGCATTTTTAAACATCAGCGGAACTCAGAGAAAAATGGAAGAGTTCCGAAGCATTTTTAAATGGCAGCAGAATTCCAAGAACAATGGAAGAGTTCCGAAGCACTTTTAAACTTCAGCGGAATTCTGAGAACAATGTAAGAGTTCCGAAGCATTTTTAAACATCAGCGTAATTCAGAGAACAATGGTACAGTTCTGAAGCATTTTTAAACGTCAGCGGAATTCCGAGAACAATGGAAGAGTACCGAATCATTTTTAAACATCAGCGGAATTCCGAGAACAAAGGAAGAGTTCCGAAGCATTTTTAAATGTCAGCAGAATTCCGAGAACAATGGAAGAGTCACAAAGGATTTTTTAACGTCAGCGGAATTCCGAGAACAATTTAAGAGTTCCGAAGCAATTTTAAATGTCAGCAGAATACTGAGAACAGTGGAAGAGTTCCGAAGCATTTTTAACTTCAGCAGAATTCCGAGAACAATGGAAGAGTTCCGAAGCATTTTTAAACGTCAGCGGAATTCCGAGAACAATGGTAGAGTTCCGAAGCATTTTTAAACATCAACGGAACTCCGAGAAAAATGGAAGAGTTGCGAAGCATTTTTAAACTTCAGCGGAACTTCGAGAACATAGGAAGACTTCCGAAGCATTTTTAAACGTCAGCGGAATTCTGAGAAAAATGTAAGAGTTCCGAAGCATTTTTAAACATCAGCGGAATTCTGAGAACAATGGAAGTGTTCTGAAGCATTTTTAAACTTCAGCGGAATATCGAGAACATAGGAATACTTCCTAAGCATTTTTAAACGTCAGCGGAATTCCGAGAACAATGGTAAAGTTCCGAAGCATTTTTAAACTTCAGCGGAATTCCGAGAAAAATGGAAGAGTTCCGAAGCATTTTTAAACTTCAGCGATATTCCGAGAACAATGGAAGAGTTCCCAAGCATTTTTAGCTTCAGCAGAATTCCGAGAACAATAGAAGAGTTCCGAAGCATTTTTAAACGTCAGCGGAATTCCGAGAACAATGGAAGACTTCTGAAGCATTTTTAAACTTCAGCGGAATTCCTAGAACAATGGAAGAGTTCCGATGCATTTTTAAACTTCAGCGGAATTTCTAGAACAATGGAAGTGTTCCAAAGCATTTTAAAACTTCAGCAGAATTCCGAGAACAATGGAAGAGTTCCGAAACATTTTTAAATGTCAGCAGAATTCCGAGAACAATGGAAGAGTCACAAAGGATTTTTTAACGTCAGCGGAATTCCGAGAACAATTTAAGAGTTCCGAAGCAATTTTAAATGTCAGCACAATTCTGAGAACAGTGGAAGAGTTGCGAAGCATTTTTAACTTGAGCAGAATTCCGAGAACAATGGAAGAGTTCCGAAGCATTTTTAAACGTCAGCGGAATTCCGAGAACAATGGTAGAGTTCCGAAGCATTTTTAAACTTCAGCGGAATTCCGAGAAAAATGGAAGAGTTCCGAAGAATTTTTAAACTTCAGCGGAGCTCCGAGAAAAATGGAAGAGTTCCGAAGCATTTTTAAACATCAGCGGAACTCAGAGAAAAATGGAAGAGTTCCGAAGCATTTTTAAACTTCAGCGGAACTTCGAGAACATAGGAAGACTTCCGAAGCATTTTTAAACGTCAGCGGAATTCTGAGAAAAATGGAAGAGTTCCGAAGCATTTTTAAACATCAGCGGAATTCTGAGAACAATGGAAGTGTTCTGAAGCATTTTTAAACTTCAGCGGAATTTCGAGAACATAGGAAGACTTCCGAAGCATTTTTAAACTTCAGCGGAACTCCGCGAAAAATGGAAGAGTTCCGAAGCATTTTTAAACATCAGCGGAACTCCGAGAAAAATGGAAGAGTTCCAAAGCATTTTTAAATGTCAGCAGAATTCCGAGAACAATGGAAGAGTCACAAAGGATTTTTTAACGTCAGCGGAATTCCGAGAACAATTTAAGAGTTCCCAAGCAATTTTAAATGTCAGCAGAATTCTGAGAACAGTGGAAGAGTTCCGAAGCATTTTTAACTTCAGCAGAATTCTGAGAACAATGGAAGAGTTCCGAAGCATTTTTAAACGTCAGCGGAATTCCGAGAACAATGGAAGAGTTCCGAAGCATTTTTAAACTTCAGCGGAACTCCGAGAAAAATGGAAGAGTTCCGAAGCATTTTTAAACATCAGCGGAACTCCGAGAAAAATGGAAGAGTTCCAAAGCATCTTTAAACTTCAGCGGAACTTCGAGAACATAGGAAGACTTCTGAAGCATTTTTAAACGTCAGCGGAATTCTGAGAAAAATGGAAGAGTTCCGAAGCATTTTTAAACGTCAGCGGAATTCCGAGAACAATGGAAGAGTTCCGAAGCATTTTTAAACTTCAGCGGAACTCCGAGAAAAATGGAAGAGTTCTGAAGCATTTTTAAACATCAGCGGAACTCCGAGAAAAATGGAAGAGTTCCGAAGCATTTTTAAACTTCAGCGGAACTTCGAGAACATAGAAAGACTTCTGAAGCATTTTTAAACGTCAGCGGAATTCTGAGAAAAATGGAAGAGTACCGAAGCATTTTTAAACATCAGCGTAATTCCGAGAACAATGGTACAGTTCTGAAGCATTTTTAAACGTCAGCGGAATTCCGAGAACAATGGAAGAGTACCGAATCATTTTTAAACATCAGCGGAATCCCGAGAACAAAGGAAGAGTTCCGAAGCATTTTTAAATGTCAGCAGAATTCCGAGAACAATGGAAGAGTCACAAAGGATTTTTTAACGTCAGCGGAATTCCGAGAACAATTTAAGAGTTCCGAAGCAATTTTAAATGTCAGCAGAATTCGGAGAACAGTGGAAGAGTTCCGAAGCATTTTTAACTTCAGCAGAATTCCGAGAACAATGGAAGAGTTCCGAAGCATTTTTAAACGTCAGCGGAATTCTGAGAAAAATGGAAGAGTACCGAAGCATTTTTAAACATCAGCGGAATTCTGAGAACAATGGAAGTGTTCTGAAGCATTTTTAAACTTCAGCGGAATTTCGAGAACATAGGAAGACTTCCGAAGCATTTTTAAATGTCAGCGGAACTCCGAGAACAATGGTAGAGTTCCGAAGCATTTTTAAACTTCAGCGGAATTCCGAGAAAAATGGAAGAGTTCCGAAGCATTTTTAAACTTCAGCAGAATTCCGAGAAAAATGGAAGAGTTCCGAAGGATTTTTAAACATTAGCGGAATTCTGAGAACAATGGAAGAGTTCCAAAGCATTTTTTGCTTCAGTAGAATTCCGAGAACAATGGAAGAGTTCCGAAGCATTTTTAAACGTCAGCGGAATTCTGAGAACAATAGAAGAGTTCCGAAGCATTTTTAAACGTCAGCGGAATTCCGAGAACAATGGAAGACTTCTGAAGCATTTTTAAACTTCAGCGGAATTCCTAGAACAATGGAAGAGTTCCGATGCATTTTTAAACTTCAGCGGAATTTCTAGAACAATGGAAGTGTTCCAAAGCATTTTAAAACTTCAGCAGAATTCCGAGAACAATGGAAGAGTTCCGAAACATTTTTAAATGTCAGCAGAATTCCGAGAACAATGGAAGAGTCACAAAGGATTTTTTAACGTCAGCGGAATTCCGAGAACAATTTAAGAGTTCCGAAGCAATTTTAAATGTCAGCACAATTCTGAGAACAGTGGAAGAGTTGCGAAGCATTTTTAACTTCAGCAGAATTCCGAGAACAATGGAAGAGTTCCGAAGCATTTTTAAACGTCAGCGGAATTCCGAGAACAATGGTAGAGTTCCGAAGCATTTTTAAACTTCAGCGGAATTCCGAGAAAAATGGAAGAGTTCCGAAGAATTTTTAAACGTCAGCGGAACTTCGAGAACATAGGAAGACTTCCGAAGCATTTTTAAACGTCAGCGGAATTCTGAGAAAAATGGAAGAGTTCCGAAGCATTTTTAAACATCAGCGGAATTCTGAGAACAATGGAAGTGTTCTGAAGCATTTTTAAACTTCAGCGGAATTTCGAGAACATAGGAAGACTTCCGAAGCATTTTTAAACTTCAGCGGAACTCCGCGAAAAATGGAAGAGTTCCGAAGCATTTTTAAACATCAGCGGAACTCCGAGAAAAATGGAAGAGTTCCAAAGCATTTTTAAATGTCAGCAGAATTCCGAGAACAATGGAAGAGTCACAAAGGATTTTTTAACGTCAGCGGAATTCCGAGAACAATTTAAGAGTTCCCAAGCAATTTTAAATGTCAGCAGAATTCTGAGAACAGTGGAAGAGTTCCGAAGCATTTTTAACTTCAGCAGAATTCCGAGAACAATGGAAGAGTTCCGAAGCATTTTTAAACGTCAGCGGAATTCCGAGAACAATGGAAGAGTTCCGAAGCATTTTTAAACTTCAGCGGAACTCCGAGAAAAATGGAAGAGTTCCGAAGCATTTTGAAACATCAGCGGAACTCCGAGAAAAATGGAAGAGTTCCGAAGCATTTTTAAACTTCAGCGGAACTTCGAGAACATAGGAAGACTTCTGAAGCATTTTTAAACGTCAGCGGAATTCTGAGAAAAATGGAAGAGTACCGAAGCATTTTTAAACATCAGCGGAATTCTGAGAACAATGGAAGTGTTCTGAAGCATTTTTAAACTTCAGCGGAATTTCGAGAACATAGGAAGATTTCCGAAGCATTTTTAAATGTCAGCGGAACTCCGAGAACAATGGTAGAGTTCCGAAGCATTTTTAAACTTCAGCGGAATTCCGAGAACAATAGAAGAGTTCCGAAGCATTTTTAAACTTCAGCAGAATTCCGAGAAAAATGGAAGAGTTCCGAAGGATTTTTAAACATTAGCGGAATTCTGAGAACAATGGAAGAGTTCCAAAGCATTTTTTGCTTCAGTAGAATTCCGAGAACAATGGAAGAGTTCCGAAGCATTTTTAAACGTCAGCGGAATTCTGAGAACAATAGAAGAGTTCCGAAGCATTTTTAAACGTCAGCGGAATTCCGAGAACAATGGAAGACTTCTGAAGCATTTTTAAACTTCAGCGGAATTCCTAGAACAATGGTAGAGTTCCGAAGCATTTTTAAACTTCAGCGGAATTCCGAGAAAAATGGAAGAGTTCCGAAGCATTTTTAAACTTCAGCGGAACTCCGAGAAAAATGGAAGAGTTCCGAAGCATTTTTAAACATCAGCGGAACTCAGAGAAAAATGGAAGAGTTCCGAAGCATTTTTAAATGGCAGCAGAATTCCAAGAACAATGGAAGAGTTCCGAAGCACTTTTAAACTTCAGCGGAATTCTGAGAACAATGGAAGAGTTCCGAAGCATTTTTAAACATCAGCGTAATTCCGAGAACAATGGTACAGTTCTGAAGCATTTTTAAACGTCAGCGGAATTCCGAGAACAATGGAAGAGTACCGAATCATTTTTAAACATCAGCGGAATTCCGAGAACAAAGGAAGAGTTCCGAAGCATTTTTAAATGGCAGCAGAATTCCGAGAACAATGGAAGAGTCACAAAGGATTTTTTAACGTCAGCGGAATTCCGAGAACAATTTAAGAGTTCCGAAGCAATTTTAAATGTCAGCAGAATACTGAGAACAGTGGAAGAGTTCCGAAGCATTTTTAACTTCAGCAGAATTCCGAGAACAATGGAAGAGTTCCGAAGCATTTTTAAACATCAACGGAACTCCGAGAAAAATGGAAGAGTTGCGAAGCATTTTTAAACTTCAGCGGAACTTCGAGAACATAGGAAGACTTCCGAAGCATTTTTAAACGTCAGCGGAATTCTGAGAAAAATGTAAGAGTTCCGAAGCATTTTTAAACATCAGCGGAATTCTGAGAACAATGGAAGTGTTCTGAAGCATTTTTAAACTTCAGCGGAATATCGAGAACATAGGAAGACTTCCTAAGCATTTTTAAACGTCAGCGGAATTCCGAGAACAATGGTAAAGTTCCGAAGCATTTTTAAACTTCAGCGGAATTCCGAGAAAAATGGAAGAGTTCCGAAGCATTTTTAAACTTTAGCGATATTCCGAGAACAATGGAAGAGTTCCCAAGCATTTTTAGCTTCAGCAGAATTCCGAGAACATTGGAAGAGTTCCGAAGCATTTTTAAACGTCAGCGGAATTCTGAGAACAATAGAAGAGTTCCGAAGCATTTTTAAACGTCAGCGGAATTCCGAGAACAATGGAAGACTTATGAAGCATTTTTAAACTTCAGCGGAATTCCTAGAACAATGGAAGAGTTCCGATGCATTTTTAAACTTCAGCGGAATTTCTAGAACAATGGAAGTGTTCCGAAGCATTTTAAAACTTCAGCAGAATTCCGAGAACAATGGAAGAGTTCCGAAACATTTTTAAATTTCAGCAGAATTCCGAGTGCAATGGAAGAGTTCCGAAGCATTTTTAAACTTCAGCGGAACTCCGAGAAAAATGGAAGAGTTCCGAAGCATTTTTAAACATCAGCGGAACTCTGAGAAAAATGGAAGAGTTCCGAAGCATTTTTAAACTTTAGCGGAATTCCGAGAACAATGGAAGAGTTTCAAAGCATTTTTAAATGGCAGCAGAATTCCGAGAACAATGGAAGAGTTCCGAAGCACTTTTAAACTTCAGCGGAATTCCGAGAACAATGGTACAGTTCTGAAGCATTTTTAAACGTCAGCGGAATTCCGAGAACAATGGAAGAGTACCGAATCATTTTTAAACGTCAGCAGAATTCCGAGAACAATGGAAGAGTACCGAATCATTTTTAAACATCAGCGGAATTCCGAGAACAAAGGAAGAGTTCCGAAGCATTTTTAAATGTCAGCAGAATTCCGAGAACAATGGAAGAGTCACACAGGATTTTTTAACGTCAGCGGAATTCCGAGAACAATTTAAGAGTTCCGAAGCAATTTTAAATGTCAGCAGAATTCTGAGAACAGTGGAAGAGTTCCGAAGCATTTTTAACTTCAGCAGAATTCTGAGAACAATGGAAGAGTTCCGAAGCACTTTTAAACTTCAGCGGAATTCCGAGAAAAATGGAAGAGTTCCGAAGCATTTTTAAACTTCAGCGGAACTCCGAGAAAAATGGAAGAGTTCCGAAGCATTTTTAAACATCAGCGGAACTCCGAGAAAAATGGAAGAGTTCCAAAGCATTTTTAAATGTCAGCAGAATTCCGAGAACAATGGAAGAGTCACAAAGGATTTTTTAACGTCAGCGGAATTCCGAGAACAATTTAAGAGTTCCGAAGCAATTTTAAATGTCAGCAGAATTCTGAGAACAGTGGAAGAGTTCCGAAGCATTTTTAACTTCAGCAGAATTCTGAGAACAATGGAAGAGTTCCGAAGCATTTTTAAACGTCAGCGGAATTCCGAGAACAATGGAAGAGTTCCGAAGCATTTTTAAACTTTAGCGGAATTCCGAGAACAATGGAAGAGTTTCAAAGCATTTTTAAATGGCAGCAGAATTCCGAGAACAATGGAAGAGTTCCGAAGCACTTTTAAACTTCAGCGGAATTCCGAGAACAATGGTACAGTTCTGAAGCATTTTTAAACGTCAGCGGAATTCCGAGAAAAATGGAAGAGTTCCGAACCATTTTTAAACATCAGCGGAATTCTGAGAACAATGGAAGTGTTCTGAAGCATTTTTAAACTTCAGCGGAATTTCGAGAACATAGGAAGACTTCCGAAGCATTTTTAAATGTCAGCGGAACTCCGAGAACAATGGTAGAGTTCCGAAGCATTTTTAAACTTCAGCGGAATTCCGAGAAAAATGGAAGAGTTCCGAAGCATTTTTAAACTTCAGCAGAATTCCGAGAAAAATGGAAGAGTTCCGAAGGATTTTTAAACATTAGCGGAATTCTGAGAACAATGGAAGAGTTCCAAAGCATTTTTTGCTTCAGTAGAATTCCGAGAACAATGGAAGAGTTCCGAAGCATTTTTAAACGTCAGCGGAATTCTGAGAACAATAGAAGAGTTCCGAAGCATTTTTAAACGTCAGCGGAATTCCGAGAACAATGGAAGACTTCTGAAGCATTTTTAAACTTCAGCGGAATTTCTAGAACAATGGAAGTGTTCCAAAGCATTTTAAAACTTCAGCAGAATTCCGAGAACAATGGAAGAGTTCCGAAACATTTTTAAACATCAGCGGAATTCCGAGAACAAAGGAAGAGTTCCGAAGCATTTTTAAATGTCAGCAGAATTCCGAGAACAATGGAAGAGTCACACAGGATTTTTTAACGTCAGCGGAATTCCGAGAACAATTTAAGAGTTCCGAAGGAATTTTAAATGTCAGCAGAATTCTGAGAACAGTGGAAGAGTTCCGAAGCATTTTTAACTTCAGCAGAATTCTGAGAACAATGGAAGAGTTCCGAAGCACTTTTAAACTTCAGCAGAATTCCGAGAAAAATGGAAGAGTTCCGAAGCATTTTTAAACTTCAGCGGAACTCCGAGAAAAATGGAAGAGTTCCGAAGCATTTTTAAACATGAGCGGAACTCCGAGAAAAATGGAAGAGTTCCAAAGCATTTTTAAATGTCAGCAGAATTCCGAGAACAATGGAAGAGTCACAAAGGATTTTTTAACGTCAGCGGAATTCCGAGAACAATGGTAGAGTTCCGAAGCATTTTTAAACTTCAGCGGAATTCCGAGAAAAATGGAAGAGTTCCGAAGCATTTTTAAACTTCAGCGGAATTCCGAGAAAAATGGAAGAGTTCCGAAGCATTTTTAAACTTCAGCGGTATTCCGAGAAAAATGGAAGAGTTCCGAAGCATTTTTAAACATCAGCGGAATTCTGAGAACAATGGAAGAGTTCCCAAGCATTTTTAGCTTCAGCAGAATTCCGAGAACATTGGAAGAGTTCCCAAGCATTTTTAAACGTCAGCGGAATTCTGAGAACAATAGAAGAGTTCCGAAGCATTTTTAAACGTCAGCGGAATTCCGAGAACAATGGAAGACTTATGAAGCATTTTTAAACTTCAGCGGAATTCCTAGAACAATGGAAGAGTTCCGATGCATTTTTAAACTTCAGCGGAATTTCTAGAACAATGGAAGTGTTCCGAAGCATTTTAAAACTTCAGCGGAATTCCGAGAACAATGGAAGAGTACCGAATCATTTTTAAACGTCAGCAGAATTCCGAGAACAATGGAAGAGTACCGAATCATTTTTAAACATCAGCGGAATTCCGAGAACAAAGGAAGAGTTCCGAAGCATTTTTAAATGTCAGCAGAATTCCGAGAACAATGGAAGAGTCACACAGGATTTTTTAACGTCAGCGGAATTCCGAGAACAATTTAAGAGTTCCGAAGGAATTTTAAATGTCAGCAGAATTCTGAGAACAGTGGAAGAGTTCCGAAGCATTTTTAACTTCAGCAGAATTCTGAGAACAATGGAAGAGTTCCGAAGCACTTTTAAACTTCAGCAGAATTCCGAGAAAAATGGAAGAGTTCCGAAGCATTTTTAAACTTCAGCGGAACTCCGAGAAAAATGGAAGAGTTCCGAAGCATTTTTAAACATCAGCGGAACTCCGAGAAAAATGGAAGAGTTCCAAAGCATTTTTAAATGTCAGCAGAATTCCGAGAACAATGGAAGAGTCACAAAGGATTTTTTAACGTCAGCGGAATTCCGAGAACAATTTAAGAGTTCCGAAGCAATTTTAAATGTCAGCAGAATTCTGAGAACAGTGGAAGAGTTCCGAAGCATTTTTAACTTCAGCAGAATTCTGAGAACAATGGAAGAGTTCCGAAGCATTTTTAAACGTCAGCGGAATTCCGAGAACAATGGAAGAGTTCCGAAGCATTTTTAAACTTCAACGGAACTCCGAGAAAAATGGAAGAGTTCCGAAGCATTTTTAAACATCAGCGGAACTCAGAGAAAAATGGAAGAGTTCCGAAGCATTTTTAAACTTCAGCGGAACTTCGAGAACATAGGAAGACTTCTGAAGCATTTTTAAACGTCAGCGGAATTCTGAGAAAAATGGAAGAGTACCGAAGCATTTTTAAACATCAGCGGAATTCTGAGAACAATGGAAGTGTTCTGAAGCATTTTTAAACTTCAGCGGAATTTCGAGAACATAGGAAGACTTCCGAAGCATTTTTAAATGTCAGCGGAACTCCAAGAACAATGGTAGAGTTCCGAAGCATTTTTAAACTTCAGCGGAATTCCGAGAAAAATGGAAGAGTTCCGAAGCATTTTTAAACTTCAGCAGAATTCCGAGAAAAATGGAAGAGTTCCGAAGGATTTTTAAACATTAGCGGAATTCTGAGAACAATGGAAGAGTTCCAAAGCATTTTTTGCTTCAGTAGAATTCCGAGAACAATGGAAGAGTTCCGAAGCATTTTTAAACTTCAGCGGAACTCCGAGAAAAATGGAAGAGTTCCGAAGCATTTTTAAACATCAGCGGAACTCCGAGAAAAATGGAAGAGTTCCAAAGCATTTTTAAATGTCAGCAGAATTCCGAGAACAATGGAAGAGTCACAAAGGATTTTTTAACGTCAGCGGAATTCCGAGAACAATTTAAGAGTTCCGAAGCAATTTTAAATGTCAGCAGAATTCTGAGAACAGTGGAAGAGTTCCGAAGCATTTTTAACTTCAGCAGAATTCTGAGAACAATGGAAGAGTTCCGAAGCATTTTTAAACGTCAGCGGAATTCCGAGAACAATGGAAGAGTTCCGAAGCATTTTTAAACTTTAGCGGAATTCCGAGAACAATGGAAGAGTTTCAAAGCATTTTTAAATGGCAGCAGAATTCCGAGAACAATGGAAGAGTTCCGAAGCACTTTTAAACTTCAGCGGAATTCCGAGAACAATGGTACAGTTCTGAAGCATTTTTAAACGTCAGCGGAATTCCGAGAAAAATGGAAGAGTTCCGAACCATTTTTAAACATCAGCGGAATTCTGAGAACAATGGAAGTGTTCTGAAGCATTTTTAAACTTCAGCGGAATTTCGAGAACATAGGAAGACTTCCGAAGCATTTTTAAATGTCAGCGGAACTCCGAGAACAATGGTAGAGTTCCGAAGCATTTTTAAACTTCAGCGGAATTCCGAGAAAAATGGAAGAGTTCCGAAGCATTTTTAAACTTCAGCAGAATTCCGAGAAAAATGGAAGAGTTCCGAAGGATTTTTAAACATTAGCGGAATTCTGAGAACAATGGAAGAGTTCCAAAGCATTTTTTGCTTCAGTAGAATTCCGAGAACAATGGAAGAGTTCCGAAGCATTTTTAAACGTCAGCGGAATTCTGAGAACAATAGAAGAGTTCCGAAGCATTTTTAAACGTCAGCGGAATTCCGAGAACAATGGAAGACTTCTGAAGCATTTTTAAACTTCAGCGGAATTTCTAGAACAATGGAAGTGTTCCAAAGCATTTTAAAACTTCAGCAGAATTCCGAGAACAATGGAAGAGTTCCGAAACATTTTTAAACATCAGCGGAATTCCGAGAACAAAGGAAGAGTTCCGAAGCATTTTTAAATGTCAGCAGAATTCCGAGAACAATGGAAGAGTCACACAGGATTTTTTAACGTCAGCGGAATTCCGAGAACAATTTAAGAGTTCCGAAGGAATTTTAAATGTCAGCAGAATTCTGAGAACAGTGGAAGAGTTCCGAAGCATTTTTAACTTCAGCAGAATTCTGAGAACAATGGAAGAGTTCCGAAGCACTTTTAAACTTCAGCAGAATTCCGAGAAAAATGGAAGAGTTCCGAAGCATTTTTAAACTTCAGCGGAACTCCGAGAAAAATGGAAGAGTTCCGAAGCATTTTTAAACATGAGCGGAACTCCGAGAAAAATGGAAGAGTTCCAAAGCATTTTTAAATGTCAGCAGAATTCCGAGAACAATGGAAGAGTCACAAAGGATTTTTTAACGTCAGCGGAATTCCGAGAACAATGGTAGAGTTCCGAAGCATTTTTAAACTTCAGCGGAATTCCGAGAAAAATGGAAGAGTTCCGAAGCATTTTTAAACTTCAGCGGAATTCCGAGAAAAATGGAAGAGTTCCGAAGCATTTTTAAACTTCAGCGGTATTCCGAGAAAAATGGAAGAGTTCCGAAGCATTTTTAAACATCAGCGGAATTCTGAGAACAATGGAAGAGTTCCGAAGCATTTTTAGCTTCAGCAGAATTCCGAGAACATTGGAAGAGTTCCGAAGCATTTTTAAACGTCAGCGGAATTCTGAGAACAATAGAAGAGTTCCGAAGCATTTTTAAACGTCAGCGGAATTCCGAGAACAATGGAAGATTTATGAAGCATTTTTAAACTTCAGCGGAATTCCTAGAACAATGGAAGAGTTCCGATGCATTTTTAAACTTCAGCGGAATTTCTAGAACAATGGAAGTGTTCCGAAGCATTTTAAAACTTCAGCAGAATTCCGAGAACAATGGAAGAGTTCCGAAACATTTTTAAATGTCAGCAGAATTCCGAGAATAATAAAAGAGTTGCAAAGCATTTTTAAACTTCAGCAGAATTCCGAGTGCAATGGAAGAGTTCCGAAGCATTTTTAAACTTCAGCGGAACTCTGAGAAAAATGGAAGAGTTCCGAAGCATTTTTAAACTTTAGCGGAATTCCGAGAACAATGGAAGAGTTTCAAAGCATTTTTAAATGGCAGCAGAATTCCGAGAACAATGGAAGAGTTCCGAAGCACTTTTAAACTTCAGCGGAATTCCGAGAACAATGGTACAGTTCTGAAGCATTTTTAAACGTCAGCGGAATTCCGAGAACAATGGAAGAGTACCGAATCATTTTTAAACGTCAGCAGAATTCCGAGAACAATGGAAGAGTACCGAATCATTTTTAAACATCAGCGGAATTCCGAGAACAAAGGAAGAGTTCCGAAGCATTTTTAAATGTCAGCAGAATTCCGAGAACAATGGAAGAGTCACACAGGATTTTTTAACGTCAGCGGAATTCCGAGAACAATTTAAGAGTTCCGAAGGAATTTTAAATGTCAGCAGAATTCTGAGAACAGTGGAAGAGTTCCGAAGCATTTTTAACTTCAGCAGAATTCTGAGAACAATGGAAGAGTTCCGAAGCATTTTTAACTTCAGCAGAATTCTGAGAACAATGGAAGAGTTCCGAAGCATTTTTAAACGTCAGCGGAATTCCGAGAACAATGGAAGAGTTCCGAAGCATTTTTAAACTTCAACGGAACTCCGAGAAAAATGGAAGAGTTCCGAAGCATTTTTAAACATCAGCGGAACTCAGAGAAAAATGGAAGAGTTCCGAAGCATTTTTAAACTTCAGCGGAACTTCGAGAACATAGGAAGACTTCTGAAGCATTTTTAAACGTCAGCGGAATTCTGAGAAAAATGGAAGAGTACCGAAGCATTTTTAAACATCAGCGGAATTCTGAGAACAATGGAAGTGTTCTGAAGCATTTTTAAACTTCAGCGGAATTTCGAGAACATAGGAAGACTTCCGAAGCATTTTTAAATGTCAGCGGAACTCCAAGAACAATGGTAGAGTTCCGAAGCATTTTTAAACTTCAGCGGAATTCCGAGAAAAATGGAAGAGTTCCGAAGCATTTTTAAACTTCAGCAGAATTCCGAGAAAAATGGAAGAGTTCCGAAGGATTTTTAAACATTAGCGGAATTCTGAGAACAATGGAAGAGTTCCAAAGCATTTTTTGCTTCAGTAGAATTCCGAGAACAATGGAAGAGTTCCGAAGCATTTTTAAACGTCAGCGGAATTCTGAGAAAAATGGAAGAGTTCCGAAGCATTTTTAAACTTTAGCGGAATTCCGAGAACAATGGAAGAGTTTCAAAGCATTTTTAAATGGCAGCAGAATTCCGAGAACAATGGAAGAGTTCCGAAGCATTTTTTGCTTCAGTAGAATTCCGAGAACAATGGAAGAGTTCCGAAGCATTTTTAAACGTCAGCGGAATTCTGAGAACAATAGAAGAGTTCCGAAGCATTTTTAAACGTCAGCGGAATTCCGAGAACAATGGAAGACTTCTGAAGCATTTTTAAACTTCAGCGGAATTTCTAGAACAATGGAAGTGTTCCAAAGCATTTTAAAACTTCAGCAGAATTCCGAGAACAATGGAAGAGTTCCGAAACATTTTTAAATGTCAGCAGAATTCCGAGAACAATGGAAGAGTCACAAAGGATTTTTTAACGTCAGCGGAATTCCGAGAACAATTTAAGAGTTCCGAAGCAATTTTAAATGTCAGCACAATTCTGAGAACAGTGGAAGAGTTGCGAAGCATTTTTAACTTCAGCAGAATTCCGAGAACAATGGAAGAGTTCCGAAGCATTTTTAAACGTCAGCGGAATTCCGAGAACAATGGTAGAGTTCCGAAGCATTTTTAAACTTCAGCGGAATTCCGAGAAAAATGGAAGAGTTCCGAAGAATTTTTAAACTTCAGCGGAACTCCGAGAAAAATGGAAGAGTTCCGAAGCATTTTTAAACATCAGCGGAACTCCGAGAAAAATGGAAGAGTTCCGAAGCATTTTTAAACTTCAGCAGAACTTCGAGAACATAGGAAGACTTCCGAAGCATTTTTAAACGTCAGCGGAATTCTGAGAAAAATGGAAGAGTTCCGAAGCATTTTTAAACATCAGCGGAATTCTGAGAACAATGGAAGTGTTCTGAAGCATTTTTAAACTTCAGCGGAATTTCGAGAACATAGGAAGACTTCCGAAGCATTTTTAAACTTCAGCGGAACTCCGCGAAAAATGGAAGAGTTCCGAAGCATTTTTAAACATCAGCGGAACTCCGAGAAAAATGGAAGAGTTCCAAAGCATTTTTAAATGTCAGCAGAATTCCGAGAACAATGGAAGAGTCACAAAGGATTTTTTAACGTCAGCGGAATTCCGAGAACAATTTAAGAGTTCCCAAGCAATTTTAAATGTCAGCAGAATTCTGAGAACAGTGGAAGAGTTCCGAAGCATTTTTAACTTCAGCAGAATTCTGAGAACAATGGAAGAGTTCCGAAGCATTTTTAAACGTCAGCGGAATTCCGAGAACAATGGAAGAGTTCCGAAGCATTTTTAAACTTCAGCGGAACTCCGAGAAAAATGGAAGAGTTCCGAAGCATTTTTAAACATCAGCGGAACTCCGAGAAAAATGGAAGAGTTCCGAAGCATTTTTAAACTTCAGCGGAACTTCGAGAACATAGGAAGACTTCTGAAGCATTTTTAAACGTCAGCGGAATTCTGAGAAAAATGGAAGAGTACCGAAGCATTTTTAAACATCAGCGGAATTCTGAGAACAATGGAAGTGTTCTGAAGCATTTTTAAACTTCAGCGGAATTTCGAGTACATAGGAAGACTTCCGAAGCATTTTTAAATGTCAGCGGAACTCCGAGAACAATGGTAGAGTTCCGAAGCATTTTTAAACTTCAGCGGAATTCCGAGAAAAATGGAAGAGTTCCGAAGGATTTTTAAACATTAGCGGAATTCTGAGAACAATGGAAGAGTTCCAAAGCATTTTTTGCTTCAGTAGAATTCCGAGAACAATGGAAGAGTACCGAAGCATTTTTAAACGTCAGCGGAATTCTGAGAACAATAGAAGAGTTCCGAAGCATTTTTAAACGTCAGCGGAATTCTGAGAACAAGAGAAGAGTTCCGAAGCATTTTTAAACGTCAGCGGAATTCCGAGAACAATGGAAGACTTCTGAAGCATTTTTAAACTTCAGCGGAATTCCTAGAACAATGGTAGAGTTCCGAAGCATTTTTAAACTTCAGCGGAATTCCGAGAAAAATGGAAGAGTTCCGAAGCATTTTTAAACTTCAGCGGAACTCCGAGAAAAATGGAAGAGTTCCGAAGCATTTTTAAACTTTAGCGGAATTCCGAGAACAATGGAAGAGTTTCAAAGCATTTTTAAATGGCAGCAGAATTCCAAGAACAATGGAAGAGTTCCGAAGCACTTTTAAACTTCAGCGGAATTCTGAGAACAATGGAAGAGTTCCGAAGCATTTTTAAACATCAGCGTAATTCCGAGAACAATGGTACAGTTCTGAAGCATTTTTAAACGTCAGCGGAATTCCGAGAACAATGGAAGAGTACCGAATCATTTTTAAACATCAGCGGAATTCCGAGAACAAAGGAAGAGTTCCGAACCATTTTTAAATGTCTGCAGAATTCCGAGAACAATGGAAGAGTCACAAAGGATTTTTTAACGTCAGCGGAATTCCGAGAACAATTTAAGAGTTCCGAAGCAATTTTAAATGTCAGCAGAATACTGAGAACAGTGGAAGAGTTCCGAAGCATTTTTAACTTCAGCAGAATTCCGAGAACAATGGAAGAGTTCCGAAGCATTTTTAAACGTCAGCGGAATTCCGAGAACAATGGTAGAGTTCCGAAGCATTTTTAAACATCAACGGAACTCCGAGAAAAATGGAAGAGTTGCGAAGCATTTTTAAACTTCAGCGGAACTTCGAGAACATAGGAAGACTTCCGAAGCATTTTTAGCTTCAGCAGAATTCCGAGAACATTGGAAGAGTTCCGAAGCATTTTTAAACGTCAGCGGAATTCTGAGAACAATAGAAGAGTTCCGAAGCATTTTTAAACGTCAGCGGAATTCCGAGAACAATGGAAGACTTATGAAGCATTTTTAAACTTCAGCGGAATTCCTAGAACAATGGAAGAGTTCCGAAACATTTTTAAATGTCAGCAGAATTCCGAGAACAATGGAAGAGTCACAAAGGATTTTTTAACGTCAGCGGAATTCCGAGAACAATTTAAGAGTTCCGAAGCAATTTTAAATGTCAGCACAATTCTGAGAACAGTGGAAGAGTTGCGAAGCATTTTTAACTTCAGCAGAATTCCGAGAACAATGGAAGAGTTCCGAAGCATTTTTAAACGTCAGCGGAATTCCGAGAACAATGGTAGAGTTCCGAAGCATTTTTAAACTTCAGCGGAATTCCGAGAAAAATGGAAGAGTTCCGAAGAATTTTTAAACTTCAGCGGAACTCCGAGAAAAATGGAAGAGTTCCGAAGCATTTTTAAACATCAGCGGAACTCCGAGAAAAATGGAAGAGTTCCGAAGCATTTTTAAACTTCAGCAGAACTTCGAGAACATAGGAAGACTTCCGAAGCATTTTTAAACGTCAGCGGAATTCTGAGAAAAATGGAAGAGTTCCGAAGCATTTTTAAACATCAGCGGAATTCTGAGAACAATGGAAGTGTTCTGAAGCATTTTTAAACTTCAGCGGAATTTCGAGAACATAGGAAGACTTCCGAAGCATTTTTAAACTTCAGCGGAACTCCGCGAAAAATGGAAGAGTTCCGAAGCATTTTTAAACATCAGCGGAACTCCGAGAAAAATGGAAGAGTTCCAAAGCATTTTTAAATGTCAGCAGAATTCCGAGAACAATGGAAGAGTCACAAAGGATTTTTTAACGTCAGCGGAATTCCGAGAACAATTTAAGAGTTCCCAAGCAATTTTAAATGTCAGCAGAATTCTGAGAACAGTGGAAGAGTTCCGAAGCATTTTTAACTTCAGCAGAATTCTGAGAACAATGGAAGAGTTCCGAAGCATTTTTAAACGTCAGCGGAATTCCGAGAACAATGGAAGAGTTCCGAAGCATTTTTAAACTTCAGCGGAACTCCGAGAAAAATGGAAGAGTTCCGAAGCATTTTTAAACATCAGCGGAACTCCGAGAAAAATGGAAGAGTTCCGAAGCATTTTTAAACTTCAGCGGAACTTCGAGAACATAGGAAGACTTCTGAAGCATTTTTAAACGTCAGCGGAATTCTGAGAAAAATGGAAGAGTACCGAAGCATTTTTAAACATCAGCGGAATTCTGAGAACAATGGAAGTGTTCTGAAGCATTTTTAAACTTCAGCGGAATTTCGAGTACATAGGAAGACTTCCGAAGCATTTTTAAATGTCAGCGGAACTCCGAGAACAATGGTAGAGTTCCGAAGCATTTTTAAACTTCAGCGGAATTCCGAGAAAAATGGAAGAGTTCCGAAGGATTTTTAAACATTAGCGGAATTCTGAGAACAATGGAAGAGTTCCAAAGCATTTTTTGCTTCAGTAGAATTCCGAGAACAATGGAAGAGTACCGAAGCATTTTTAAACGTCAGCGGAATTCTGAGAACAATAGAAGAGTTCCGAAGCATTTTTAAACGTCAGCGGAATTCTGAGAACAAGAGAAGAGTTCCGAAGCATTTTTAAACGTCAGCGGAATTCCGAGAACAATGGAAGACTTCTGAAGCATTTTTAAACTTCAGCGGAATTCCTAGAACAATGGTAGAGTTCCGAAGCATTTTTAAACTTCAGCGGAATTCCGAGAAAAATGGAAGAGTTCCGAAGCATTTTTAAACTTCAGCGGAACTCCGAGAAAAATGGAAGAGTTCCGAAGCATTTTTAAACTTTAGCGGAATTCCGAGAACAATGGAAGAGTTTCAAAGCATTTTTAAATGGCAGCAGAATTCCAAGAACAATGGAAGAGTTCCGAAGCACTTTTAAACTTCAGCGGAATTCTGAGAACAATGGAAGAGTTCCGAAGCATTTTTAAACATCAGCGTAATTCCGAGAACAATGGTACAGTTCTGAAGCATTTTTAAACGTCAGCGGAATTCCGAGAACAATGGAAGAGTACCGAATCATTTTTAAACATCAGCGGAATTCCGAGAACAAAGGAAGAGTTCCGAACCATTTTTAAATGTCTGCAGAATTCCGAGAACAATGGAAGAGTCACAAAGGATTTTTTAACGTCAGCGGAATTCCGAGAACAATTTAAGAGTTCCGAAGCAATTTTAAATGTCAGCAGAATACTGAGAACAGTGGAAGAGTTCCGAAGCATTTTTAACTTCAGCAGAATTCCGAGAACAATGGAAGAGTTCCGAAGCATTTTTAAACGTCAGCGGAATTCCGAGAACAATGGTAGAGTTCCGAAGCATTTTTAAACATCAACGGAACTCCGAGAAAAATGGAAGAGTTGCGAAGCATTTTTAAACTTCAGCGGAACTTCGAGAACATAGGAAGACTTCCGAAGCATTTTTAGCTTCAGCAGAATTCCGAGAACATTGGAAGAGTTCCGAAGCATTTTTAAACGTCAGCGGAATTCTGAGAACAATAGAAGAGTTCCGAAGCATTTTTAAACGTCAGCGGAATTCCGAGAACAATGGAAGACTTATGAAGCATTTTTAAACTTCAGCGGAATTCCTAGAACAATGGAAGAGTTCCGAAACATTTTTAAATGTCAGCAGAATTCCGAGAACAATGGAAGAGTCACAAAGGATTTTTTAACGTCAGCGGAATTCCGAGAACAATTTAAGAGTTCCGAAGCAATTTTAAATGTCAGCACAATTCTGAGAACAGTGGAAGAGTTGCGAAGCATTTTTAACTTCAGCAGAATTCCGAGAACAATGGAAGAGTTCCGAAGCATTTTTAAACGTCAGCGGAATTCCGAGAACAATGGTAGAGTTCCGAAGCATTTTTAAACTTCAGCGGAATTCCGAGAAAAATGGAAGAGTTCCGAAGAATTTTTAAACTTCAGCGGAACTCCGAGAAAAATGGAAGAGTTCCGAAGCATTTTTAAACATCAGCGGAACTCAGAGAAAAATGGAAGAGTTCCGAAGCATTTTTAAACTTCAGCAGAACTTCGAGAACATAGGAAGACTTCCGAAGCATTTTTAAACGTCAGCGGAATTCTGAGAAAAATGGAAGAGTTCCGAAGCATTTTTAAACATCAGCGGAATTCTGAGAACAATGGAAGTGTTCTGAAGCATTTTTAAACTTCAGCGGAATTTCGAGAACATAGGAAGACTTCCGAAGCATTTTTAAACTTCAGCGGAACTCCGCGAAAAATGGAAGAGTTCCGAAGCATTTTTAAACATCAGCGGAACTCCGAGAAAAATGGAAGAGTTCCGAAGCATTTTTAAACATCAGCGGAACTCCGAGAAAAATGGAAGAGTTCCGAAGCATTTTTAAACTTCAGCGGAACTTCGAGAACATAGGAAGACTTCTGAAGCATTTTTAAACGTCAGCGGAATTCCGAGAAAAATGGAAGAGTTACGAAGCATTTTTAAACTTCAGCGGAATTCCGAGAAAAATGGAAGAGTTCCGAAGCATTTTTAAACTTTAGCGGAATTCCGAGAACAATGGAAGAGTTTCAAAGCATTTTTAAATGGCAGCAGAATTCCAAGAACAATGGAAGAGTTCCGAAGCACTTTTAAACTTCAGCGGAATTCTGAGAACAATGGAAGAGTTCCGAAGCATTTTTAAACATCAGCGTAATTCCGAGAACAATGGTACAGTTCTGAAGCATTTTTAAACGTCAGCGGAATTCCGAGAACAATGGAAGAGTTTCAAAGCATTTTTAAATGGCAGCAGAATTCCGAGAACAATGGAAGAGTTCCGAAGCACTTTTAAACTTCAGCGGAATTCCGAGAACAATGGTACAGTTCTGAAGCATTTTTAAACGTCAGCGGAATTCCGAGAACAATGGAAGAGTACCGAATCATTTTTAAACGTCAGCAGAATTCCGAGAACAATGGAAGAGTACCGAATCATTTTTAAACATCAGCGGAATTCCGAGAACAAAGGAAGAGTTCCGAAGCATTTTTAAATGTCAGCAGAATTCCGAGAACAATGGAAGAGTCACACAGGATTTTTTAACGTCAGCGGAACTCCGAGAAAAATGGAAGAGTTCCAAAGCATTTTTAAATGTCAGCAGAATTCCGAGAACAATGGAAGAGTCACAAAGGATTTTTTAACGTCAGCGGAATTCCGAGAACAATTTAAGAGTTCCGAAGGAATTTTAAATGTCAGCAGAATTCTGAGAACAGTGGAAGAGTTCCGAAGCATTTTTAACTTCAGCAGAATTCTGAGAACAATGGAAGAGTTCCGAAGCACTTTTAAACTTCAGCAGAATTCCGAGAAAAATGGAAGAGTTCCGAAGCATTTTTAAACTTCAGCGGAACTCCGAGAAAAATGGAAGAGTTCCGAAGCATTTTTAAACATCAGCGGAACTCCGAGAAAAATGGAAGAGTTCCAAAGCATTTTTAAATGTCAGCAGAATTCCGAGAACAATGGAAGAGTCACAAAGGATTTTTTAACGTCAGCGGAATTCCGAGAACAATTTAAGAGTTCCGAAGCAATTTTAAATGTCAGCAGAATTCTGAGAACAGTGGAAGAGTTCCGAAGCATTTTTAACTTCAGCAGAATTCTGAGAACAATGGAAGAGTTCCGAAGCATTTTTAAACGTCAGCGGAATTCCGAGAACAATGGAAGAGTTCCGAAGCATTTTTAAACTTCAACGGAACTCCGAGAAAAATGGAAGAGTTCCGAAGCATTTTTAAACATCAGCGGAACTCAGAGAAAAATGGAAGAGTTCCGAAGCATTTTTAAACTTCAGCGGAACTTCGAGAACATAGGAAGACTTCTGAAGCATTTTTAAACGTCAGCGGAATTCTGAGAAAAATGGAAGAGTACCGAAGCATTTTTAAACATCAGCGGAATTCTGAGAACAATGGAAGTGTTCTGAAGCATTTTTAAACTTCAGCGGAATTTCGAGAACATAGGAAGACTTCCGAAGCATTTTTAAATGTCAGCGGAACTCCAAGAACAATGGTAGAGTTCCGAAGCATTTTTAAACTTCAGCGGAATTCCGAGAAAAATGGAAGAGTTCCGAAGCATTTTTAAACTTCAGCAGAATTCCGAGAAAAATGGAAGAGTTCCGAAGGATTTTTAAACATTAGCGGAATTCTGAGAACAATGGAAGAGTTCCAAAGCATTTTTTGCTTCAGTAGAATTCCGAGAACAATGGAAGAGTTCCGAAGCATTTTTAAACGTCAGCGGAATTCTGAGAAAAATGGAAGAGTTCCGAAGCATTTTTAAACTTTAGCGGAATTCCGAGAACAATGGAAGAGTTTCAAAGCATTTTTAAATGGCAGCAGAATTCCGAGAACAATGGAAGAGTTCCGAAGCATTTTTTGCTTCAGTAGAATTCCGAGAACAATGGAAGTGTTCCGAAGCATTTTTAAACGTCAGCGGAATTCTGAGAACAATAGAAGAGTTCCGAAGCATTTTTAAACGTCAGCGGAATTCCGAGAACAATGGAAGACTTCTGAAGCATTTTTAAACTTCAGCGGAATTTCTAGAACAATGGAAGTGTTCCAAAGCATTTTAAAACTTCAGCAGAATTCCGAGAACAATGGAAGAGTTCCGAAACATTTTTAAATGTCAGCAGAATTCCGAGAACAATGGAAGAGTCACAAAGGATTTTTTAACGTCAGCGGAATTCCGAGAACAATTTAAGAGTTCCGAAGCAATTTTAAATGTCAGCACAATTCTGAGAACAGTGGAAGAGTTGCGAAGCATTTTTAACTTCAGCAGAATTCCGAGAACAATGGAAGAGTTCCGAAGCATTTTTAAACGTCAGCGGAATTCTGAGAACAATAGAAGAGTTCCGAAGCATTTTTAAACGTCAGCGGAATTCCGAGAACAATGGAAGACTTCTGAAGCATTTTTAAACTTCAGCGGAATTTCTAGAACAATGGAAGTGTTCCAAAGCATTTTAAAACTTCAGCAGAATTCCGAGAACAATGGAAGAGTTCCGAAACATTTTTAAATGTCAGCAGAATTCCGAGAACAATGGAAGAGTCACAAAGGATTTTTTAACGTCAGCGGAATTCCGAGAACAATTTAAGAGTTCCGAAGCAATTTTAAATGTCAGCACAATTCTGAGAACAGTGGAAGAGTTGCGAAGCATTTTTAACTTCAGCAGAATTCCGAGAACAATGGAAGAGTTCCGAAGCATTTTTAAACGTCAGCGGAATTCCGAGAACAATGGTAGAGTTCCGAAGCATTTTTAAACTTCAGCGGAATTCCGAGAAAAATGGAAGAGTTCCGAAGAATTTTTAAACTTCAGCGGAACTCCGAGAAAAATGGAAGAGTTCCGAAGCATTTTTAAACATCAGCGGAACTCCGAGAAAAATGGAAGAGTTCCGAAGCATTTTTAAACTTCAGCAGAACTTCGAGAACATAGGAAGACTTCCGAAGCATTTTTAAACGTCAGCGGAATTCTGAGAAAAATGGAAGAGTTCCGAAGCATTTTTAAACATCAGCGGAATTCTGAGAACAATGGAAGTGTTCTGAAGCATTTTTAAACTTCAGCGGAATTTCGAGAACATAGGAAGACTTCCGAAGCATTTTTAAACTTCAGCGGAACTCCGCGAAAAATGGAAGAGTTCCGAAGCATTTTTAAACATCAGCGGAACTCCGAGAAAAATGGAAGAGTTCCAAAGCATTTTTAAATGTCAGCAGAATTCCGAGAACAATGGAAGAGTCACAAAGGATTTTTTAACGTCAGCGGAATTCCGAGAACAATTTAAGAGTTCCCAAGCAATTTTAAATGTCAGCAGAATTCTGAGAACAGTGGAAGAGTTCCGAAGCATTTTTAACTTCAGCAGAATTCTGAGAACAATGGAAGAGTTCCGAAGCATTTTTAAACGTCAGCGGAATTCCGAGAACAATGGAAGAGTTCCGAAGCATTTTTAAACTTCAGCGGAACTCCGAGAAAAATGGAAGAGTTCCGAAGCATTTTTAAACATCAGCGGAACTCCGAGAAAAATGGAAGAGTTCCGAAGCATTTTTAAACTTCAGCGGAACTTCGAGAACATAGGAAGACTTCTGAAGCATTTTTAAACGTCAGCGGAATTCTGAGAAAAATGGAAGAGTACCGAAGCATTTTTAAACATCAGCGGAATTCTGAGAACAATGGAAGTGTTCTGAAGCATTTTTAAACTTCAGCGGAATTTCGAGTACATAGGAAGACTTCCGAAGCATTTTTAAATGTCAGCGGAACTCCGAGAACAATGGTAGAGTTCCGAAGCATTTTTAAACTTCAGCGGAATTCCGAGAAAAATGGAAGAGTTCCGAAGGATTTTTAAACATTAGCGGAATTCTGAGAACAATGGAAGAGTTCCAAAGCATTTTTTGCTTCAGTAGAATTCCGAGAACAATGGAAGAGTACCGAAGCATTTTTAAACGTCAGCGGAATTCTGAGAACAATAGAAGAGTTCCGAAGCATTTTTAAACGTCAGCGGAATTCTGAGAACAAGAGAAGAGTTCCGAAGCATTTTTAAACGTCAGCGGAATTCCGAGAACAATGGAAGACTTCTGAAGCATTTTTAAACTTCAGCGGAATTCCTAGAACAATGGTAGAGTTCCGAAGCATTTTTAAACTTCAGCGGAATTCCGAGAAAAATGGAAGAGTTCCGAAGCATTTTTAAACTTCAGCGGAACTCCGAGAAAAATGGAAGAGTTCCGAAGCATTTTTAAACTTTAGCGGAATTCCGAGAACAATGGAAGAGTTTCAAAGCATTTTTAAATGGCAGCAGAATTCCAAGAACAATGGAAGAGTTCCGAAGCACTTTTAAACTTCAGCGGAATTCTGAGAACAATGGAAGAGTTCCGAAGCATTTTTAAACATCAGCGTAATTCCGAGAACAATGGTACAGTTCTGAAGCATTTTTAAACGTCAGCGGAATTCCGAGAACAATGGAAGAGTACCGAATCATTTTTAAACATCAGCGGAATTCCGAGAACAAAGGAAGAGTTCCGAACCATTTTTAAATGTCTGCAGAATTCCGAGAACAATGGAAGAGTCACAAAGGATTTTTTAACGTCAGCGGAATTCCGAGAACAATTTAAGAGTTCCGAAGCAATTTTAAATGTCAGCAGAATACTGAGAACAGTGGAAGAGTTCCGAAGCATTTTTAACTTCAGCAGAATTCCGAGAACAATGGAAGAGTTCCGAAGCATTTTTAAACGTCAGCGGAATTCCGAGAACAATGGTAGAGTTCCGAAGCATTTTTAAACATCAACGGAACTCCGAGAAAAATGGAAGAGTTGCGAAGCATTTTTAAACTTCAGCGGAACTTCGAGAACATAGGAAGACTTCCGAAGCATTTTTAGCTTCAGCAGAATTCCGAGAACATTGGAAGAGTTCCGAAGCATTTTTAAACGTCAGCGGAATTCTGAGAACAATAGAAGAGTTCCGAAGCATTTTTAAACGTCAGCGGAATTCCGAGAACAATGGAAGACTTATGAAGCATTTTTAAACTTCAGCGGAATTCCTAGAACAATGGAAGAGTTCCGAAACATTTTTAAATGTCAGCAGAATTCCGAGAACAATGGAAGAGTCACAAAGGATTTTTTAACGTCAGCGGAATTCCGAGAACAATTTAAGAGTTCCGAAGCAATTTTAAATGTCAGCACAATTCTGAGAACAGTGGAAGAGTTGCGAAGCATTTTTAACTTCAGCAGAATTCCGAGAACAATGGAAGAGTTCCGAAGCATTTTTAAACGTCAGCGGAATTCCGAGAACAATGGTAGAGTTCCGAAGCATTTTTAAACTTCAGCGGAATTCCGAGAAAAATGGAAGAGTTCCGAAGAATTTTTAAACTTCAGCGGAACTCCGAGAAAAATGGAAGAGTTCCGAAGCATTTTTAAACATCAGCGGAACTCAGAGAAAAATGGAAGAGTTCCGAAGCATTTTTAAACTTCAGCAGAACTTCGAGAACATAGGAAGACTTCCGAAGCATTTTTAAACGTCAGCGGAATTCTGAGAAAAATGGAAGAGTTCCGAAGCATTTTTAAACATCAGCGGAATTCTGAGAACAATGGAAGTGTTCTGAAGCATTTTTAAACTTCAGCGGAATTTCGAGAACATAGGAAGACTTCCGAAGCATTTTTAAACTTCAGCGGAACTCCGCGAAAAATGGAAGAGTTCCGAAGCATTTTTAAACATCAGCGGAACTCCGAGAAAAATGGAAGAGTTCCGAAGCATTTTTAAACATCAGCGGAACTCCGAGAAAAATGGAAGAGTTCCGAAGCATTTTTAAACTTCAGCGGAACTTCGAGAACATAGGAAGACTTCTGAAGCATTTTTAAACGTCAGCGGAATTCCGAGAAAAATGGAAGAGTTACGAAGCATTTTTAAACTTCAGCGGAATTCCGAGAAAAATGGAAGAGTTCCGAAGCATTTTTAAACTTTAGCGGAATTCCGAGAACAATGGAAGAGTTTCAAAGCATTTTTAAATGGCAGCAGAATTCCAAGAACAATGGAAGAGTTCCGAAGCACTTTTAAACTTCAGCGGAATTCTGAGAACAATGGAAGAGTTCCGAAGCATTTTTAAACATCAGCGTAATTCCGAGAACAATGGTACAGTTCTGAAGCATTTTTAAACGTCAGCGGAATTCCGAGAACAATGGAAGAGTTTCAAAGCATTTTTAAATGGCAGCAGAATTCCGAGAACAATGGAAGAGTTCCGAAGCACTTTTAAACTTCAGCGGAATTCCGAGAACAATGGTACAGTTCTGAAGCATTTTTAAACGTCAGCGGAATTCCGAGAACAATGGAAGAGTACCGAATCATTTTTAAACGTCAGCAGAATTCCGAGAACAATGGAAGAGTACCGAATCATTTTTAAACATCAGCGGAATTCCGAGAACAAAGGAAGAGTTCCGAAGCATTTTTAAATGTCAGCAGAATTCCGAGAACAATGGAAGAGTCACACAGGATTTTTTAACGTCAGCGGAATTCCGAGAACAATTTAAGAGTTCCGAAGGAATTTTAAATGTCAGCAGAATTCTGAGAACAGTGGAAGAGTTCCGAAGCATTTTTAACTTCAGCAGAATTCTGAGAACAATGGAAGAGTTCCGAAGCACTTTTAAACTTCAGCAGAATTCCGAGAAAAATGGAAGAGTTCCGAAGCATTTTTAAACTTCAGCGGAACTCCGAGAAAAATGGAAGAGTTCCGAAGCATTTTTAAACATCAGCGGAACTCCGAGAAAAATGGAAGAGTTCCAAAGCATTTTTAAATGTCAGCAGAATTCCGAGAACAATGGAAGAGTCACAAAGGATTTTTTAACGTCAGCGGAATTCCGAGAACAATTTAAGAGTTCCGAAGCAATTTTAAATGTCAGCAGAATTCTGAGAACAGTGGAAGAGTTCCGAAGCATTTTTAACTTCAGCAGAATTCTGAGAACAATGGAAGAGTTCCGAAGCATTTTTAAACGTCAGCGGAATTCCGAGAACAATGGAAGAGTTCCGAAGCATTTTTAAACTTCAACGGAACTCCGAGAAAAATGGAAGAGTTCCGAAGCATTTTTAAACATCAGCGGAACTCAGAGAAAAATGGAAGAGTTCCGAAGCATTTTTAAACTTCAGCGGAACTTCGAGAACATAGGAAGACTTCTGAAGCATTTTTAAACGTCAGCGGAATTCTGAGAAAAATGGAAGAGTACCGAAGCATTTTTAAACATCAGCGGAATTCTGAGAACAATGGAAGTGTTCTGAAGCATTTTTAAACTTCAGCGGAATTTCGAGAACATAGGAAGACTTCCGAAGCATTTTTAAATGTCAGCGGAACTCCAAGAACAATGGTAGAGTTCCGAAGCATTTTTAAACTTCAGCGGAATTCCGAGAAAAATGGAAGAGTTCCGAAGCATTTTTAAACTTCAGCAGAATTCCGAGAAAAATGGAAGAGTTCCGAAGGATTTTTAAACATTAGCGGAATTCTGAGAACAATGGAAGAGTTCCAAAGCATTTTTTGCTTCAGTAGAATTCCGAGAACAATGGAAGAGTTCCGAAGCATTTTTAAACGTCAGCGGAATTCTGAGAAAAATGGAAGAGTTCCGAAGCATTTTTAAACTTTAGCGGAATTCCGAGAACAATGGAAGAGTTTCAAAGCATTTTTAAATGGCAGCAGAATTCCGAGAACAATGGAAGAGTTCCGAAGCATTTTTTGCTTCAGTAGAATTCCGAGAACAATGGAAGTGTTCCGAAGCATTTTTAAACGTCAGCGGAATTCTGAGAACAATAGAAGAGTTCCGAAGCATTTTTAAACGTCAGCGGAATTCCGAGAACAATGGAAGACTTCTGAAGCATTTTTAAACTTCAGCGGAATTTCTAGAACAATGGAAGTGTTCCAAAGCATTTTAAAACTTCAGCAGAATTCCGAGAACAATGGAAGAGTTCCGAAACATTTTTAAATGTCAGCAGAATTCCGAGAACAATGGAAGAGTCACAAAGGATTTTTTAACGTCAGCGGAATTCCGAGAACAATTTAAGAGTTCCGAAGCAATTTTAAATGTCAGCACAATTCTGAGAACAGTGGAAGAGTTGCGAAGCATTTTTAACTTCAGCAGAATTCCGAGAACAATGGAAGAGTTCCGAAGCATTTTTAAACGTCAGCGGAATTCCGAGAACAATGGTAGAGTTCCGAAGCATTTTTAAACTTCAGCGGAATTCCGAGAAAAATGGAAGAGTTCCGAAGAATTTTTAAACTTCAGCGGAACTCCGAGAAAAATGGAAGAGTTCCGAAGCATTTTTAAACATCAGCGGAACTCAGAGAAAAATGGAAGAGTTCCGAAGCATTTTTAAACATCAGCGGAACTCAGAGAAAAATGGAAGAGTTCCGAAGCATTTTTAAACTTCAGCGGAATTCTGAGAAAAATGGAAGAGTTCCGAAGCATTTTTAAACATCAGCGGAATTCTGAGAACAATGGAAGTGTTCTGAAGCATTTTTAAACTTCAGCGGAATTTCGAGAACATAGGAAGACTTCCGAAGCATTTTTAAACTTCAGCGGAACTCCGCGAAAAATGGAAGAGTTCCGAAGCATTTTTAAACATCAGCGGAACTCCGAGAAAAATGGAAGAGTTCCAAAGCATTTTTAAATGTCAGCAGAATTCCGAGAACAATGGAAGAGTCACAAAGGATTTTTTAACGTCAGCGGAATTCCGAGAACAATTTAAGAGTTCCCAAGCAATTTTAAATGTCAGCAGAATTCTGAGAACAGTGGAAGAGTTCCGAAGCATTTTTAACTTCAGCAGAATTCTGAGAACAATGGAAGAGTTCCGAAGCATTTTTAAACGTCAGCGGAATTCCGAGAACAATGGAAGAGTTCCGAAGCATTTTTAAACTTCAGCGGAACTCCGAGAAAAATGGAAGAGTTCCGAAGCATTTTTAAACATCAGCGGAACTCCGAGAAAAATGGAAGAGTTCCGAAGCATTTTTAAACTTCAGCGGAACTTCGAGAACATAGGAAGACTTCTGAAGCATTTTTAAACGTCAGCGGAATTCTGAGAAAAATGGAAGAGTACCGAAGCATTTTTAAACATCAGCGGAATTCTGAGAACAATGGAAGTGTTCTGAAGCATTTTTAAACTTCAGCGGAATTTCGAGAACATAGGAAGACTTCCGAAGCATTTTTAAATGTCAGCGGAACTCCGAGAACAATGGTAGAGTTCCGAAGCATTTTTAAACTTCAGCGGAATTCCGAGAAAAATGGAAGAGTTCCGAAGGATTTTTAAACATTAGCGGAATTCTGAGAACAATGGAAGAGTTCCAAAGCATTTTTTGCTTCAGTAGAATTCCGAGAACAATGGAAGAGTACCGAAGCATTTTTAAACGTCAGCGGAATTCTGAGAACAATAGAAGAGTTCCGAAGCATTTTTAAACGTCAGCGGAATTCTGAGAACAATAGAAGAGTTCCGAAGCATTTTTAAACGTCAGCGGAATTCCGAGAACAATGGAAGACTTCTGAAGCATTTTTAAACTTCAGCGGAATTCCTAGAACAATGGTAGAGTTCCGAAGCATTTTTAAACTTCAGTGGAATTCCGAGAAAAATGGAAGAGTTCCGAAGCATTTTTAAACTTCAGCGGAACTCCGAGAAAAATGGAAGAGTTCCGAAGCATTTTTAAACATCAGCGGAACTCAGAGAAAAATGGAAGAGTTCCGAAGCATTTTTAAACTTCAGCGGAATTTCGAGAACATAGGAAGACTTCCGAAGCATTTTTAAACTTTAGCGGAATTCCGAGAACAATGGTAGAGTTCCGAAGCATTTTTAAACTTCAGCGGAATTCCGAGAAAAATGGAAGAGTTACGAAGCATTTTTAAACTTCAGCGGAATTCCGAGAAAAATGCAAGAGTTCCGAAGCATTTTTAAACTTTAGCGGAATTCCGAGAACAATGGAAGAGTTTCAAAGCATTTTTAAATGGCAGCAGAATTCCAAGAACAATGGAAGAGTTCCGAAGCACTTTTAAACTTCAGCGGAATTCTGAGAACAATGGAAGAGTTCCGAAGCATTTTTAAACATCAGCGTAATTCCGAGAACAATGGTACAGTTCTGAAGCATTTTTAAACGTCAGCGGAATTCCGAGAACAATGGAAGAGTACCGAATCATTTTTAAACATCAGCGGAATTCCGAGAACAAAGGAAGAGTTCCGAAGCATTTTTAAATGTCAGCAGAATTCCGAGAACAATGGAAGAGTCACAAAGGATTTTTTAACGTCAGCGGAATTCCGAGAACAATTTAAGAGTTCCGAAGCAATTTTAAATGTCAGCAGAATACTGAGAACAGTGGAAGAGTTCCGAAGCATTTTTAACTTCAGCAGAATTCCGAGAACAATGGAAGAGTTCCGAAGCATTTTTAAACGTCAGCGGAATTCCGAGAACAATGGTAGAGTTCCGAAGCATTTTTAAACATCAACGGAACTCCGAGAAAAATGGAAGAGTTGCGAAGCATTTTTAAACTTCAGCGGAACTTCGAGAACATAGGAAGACTTCCGAAGCATTTTTAGCTTCAGCAGAATTCCGAGAACATTGGAAGAGTTCCGAAGCATTTTTAAACGTCAGCGGAATTCTGAGAACAATAGAAGAGTTCCGAAGCATTTTTAAACGTCAGCGGAATTCCGAGAACAATGGAAGACTTATGAAGCATTTTTAAACTTCAGCGGAATTCCTAGAACAATGGAAGAGTTCCGAAACATTTTTAAATGTCAGCAGAATTCCGAGAACAATGGAAGAGTCACAAAGGATTTTTTAACGTCAGCGGAATTCCGAGAACACTTTAAGAGTTCCGAAGCAATTTTAAATGTCAGCACAATTCTGAGAACAGTGGAAGAGTTGCGAAGCATTTTTAACTTCAGCAGAATTCCGAGAACAATGGAAGAGTTCCGAAGCATTTTTAAACGTCAGCGGAATTCCGAGAACAATGGTAGAGTTCCGAAGCATTTTTAAACTTCAGCGGAATTCCGAGAAAAATGGAAGAGTTCCGAAGCATTTTTAAACATCAGCGGAATTCTGAGAACAATGGAAGTGTTCTGAAGCATTTTTAAACTTCAGCGGAATTTCGAGAACATAGGAAGACTTCCGAAGCATTTTTAAATGTCAGCGGAACTCCAAGAACAATGGTAGAGTTCCGAAGCATTTTTAAACTTCAGCGGAATTCCGAGAAAAATGGAAGAGTTCCGAAGCATTTTTAAACTTCAGCAGAATTCCGAGAAAAATGGAAGAGTTCCGAAGGATTTTTAAACATTAGCGGAATTCTGAGAACAATGGAAGAGTTCCAAAGCATTTTTTGCTTCAGTAGAATTCCGAGAACAATGGAAGAGTTCCGAAGCATTTTTAAACGTCAGCGGAATTCTGAGAAAAATGGAAGAGTTCCGAAGCATTTTTAAACTTTAGCGGAATTCCGAGAACAATGGAAGAGTTTCAAAGCATTTTTAAATGGCAGCAGAATTCCGAGAACAATGGAAGAGTTCCGAAGCATTTTTTGCTTCAGTAGAATTCCGAGAACAATGGAAGAGTTCCGAAGCATTTTTAAACGTCAGCGGAATTCTGAGAACAATAGAAGAGTTCCGAAGCATTTTTAAACGTCAGCGGAATTCCGAGAACAATGGAAGACTTCTGAAGCATTTTTAAACTTCAGCGGAATTTCTAGAACAATGGAAGTGTTCCAAAGCATTTTAAAACTTCAGCAGAATTCCGAGAACAATGGAAGAGTTCCGAAACATTTTTAAATGTCAGCAGAATTCCGAGAACAATGGAAGAGTCACAAAGGATTTTTTAACGTCAGCGGAATTCCGAGAACAATTTAAGAGTTCCGAAGCAATTTTAAATGTCAGCACAATTCTGAGAACAGTGGAAGAGTTGCGAAGCATTTTTAACTTCAGCAGAATTCCGAGAACAATGGAAGAGTTCCGAAGCATTTTTAAACGTCAGCGGAATTCCGAGAACAATGGTAGAGTTCCGAAGCATTTTTAAACTTCAGCGGAATTCCGAGAAAAATGGAAGAGTTCCGAAGAATTTTTAAACTTCAGCGGAACTCCGAGAAAAATGGAAGAGTTCCGAAGCATTTTTAAACATCAGCGGAACTCAGAGAAAAATGGAAGAGTTCCGAAGCATTTTTAAACATCAGCGGAACTCAGAGAAAAATGGAAGAGTTCCGAAGCATTTTTAAACTTCAGCGGAATTCTGAGAAAAATGGAAGAGTTCCGAAGCATTTTTAAACATCAGCGGAATTCTGAGAACAATGGAAGTGTTCTGAAGCATTTTTAAACTTCAGCGGAATTTCGAGAACATAGGAAGACTTCCGAAGCATTTTTAAACTTCAGCGGAACTCCGCGAAAAATGGAAGAGTTCCGAAGCATTTTTAAACATCAGCGGAACTCCGAGAAAAATGGAAGAGTTCCAAAGCATTTTTAAATGTCAGCAGAATTCCGAGAACAATGGAAGAGTCACAAAGGATTTTTTAACGTCAGCGGAATTCCGCGAACAATTTAAGAGTTCCCAAGCAATTTTAAATGTCAGCAGAATTCTGAGAACAGTGGAAGAGTTCCGAAGCATTTTTAACTTCAGCAGAATTCTGAGAACAATGGAAGAGTTCCGAAGCATTTTTAAACGTCAGCGGAATTCCGAGAACAATGGAAGAGTTCCGAAGCATTTTTAAACTTCAGCGGAACTCCGAGAAAAATGGAAGAGTTCCGAAGCATTTTTAAACATCAGCGGAACTCCGAGAAAAATGGAAGAGTTCCGAAGCATTTTTAAACTTCAGCGGAACTTCGAGAACATAGGAAGACTTCTGAAGCATTTTTAAACGTCAGCGGAATTCTGAGAAAAATGGAAGAGTACCGAAGCATTTTTAAACATCAGCGGAATTCTGAGAACAATGGAAGTGTTCTGAAGCATTTTTAAACTTCAGCGGAATTTCGAGAACATAGGAAGACTTCCGAAGCATTTTTAAATGTCAGCGGAACTCCGAGAACAATCGTAGAGTTCCGAAGCATTTTTAAACTTCAGCGGAATTCCGAGAAAAATGGAAGAGTTCCGAAGGATTTTTAAACATTAGCGGAATTCTGAGAACAATGGAAGAGTTCCAAAGCATTTTTTGCTTCAGTAGAATTCCGAGAACAATGGAAGAGTACCGAAGCATTTTTAAACGTCAGCGGAATTCTGAGAACAATAGAAGAGTTCCGAAGCATTTTTAAACGTCAGCGGAATTCTGAGAACAATAGAAGAGTTCCGAAGCATTTTTAAACGTCAGCGGAATTCCGAGAACAATGGAAGACTTCTGAAGCATTTTTAAACTTCAGCGGAATTCCTAGAACAATGGTAGAGTTCCGAAGCATTTTTAAACTTCAGCGGAATTCCGAGAAAAATGGAAGAGTTCCGAAGCATTTTTAAACTTCAGCGGAACTCCGAGAAAAATGGAAGAGTTCCGAAGCATTTTTAAACATCAGCGGAACTCAGAGAAAAATGGAAGAGTTCCGAAGCATTTTTAAACTTCAGCGGAATTTCGAGAACATAGGAAGACTTCCGAAGCATTTTTAAACTTTAGCGGAATTCCGAGAACAATGGTAGAGTTCCGAAGCATTTTTAAACTTCAGCGGAATTCCGAGAAAAATGGAAGAGTTACGAAGCATTTTTAAACTTCAGCGGAATTCCGAGAAAAATGGAAGAGTTCCGAAGCATTTTTAAACTTTAGCGGAATTCCGAGAACAATGGAAGAGTTTCAAAGCATTTTTAAATGGCAGCAGAATTCCAAGAACAATGGAAGAGTTCCGAAGCACTTTTAAACTTCAGCGGAATTCTGAGAACAATGGAAGAGTTCCGAAGCATTTTTAAACATCAGCGTAATTCCGAGAACAATGGTACAGTTCTGAAGCATTTTTAAACGTCAGCGGAATTCCGAGAACAATGGAAGAGTACCGAATCATTTTTAAACATCAGCGGAATTCCGAGAACAAAGGAAGAGTTCCGAAGCATTTTTAAATGTCAGCAGAATTCCGAGAACAATGGAAGAGTCACAAAGGATTTTTTAACGTCAGCGGAATTCCGAGAACAATTTAAGAGTTCCGAAGCAATTTTAAATGTCAGCAGAATACTGAGAACAGTGGAAGAGTTCCGAAGCATTTTTAACTTCAGCAGAATTCCGAGAACAATGGAAGAGTTCCGAAGCATTTTTAAACGTCAGCGGAATTCCGAGAACAATGGTAGAGTTCCGAAGCATTTTTAAACATCAACGGAACTCCGAGAAAAATGGAAGAGTTGCGAAGCATTTTTAAACTTCAGCGGAACTTCGAGAACATAGGAAGACTTCCGAAGCATTTTTAGCTTCAGCAGAATTCCGAGAACATTGGAAGAGTTCCGAAGCATTTTTAAACGTCAGCGGAATTCTGAGAACAATAGAAGAGTTCCGAAGCATTTTTAAACGTCAGCGGAATTCCGAGAACAATGGAAGACTTATGAAGCATTTTTAAACTTCAGCGGAATTCCTAGAACAATGGAAGAGTTCCGAAACATTTTTAAATGTCAGCAGAATTCCGAGAACAATGGAAGAGTCACAAAGGATTTTTTAACGTCAGCGGAATTCCGAGAACACTTTAAGAGTTCCGAAGCAATTTTAAATGTCAGCACAATTCTGAGAACAGTGGAAGAGTTGCGAAGCATTTTTAACTTCAGCAGAATTCCGAGAACAATGGAAGAGTTCCGAAGCATTTTTAAACGTCAGCGGAATTCCGAGAACAATGGTAGAGTTCCGAAGCATTTTTAAACTTCAGCGGAATTCCGAGAAAAATGGAAGAGTTCCGAAGAATTTTTAAACTTCAGCGGAACTCCGAGAAAAATGGAAGAGTTCCGAAGCATTTTTAAACATCAGCGGAATTCCGAGAACAATGGTAGAGTTCCGAAGCATTTTTAAACATCAACGGAACTCCGAGAAAAATGGAAGAGTTGCGAAGCATTTTTAAACTTCAGCGGAACTTCGAGAACATAGGAAGACTTCCGAAGCATTTTTAGCTTCAGCAGAATTCCGAGAACATTGGAAGAGTTCCGAAGCATTTTTAAACGTCAGCGGAATACTGAGAACAATAGAAGAGTTCCGAAGCATTTTTAAACGTCAGCGGAATTCCGAGAACAATGGAAGACTTCTGAAGCATTTTTAAACTTCAGCGGAATTCCTAGAACAATGGAAGAGTTCCGATGCATTTTTAAACTTCAGCGGAATTTCTAGAACAATGGAAGTGTTCCGAAGCATTTTAAAACTTCAGCAGAATTCCGAGAACAATGGAAGAGTTCCGAAACATTTTTAAATGTCAGCAGAATTCCGAGAATAATAAAAGAGTTGCAAAGCATTTTTAAAATTCAGCAGAATTCCGAGTGCAATGGAAGAGTTCCGAAGCATTTTTAAACGGCAGCGGAATTCCGAGAACAATGGAAGAGTTCCGAAGCATTTTTAAACATCAGCGGAATTCCGAGAACAAAGGAAGAGTTCCGAAGCATTTTTGATCTTCAGCGGAATTCCGAGAACAATGGAAGAGTTCCGAAGCATTTTTAAACGTCAGCGGAATGCCGAGAACAATGGAAGAGTTCCGAAGCATTTTTAAATGTCAGCGGAATGCCGAGAACAATGGAAGAGTTCCGACGCATTTTTAGACGTCAACCGAATTCCGAGAACAATGGAAGAGTTCCGAAGCATTTTTAAATGTCAGCAGAATTCTCAGAACAATGGAAGTGTTACGAAGCATTTTTAAACTTCAGCAGAATTCCGAGAACAATGGAAGAGTTCCGACGCATTTTTAAAGGTCAGCGGAATTCCGAGAACAATGGAAGAGTTCCGAAGCATTTTTAAACTTCAGCGGAATTCCGAGAACAATGGAAGAGTTCCAAAGCATTTTTAAATGTCAGCAGAATGCCGAGAACAATGGAAGAGTTCCGACGCATTTTTAAACATCAGCAGAATTCCGAGAACAATGGAAGAGTTCCGAAGCATTTTTAAACTTCAGCGGAATTCCGAGAAAAATGGAAGAGTTCCGAAGCATTTTTAAACGTCAGCGGAATTTTCAGAACAATGGAAGTGTTCCGAAGCATTTTTAAACTTCAGCAGAATTCCGAGAACAATGGAAGAGTTCCGACGCATTTTTAAAGGTCAGCGGAATTCCGAGAACAATGGAAGAGTTCCGAAGCATTTTTAAACTTCAGCGGAATTCCGAGAACAATGGAAGAGTTCCAAAGCATTTTTAAATGTCAGCAGAATGCCGAGAACAATGGAAGAGTTCCGACGCATTTTTAAACGTCAGCGGAATTCCGAGAACAATGGAAGAGATCTGAAGCATTTTTAAACTTCAGCGGAATTTTGAGAACAATGGAAGAGTTCCGAAGCATTTTTAAACATCAGCAGAATTCCGAGAACAATGGAAGAGTTCCGAAGCATTTTTAAACTTCAGCGGAATTCCGAGAAAAATGGAAGAGTTCCGAAGCATTTTTAAACGTCAGCGGAATTCTCAGAACAATGGAAGTGTTCCGAAGCATTTTTAATCTTCAGCAGAATTCCGAGAACAATGGAAGAGTTCCGAAGCATTTTTAAACGTCAGCGGAATGCCGAGAACAATGGAAGAGTTCCGACGCATTTTTAAAGGTCAGCGGAATTCCGAGAACAATGTAAGAGATCTGAAGCATTTTTAAACTTCAGCGGAATTTCGAGAGCAATGGAAGAGTTCCGAAGCATTTTTAAACATCTGCGGAATTCTGAGAACAATGGAAGAGTTGCGAAGAATTTTTAACTTCAGCAGAATTCCGAGAACAATGGAAGAGTTCCGAAGCATTTTTAAACTTCAGCAGAATTCCGAGAACAATGGAGGCGTTCCGAAGCATTTTTAAACGTCAGCGGAATTCTCAGAACAATGGAAGAGTTCCGAAGCATTTTTAAACGTCAGCGGAATGCCGAGCAAAATGGAAGAGTTCCGAAGCATTTTTAAACTGCAGCGGAATTCCTAGAACAATGGAAGAGTTCTGATGCATTTTTAAACTGCAGCGGAATTCCTAGAACAATGGAAGGGTTCCGAAGCATTTTTAAACTTCAACGGAATTCCGAGAAAAATGGAAGAGTTCCGAAGCATTTTTAAACGTCAGCGGAATGCCAAGAACAATGGAAGAGTTCCGACGCATTTTTAAACGTCAGCGGAATTCCGAGAACAATGGAAGAGTTCCGAAGCATTTTTAAACTTCAGCGGAATTCCGAGAACAATGGAAGAGTTCCGAAGCATTTTTAAATGTCAGCGGAATGCCGAGAACAATGGAGGAGTTCCGACGCATTTTTAAACGTCAGCGGAATTCCGAGAACAATGGAAGAGTTCCGAAGCATTTTTAAACTTCAGCGGAATTCCGAGAAAAATGGAAGAGTTCCGAAGCATTTTTAAATGTCAGCGGAATGCCGAGAACAATGGAAGAGTTCCGACGCATTTTTAAACGTCAACGGAATTCCGAGAACAATGGAAGAGTTCCGAAGCATTTTTAAACGTCAGCGGAATGCCGAGAAAAATGGAAGAGTTCCGAAGCATTTTTAAACTTCAGCGGAATTCCGAGAACAGTGGAAGAGTTCCGAAGCATTTTTAAACATCAGCGGAATTCCGAGAACAAAGGAAGAGTTCCGAAGCATTTTTGATCTTCAGCGGAATTCCGAGAACAATGGAAGAGTTCCGAAGCATTTTTAAACGTCAGCGGAATGCCGAGAACAATGGAAGAGTTCCGAAGCATTTTTAAATGTCAGCGGAATGCCGAGAACAATGGAAGAGTTCCGACGCATTTTTAGACGTCAACGGAATTCCGAGAACAATGGAAGAGTTCCGAAGCATTTTTAAACTTCAGCAGAATTCCGAGAAAAATGGAAGAGTTCCGAAGGATTTTTAAACATTAGCGGAATTCTGAGAACAATGGAAGAGTTCCAAAGCATTTTTTGCTTCAGTAGAATTCCGAGAACAATGGAAGAGTTCCGAAGCATTTTTAAACGTCAGCGGAATTCTGAGAACAATAGAAGAGTTCCGAAGCATTTTTAAACGTCAGCGGAATTCCGAGAACAATGGAAGACTTCTGAAGCATTTTTAAACTTCAGCGGAATTCCTAGAACAATGGTAGAGTTCCGAAGCATTTTTAAACTTCAGCGGAATTCCGAGAAAAATGGAAGAGTTCCGAAGCATTTTTAAACTTCAGCGGAACTCCGAGAAAAATGGAAGAGTTCCGAAGCATTTTTAAACATCAGCGGAACTCAGAGAAAAATGGAAGAGTTCCGAAGCATTTTTAAATGGCAGCAGAATTCCAAGAACAATGGAAGAGTTCCGAAGCACTTTTAAACTTCAGCGGAATTCTGAGAACAATGGAAGAGTTCCGAAGCATTTTTAAACATCAGCGTAATTCCGAGAACAATGGTACAGTTCTGAAGCATTTTTAAACGTCAGCGGAATTCCGAGAACAATGGAAGAGTACCGAATCATTTTTAAACATCAGCGGAATTCCGAGAACAAAGGAAGAGTTCCGAAGCATTTTTAAATGTCAGCAGAATTCCGAGAACAATGGAAGAGTCACAAAGGATTTTTTAACGTCAGCGGAATTCCGAGAACAATTTAAGAGTTCCGAAGCAATTTTAAATGTCAGCAGAATACTGAGAACAGTGGAAGAGTTCCGAAGCATTTTTAACTTCAGCAGAATTCCGAGAACAATGGAAGAGTTCCGAAGCATTTTTAAACATCAACGGAACTCCGAGAAAAATGGAAGAGTTGCGAAGCATTTTTAAACTTCAGCGGAACTTCGAGAACATAGGAAGACTTCCGAAGCATTTTTAAACGTCAGCGGAATTCTGAGAAAAATGTAAGAGTTCCGAAGCATTTTTAAACATCAGCGGAATTCTGAGAACAATGGAAGTGTTCTGAAGCATTTTTAAACTTCAGCGGAATATCGAGAACATAGGAAGACTTCCTAAGCATTTTTAAACGTCAGCGGAATTCCGAGAACAATGGTAAAGTTCCGAAGCATTTTTAAACTTCAGCAGAATTCCGAGAAAAATGGACGAGTTCCGAAGCATTTTTAAACTTCAGTGATATTCCGAGAACAATGGAAGAGTTCCCAAGCATTTTTAGCTTCAGCAGAATTCCGAGAACATTGGAAGAGTTCCGAAGCATTTTTAAACGTCAGCGGAATTCTGAGAACAATAGAAGAGTTCCGAAGCATTTTTAAACGTCAGCGGAATTCCGAGAACAATGGAAGACTTATGAAGCATTTTTAAACTTCAGCGGAATTTCTAGAACAATGGAAGTGTTCCGAAGCATTTTAAAACGTCAGCGGAATGCCGAGAACAATGGAAGAGTTCCGAAGCATTTTTAAATGTCAGCGGAATGCCGAGAACAATGGAAGAGTTCCGACGCATTTTTAGACGTCAACCGAATTCCGAGAACAATGGAAGAGTTCCGAAGCATTTTTAAATGTCAGCAGAATTCTCAGAACAATGGAAGTGTTACGAAGCATTTTTAAACTTCAGCAGAATTCCGAGAACAATGGAAGAGTTCCGACGCATTTTTAAAGGTCAGCGGAATTCCGAGAACAATGGAAGAGTTCCGAAGCATTTTTAAACTTCAGCGGAATTCCGAGAACAATGGAAGAGTTCCAAAGCATTTTTAAATGTCAGCAGAATGCCGAGAACAATGGAAGAGTTCCGACGCATTTTTAAACATCAGCAGAATTCCGAGAACAATGGAAGAGTTCCGAAGCATTTTTAAACTTCAGCGGAATTCCGAGAAAAATGGAAGAGTTCCGAAGCATTTTTAAACGTCAGCGGAATTTTCAGAACAATGGAAGTGTTCCGAAGCATTTTTAAACTTCAGCAGAATTCCGAGAACAATGGAAGAGTTCCGACGCATTTTTAAAGGTCAGCGGAATTCCGAGAACAATGGAAGAGTTCCGAAGCATTTTTAAACTTCAGCGGAATTCCGAGAACAATGGAAGAGTTCCAAAGCATTTTTAAATGTCAGCAGAATGCCGAGAACAATGGAAGAGTTCCGACGCATTTTTAAACGTCAGCGGAATTCCGAGAACAATGGAAGAGATCTGAAGCATTTTTAAACTTCAGCGGAATTTTGAGAACAATGGAAGAGTTCCGAAGCATTTTTAAACATCAGCAGAATTCCGAGAACAATGGAAGAGTTCCGAAGCATTTTTAAACTTCAGCGGAATTCCGAGAAAAATGGAAGAGTTCCGAAGCATTTTTAAACGTCAGCGGAATTCTCAGAACAATGGAAGTGTTCCGAAGCATTTTTAATCTTCAGCAGAATTCCGAGAACAATGGAAGAGTTCCGAAGCATTTTTAAACGTCAGCGGAATGCCGAGAACAATGGAAGAGTTCCGACGCATTTTTAAAGGTCAGCGGAATTCCGAGAACAATGTATGAGATCTGAAGCATTTTTAAACTTCAGCGGAATTTCGAGAGCAATGGAAGAGTTCCGAAGCATTTTTAAACATCTGCGGAATTCTGAGAACAATGGAAGAGTTGCAAAGAATTTTTAACTTCAGCAGAATTCCGAGAACAATGGAAGAGTTCCGAAGCATTTTTAAACTTCAGCAGAATTCCGAGAACAATGGAGGCGTTCCGAAGCATTTTTAAACGTCAGCGGAATTCTCAGAACAATGGAAGAGTTCCGAAGCATTTTTAAACGTCAGCGGAATGCCGAGCAAAATGGAAGAGTTCCGAAGCATTTTTAAACTGCAGCGGAATTCCTAGAACAATGGAAGAGTTCTGATGCATTTTTAAACTGCAGCGGAATTCCTAGAACAATGGAAGGGTTCCGAAGCATTTTTAAACTTCAACGGAATTCCGAGAAAAATGGAAGAGTTCCGAATCATTTTTAAACGTCAGCGGAATGCCAAGAACAATGGAAGAGTTCCGACGCATTTTTAAACGTCAGCGGAATTCCGAGAACAATGGAAGAGTTCCGAAGCATTTTTAAACTTCAGCGGAATTCCGAGAACAATGGAAGAGTTCCGAAGCATTTTTAAATGTCAGCGGAATGCCGAGAACAATGGAGGAGTTCCGACGCATTTTTAAACGTCAGCGGAATTCCGAGAACAATGGAAGAGTTCCGAAGCATTTTTAAATGTCAGCGGAATGCCGAGAACAATGGAAGAGTTCCGACGCATTTTTAAACGTCAACGGAATTCCGAGAACAATGGAAGAGTTCCGAAGCATTTTTAAACGTCAGCGGAATGCCGAGAAAAATGGAAGAGTTCCGAAGCATTTTTAAACTTCAGCGGAATTCCGAGAACAGTGGAAGAGTTCCGAAGCATTTTTAAACATCAGCGGAATTCCGAGAACAAAGGAAGAGTTCCGAAGCATTTTTGATCTTCAGCGGAATTCCGAGAACAATGGAAGAGTTCCGAAGCATTTTTAAACGTCAGCGGAATGCCGAGAACAATGGAAGAGTTCCGAAGCATTTTTAAATGTCAGCGGAATGCCGAGAACAATGGAAGAGTTCCGACGCATTTTTAGACGTCAACGGAATTCCGAGAACAATGGAAGAGTTCCGAAGCATTTTTAAACTTCAGCAGAATTCCGAGAAAAATGGAAGAGTTCCGAAGGATTTTTAAACATTAGCGGAATTCTGAGAACAATGGAAGAGTTCCAAAGCATTTTTTGCTTCAGTAGAATTCCGAGAACAATGGAAGAGTTCCGAAGCATTTTTAAACGTCAGCGGAATTCTGAGAACAATAGAAGAGTTCCGAAGCATTTTTAAACGTCAGCGGAATTCCGAGAACAATGGAAGACTTCTGAAGCATTTTTAAACTTCAGCGGAATTCCTAGAACAATGGTAGAGTTCCGAAGCATTTTTAAACTTCAGCGGAATTCCGAGAAAAATGGAAGAGTTACGAAGCATTTTTAAACTTCAGCGGAACTCCGAGAAAAATGGAAGAGTTCCGAAGCATTTTTAAACATCAGCGGAACTCAGAGAAAAATGGAAGAGTTCCGAAGCATTTTTAAATGGCAGCAGAATTCCAAGAACAATGGAAGAGTTCCGAAGCACTTTTAAACTTCAGCGGAATTCTGAGAACAATGGAAGAGTTCCGAAGCATTTTTAAACATCAGCGTAATTCCGAGAACAATGGTACAGTTCTGAAGCATTTTTAAACGTCAGCGGAATTCCGAGAACAATGGAAGAGTACCGAATCATTTTTAAACATCAGCGGAATTCCGAGAACAAAGGAAGAGTTCCGAAGCATTTTTAAATGTCAGCAGAATTCCGAGAACAATGGAAGAGTCACAAAGGATTTTTTAACGTCAGCGGAATTCCGAGAACAATTTAAGAGTTCCGAAGCAATTTTAAATGTCAGCAGAATACTGAGAACAGTGGAAGAGTTCCGAAGCATTTTTAACTTCAGCAGAATTCCGAGAACAATGGAAGAGTTCCGAAGCATTTTTAAACATCAACGGAACTCCGAGAAAAATGGAAGAGTTGCGAAGCATTTTTAAACTTCAGCGGAACTTCGAGAACATAGGAAGACTTCCGAAGCATTTTTAAACGTCAGCGGAATTCTGAGAAAAATGTAAGAGTTCCGAAGCATTTTTAAACATCAGCGGAATTCTGAGAACAATGGAAGTGTTCTGAAGCATTTTTAAACTTCAGCGGAATATCGAGAACATAGGAAGACTTCCTAAGCATTTTTAAACGTCAGCGGAATTCCGAGAACAATGGTAAAGTTCCGAAGCATTTTTAAACTTCAGCAGAATTCCGAGAAAAATGGACGAGTTCCGAAGCATTTTTAAACTTCAGCGATATTCCGAGAACAATGGAAGAGTTCCCAAGCATTTTTAGCTTCAGCAGAATTCCGAGAACATTGGAAGAGTTCCGAAGCATTTTTAAACGTCAGCGGAATTCTGAGAACAATAGAAGAGTTCCGAAGCATTTTTAAACGTCAGCGGAATTCCGAGAACAATGGAAGACTTATGAAGCATTTTTAAACTTCAGCGGAATTTCTAGAACAATGGAAGTGTTCCGAAGCATTTTAAAACTTCAGCAGAATTCCGAGAACAATGGAAGAGTTCCGAAACATTTTTAAATTTCAGCAGAATTCCGAGTGCAATGGAAGAGTTCCGAAGCATTTTTAAACTTCAGCGGAACTCCGAGAAAAATGGAAGAGTTCCGAAGCATTTTTAAACATCAGCGGAACTCTGAGAAAAATGGAAGAGTTCCGAAGCATTTTTAAACTTTAGCGGAATTCCGAGAACAATGGAAGAGTTTCAAAGCATTTTTAAATGGCAGCAGAATTCCGAGAACAATGGAAGAGTTCCGAAGCACTTTTAAACTTCAGCGGAATTCCGAGAACAATGGTACAGTTCTGAAGCATTTTTAAACGTCAGCGGAATTCCGAGAACAATGGAAGAGTACCGAATCATTTTTAAACGTCAGCAGAATTCCGAGAACAATGGAAGAGTACTGAATCATTTTTAAACATCAGCGGAATTCCGAGAACAAAGGAAGAGTTCCGAAGCATTTTTAAATGTCAGCAGAATTCCGAGAACAATGGAAGAGTCACACAGGATTTTTTAACGTCAGCGGAATTCCGAGAACAATTTAAGAGTTCCGAAGCAATTTTAAATGTCAGCAGAATTCTGAGAACAGTAGAAGAGTTCCGAAGCATTTTTAACTTCAGCAGAATTCTGAGAACAATGGAAGAGTTCCGAAGCACTTTTAAACTTCAGCGGAATTCCGAGAAAAATGGAAGAGTTCCGAAGCATTTTTAAACTTCAGCGGAACTCCGAGAAAAATGGAAGAGTTCCGAAGCATTTTTAAACATCAGCGGAACTCCGAGAAAAATGGAAGAGTTCCAAAGCATTTTTAAATGTCAGCAGAATTCCGAGAACAATGGAAGAGTCACAAAGGATTTTTTAACGTCAGCGGAATTCCGAGAACAATTTAAGAGTTCCGAAGCAATTTTAAATGTCAGCAGAATTCTGAGAACAGTGGAAGAGTTCCGAAGCATTTTTAACTTCAGCAGAATTCTGAGAACAATGGAAGAGTTCCGAAGCATTTTTAAACGTCAGCGGAATTCCGAGAACAATGGAAGAGTTCCGAAGCATTTTTAAACTTTAGCGGAATTCCGAGAACAATGGAAGAGTTTCAAAGCATTTTTAAATGGCAGCAGAATTCCGAGAACAATGGAAGAGTTCCGAAGCACTTTTAAACTTCAGCGGAATTCCGAGAACAATGGTACAGTTCTGAAGCATTTTTAAACGTCAGCGGAATTCCGAGAAAAATGGAAGAGTTCCGAACCATTTTTAAACATCAGCGGAATTCTGAGAACAATGGAAGTGTTCTGAAGCATTTTTAAACTTCAGCGGAATTTCGAGAACATAGGAAGACTTCCGAAGCATTTTTAAATGTCAGCGGAACTCCGAGAACAATGGTAGAGTTCCGAAGCATTTTTAAACTTCAGCGGAATTCCGAGAAAAATGGAAGAGTTCCGAAGCATTTTTAAACTTCAGCAGAATTCCGAGAAAAATGGAAGAGTTCCGAAGGATTTTTAAACATTAGCGGAATTCTGAGAACAATGGAAGAGTTCCAAAGCATTTTTTGCTTCAGTAGAATTCCGAGAACAATGGAAGAGTTCCGAAGCATTTTTAAACGTCAGCGGAATTCTGAGAACAATAGAAGAGTTCCGAAGCATTTTTAAACGTCAGCGGAATTCCGAGAACAATGGAAGACTTCTGAAGCATTTTTAAACTTCAGCGGAATTTCTAGAACAATGGAAGTGTTCCAAAGCATTTTAAAACTTCAGCAGAATTCCGAGAACAATGGAAGAGTTCCGAAACATTTTTAAACATCAGCGGAATTCCGAGAACAAAGGAAGAGTTCCGAAGCATTTTTAAATGTCAGCAGAATTCCGAGAACAATGGAAGAGTCACACAGGATTTTTTAACGTCAGCGGAATTCCGAGAACAATTTAAGAGTTCCGAAGGAATTTTAAATGTCAGCAGAATTCTGAGAACAGTGGAAGAGTTCCGAAGCATTTTTAACTTCAGCAGAATTCTGAGAACAATGGAAGAGTTCCGAAGCACTTTTAAACTTCAGCAGAATTCCGAGAAAAATGGAAGAGTTCCGAAGCATTTTTAAACTTCAGCGGAACTCCGAGAAAAATGGAAGAGTTCCGAAGCATTTTTAAACATGAGCGGAACTCCGAGAAAAATGGAAGAGTTCCAAAGCATTTTTAAATGTCAGCAGAATTCCGAGAACAATGGAAGAGTCACAAAGGATTTTTTAACGTCAGCGGAATTCCGAGAACAATGGTAGAGTTCCGAAGCATTTTTAAACTTCAGCGGAATTCCGAGAAAAATGGAAGAGTTCCGAAGCATTTTTAAACTTCAGCGGAATTCCGAGAAAAATGGAAGAGTTCCGAAGCATTTTTAAACTTCAGCGGTATTCCGAGAAAAATGGAAGAGTTCCGAAGCATTTTTAAACATCAGCGGAATTCTGAGAACAATGGAAGAGTTCCCAAGCATTTTTAGCTTCAGCAGAATTCCGAGAACATTGGAAGAGTTCCGAAGCATTTTTAAACGTCAGCGGAATTCTGAGAACAATAGAAGAGTTCCGAAGCATTTTTAAACGTCAGCGGAATTCCGAGAACAATGGAAGACTTATGAAGCATTTTTAAACTTCAGCGGAATTCCTAGAACAATGGAAGAGTTCCGATGCATTTTTAAACTTCAGCGGAATTTCTAGAACAATGGAAGTGTTCCGAAGCATTTTAAAACTTCAGCAGAATTCCGAGAACAATGGAAGAGTTCCGAAACATTTTTAAATGTCAGCAGAATTCCGAGAATAATAAAAGAGTTGCAAAGCATTTTTAAACTTCAGCAGAATTCCGAGTGCAATGGAAGAGTTCCGAAGCATTTTTAAACTTCAGCGGAACTCCGAGAAAAATGGAAGAGTTCCGAAGCATTTTTAAACATCAGCGGAACTCTGAGAAAAATGGAAGAGTTCCGAAGCATTTTTAAACTTTAGCGGAATTCCGAGAACAATGGAAGAGTTTCAAAGCATTTTTAAATGGCAGCAGAATTCCGAGAACAATGGAAGAGTTCCGAAGCACTTTTAAACTTCAGCGGAATTCCGAGAACAATGGTACAGTTCTGAAGCATTTTTAAACGTCAGCGGAATTCCGAGAACAATGGAAGAGTACCGAATCATTTTTAAACGTCAGCAGAATTCCGAGAACAATGGAAGAGTACCGAATCATTTTTAAACATCAGCGGAATTCCGAGAACAAAGGAAGAGTTCCGAAGCATTTTTAAATGTCAGCAGAATTCCGAGAACAATGGAAGAGTCACACAGGATTTTTTAACGTCAGCGGAATTCCGAGAACAATTTAAGAGTTCCGAAGGAATTTTAAATGTCAGCAGAATTCTGAGAACAGTGGAAGAGTTCCGAAGCATTTTTAACTTCAGCAGAATTCTGAGAACAATGGAAGAGTTCCGAAGCACTTTTAAACTTCAGCAGAATTCCGAGAAAAATGGAAGAGTTCCGAAGCATTTTTAAACTTCAGCGGAACTCCGAGAAAAATGGAAGAGTTCCGAAGCATTTTTAAACATCAGCGGAACTCCGAGAAAAATGGAAGAGTTCCAAAGCATTTTTAAATGTCAGCAGAATTCCGAGAACAATGGAAGAGTCACAAAGGATTTTTTAACGTCAGCGGAATTCCGAGAACAATTTAAGAGTTCCGAAGCAATTTTAAATGTCAGCAGAATTCTGAGAACAGTGGAAGAGTTCCGAAGCATTTTTAACTTCAGCAGAATTCTGAGAACAATGGAAGAGTTCCGAAGCATTTTTAAACGTCAGCGGAATTCCGAGAACAATGGAAGAGTTCCGAAGCATTTTTAAACTTCAACGGAACTCCGAGAAAAATGGAAGAGTTCCGAAGCATTTTTAAACATCAGCGGAACTCAGAGAAAAATGGAAGAGTTCCGAAGCATTTTTAAACTTCAGCGGAACTTCGAGAACATAGGAAGACTTCTGAAGCATTTTTAAACGTCAGCGGAATTCTGAGAAAAATGGAAGAGTACCGAAGCATTTTTAAACATCAGCGGAATTCTGAGAACAATGGAAGTGTTCTGAAACATTTTTAAACTTCAGCGGAATTTCGAGAACATAGGAAGACTTCCGAAGCATTTTTAAATGTCAGCGGAACTCCAAGAACAATGGTAGAGTTCCGAAGCATTTTTAAACTTCAGCGGAATTCCGAGAAAAATGGAAGAGTTCCGAAGCATTTTTAAACTTCAGCAGAATTCCGAGAAAAATGGAAGAGTTCCGAAGGATTTTTAAACATTAGCGGAATTCTGAGAACAATGGAAGAGTTCCAAAGCATTTTTTGCTTCAGTAGAATTCCGAGAACAATGGAAGAGTTCCGAAGCATTTTTAAACGTCAGCGGAATTCTGAGAAAAATGGAAGAGTTCCGAAGCATTTTTAAACTTTAGCGGAATTCCGAGAACAATGGAAGAGTTTCAAAGCATTTTTAAATGGCAGCAGAATTCCGAGAACAATGGAAGAGTTCCGAAGCATTTTTTGCTTCAGTAGAATTCCGAGAACAATGGAAGAGTTCCGAAGCATTTTTAAATGTCAGCGGAATTCTGAGAACAATAGAAGAGTTCCGAAGCATTTTTAAACGTCAGCGGAATTCCGAGAACAATGGAAGACTTCTGAAGCATTTTTAAACTTCAGCGGAATTTCTAGAACAATGGAAGTGTTCCAAAGCATTTTAAAACTTCAGCAGAATTCCGAGAACAATGGAAGAGTTCCGAAACATTTTTAAATGTCAGCAGAATTCCGAGAACAATGGAAGAGTCACAAAGGATTTTTTAACGTCAGCGGAATTCCGAGAACAATTTAAGAGTTCCGAAGCAATTTTAAATGTCAGCACAATTCTGAGAACAGTGGAAGAGTTGCGAAGCATTTTTAACTTCAGCAGAATTCCGAGAACAATGGAAGAGTTCCGAAGCATTTTTAAACGTCAGCGGAATTCCGAGAACAATGGTAGAGTTCCGAAGCATTTTTAAACTTCAGCGGAATTCCGAGAAAAATGGAAGAGTTCCGAAGAATTTTTAAACTTCAGCGGAACTCCGAGAAAAATGGAAGAGTTCCGAAGCATTTTTAAACATCAGCGGAACTCAGAGAAAAATGGAAGAGTTCCGAAGCATTTTTAAACTTCAGCAGAACTTCGAGAACATAGGAAGACTTCCGAAGCATTTTTAAACGTCAGCGGAATTCTGAGAAAAATGGAAGAGTTCCGAAGCATTTTTAAACATCAGCGGAATTCTGAGAACAATGGAAGTGTTCTGAAGCATTTTTAAACTTCAGCGGAATTTCGAGAACATAGGAAGACTTCCGAAGCATTTTTAAACTTCAGCGGAACTCCGCGAAAAATGGAAGAGTTCCGAAGCATTTTTAAACATCAGCGGAACTCCGAGAAAAATGGAAGAGTTCCAAAGCATTTTTAAATGTCAGCAGAATTCCGAGAACAATGGAAGAGTCACAAAGGATTTTTTAACGTCAGCGGAATTCCGAGAACAATTTAAGAGTTCCCAAGCAATTTTAAATGTCAGCAGAATTCTGAGAACAGTGGAAGAGTTCCGAAGCATTTTTAACTTCAGCAGAATTCTGAGAACAATGGAAGAGTTCCGAAGCATTTTTAAACGTCAGCGGAATTCCGAGAACAATGGAAGAGTTCCGAAGCATTTTTAAACTTCAGCGGAACTCCGAGAAAAATGGAAGAGTTCCGAAGCATTTTTAAACATCAGCGGAACTCCGAGAAAAATGGAAGAGTTCCGAAGCATTTTTAAACTTCAGCGGAACTTCGAGAACATAGGAAGACTTCTGAAGCATTTTTAAACGTCAGCGGATTTCTGAGAAAAATGGAAGAGTACCGAAGCATTTTTAAACATCAGCGGAATTCTGAGAACAATGGAAGTGTTCTGAAGCATTTTTAAACTTCAGCGGAATTTCGAGAACATAGGAAGACTTCCGAAGCATTTTTAAATGTCAGCGGAACTCCGAGAACAATGGTAGAGTTCCGAAGCATTTTTAAACTTCAGCGGAATTCCAAGAAAAATGGAAGAGTTCCGAAGGATTTTTAAACATTAGCGGAATTCTGAGAACAATGGAAGAGTTCCAAAGCATTTTTTGCTTCAGTAGAATTCCGAGAACAATGGAAGAGTACCGAAGCATTTTTAAACGTCAGCGGAATTCTGAGAACAATAGAAGAGTTCCGAAGCATTTTTAAACGTCAGCGGAATTCTGAGAACAATAGAAGAGTTCCGAAGCATTTTTAAACGTCAGCGGAATTCCGAGAACAATGGAAGACTTCTGAAGCATTTTTAAACTTCAGCGGAATTCCTAGAACAATGGTAGAGTTCCGAAGCATTTTTAAACTTCAGCGGAATTCCGAGAAAAATGGAAGAGTTCCGAAGCATTTTTAAACTTCAGCGGAACTCCGAGAAAAATGGAAGAGTTCCGAAGCATTTTTAAACATCAGCGGAACTCAGAGAAAAATGGAAGAGTTCCGAAGCATTTTTAAACTTCAGCGGAACTTCGAGAACATAGGAAGACTTCCGAAGCATTTTTAAACTTTAGCGGAATTCCGAGAAAAATGGAAGAGTTACGAAGCATTTTTAAACTTCAGCGGAACTCCGAGAAAAATGGAAGAGTTCCGAAGCATTTTTAAACATCAGCGGAACTCAGAGAAAAATGGAAGAGTTCCGAAGCATTTTTAAACTTCAGCGGAACTTCGAGAACATAGGAAGACTTCCGAAGCATTTTTAAACTTTAGCGGAATTCCGAGAAAAATGGAAGAGTTACGAAGCATTTTTAAACTTCAGCGGAATTCCGAGAAAAATGGAAGAGTTCCGAAGCATTTTTAAACATCAGCGTAATTCCGAGAACAATGGTACAGTTCTGAAGCATTTTTAAACGTCAGCGGAATTCCGAGAACAATGGAAGAGTACCGAATCATTTTTAAACATCAGCGGAATTCCGAGAACAAAGGAAGAGTTCCGAAGCATTTTTAAATGTCAGCAGAATTCCGAGAACAATGGAAGAGTCACAAAGGATTTTTTAACGTCAGCGGAATTCCGAGAACAATTTAAGAGTTCCGAAGCAATTTTAAATGTCAGCAGAATACTGAGAACAGTGGAAGAGTTCCGAAGCATTTTTAACTTCAGCAGAATTCCGAGAACAATGGAAGAGTTCCGAAGCATTTTTAAACGTCAGCGGAATTCCGAGAACAATGGTAGAGTTCCGAAGCATTTTTAAACATCAACGGAACTCCGAGAAAAATGGAAGAGTTGCGAAGCATTTTTAAACTTCAGCGGAACTTCGAGAACATAGGAAGACTTCCGAAGCATTTTTAGCTTCAGCAGAATTCCGAGAACATTGGAAGAGTTCCGAAGCATTTTTAAACGTCAGCGGAATTCTGAGAACAATAGAAGAGTTCCGAAGCATTTTTAAACGTCAGCGGAATTCCGAGAACAATGGAAGACTTATGAAGCATTTTTAAACTTCAGCGGAATTCCTAGAACAATGGAAGAGTTCCGAAACATTTTTAAATGTCAGCAGAATTCCGAGAACAATGGAAGAGTCACAAAGGATTTTTTAACGTCAGCGGAATTCCGAGAACAATTTAAGAGTTCCGAAGCAATTTTAAATGTCAGCACAATTCTGAGAACAGTGGAAGAGTTGCGAAGCATTTTTAACTTCAGCAGAATTCCGAGAACAATGGAAGAGTTCCGAAGCATTTTTAAACGTCAGCGGAATTCCGAGAACAATGGTAGAGTTCCGAAGCATTTTTAAACTTCAGCGGAATTCCGAGAAAAATGGAAGAGTTCCGAAGAATTTTTAAACTTCAGCGGAACTCCGAGAAAAATGGAAGAGCTCCGAAGCATTTTTAAACATCAGCGGAACTCAGAGAAAAATGGAAGAGTTCCGAAGCATTTTTAAACTTCAGCAGAACTTCGAGAACATAGGAAGACTTCCGAAGCATTTTTAAACGTCAGCGGAATTCTGAGAAAAATGGAAGAGTTCCGAAGCATTTTTAAACATCAGCGGAATTCTGAGAACAATGGAAGTGTTCTGAAGCATTTTTAAACTTCAGCGGAATTTCGAGAACATAGGAAGACTTCCGAAGCATTTTTAAACTTCAGCGGAACTCCGCGAAAAATGGAAGAGTTCCGAAGCATTTTTAAACATCAGCGGAACTCCGAGAAAAATGGAAGAGTTCCAAAGCATTTTTAAATGTCAGCAGAATTCCGAGAACAATGGAAGAGTCACAAAGGATTTTTTAACGTCAGCGGAATTCCGAGAACAATTTAAGAGTTCCCAAGCAATTTTAAATGTCAGCAGAATTCTGAGAACAGTGGAAGAGTTCCGAAGCATTTTTAACTTCAGCAGAATTCTGAGAACAATGGAAGAGTTCCGAAGCATTTTTAAACGTCAGCGGAATTCCGAGAACAATGGAAGAGTTCCGAAGCATTTTTAAACTTCAGCGGAACTCCGAGAAAAATGGAAGAGTTCCGAAGCATTTTTAAACATCAGCGGAACTCCGAGAAAAATGGAAGAGTTCCGAAGCATTTTTAAACTTCAGCGGAACTTTGAGAACATAGGAAGACTTCTGAAGCATTTTTAAACGTCAGCGGAATTCCGAGAAAAATGGAAGAGTTACGAAGCATTTTTAAACTTCAGCGGAATTCCGAGAAAAATGGAAGAGTTCCGAAGCATTTTTAAACTTTAGCGGAATTCCGAGAACAATGGAAGAGTTTCAAAGCATTTTTAAATGGCAGCAGAATTCCAAGAACAATGGAAGAGTTCCGAAGCACTTTTAAACTTCAGCGGAATTCTGAGAACAATGGAAGAGTTCCGAAGCATTTTTAAACATCAGCGTAATTCCGAGAACAATGGTACAGTTCTGAAGCATTTTTAAACGTCAGCGGAATTCCGAGAACAATGGAAGAGTACCGAATCATTTTTAAACATCAGCGGAATTCCGAGAACAAAGGAAGAGTTCCGAAGCATTTTTAAATGTCAGCAGAATTCCGAGAACAATGGAAGAGTCACAAAGGATTTTTTAACGTCAGCGGAATTCCGAGAACAATTTAAGAGTTCCGAAGCAATTTTAAATGTCAGCAGAATACTGAGAACAGTGGAAGAGTTCCGAAGCATTTTTAACTTCAGCAGAATTCCGAGAACAATGGAAGAGTTCCGAAGCATTTTTAAACGTCAGCGGAATTCCGAGAACAATGGTAGAGTTCCGAAGCATTTTTAAACATCAACGGAACTCCGAGAAAAATGGAAGAGTTGCGAAGCATTTTTAAACTTCAGCGGAACTTCGAGAACATAGGAAGACTTCCGAAGCATTTTTAGCTTCAGCAGAATTCCGAGAACATTGGAAGAGTTCCGAAGCATTTTTAAACGTCAGCGGAATTCTGAGAACAATAGAAGAGTTCCGAAGCATTTTTAAACGTCAGCGGAATTCCGAGAACAATGGAAGACTTATGAAGCATTTTTAAACTTCAGCGGAATTCCTAGAACAATGGAAGAGTTCCGATGCATTTTTAAACTTCAGCGGAATTTCTAGAACAATGGAAGTGTTCCGAAGCATTTTAAAACTTCAGCAGAATTCCGAGAACAATGGAAGAGTTCCGAAACATTTTTAAATGTCAGCAGAATTCCGAGAATAATAAAAGAGTTGCAAAGCATTTTTAAACTTCAGCAGAATTCCGAGTGCAATGGAAGAGTTCCGAAGCATTTTTAAACGGCAGCGGAATTCCGAGAACAATGGAAGAGTTCCGAAGCATTTTTAAACATCAGCGGAATTCCGAGAACAAAGGAAGAGTTCCGAAGCATTTTTGATCTTCAGCGGAATTCCGAGAACAATGGAAGAGTTCCGAAGCATTTTTAAACGTCAGCGGAATGCCGAGAACAATGGAAGAGTTCCGAAGCATTTTTAAATGTCAGCGGAATGCCGAGAACAATGGAAGAGTTCCGACGCATTTTTAGACGTCAACCGAATTCCGAGAACAATGGAAGAGTTCCGAAGCATTTTTAAACGTCAGCGGAATGCCGAGAAAAATGGAAGAGTTCCGAAGCATTTTTAAACTTCAGCAGAATTCCGAGAACAGTGGAAGAGTTCCGAAGCATTTTTAAACATCAGCGGAATTCCGAGAACAAAGGAAGAGTTCCGAAGCATTTTTGATCTTCAGCGGAATTCCGAGAACAATGGAAGAGTTCCGAAGCATTTTTAAACGTCAGCGGAATGCCGAGAACAAGGGAAGAGTTCTGACGCATTTTTAAACGTCAGCAGAATTCCGAGAACAATGGAAGAGTTCCGAAGCATTTTTAAATGTCAGCGGAATTCTGAGAACAATGGAAGAGTTCCGAAGCATTTTTAATCTTCAGCGGAATTCCGAGAACAATGGAACAGTTCCGAAGCATTTTTAACTTCAGCGGAATTCCGAGAACAATGGAAGACTTCCGAAGCATTTTTAAACTTCAGCGGAATTCCGAGAACAATGGAAGAGTTCCGAAGCATTTTTAAACTGCAGCGGTATTCCTAGAACAATGGAAGAGTTCTGATGCATTTTTAAACTGCAGCGGAATTCCTAGAACAATGGAAGAGTTCCGAAGCATTTTTAAACTTCAGCGGAATTCCGAGAAAAATGGAAGAGTTCCGAAGCATTTTTAAATGTCAGCAGAATTCTCAGAACAATGGAAGTGTTACGAAGCATTTTTAAACTTCAGCAGAATTCCGAGAACAATGGAAGAGTTCCGACGCATTTTTAAAGGTCAGCGGAATTCCGAGAACAATGGAAGAGTTCCGAAGCATTTTTAAACTTCAGCGGAATTCCGAGAACAATGGAAGAGTTCCAAAGCATTTTTAAATGTCAGCAGAATGCCGAGAACAATGGAAGAGTTCCGACGCATTTTTAAACATCAGCAGAATTCCGAGAACAATGGAAGAGTTCCGAAGCATTTTTAAACTTCAGCGGAATTCCGAGAAAAATGGAAGAGTTCCGAAGCATTTTTAAACGTCAGCGGAATTTTCAGAACAATGGAAGTGTTCCGAAGCATTTTTAAACTTCAGCAGAATTCCGAGAACAATGGAAGAGTTCCGACGCATTTTTAAAGGTCAGCGGAATTCCGAGAACAATGGAAGAGTTCCGAAGCATTTTTAAACTTCAGCGGAATTCCGAGAACAATGGAAGAGTTCCAAAGCATTTTTAAATGTCAGCAGAATGCCGAGAACAATGGAAGAGTTCCGACACATTTTTAAACGTCAGCGGAATTCCGAGAACAATGGAAGAGTTCCGAAGCATTTTTAAACGTCAGCGGAATGCCGAGAACAATGGAAGAGTTCCGACGCATTTTTAAAGGTCAGCGGAATTCCGAGAACAATGTAAGAGATCTGAAGCATTTTTAAACTTCAGCGGAATTTCGAGAGCAATGGAAGAGTTCCGAAGCATTTTTAAACTTCAGCGGAATTCCGAGAAAAATGGAAGAGTTCCGAAGAATTTTTAAACTTCAGCGGAACTCCGAGAAAAATGGAAGAGTTCCGAAGCATTTTTAAACATCAGCGGAACTCAGAGAAAAATGGAAGAGTTCCGAAGCATTTTTAAACTTCAGCAGAACTTCGAGAACATAGGAAGACTTCCGAAGCATTTTTAAACGTCAGCGGAATTCTGAGAAAAATGGAAGAGTTCCGAAGCATTTTTAAACATCAGCGGAATTCTGAGAACAATGGAAGTGTTCTGAAGCATTTTTAAACTTCAGCGGAATTTCGAGAACATAGGAAGACTTCCGAAGCATTTTTAAACTTCAGCGGAACTCCGCGAAAAATGGAAGAGTTCCGAAGCATTTTTAAACATCAGCGGAACTCCGAGAAAAATGGAAGAGTTCCAAAGCATTTTTAAATGTCAGCAGAATTCCGAGAACAATGGAAGAGTCACAAAGGATTTTTTAACGTCAGCGGAATTCCGAGAACAATTTAAGAGTTCCCAAGCAATTTTAAATGTCAGCAGAATTCTGAGAACAGTGGAAGAGTTCCGAAGCATTTTTAACTTCAGCAGAATTCTGAGAACAATGGAAGAGTTCCGAAGCATTTTTAAACGTCAGCGGAATTCCGAGAACAATGGAAGAGTTCCGAAGCATTTTTAAACTTCAGCGGAACTCCGAGAAAAATGGAAGAGTTCCGAAGCATTTTTAAACATCAGCGGAACTCCGAGAAAAATGGAAGAGTTCCGAAGCATTTTTAAACTTCAGCGGAACTTCGAGAACATAGGAAGACTTCTGAAGCATTTTTAAACGTCAGCGGATTTCTGAGAAAAATGGAAGAGTACCGAAGCATTTTTAAACATCAGCGGAATTCTGAGAACAATGGAAGTGTTCTGAAGCATTTTTAAACTTCAGCGGAATTTCGAGAACATAGGAAGACTTCCGAAGCATTTTTAAATGTCAGCGGAACTCCGAGAACAATGGTAGAGTTCCGAAGCATTTTTAAACTTCAGCGGAATTCCGAGAAAAATCGAAGAGTTCCGAAGGATTTTTAAACATTAGCGGAATTCTGAGAACAATGGAAGAGTTCCAAAGCATTTTTTGCTTCAGTAGAATTCCGAGAACAATGGAAGAGTACCGAAGCATTTTTAAACGTCAGCGGAATTCTGAGAACAATAGAAGAGTTCCGAAGCATTTTTAAACGTCAGCGGAATTCTGAGAACAATAGAAGAGTTCCGAAGCATTTTTAAACGTCAGCGGAATTCCGAGAACAATGGAAGACTTCTGAAGCATTTTTAAACTTCAGCGGAATTCCTAGAACAATGGTAGAGTTCCGAAGCATTTTTAAACTTCAGCGGAATTCCGAGAAAAATGGAAGAGTTCCGAAGCATTTTTAAACTTCAGCGGAACTCCGAGAAAAATGGAAGAGTTCCGAAGCATTTTTAAACATCAGCGGAACTCAGAGAAAAATGGAAGAGTTCCGAAGCATTTTTAAACTTCAGCGGAACTTCGAGAACATAGGAAGACTTCAGAAGCATTTTTAAACGTCAGCGGAATTCTGAGAAAAATGGAAGAGTTCCGAAGCATTTTTAAACATCAGCTGAATTCTGAGAACAATGGAAGTGTTCTGAAGCATTTTTAAACTTCAGCGGAATTTCGAGAACATAGGAAGACTTCCGAAGCATTTTTAAACTTTAGCGGAATTCCGAGAAAAATGGAAGAGTTACGAAGCATTTTTAAACTTCAGCGGAATTCCGAGAAAAATGGAAGAGTTCCGAAGCATTTTTAAACTTTAGCGGAATTCCGAGAACAATGGAAGAGTTTCAAAGCATTTTTAAATGGCAGCAGAATTCCAAGAACAATGGAAGAGTTCCGAAGCACTTTTAAACTTCAGCGGAATTCTGAGAACAATGGAAGAGTTCCGAAGCATTTTTAAACATCAGCGTAATTCCGAGAACAATGGTACAGTTCTGAAGCATTTTTAAACGTCAGCGGAATTCCGAGAACAATGGAAGAGTACCGAATCATTTTTAAACATCAGCGGAATTCCGAGAACAAAGGAAGAGTTCCGAAGCATTTTTAACTTCAGCAGAATTCCGAGAACAATGGAAGAGTTCCGAAGCATTTTTAAACGTCAGCGGAATTCCGAGAACAATGGTAGAGTTCCGAAGCATTTTTAAACATCAACGGAACTCCGAGAAAAATGGAAGAGTTGCGAAGCATTTTTAAACTTCAGCGGAACTTCGAGAACATAGGAAGACTTCCGAAGCATTTTTAGCTTCAGCAGAATTCCGAGAACATTGGAAGAGTTCCGAAGCATTTTTAAACGTCAGCGGAATTCTGAGAACAATAGAAGAGTTCCGAAGCATTTTTAAACGTCAGCGGAATTCCGAGAACAATGGAAGACTTATGAAGCATTTTTAAACTTCAGCGGAATTCCTAGAACAATGGAAGAGTTCCGAAACATTTTTAAATGTCAGCAGAATTCCGAGAACAATGGAAGAGTCACAAAGGATTTTTTAACGTCAGCGGAATTCCGAGAACAATTTAAGAGTTCCGAGGCAATTTTAAATGTCAGCACAATTCTGAGAACAGTGGAAGAGTTGCGAAGCATTTTTAACTTCAGCAGAATTCCGAGAACAATGGAAGAGTTCCGAAGCATTTTTAAACGTCAGCGGAATTCCGAGAACAATGGTAGAGTTCCGAAGCATTTTTAAACTTCAGCGGAATTCCGAGAAAAATGGAAGAGTTCCGAAGAATTTTTAAACTTCAGCGGAACTCCGAGAAAAATGGAAGAGTTCCGAAGCATTTTTAAACATCAGCGGAACTCAGAGAAAAATGGAAGAGTTCCGAAGCATTTTTAAACTTCAGCAGAACTTCGAGAACATAGGAAGACTTCCGAAGCATTTTTAAACGTCAGCGGAATTCTGAGAAAAATGGAAGAGTTCCGAAGCATTTTTAAACATCAGCGGAATTCTGAGAACAATGGAAGTGTTCTGAAGCATTTTTAAACTTCAGCGGAATTTCGAGAACATAGGAAGACTTCCGAAGCATTTTTAAACTTCAGCGGAACTCCGCGAAAAATGGAAGAGTTCCGAAGCATTTTTAAACATCAGCGGAACTCCGAGAAAAATGGAAGAGTTCCAAAGCATTTTTAAATGTCAGCAGAATTCCGAGAACAATGGAAGAGTCACAAAGGATTTTTTAACGTCAGCGGAATTCCGAGAACAATTTAAGAGTTCCCAAGCAATTTTAAATGTCAGCAGAATTCTGAGAACAGTGGAAGAGTTCCGAAGCATTTTTAACTTCAGCAGAATTCTGAGAACAATGGAAGAGTTCCGAAGCATTTTTAAACGTCAGCGGAATTCCGAGAACAATGGAAGAGTTCCGAAGCATTTTTAAACTTCAGCGGAACTCCGAGAAAAATGGAAGAGTTCCGAAGCATTTTTAAACATCAGCGGAACTCCGAGAAAAATGGAAGAGTTCCGAAGCATTTTTAAACTTCAGCGGAACTTTGAGAACATAGGAAGACTTCTGAAGCATTTTTAAACGTCAGCGGAATTCCGAGAAAAATGGAAGAGTTACGAAGCATTTTTAAACTTCAGCGGAATTCCGAGAAAAATGGAAGAGTTCCGAAGCATTTTTAAACTTTAGCGGAATTCCGAGAACAATGGAAGAGTTTCAAAGCATTTTTAAATGGCAGCAGAATTCCAAGAACAATGGAAGAGTTCCGAAGCACTTTTAAACTTCAGCGGAATTCTGAGAACAATGGAAGAGTTCCGAAGCATTTTTAAACATCAGCGTAATTCCGAGAACAATGGTACAGTTCTGAAGCATTTTTAAACGTCAGCGGAATTCCGAGAACAATGGAAGAGTACCGAATCATTTTTAAACATCAGCGGAATTCCGAGAACAAAGGAAGAGTTCCGAAGCATTTTTAAATGTCAGCAGAATTCCGAGAACAATGGAAGAGTCACAAAGGATTTTTTAACGTCAGCGGAATTCCGAGAACAATTTAAGAGTTCCGAAGCAATTTTAAATGTCAGCAGAATACTGAGAACAGTGGAAGAGTTCCGAAGCATTTTTAACTTCAGCAGAATTCCGAGAACAATGGAAGAGTTCCGAAGCATTTTTAAACGTCAGCGGAATTCCGAGAACAATGGTAGAGTTCCGAAGCATTTTTAAACATCAACGGAACTCCGAGAAAAATGGAAGAGTTGCGAAGCATTTTTAAACTTCAGCGGAACTTCGAGAACATAGGAAGACTTCCGAAGCATTTTTAGCTTCAGCAGAATTCCGAGAACATTGGAAGAGTTCCGAAGCATTTTTAAACATCAGCGGAATTCTGAGAACAATAGAAGAGTTCCGAAGCATTTTTAAACGTCAGCGGAATTCCGAGAACAATGGAAGACTTATGAAGCATTTTTAAACTTCAGCGGAATTCCTAGAACAATGGAAGAGTTCCGATGCATTTTTAAACTTCAGCGGAATTTCTAGAACAATGGAAGTGTTCCGAAGCATTTTAAAACTTCAGCAGAATTCCGAGAACAATGGAAGAGTTCCGAAACATTTTTAAATGTCAGCAGAATTCCGAGAATAATAAAAGAGTTGCAAAGCATTTTTAAACTTCAGCAGAATTCCGAGTGCAATGGAAGAGTTCCGAAGCATTTTTAAACGGCAGCGGAATTCCGAGAACAATGGAAGAGTTCCGAAGCATTTTTAAACATCAGCGTAATTCCGAGAACAAAGGAAGAGTTCCGAAGCATTTTTGATCTTCAGCGGAATTCCGAGAACAATGGAAGAGTTCCGAAGCATTTTTAAACGTCAGCGGAATGCCGAGAACAATGGAAGAGTTCCGAAGCATTTTTAAATGTCAGCGGAATGCCGAGAACAATGGAAGAGTTCCGACGCATTTTTAGACGTCAACCGAATTCCGAGAACAATGGAAGAGTTCCGAAGCATTTTTAAACGTCAGCGGAATGCCGAGAAAAATGGAAGAGTTCCGAAGCATTTTTAAACTTCAGCAGAATTCCGAGAACAGTGGAAGAGTTCCGAAGCATTTTTAAACATCAGCGGAATTCCGAGAACAAAGGAAGAGTTCCGAAGCATTTTTGATCTTCAGCGGAATTCCGAGAACAATGGAAGAGTTCCGAAGCATTTTTAAACGTCAGCGGAATGCCGAGAACAAGGGAAGAGTTCTGACGCATTTTTAAACGTCAGCAGAATTCCGAGAACAATGGAAGAGTTCCGAAGCATTTTTAAATGTCAGCGGAATTCTGAGAACAATGGAAGAGTTCCGAAGCATTTTTAATCTTCAGCGGAATTCCGAGAACAATGGAACAGTTCCGAAGCATTTTTAACTTCAGCGGAATTCCGAGAACAATGGAAGACTTCCGAAGCATTTTTAAACTTCAGCGGAATTCCGAGAACAATGGAAGAGTTCTGAAGCATTTTTAAACTGCAGCGGTATTCCTAGAACAATGGAAGAGTTCTGATGCATTTTTAAACTGCAGCGGAATTCCTAGAACAATGGAAGAGTTCCGAAGCATTTTTAAACTTCAGCGGAATTCCGAGAAAAATGGAAGAGTTCCGAAGCATTTTTAAATGTCAGCAGAATTCTCAGAACAATGGAAGTGTTACGAAGCATTTTTAAACTTCAGCAGAATTCCGAGAACAATGGAAGAGTTCCGACGCATTTTTAAAGGTCAGCGGAATTCCGAGAACAATGGAAGAGTTCCGAAGCATTTTTAAACTTCAGCGGAATTCCGAGAACAATGGAAGAGTTCCAAAGCATTTTTAAATGTCAGCAGAATGCCGAGAACAATGGAAGAGTTCCGACGCATTTTTAAACATCAGCAGAATTCCGAGAACAATGGAAGAGTTCCGAAGCATTTTTAAACTTCAGCGGAATTCCGAGAAAAATGGAAGAGTTCCGAAGCATTTTTAAACGTCAGCGGAATTTTCAGAACAATGGAAGTGTTCCGAAGCATTTTTAAACTTCAGCAGAATTCCGAGAACAATGGAAGAGTTCCGACGCATTTTTAAAGGTCAGCGGAATTCCGAGAACAATGGAAGAGTTCCGAAGCATTTTTAAACTTCAGCGGAATTCCGAGAACAATGGAAGAGTTCCAAAGCATTTTTAAATGTCAGCAGAATGCCGAGAACAATGGAAGAGTTCCGACGCATTTTTAAACGTCAGCGGAATTCCGAGAACAATGGAAGAGATCTGAAGCATTTTTAAACTTCAGCGGAATTTTGAGAACAATGGAAGAGTTCCGAAGCATTTTTAAACATCAGCAGAATTCCGAGAACAATGGAAGAGTTCCGAAGCATTTTTAAACTTCAGCGGAATTCCGAGAAAAATGGAAGAGTTCCGAAGCATTTTTAAACGTCAGCGGAATTCTCAGAACAATGGAAGTGTTCCGAAGCATTTTTAATCTTCAGCAGAATTCCGAGAACAATGGAAGAGTTCCGAAGCATTTTTAAACGTCAGCGGAATGCCGAGAACAATGGAAGAGTTCCGACGCATTTTTAAAGGTCAGCGGAATTCCGAGAACAATGTAAGAGATCTGAAGCATTTTTAAACTTCAGCGGAATTTCGAGAGCAATGGAAGAGTTCCGAAGCATTTTTAAACTTCAGCAGAATTCCGAGAACAATGGAGGCGTTCCGAAGCATTTTTAAACGTCAGCGGAATTCTCAGAACAATGGAAGAGTTCCGAAGCATTTTTAAACGTCAGCGGAATGCCGAGAAAAATGGAAGAGTTCCGAAGCATTTTTAAACTGCAGCGGAATTCCTAGAACAATGGAAGAGTTCTGATGCATTTTTAAACTGCAGCGGAATTCCTAGAACAATGGAAGGGTTCCGAAGCATTTTTAAACTTCAACGGAATTCCGAGAAAAATGGAAGAGTTCCGAAGCATTTTTAAACGTCAGCGGAATGCCAAGAACAATGGAAGAGTTCCGACGCATTTTTAAACGTCAGCGGAATTCCGAGAACAATGGAAGAGTTCCGAAGCATTTTTAAACGTCAGCGGAATGCCGAGAAAAATGGAAGAGTTCCGAAGCATTTTTAAACTTCAGCGGAATTCCGAGAACAGTGGAAGAGTTCCGAAGCATTTTTAAACGTCAGCGGAATGCCGAGAAAAATGGAAGAGTTCCGAAGCATTTTTAAACTTCAGCGGAATTCCGAGAACAGTGGAAGAGTTCCGAAGCATTTTTAAACATCAGCGGAATTCCGAGAACAAAGGAAGAGTTCCGAAGCATTTTTGATCTTCAGCGGAATTCCGAGAACAATGGAAGAGTTCCGAAGCATTTTTAAACGTCAGCGAAATGCCGAGAACAATGGAAGAGTTCCGAAGCATTTTTAAATGTCAGCGGAATGCCGAGAACAATGGAAGAGTTCCGACGCATTTTTAGACGTCAACGGAATTCCGAGAACAATGGAAGAGTTCCGAAGCATTTTTAAACGTCAGCGGAATGCCGAGAAAAATGGAAGAGTTCCGAAGCATTTTTAAACTTCAGCAGAATTCCGAGAACAGTGGAAGAGTTCCGAAGCATTTTTAAACATCAGCGGAATTCCGAGAACAAAGGAAGAGTTCCGAAGCATTTTTGATCTTCAGCGGAATTCCGAGAAAAATGGAAGAGTTCCGAAGCATTTTTAAACTTCAGCGGAACTCCGAGAAAAATGGAAGAGTTCCGAAGCATTTTTAAACATGAGCGGAACTCCGAGAAAAATGGAAGAGTTCCAAAGCATTTTTAAATGTCAGCAGAATTCCGAGAACAATGGAAGAGTCACAAAGGATTTTTTAACGTCAGCGGAATTCCGAGAACAATGGTAGAGTTCCGAAGCATTTTTAAACTTCAGCGGAATTCCGAGAAAAATGGAAGAGTTCCGAAGCATTTTTAAACTTCAGCGGAATTCCGAGAAAAATGGAAGAGTTCCGAAGCATTTTTAAACTTCAGCGGTATTCCAAGAAAAATGGAAGAGTTCCGAAGCATTTTTAAACATCAGCGGAATTCTGAGAACAATGGAAGAGTTCCCAAGCATTTTTAGCTTCAGCAGAATTCCGAGAACATTGGAAGAGTTCCGAAGCATTTTTAAACGTCAGCGGAATTCTGAGAACAATAGAAGAGTTCCGAAGCATTTTTAAACGTCAGCGGAATTCCGAGAACAATGGAAGACTTATGAAGCATTTTTAAACTTCAGCGGAATTCCTAGAACAATGGAAGAGTTCCAATGCATTTTTAAACTTCAGCGGAATTTCTAGAACAATGGAAGTGTTCCGAAGCATTTTAAAACTTCAGCAGAATTCCGAGAACAATGGAAGAGTTCCGAAACATTTTTAAATGTCAGCAGAATTCCGAGAATAATAAAAGAGTTGCAAAGCATTTTTAAACTTCAGCAGAATTCCGAGTGCAATGGAAGAGTTCCGAAGCATTTTTAAACTTCAGCGGAACTCCGAGAAAAATGGAAGAGTTCCGAAGCATTTTTAAACATCAGCGGAACTCTGAGAAAAATGGAAGAGTTCCGAAGCATTTTTAAACTTTAGCGGAATTCCGAGAACAATGGAAGAGTTTCAAAGCATTTTTAAATGGCAGCAGAATTCCGAGAACAATGGAAGAGTTCCGAAGCACTTTTAAACTTCAGCGGAATTCCGAGAACAATGGTACAGTTCTGAAGCATTTTTAAACGTCAGCGGAATTCCGAGAACAATGGAAGAGTACCGAATCATTTTTAAACGTCAGCAGAATTCCGAGAACAATGGAAGAGTACCGAATCATTTTTAAACATCAGCGGAATTCCGAGAACAAAGGAAGAGTTCCGAAGCATTTTTAAATGTCAGCAGAATTCCGAGAACAATGGAAGAGTCACACAGGATTTTTTAACGTCAGCGGAATTCCGAGAACAATTTAAGAGTTCCGAAGGAATTTTAAATGTCAGCAGAATTCTGAGAACAGTGGAAGAGTTCCGAAGCATTTTTAACTTCAGCAGAATTCTGAGAACAATGGAAGAGTTCCGAAGCACTTTTAAACTTCAGCAGAATTCCGAGAAAAATGGAAGAGTTCCGAAGCATTTTTAAACTTCAGCGGAACTCCGAGAAAAATGGAAGAGTTCCGAAGCATTTTTAAACATCAGCGGAACTCCGAGAAAAATGGAAGAGTTCCAAAGCATTTTTAAATGTCAGCAGAATTCCGAGAACAATGGAAGAGTCACAAAGGATTTTTTAACGTCAGCGGAATTCCGAGAACAATTTAAGAGTTCCGAAGCAATTTTAAATGTCAGCAGAATTCTGAGAACAGTGGAAGAGTTCCGAAGCATTTTTAACTTCAGCAGAATTCTGAGAACAATGGAAGAGTTCCGAAGCATTTTTAAACGTCAGCGGAATTCCGAGAACAATGGAAGAGTTCCGAAGCATTTTTAAACTTCAACGGAACTCCGAGAAAAATGGAAGAGTTCCGAAGCATTTTTAAACATCAGCGGAACTCAGAGAAAAATGGAAGAGTTCCGAAGCATTTTTAAACTTCAGCGGAACTTCGAGAACATAGGAAGACTTCTGAAGCATTTTTAAACGTCAGCGGAATTCTGAGAAAAATGGAAGAGTACCGAAGCATTTTTAAACATCAGCGGAATTCTGAGAACAATGGAAGTGTTCTGAAGCATTTTTAAACTTCAGCGGAATTTCGAGAACATAGGAAGACTTCCGAAGCATTTTTAAATGTCAGCGGAACTCCAAGAACAATGGTAGAGTTCCGAAGCATTTTTAAACTTCAGCGGAATTCCTAGAAAAATGGAAGAGTTCCGAAGCATTTTTAAACTTCAGCAGAATTCCGAGAAAAATGGAAGAGTTCCGAAGGATTTTTAAACATTAGCGGAATTCTGAGAACAATGGAAGAGTTCCAAAGCATTTTTTGCTTCAGTAGAATTCCGAGAACAATGGAAGAGTTCCGAAGCATTTTTAAACGTCAGCGGAATTCTGAGAAAAATGGAAGAGTTCCGAAGCATTTTTAAACTTTAGTGGAATTCCGAGAACAATGGAAGAGTTTCAAAGCATTTTTAAATGGCAGCAGAATTCCGAGAACAATGGAAGAGTTCCGAAGCATTTTTTGCTTCAGTAGAATTCCGAGAACAATGGAAGAGTTCCGAAGCATTTTTAAACGTCAGCGGAATTCTGAGAACAATAGAAGAGTTCCGAAGCATTTTTAAACGTCAGCGGAATTCCGAGAACAATGGAAGACTTCTGAAGCATTTTTAAACTTCAGCGGAATTTCTAGAACAATGGAAGTGTTCCAAAGCATTTTAAAACTTCAGCAGAATTCCGAGAACAATGGAAGAGTTCCGAAACATTTTTAAATGTCAGCAGAATTCCGAGAACAATGGAAGAGTCACAAAGGATTTTTTAACGTCAGCGGAATTTCGAGAACAATTTAAGAGTTCCGAAGCAATTTTAAATGTCAGCACAATTCTGAGAACAGTGGAAGAGTTGCGAAGCATTTTTAACTTCAGCAGAATTCTGAGAACAATGGAAGAGTTCCGAAGCATTTTTAAACGTCAGCGGAATGCCGAGAACAATGGAAGAGTTCCGAAGCATTTTTAAATGTCAGCGGAATGCCGAGAACAATGGAAGAGTTCCGACGCATTTTTAGACGTCAACCGAATTCCGAGAACAATGGAAGAGTTCCGAAGCATTTTTAAACGTCAGCGGAATGCCGAGAAAAATGGAAGAGTTCCGAAGCATTTTTAAACTTCAGCAGAATTCCGAGAACAGTGGAAGAGTTCCGAAGCATTTTTAAACATCAGCGGAATTCCGAGAACAAAGGAAGAGTTCCGAAGCATTTTTGATCTTCAGCGGAATTCCGAGAACAATGGAAGAGTTCCGAAGCATTTTTAAACGTCAGCGGAATGCCGAGAACAAGGGAAGAGTTCTGACGCATTTTTAAACGTCAGCAGAATTCCGAGAACAATGGAAGAGTTCCGAAGCATTTTTAAATGTCAGCGGAATTCTGAGAACAATGGAAGAGTTCCGAAGCATTTTTAATCTTCAGCGGAATTCCGAGAACAATGGAACAGTTCCGAAGCATTTTTAACTTCAGCGGAATTCCGAGAACAATGGAAGACTTCCGAAGCATTTTTAAACTTCAGCGGAATTCCGAGAACAATGGAAGAGTTCCGAAGCATTTTTAAACTGCAGCGGTATTCCTAGAACAATGGAAGAGTTCTGATGCATTTTTAAACTGCAGCGGAATTCCTAGAACAATGGAAGAGTTCCGAAGCATTTTTAAACTTCAGCGGAATTCCGAGAAAAATGGAAGAGTTCCGAAGCATTTTTAAATGTCAGCAGAATTCTCAGAACAACGGAAGTGTTACGAAGCATTTTTAAACTTCAGCAGAATTCCGAGAACAATGGAAGAGTTCCGACGCATTTTTAAAGGTCAGCGGAATTCCGAGAACAATGGAAGAGTTCCGAAGCATTTTTAAACTTCAGCGGAATTCCGAGAACAATGGAAGAGTTCCAAAGCATTTTTAAATGTCAGCAGAATGCCGAGAACAATGGAAGAGTTCCGACGCATTTTTAAACATCAGCAGAATTCCGAGAACAATGGAAGAGTTCCGAAGCATTTTTAAACTTCAGCGGAATTCCGAGAAAAATGGAAGAGTTCCGAAGCATTTTTAAACGTCAGCGGAATTTTCAGAACAATGGAAGTGTTCCGAAGCATTTTTAAACTTCAGCAGAATTCCGAGAACAATGGAAGAGTTCCGACGCATTTTTAAAGGTCAGCGGAATTCCGAGAACAATGGAAGAGTTCCGAAGCATTTTTAAACTTCAGCGGAATTCCGAGAACAATGGAAGAGTTCCAAAGCATTTTTAAATGTCAGCAGAATGCCGAGAACAATGGAAGAGTTCCGACGCATTTTTAAACGTCAGCGGAATTCCGAGAACAATGGAAGAGATCTGAAGCATTTTTAAACTTCAGCGGAATTTTGAGAACAATGGAAGAGTTCCGAAGCATTTTTAAACATCAGCAGAATTCCGAGAACAATGGAAGAGTTCCGAAGCATTTTTAAACTTCAGCGGAATTCCGAGAAAAATGGAAGAGTTCCGAAGCATTTTTAAACGTCAGCGGAATTCTCAGAACAATGGAAGTGTTCCGAAGCATTTTTAATCTTCAGCAGAATTCCGAGAACAATGGAAGAGTTCCGAAGCATTTTTAAACGTCAGCGGAATGCCGAGAACAATGGAAGAGTTCCGACGCATTTTTAAAGGTCAGCGGAATTCCGAGAACAATGTAAGAGATCTGAAGCATTTTTAAACTTCAGCGGAATTTCGAGAGCAATGGAAGAGTTCCGAAGCATTTTTAAACTTCAGCAGAATTCCGAGAACAATGGAGGCGTTCCGAAGCATTTTTAAACGTCAGCGGAATTCTCAGAACAATGGAAGAGTTCCGAAGCATTTTTAAACGTCAGCGGAATGCCGAGAAAAATGGAAGAGTTCCGAAGCATTTTTAAACTGCAGCGGAATTCCTAGAACAATGGAAGAGTTCTGATGCATTTTTAAACTGCAGCGGAATTCCTAGAACAATGGAAGGGTTCCGAAGCATTTTTAAACTTCAACGGAATTCCGAGAAAAATGGAAGAGTTCCGAAGCATTTTTAAACGTCAGCGGAATGCCAAGAACAATGGAAGAGTTCCGACGCATTTTTAAACGTCAGCGGAATTCCGAGAACAATGGAAGAGTTCCGAAGCATTTTTAAACGTCAGCGGAATGCCGAGAAAAATGGAAGAGTTCCGAAGCATTTTTAAACTTCAGCGGAATTCCGAGAACAGTGGAAGAGTTCCGAAGCATTTTTAAACGTCAGCGGAATGCCGAGAAAAATGGAAGAGTTCCGAAGCATTTTTAAACTTCAGCGGAATTCCGAGAACAGTGGAAGAGTTCCGAAGCATTTTTAAACATCAGCGGAATTCCGAGAACAAAGGAAGAGTTCCGAAGCATTTTTGATCTTCAGCGGAATTCCGAGAACAATGGAAGAGTTCCGAAGCATTTTTAAACGTCAGCGGAATGCCGAGAACAATGGAAGAGTTCCGAAGCATTTTTAAATGTCAGCGGAATGCCGAGAACAATGGAAGAGTTCCGACGCATTTTTAGACGTCAACGGAATTCCGAGAACAATGGAAGAGTTCCGAAGCATTTTTAAACGTCAGCGGAATGCCGAGAAAAATGGAAGAGTTCCGAAGCATTTTTAAACTTCAGCAGAATTCCGAGAACAGTGGAAGAGTTCCGAAGCATTTTTAAACATCAGCGGAATTCCGAGAACAAAGGAAGAGTTCCGAAGCATTTTTGATCTTCAGCGGAATTCCGAGAAAAATGGAAGAGTTCCGAAGCATTTTTAAACTTCAGCGGAACTCCGAGAAAAATGGAAGAGTTCCGAAGCATTTTTAAACATGAGCGGAACTCCGAGAAAAATGGAAGAGTTCCAAAGCATTTTTAAATGTCAGCAGAATTCCGAGAACAATGGAATAGTCACAAAGGATTTTTTAACGTCAGCGGAATTCCGAGAACAATGGTAGAGTTCCGAAGCATTTTTAAACTTCAGCGGAATTCCGAGAAAAATGGAAGAGTTCCGAAGCATTTTTAAACTTCAGCGGAATTCCGAGAAAAATGGAAGAGTTCCGAAGCATTTTTAAACTTCAGCGGTATTCCAAGAAAAATGGAAGAGTTCCGAAGCATTTTTAAACATCAGCGGAATTCTGAGAACAATGGAAGAGTTCCCAAGCATTTTTAGCTTCAGCAGAATTCCGAGAACATTGGAAGAGTTCCGAAGCATTTTTAAACGTCAGCGGAATTCTGAGAACAATAGAAGAGTTCCGAAGCATTTTTAAACGTCAGCGGAATTCCGAGAACAATGGAAGACTTATGAAGCATTTTTAAACTTCAGCGGAATTCCTAGAACAATGGAAGAGTTCCGATGCATTTTTAAACTTCAGCGGAATTTCTAGAACAATGGAAGTGTTCCGAAGCATTTTAAAACTTCAGCAGAATTCCGAGAACAATGGAAGAGTTCCGAAACATTTTTAAATGTCAGCAGAATTCCGAGAATAATAAAAGAGTTGCAAAGCATTTTTAAACTTCAGCAGAATTCCGAGTGCAATGGAAGAGTTCCGAAGCATTTTTAAACTTCAGCGGAACTCCGAGAAAAATGGAAGAGTTCCGAAGCATTTTTAAACATCAGCGGAACTCTGAGAAAAATGGAAGAGTTCCGAAGCATTTTTAAACTTTAGCGGAATTCCGAGAACAATGGAAGAGTTTCAAAGCATTTTTAAATGGCAGCAGAATTCCGAGAACAATGGAAGAGTTCCGAAGCACTTTTAAACTTCAGCGGAATTCCGAGAACAATGGTACAGTTCTGAAGCATTTTTAAACGTCAGCGGAATTCCGAGAACAATGGAAGAGTACCGAATCATTTTTAAACGTCAGCAGAATTCCGAGAACAATGGAAGAGTACCGAATCATTTTTAAACATTAGCGGAATTCCGAGAACAAAGGAAGAGTTCCGAAGCATTTTTAAATGTCAGCAGAATTCCGAGAACAATGGAAGAGTCACACAGGATTTTTTAACGTCAGCGGAATTCCGAGAACAATTTAAGAGTTCCGAAGGAATTTTAAATGTCAGCAGAATTCTGAGAACAGTGGAAGAGTTCCGAAGCATTTTTAACTTCAGCAGAATTCTGAGAACAATGGAAGAGTTCCGAAGCACTTTTAAACTTCAGCAGAATTCCGAGAAAAATGGAAGAGTTCCGAAGCATTTTTAAACTTCAGCGGAACTCCGAGAAAAATGGAAGAGTTCCGAAGCATTTTTAAACATCAGCGGAACTCCGAGAAAAATGGAAGAGTTCCAAAGCATTTTTAAATGTCAGCAGAATTCCGAGAACAATGGAAGAGTCACAAAGGATTTTTTAACGTCAGCGGAATTCCGAGAACAATTTAAGAGTTCCGAAGCAATTTTAAATGTCAGCAGAATTCTGAGAACAGTGGAAGAGTTCCGAAGCATTTTTAACTTCAGCAGAATTCTGAGAACAATGGAAGAGTTCCGAAGCATTTTTAAACGTCAGCGGAATTCCGAGAACAATGGAAGAGTTCCGAAGCATTTTTAAACTTCAACGGAACTCCGAGAAAAATGGAAGAGTTCCGAAGCATTTTTAAACATCAGCGGAACTCAGAGAAAAATGGAAGAGTTCCGAAGCATTTTTAAACTTCAGCGGAACTTCGAGAACATAGGAAGCCTTCTGAAGCATTTTTAAACGTCAGCGGAATTCTGAGAAAAATGGAAGAGTACCGAAGCATTTTTAAACATCAGCGGAATTCTGAGAACAATGGAAGTGTTCTGAAGCATTTTTAAACTTCAGCGGAATTTCGAGAACATAGGAAGACTTCCGAAGCATTTTTAAATGTCAGCGGAACTCCAAGAACAATGGTAGAGTTCCGAAGCATTTTTAAACTTCAGCGGAATTCCGAGAAAAATGGAAGAGTTCCGAAGCATTTTTAAACTTCAGCAGAATTCCGAGAAAAATGGAAGAGTTCCGAAGGATTTTTAAACATTAGCGGAATTCTGAGAACAATGGAAGAGTTCCAAAGCATTTTTTGCTTCAGTAGAATTCCGAGAACAATGGAAGAGTTCCGAAGCATTTTTAAACGTCAGCGGAATTCTGAGAAAAATGGAAGAGTTCCGAAGCATTTTTAAACTTTAGTGGAATTCCGAGAACAATGGAAGAGTTTCAAAGCATTTTTAAATGGCAGCAGAATTCCGAGAACAATGGAAGAGTTCCGAAGCATTTTTTGCTTCAGTAGAATTCCGAGAACAATGGAAGAGTTCCGAAGCATTTTTAAACGTCAGCGGAATTCTGAGAACAATAGAAGAGTTCCGAAGCATTTTTAAACGTCAGCGGAATTCCGAGAACAATGGAAGACTTCTGAAGCATTTTTAAACTTCAGCGGAATTTCTAGAACAATGGAAGTGTTCCAAAGCATTTTAAAACTTCAGCAGAATTCCGAGAACAATGGAAGAGTTCCGAAACATTTTTAAATGTCAGCAGAATTCCGAGAACAATGGAAGAGTCACAAAGGATTTTTTAACGTCAGCGGAATTCCGAGAACAATTTAAGAGTTCCGAAGCAATTTTAAATGTCAGCACAATTCTGAGAACAGTGGAAGAGTTGCGAAGCATTTTTAACTTCAGCAGAATTCTGAGAACAATGGAAGAGTTCCGAAGCATTTTTAAACGTCAGCGGAATTCCGAGAACAATGGTAGAGTTCCGAAGCATTTTTAAACTTCAGCGGAATTCCGAGAAAAATGGAAGAGTTCCGAAGAATTTTTAAACTTCAGCGGAACTCCGAGAAAAATGGAAGAGTTACGAAGCATTTTTAAACATCAGCGGAACTCAGAGAAAAATGGAAGAGTTCCGAAGCATTTTTAAACTTCAGCAGAACTTCGAGAACATAGGAAGACTTCCGAAGCATTTTTAAACGTCAGCGGAATTCTGAGAAAAATGGAAGAGTTCCGAAGCATTTTTAAACATCAGCGGAATTCTGAGAACAATGGAAGTGTTCTGAAGCATTTTTAAACTTCAGCGGAATTTCGAGAACATAGGAAGACTTCCGAAGCATTTTTAAACTTCAGCGGAACTCCGCGAAAAATGGAAGAGTTCCGAAGCATTTTTAAACATCAGCGGAACTCCGAGAAAAATGGAAGAGTTCCAAAGCATTTTTAAATGTCAGCAGAATTCCGAGAACAATGGAAGAGTCACAAAGGATTTTTTAACGTCAGCGGAATTCCGAGAACAATTTAAGAGTTCCCAAGCAATTTTAAATGTCAGCAGAATTCTGAGAACAGTGGAAGAGTTCCGAAGCATTTTTAACTTCAGCAGAATTCTGAGAACAATGGAAGAGTTCCGAAGCATTTTTAAACGTCAGCGGAATTCCGAGAACAATGGAAGAGTTCCGAAGCATTTTTAAACTTCAGCGGAACTCCGAGAAAAATGGAAGAGTTCCGAAGCATTTTTAAACATCAGCGGAACTCCGAGAAAAATGGAAGAGTTCCGAAGCATTTTTAAACTTCAGCGGAACTTCGAGAACATAGGAAGACTTCTGAAGCATTTTTAAACGTCAGCGGAATTCTGAGAAAAATGGAAGAGTACCGAAGCATTTTTAAACATCAGCGGAATTCTGAGAACAATGGAAGTGTTCTGAAGCATTTTTAAACTTCAGCGGAATTTCGAGAACATAGGAAGACTTCCGAAGCATTTTTAAATGTCAGCGGAATTCCGAGAAAAATGGAAGAGTTCCGAAGGATTTTTAAACATTAGCGGAATTCTGAGAACAATGGAAGAGTTCCAAAGCATTTTTTGCTTCAGTAGAATTCCGAGAACAATGGAAGAGTACCGAAGCATTTTTAAACGTCAGCGGAATTCTGAGAACAATAGAAGAGTTCCGAAGCATTTTTAAACGTCAGCGGAATTCTGAGAACAATAGAAGAGTTCCGAAGCATTTTTAAACGTCAGCGGAATTCCGAGAATAATGGAAGACTTCTGAAGCATTTTTAAACTTCAGCGGAATTCCTAGAACAATGGTAGAGTTCCGAAGCATTTTTAAACTTCAGCGGAATTCCGAGAAAAATGGAAGAGTTCCGAAGCATTTTTAAACTTCAGCGGAACTCCGAGAAAAATGGAAGAGTTCCGAAGCATTTTTAAACATCAGCGGAACTCAGAGAAAAATGGAAGAGTTCCGAAGCATTTTTAAACTTCAGCGGAACTTCGAGAACATAGGAAGACTTCCGAAGCATTTTTAAACATCAGCGGAATTCTGAGAAAAATGGAAGAGTTCCGAAGCATTTTTAAACATCAGCTGAATTCTGAGAACAATGGAAGTGTTCTGAAGCATTTTTAAACTTCAGCGGAATTTCGAGAACATAGGAAGACTTCCGAAGCATTTTTAAACTTTAGCGGAATTCCGAGAACAATGGTAGAGTTCCGAAGCATTTTTAAACTTCAGCGGAATTCCGAGAAAAATGGAAGAGTTACGAAGCATTTTTAAACTTCAGCGGAATTCCGAGAAAAATGGAAGAGTTCCGAAGCATTTTTAAACTTTAGCGGAATTCCGAGAACAATGGAAGAGTTTCAAAGCATTTTTAAATGGCAGCAGAATTCCAAGAACAATGGAAGAGTTCCGAAGCACTTTTAAACTTCAGCGGAATTCTGAGAACAATGGAAGAGTTCCGAAGCATTTTTAAACATCAGCGTAATTCCGAGAACAATGGTACAGTTCTGAAGCATTTTTAAACGTCAGCGGAATTCCGAGAACAATGGAAGAGTACCGAATCATTTTTAAACATCAGCGGAATTCCGAGAACAAAGGAAGAGTTCCGAAGCATTTTTAAATGTCAGCAGAATTCCGAGAACAATGGAAGAGTCACAAAGGATTTTTTAACGTCAGCGGAATTCCGAGAACAATTTAAGAGTTCCGAAGCAATTTTAAATGTCAGCAGAATACTGAGAACAGTGGAAGAGTTCCGAAGCATTTTTAACTTCAGCAGAATTCCGAGAACAATGGAAGAGTTCCGAAGCATTTTTAAACGTCAGCGGAATTCCGAGAACAAGGGTAGAGTTCCGAAGCATTTTTAAACATCAACGGAACTCCGAGAAAAATGGAAGAGTTGCGAAGCATTTTTAAACTTCAGCGGAACTTCGAGAACATAGGAAGACTTCCGAAGCATTTTTAGCTTCAGCAGAATTCCGAGAACATTGGAAGAGTTCCGAAGCATTTTTAAACGTCAGCGGAATTCTGAGAACAATAGAAGAGTTCCGAAGCATTTTTAAACGTCAGCAGAATTCCGAGAACAATGGAAGACTTATGAAGCATTTTTAAACTTCAGCGGAATTCCTAGAACAATGGAAGAGTTCCGAAACATTTTTAAATGTCAGCAGAATTCCGAGAACAATGGAAGAGTCACAAAGGATTTTTTAACGTCAGCGGAATTCCGAGAACAATTTAAGAGTTCCGAAGCAATTTTAAATGTCAGCACAATTCTGAGAACAGTGGAAGAGTTGCGAAGCATTTTTAACTTCAGCAGAATTCCGAGAACAATGGAAGAGTTCCGAAGCATTTTTAAACGTCAGCGGAATTCCGAGAACAATGGTAGAGTTCCGAAGCATTTTTAAACTTCAGCGGAATTCCGAGAAAAATGGAAGAGTTCCGAAGAATTTTTAAACTTCAGCGGAACTCCGAGAAAAATGGAAGAGTTCCGAAGCATTTTTAAACATCAGCGGAATTCTGAGAACAATGGAAGTGTTCTGAAGCATTTTTAAACTTCAGCGGAATTTCGAGAACATAGGAAGACTTCCGAAGCATTTTTAAACTTCAGCGGAACTCCGCGAAAAATGGAAGAGTTCCGAAGCATTTTTAAACATCAGCGGAACTCCGAGAAAAATGGAAGAGTTCCAAAGCATTTTTAAATGTCAGCAGAATTCCGAGAACAATGGAAGAGTCACAAAGGATTTTTTAACGTCAGCGGAATTCCGAGAACAATTTAAGAGTTCCCAAGCAATTTTAAATGTCAGCAGAATTCTGAGAACAGTGGAAGAGTTCCGAAGCATTTTTAACTTCAGCAGAATTCTGAGAACAATGGAAGAGTTCCGAAGCATTTTTAAACGTCAGCGGAATTCCGAGAACAATGGAAGAGTTCCGAAGCATTTTTAAACTTCAGCGGAACTCCGAGAAAAATGGAAGAGTTCCGAAGCATTTTTAAACATCAGCGGAACTCCGAGAAAAATGGAAGAGTTCCGAAGCATTTTTAAACTTCAGCGGAACTTCGAGAACATAGGAAGACTTCTGAAGCATTTTTAAACGTCAGCGGAATTCTGAGAAAAATGGAAGAGTACCGAAGCATTTTTAAACATCAGCGGAATTCTGAGAACAATGGAAGTGTTCTGAAGCATTTTTAAACTTCAGCGGAAATTCGAGAACATAGGAAGACTTCCGAAGCATTTTTAAATGTCAGCGGAACTCCGAGAACAATGGTAGAGTTCCGAAGCATTTTTAAACTTCAGCGGAATTCCGAGAAAAATGGAAGAGTTCCGAAGGATTTTTAAACATTAGCGGAATTCTGAGAACAATGGAAGAGTTCCAAAGCATTTTTTGCTTCAGTAGAATTCCGAGAACAATGGAAGAGTACCGAAGCATTTTTAAACGTCAGCGGAATTCTGAGAACAATAGAAGAGTTCCGAAGCATTTTTAAACGTCAGCGGAATTCTGAGAACAATAGAAGAGTTCCGAAGCATTTTTAAACGTCAGCGGAATTCCGAGAACAATGGAAGACTTCTGAAGCATTTTTAAACTTCAGCGGAATTCCTAGAACAATGGTAGAGTTCCGAAGCATTTTTAAACTTCAGCGGAATTCCGAGAAAAATGGAAGAGTTCCGAAGCATTTTTAAACTTCAGCGGAACTCCGAGAAAAATGGAAGAGTTCCGAAGCATTTTTAAACATCAGCGGAACTCAGAGAAAAATGGAAGAGTTCCGAAGCATTTTTAAACTTCAGCGGAACTTCGAGAACATAGGAAGACTTCCGAAGCATTTTTAAACGTCAGCGGAATTCTGAGAAAAATGGAAGAGTTCCGAAGCATTTTTAAACATCAGCTGAATTCTGAGAACAATGGAAGTGTTCTGAAGCATTTTTAAACTTCAGCGGAATTTCGAGAACATAGGAAGACTTCCGAAGCATTTTTAAACTTTAGCGGAATTCCGAGAACAATGGTAGAGTTCCGAAGCATTTTTAAACTTCAGCGGAATTCCGAGAAAAATGGAAGAGTTACGAAGCATTTTTAAACTTCAGCGGAATTCCGAGAAAAATGGAAGAGTTCCGAAGCATTTTTAAACTTTAGCGGAATTCCGAGAACAATGGAAGAGTTTCAAAGCATTTTTAAATGGCAGCAGAATTCCAAGAACAATGGAAGAGTTCCGAAGCACTTTTAAACTTCAGCGGAATTCTGAGAACAATGGAAGAGTTCCGAAGCATTTTTAAACATCAGCGTAATTCCGAGAACAATGGTACAGTTCTGAAGCATTTTTAAACGTCAGCGGAATTCCGAGAACAATGGAAGAGTACCGAATCATTTTTAAACATCAGCGGAATTCCGAGAACAAAGGAAGAGTTCCGAAGCATTTTTAAATGTCAGCAGAATTCCGAGAACAATGGAAGAGTCACAAAGGATTTTTTAACGTCAGCGGAATTCCGAGAACAATTTAAGAGTTCCGAAGCAATTTTAAATGTCAGCAGAATACTGAGAACAGTGGAAGAGTTCCGAAGCATTTTTAACTTCAGCAGAATTCCGAGAACAATGGAAGAGTTCCGAAGCATTTTTAAACGTCAGCGGAATTCCGAGAACAATGGTAGAGTTCCGAAGCATTTTTAAACATCAACGGAACTCCGAGAAAAATGGAAGAGTTGCGAAGCATTTTTAAACTTCAGCGGAACTTCGAGAACATAGAAAGACTTCCGAAGCATTTTTAGCTTCAGCAGAATTCCGAGAACATTGGAAGAGTTCCGAAGCATTTTTAAACGTCAGCGGAATTCTGAGAACAATAGAAGAGTTCCGAAGCATTTTTAAACGTCAGCGGAATTCCGAGAACAATGGAAGACTTATGAAGCATTTTTAAACTTCAGCGGAATTCCTAGAACAATGGAAGAGTTCCGATGCATTTTTAAACTTCAGCGGAATTTCTAGAACAATGGAAGTGTTCCGAAGCATTTTAAAACTTCAGCAGAATTCCGAGAACAATGGAAGAGTTCCGAAACATTTTTAAATGTCAGCAGAATTCCGAGAATAATAAAAGAGTTGCAAAGCATTTTTAAACTTCAGCAGAATTCCGAGTGCAATGGAAGAGTTCCGAAGCATTTTTAAACGGCAGCGGAATTCCGAGAACAATGGAAGAGTTCCGAAGCATTTTTAAACATCAGCGGAATTCCGAGAACAAAGGAAGAGTTCCGAAGCATTTTTGATCTTCAGCGGAATTCCGAGAACAATGGAAGAGTTCCGAAGCATTTTTAAACGTCAGCGGAATGCCGAGAACAATGGAAGAGTTCCGAAGCATTTTTAAATGTCAGCGGAATGCCGAGAACAATGGAAGAGTTCCGACGCATTTTTAGACGTCAACCGAATTCCGAGAACAATGGAAGAGTTCCGAAGCATTTTTAAACGTCAGCGGAATGCCGAGAAAAATGGAAGAGTTCCGAAGCATTTTTAAACTTCAGCAGAATTCCGAGAACAGTGGAAGAGTTCCGAAGCATTTTTAAACATCAGCGGAATTCCGAGAACAAAGGAAGAGTTCCGAAGCATTTTTGATCTTCAGCGGAATTCCGAGAACAATGGAAGAGTTCCGAAGCATTTTTAAACGTCAGCGGAATGCCGAGAACAAGGGAAGAGTTCTGACGCATTTTTAAACGTCAGCAGAATTCCGAGAACAATGGAAGAGTTCCGAAGCATTTTTAAATGTCAGCGGAATTCTGAGAACAATGGAAGAGTTCCGAAGCATTTTTAATCTTCAGCGGAATTCCGAGAACAATGGAACAGTTCCGAAGCATTTTTAACTTCAGCGGAATTCCGAGAACAATGGAAGAGTTCCGAAGCATTTTTAAACTTCAGCGGAATTCCGAGAACAATGGAAGAGTTCCGAAGCATTTTTAAACTGCAGCGGTATTCCTAGAACAATGGAAGAGTTCTGATGCATTTTTAAACTGCAGCGGAATTCCTAGAACAATGGAAGAGTTCCGAAGCATTTTTAAACTTCAGCGGAATTCCGAGAAAAATGGAAGAGTTCCGAAGCATTTTTAAATGTCAGCAGAATTCTCAGAACAATGGAAGTGTTACGAAGCATTTTTAAACTTCAGCAGAATTCCGAGAACAATGGAAGAGTTCCGACGCATTTTTAAAGGTCAGCGGAATTCCGAGAACAATGGAAGAGTTCCGAAGCATTTTTAAACTTCAGCGGAATTCCGAGAACAATGGAAGAGTTCCAAAGCATTTTTAAATGTCAGCAGAATGCCGAGAACAATGGAAGAGTTCCGACGCTTTTTTAAACATCAGCAGAATTCCGAGAACAATGGAAGAGTTCCGAAGCATTTTTAAACTTCAGCGGAATTCCGAGAAAAATGGAAGAGTTCCGAAGCATTTTTAAACGTCAGCGGAATTTTCAGAACAATGGAAGTGTTCCGAAGCATTTTTAAACTTCAGCAGAATTCCGAGAACAATGGAAGAGTTCCGACGCATTTTTAAAGGTCAGCGGAATTCCGAGAACAATGGAAGAGTTCCGAAGCATTTTTAAACTTCAGCGGAATTCCGAGAACAATGGAAGAGTTCCAAAGCATTTTTAAATGTCAGCAGAATGCCGAGAACAATGGAAGAGTTCCGACGCATTTTTAAACGTCAGCGGAATTCTGAGAACAATGGAAGAGATCTGAAGCATTTTTAAACTTCAGCGGAATTTTGAGAACAATGGAAGAGTTCCGAAGCATTTTTAAACATCAGCAGAATTCCGAGAACAATGGAAGAGTTCCGAAGCATTTTTAAACTTCAGCGGAATTCCGAGAAAAATGGAAGAGTTCCGAAGCATTTTTAAACGTCAGCGGAATTCTCAGAACAATGGAAGTGTTCCGAAGCATTTTTAATCTTCAGCAGAATTCCGAGAACAGTGGAAGAGTTCCGAAGCATTTTTAAACGTCAGCGGAATGCCGAGAACAATGGAAGAGTTCCGACGCATTTTTAAAGGTCAGCGGAATTCCGAGAACAATGTAAGAGATCTGAAGCATTTTTAAACTTCAGCGGAATTTCGAGAGCAATGGAAGAGTTCCGAAGCATTTTTAAACATCTGCGGAATTCTGAGAACAATGGAAGAGTTGCGAAGCATTTTTAACTTCAGCAGAATTCCGAGAACAATGGAAGAGTTCCGAAGCATTTTTAAACTTCAGCAGAATTCCGAGAACAATGGAGGCGTTCCGAAGCATTTTTAAACGTCAGCGGAATTCTCAGAACAATGGAAGAGTTCCGAAGCATTTTTAAATGTCAGCGGAACTCCGAGAACAATGGTAGAGTTCCGAAGCATTTTTAAACTTCAGCGGAATTCCGAGAAAAATGGAAGAGTTCCGAAGGATTTTTAAACATTAGCGGAATTCTGAGAACAATGGAAGAGTTCCAAAGCATTTTTTGCTTCAGTAGAATTCCGAGAACAATGGAAGAGTACCGAAGCATTTTTAAACGTCAGCGGAATTCTGAGAACAATAGAAGAGTTCCGAAGCATTTTTAAACGTCAGCGGAATTCTGAGAACAATAGAAGAGTTCCGAAGCATTTTTAAACGTCAGCGGAATTCCGAGAACAATGGAAGACTTCTGAAGCATTTTTAAACTTCAGCGGAATTCCTAGAACAATGGTAGAGTTCCGAAGCATTTTTAAACTTCAGCGGAATTCCGAGAAAAATGGAAGAGTTCCGAAGCATTTTTAAACTTCAGCGGAACTCCGAGAAAAATGGAAGAGTTCCGAAGCATTTTTAAACATCAGCGGAACTCAGAGAAAAATGGAAGAGTTCCGAAGCATTTTTAAACTTCAGCGGAACTTCGAGAACATAGGAAGACTTCCGAAGCATTTTTAAACGTCAGCGGAATTCTGAGAAAAATGGAAGAGTTCCGAAGCATTTTTAAACATCAGCTGAATTCTGAGAACAATGGAAGTGTTCTGAAGCATTTTTAAACTTCAGCGGAATTTCGAGAACATAGGAAAACTTCCGAAGCATTTTTAAACTTTAGCGGAATTCCGAGAACAATGGTAGAGTTCCGAAGCATTTTTAAACTTCAGCGGAATTCCGAGAAAAATGGAAGAGTTACGAAGCATTTTTAAACTTCAGCGGAATTCCGAGAAAAATGGAAGAGTTCCGAAGCATTTTTAAACTTTAGCGGAATTCCGAGAACAATGGAAGAGTTTCAAAGCATTTTTAAATGGCAGCAGAATTCCAAGAACAATGGAAGAGTTCCGAAGCACTTTTAAACTTCAGCGGAATTCTGAGAACAATGGAAGAGTTCCGAAGCATTTTTAAACATCAGCGTAATTCCGAGAACAATGGTACAGTTCTGAAGCATTTTTAAACGTCAGCGGAATTCCGAGAACAATGGAAGAGTACCGAATCATTTTTAAACATCAGCGGAATTCCGAGAACAAAGGAAGAGTTCCGAAGCATTTTTAAATGTCAGCAGAATTCCGAGAACAATGGAAGAGTCACAAAGGATTTTTTAACGTCAGCGGAATTCCGAGAACAATTTAAGAGTTCCGAAGCAATTTTAAATGTCAGCAGAATACTGAGAACAGTGGAAGAGTTCCGAAGCATTTTTAACTTCAGCAGAATTCCGAGAACAATGGAAGAGTTCCGAAGCATTTTTAAACGTCAGCGGAATTCCGAGAACAAGGGTAGAGTTCCGAAGCATTTTTAAACATCAACGGAACTCCGAGAAAAATGGAAGAGTTGCGAAGCATTTTTAAACTTCAGCGGAACTTCGAGAACATAGGAAGACTTCCGAAGCATTTTTAGCTTCAGCAGAATTCCGAGAACATTGGAAGAGTTCCGAAGCATTTTTAAACGTCAGCGGAATTCTGAGAACAATAGAAGAGTTCCGAAGCATTTTTAAACGTCAGCGGAATTCCGAGAACAATGGAAGACTTATGAAGCATTTTTAAACTTCAGCGGAATTCCTAGAACAATGGAAGAGTTCCGAAACATTTTTAAATGTCAGCAGAATTCCGAGAACAATGGAAGAGTCACAAAGGATTTTTTAACGTCAGCGGAATTCCGAGAACAATTTAAGAGTTCCGAAGCAATTTTAAATGTCAGCACAATTCTGAGAACAGTGGAAGAGTTGCGAAGCATTTTTAACTTCAGCAGAATTCCGAGAACAATGGAAGAGTTCCGAAGCATTTTTAAACGTCAGCGGAATTCCGAGAACAATGGTAGAGTTCCGAAGCATTTTTAAACTTCAGCGGAATTCCGAGAAAAATGGAAGAGTTCCGAAGAATTTTTAAACTTCAGCGGAACTCCGAGAAAAATGGAAGAGTTCCGAAGCATTTTTAAACATCAGCGGAACTCAGAGAAAAATGGAAGAGTTCCGAAGCATTTTTAAACTTCAGCAGAACTTCGAGAACATAGGAAGACTTCCGAAGCATTTTTAAACGTCAGCGGAATTCTGAGAAAAATGGAAGAGTTCCGAAGCATTTTTAAACATCAGCGGAATTCTGAGAACAATGGAAGTGTTCTGAAGCATTTTTAAACTTCAGCGGAATTTCGAGAACATAGGAAGACTTCCGAAGCATTTTTAAACTTCAGCGGAACTCCGCGAAAAATGGAAGAGTTCCGAAGCATTTTTAAACATCAGCGGAACTCCGAGAAAAATGGAAGAGTTCCAAAGCATTTTTAAATGTCAGCAGAATTCCGAGAACAATGGAAGAGTCACAAAGGATTTTTTAACGTCAGCGGAATTCCGAGAACAATTTAAGAGTTCCCAAGCAATTTTAAATGTCAGCAGAATTCTGAGAACAGTGGAAGAGTTCCGAAGCATTTTTAACTTCAGCAGAATTCTGAGAACAATGGAAGAGTTCCGAAGCATTTTTAAACGTCAGCGGAATTCCGAGAACAATGGAAGAGTTCCGAAGCATTTTTAAACTTCAGCGGAACTCCGAGAAAAATGGAAGAGTTCCGAAGCATTTTTAAACATCAGCGGAACTCCGAGAAAAATGGAAGAGTTCCGAAGCATTTTTAAACTTCAGCGGAACTTCGAGAACATAGGAAGACTTCTGAAGCATTTTTAAACGTCAGCGGAATTCTGAGAAAAATGGAAGAGTACCGAAGCATTTTTAAACATCAGCGGAATTCTGAGAACAATGGAAGTGTTCTGAAGCATTTTTAAACTTCAGCGGAAATTCGAGAACATAGGAAGACTTCCGAAGCATTTTTAAATGTCAGCGGAACTCCGAGAACAATGGTAGAGTTCCGAAGCATTTTTAAACTTCAGCGGAATTCCGAGAAAAATGGAAGAGTTCCGAAGGATTTTTAAACATTAGCGGAATTCTGAGAACAATGGAAGAGTTCCAAAGCATTTTTTGCTTCAGTAGAATTCCGAGAACAATGGAAGAGTACCGAAGCATTTTTAAACGTCAGCGGAATTCTGAGAACAATAGAAGAGTTCCGAAGCATTTTTAAACGTCAGCGGAATTCTGAGAACATTAGAAGAGTTCCGAAGCATTTTTAAACGTCAGCGGAATTCCGAGAACAATGGAAGACTTCTGAAGCATTTTTAAACTTCAGCGGAATTCCTAGAACAATGGTAGAGTTCCGAAGCATTTTTAAACTTCAGCGGAATTCCGAGAAAAATGGAAGAGTTCCGAAGCATTTTTAAACTTCAGCGGAACTCCGAGAAAAATGGAAGAGTTCCGAAGCATTTTTAAACATCAGCGGAACTCAGAGAAAAATGGAAGAGTTCCGAAGCATTTTTAAACTTCAGCGGAACTTCGAGAACATAGGAAGACTTCCGAAGCATTTTTAAACGTCAGCGGAATTCTGAGAAAAATGGAAGAGTTCCGAAGCATTTTTAAACATCAGCTGAATTCTGAGAACAATGGAAGTGTTCTGAAGCATTTTTAAACTTCAGCGGAATTTCGAGAACATAGGAAGACTTCCGAAGCATTTTTAAACTTTAGCGGAATTCCGAGAACAATGGTAGAGTTCCGAAGCATTTTTAAACTTCAGCGGAATTCCGAGAAAAATGGAAGAGTTACGAAGCATTTTTAAACTTCAGCGGAATTCCGAGAAAAATGGAAGAGTTCCGAAGCATTTTTAAACTTTAGCGGAATTCCGAGAACAATGGAAGAGTTTCAAAGCATTTTTAAATGGCAGCAGAATTCCAAGAACAATGGAAGAGTTCCGAAGCACTTTTAAACTTCAGCGGAATTCTGAGAACAATGGAAGAGTTCCGAAGCATTTTTAAACATCAGCGTAATTCCGAGAACAATGGTACAGTTCTGAAGCATTTTTAAACGTCAGCGGAATTCCGAGAACAATGGAAGAGTACCGAATCATTTTTAAACATCAGCGGAATTCCGAGAACAAAGGAAGAGTTCCGAAGCATTTTTAAATGTCAGCAGAATTCCGAGAACAATGGAAGAGTCACAAAGGATTTTTTAACGTCAGCGGAATTCCGAGAACAATTTAAGAGTTCCGAAGCAATTTTAAATGTCAGCAGAATACTGAGAACAGTGGAAGAGTTCCGAAGCATTTTTAACTTCAGCAGAATTCCGAGAACAATGGAAGAGTTCCGAAGCATTTTTAAACGTCAGCGGAATTCCGAGAACAATGGTAGAGTTCCGAAGCATTTTTAAACATCAACGGAACTCCGAGAAAAATGGAAGAGTTGCGAAGCATTTTTAAACTTCAGCGGAACTTCGAGAACATAGAAAGACTTCCGAAGCATTTTTAGCTTCAGCAGAATTCCGAGAACATTGGAAGAGTTCCGAAGCATTTTTAAACGTCAGCGGAATTCTGAGAACAATAGAAGAGTTCCGAAGCATTTTTAAACGTCAGCGGAATTCCGAGAACAATGGAAGACTTATGAAGCATTTTTAAACTTCAGCGGAATTCCTAGAACAATGGAAGAGTTCCGATGCATTTTTAAACTTCAGCGGAATTTCTAGAACAATGGAAGTGTTCCGAAGCATTTTAAAACTTCAGCAGAATTCCGAGAACAATGGAAGAGTTCCGAAACATTTTTAAATGTCAGCAGAATTCCGAGAATAATAAAAGAGTTGCAAAGCATTTTTAAACTTCAGCAGAATTCCGAGTGCAATGGAAGAGTTCCGAAGCATTTTTAAACGGCAGCGGAATTCCGAGAACAATGGAAGAGTTCCGAAGCATTTTTAAACATCAGCGGAATTCCGAGAACAAAGGAAGAGTTCCGAAGCATTTTTGATCTTCAGCGGAATTCCGAGAACAATGGAAGAGTTCCGAAGCATTTTTAAACGTCAGCGGAATGCCGAGAACAATGGAAGAGTTCCGAAGCATTTTTAAATGTCAGCGGAATGCCGAGAACAATGGAAGAGTTCCGACGCATTTTTAGACGTCAACCGAATTCCGAGAACAATGGAAGAGTTCCGAAGCATTTTTAAACGTCAGCGGAATGCCGAGAAAAATGGAAGAGTTCCGAAGCATTTTTAAACTTCAGCAGAATTCCGAGAACAGTGGAAGAGTTCCGAAGCATTTTTAAACATCAGCGGAATTCCGAGAACAAAGGAAGAGTTCCGAAGCATTTTTGATCTTCAGCGGAATTCCGAGAACAATGGAAGAGTTCCGAAGCATTTTTAAACGTCAGCGGAATGCCGAGAACAAGGGAAGAGTTCTGACGCATTTTTAAACGTCAGCAGAATTCCGAGAACAATGGAAGAGTTCCGAAGCATTTTTAAATGTCAGCGGAATTCTGAGAACAATGGAAGAGTTCCGAAGCATTTTTAATCTTCAGCGGAATTCCGAGAACAATGGAACAGTTCCGAAGCATTTTTAACTTCAGCGGAATTCCGAGAACAATGGAAGAGTTCCGAAGCATTTTTAAACTTCAGCGGAATTCCGAGAACAATGGAAGAGTTCCGAAGCATTTTTAAACTGCAGCGGTATTCCTAGAACAATGGAAGAGTTCTGATGCATTTTTAAACTGCAGCGGAATTCCTAGAAAAATGGAAGAGTTCCGAAGCATTTTTAAATGTCAGCAGAATTCTCAGAACAATGGAAGTGTTACGAAGCATTTTTAAACTTCAGCAGAATTCCGAGAACAATGGAAGAGTTCCGACGCATTTTTAAAGGTCAGCGGAATTCCGAGAACAATGGAAGAGTTCCGAAGCATTTTTAAACTTCAGCGGAATTCCGAGAACAATGGAAGAGTTCCAAAGCATTTTTAAATGTCAGCAGAATGCCGAGAACAATGGAAGAGTTCCGACGCTTTTTTAAACATCAGCAGAATTCCGAGAACAATGGAAGAGTTCCGAAGCATTTTTAAACTTCAGCGGAATTCCGAGAAAAATGGAAGAGTTCCGAAGCATTTTTAAACGTCAGCGGAATTTTCAGAACAATGGAAGTGTTCCGAAGCATTTTTAAACTTCAGCAGAATTCCGAGAACAACGGAAGAGTTCCGACGCATTTTTAAAGGTCAGCGGAATTCCGAGAACAATGGAAGAGTTCCGAAGCATTTTTAAACTTCAGCGGAATTCCGAGAACAATGGAAGAGTTCCAAAGCATTTTTAAATGTCAGCAGAATGCCGAGAACAATGGAAGAGTTCCGACGCATTTTTAAACGTCAGCGGAATTCCGAGAACAATGGAAGAGATCTGAAGCATTTTTAAACTTCAGCGGAATTTTGAGAACAATGGAAGAGTTCCGAAGCATTTTTAAACATCAGCAGAATTCCGAGAACAATGGAAGAGTTCCGAAGCATTTTTAAACTTCAGCGGAATTCCAAGAAAAATGGAAGAGTTCCGAAGCATTTTTAAACGTCAGCGGAATTCTCAGAACAATGGAAGTGTTCCGAAGCATTTTTAATCTTCAGCAGAATTCCGAGAACAGTGGAAGAGTTCCGAAGCATTTTTAAACGTCAGCGGAATGCCGAGAACAATGGAAGAGTTCCGACGCATTTTTAAAGGTCAGCGGAATTCCGAGAACAATGTAAGAGATCTGAAGCATTTTTAAACTTCAGCGGAATTTCGAGAGCAATGGAAGAGTTCCGAAGCATTTTTAAACATCTGCGGAATTCTGAGAACAATGGAAGAGTTGCGAAGCATTTTTAACTTCAGCAGAATTCCGAGAACAATGGAAGAGTTCCGAAGCATTTTTAAACTTCAGCAGAATTCCGAGAACAATGGAGGCGTTCCGAAGCATTTTTAAACGTCAGCGGAATTCTCAGAACAATGGAAGAGTTCCGAAGCATTTTTAAACGTCAGCGGAATGCCGAGAAAAATGGAAGAGTTCCGAAGCATTTTTAAACTGCAGCGGAATTCCTAGAACAATGGAAGAGTTCTGATGCATTTTTAAACTGCAGCGGAATTCCTAGAACAATGGAAGGGTTCCGAAGCATTTTTAAACTTCAACGGAATTCCGAGAAAAATGGAAGAGTTCCGAAGCATTTTTAAACGTCAGCGGAATGCCAAGAACAATGGAAGAGTTCCGACGCATTTTTAAACGTCAGCGGAATTCCGAGAACAATGGAAGAGTTCCGAAGCATTTTTAAACTTCAGCGGAATTCCGAGAACAATGGAAGAGTTCCGAAGCATTTTTAAATGTCAGCGGAATGCCGAGAACAATGGAGGAGTTCCGACGCATTTTTAAACGTCAGCGGAATTCCGAGAACAATGGAAGAGTTCCGAAGCATTTTTAAACTTCAGCGGAATTCCGAGAACAATGGAAGAGTTCCGAAGCATTTTTAAATGTCAGCGGAATGCCGAGAACAATGGAAGAGTTCCGACGCATTTTTAAACGTCAACGGAATTCCGAGAACAATGGAAGAGTTCCGAAGCATTTTTAAACGTCAGCGGAATGCCGAGAAAAATGGAAGAGTTCCGAAGCATTTTTAAACTTCAGCGGAATTCCGAGAACAGTGGAAGAGTTCCGAAGCATTTTTAAACATCAGCGGAATTCCGAGAACAAAGGAAGAGTTCCGAAGCATTTTTGATCTTCAGCGGAATTCCGAGAACAATGGAAGAGTTCCGAAGCATTTTTAAACGTCAGCGGAATGCCGAGAACAATGGAAGAGTTCCGAAGCATTTTTAAATGTCAGCGGAATGCCGAGAACAATGGAAGAGTTCCGACGCATTTTTAGACGTCAACGGAATTCCGAGAACAATGGAAGAGTTCCGAAGCATTTTTAAATGTCAGCGGAATGCCGAGAACAATGGAAGAGTTCCGACGCATTTTTAGACGTCAACGGAATTCCGAGAACAATGGAAGAGTTCCGAAGCATTTTTAAACATCAGCGGAATTCTGAGAACAGTGGAAGAGTTCCGAAGCATTTTTAACTTCAGCAGAATTCTGAGAACAATGGAAGAGTTCCGAAGCATTTTTAAACATCAGCGGAACTCAGAGAAAAATGGAAGAGTTCCGAAGCATTTTTAAACTTCAGCGGAACTTCGAGAACATAGGAAGACTTCCGAAGCATTTTTAAACGTCAGCGGAATTCTGAGAAAAATGGAAGAGTTCCGAAGCATTTTTAAACATCAGCTGAATTCTGAGAACAATGGAAGTGTTCTGAAGCATTTTTAAACTTCAGCGGAATTTCGAGAACATAGGAAAACTTCCGAAGCATTTTTAAACTTTAGCGGAATTCCGAGAACAATGGTAGAGTTCCGAAGCATTTTTAAACTTCAGCGGAATTCCGAGAAAAATGGAAGAGTTACGAAGCATTTTTAAACTTCAGCGGAATTCCGAGAAAAATGGAAGAGTTCCGAAGCATTTTTAAACTTTAGCGGAATTCCGAGAACAATGGAAGAGTTTCAAAGCATTTTTAAATGGCAGCAGAATTCCAAGAACAATGGAAGAGTTCCGAAGCACTTTTAAACTTCAGCGGAATTCTGAGAACAATGGAAGAGTTCCGAAGCATTTTTAAACATCAGCGTAATTCCGAGAACAATGGTACAGTTCTGAAGCATTTTTAAACGTCAGCGGAATTCCGAGAACAATGGAAGAGTACCGAATCATTTTTAAACATCAGCGGAATTCCGAGAACAAAGGAAGAGTTCCGAAGCATTTTTAAATGTCAGCAGAATTCCGAGAACAATGGAAGAGTCACAAAGGATTTTTTAACGTCAGCGGAATTCCGAGAACAATTTAAGAGTTCCGAAGCAATTTTAAATGTCAGCAGAATACTGAGAACAGTGGAAGAGTTCCGAAGCATTTTTAACTTCAGCAGAATTCCGAGAACAATGGAAGAGTTCCGAAGCATTTTTAAACGTCAGCGGAATTCCGAGAACAAGGGTAGAGTTCCGAAGCATTTTTAAACATCAACGGAACTCCGAGAAAAATGGAAGAGTTGCGAAGCATTTTTAAACTTCAGCGGAACTTCGAGAACATAGGAAGACTTCCGAAGCATTTTTAGCTTCAGCAGAATTCCGAGAACATTGGAAGAGTTCCGAAGCATTTTTAAACGTCAGCGGAATTCTGAGAACAATAGAAGAGTTCCGAAGCATTTTTAAACGTCAGCGGAATTCCGAGAACAATGGAAGACTTATGAAGCATTTTTAAACTTCAGCGGAATTCCTAGAACAATGGAAGAGTTCCGAAACATTTTTAAATGTCAGCAGAATTCCGAGAACAATGGAAGAGTCACAAAGGATTTTTTAACGTCAGCGGAATTCCGAGAACAATTTAAGAGTTCCGAAGCAATTTTAAATGTCAGCACAATTCTGAGAACAGTGGAAGAGTTGCGAAGCATTTTTAACTTCAGCAGAATTCCGAGAACAATGGAAGAGTTCCGAAGCATTTTTAAACGTCAGCGGAATTCCGAGAACAATGGTAGAGTTCCGAAGCATTTTTAAACTTCAGCGGAATTCCGAGAAAAATGGAAGAGTTCCGAAGAATTTTTAAACTTCAGCGGAACTCCGAGAAAAATGGAAGAGTTCCGAAGCATTTTTAAACATCAGCGGAACTCAGAGAAAAATGGAAGAGTTCCGAAGCATTTTTAAACTTCAGCAGAACTTCGAGAACATAGGAAGACTTCCGAAGCATTTTTAAACGTCAGCGGAATTCTGAGAAAAATGGAAGAGTTCCGAAGCATTTTTAAACATCAGCGGAATTCTGAGAACAATGGAAGTGTTCTGAAGCATTTTTAAACTTCAGCGGAATTTCGAGAACATAGGAAGACTTCCGAAGCATTTTTAAACTTCAGCGGAACTCCGCGAAAAATGGAAGAGTTCCGAAGCATTTTTAAACATCAGCGGAACTCCGAGAAAAATGGAAGAGTTCCAAAGCATTTTTAAATGTCAGCAGAATTCCGAGAACAATGGAAGAGTCACAAAGGATTTTTTAACGTCAGCGGAATTCCGAGAACAATTTAAGAGTTCCCAAGCAATTTTAAATGTCAGCAGAATTCTGAGAACAGTGGAAGAGTTCCGAAGCATTTTTAACTTCAGCAGAATTCTGAGAACAATGGAAGAGTTCCGAAGCATTTTTAAACGTCAGCGGAATTCCGAGAACAATGGAAGAGTTCCGAAGCATTTTTAAACTTCAGCGGAACTCCGAGAAAAATGGAAGAGTTCCGAAGCATTTTTAAACATCAGCGGAACTCCGAGAAAAATGGAAGAGTTCCGAAGCATTTTTAAACTTCAGCGGAACTTCGAGAACATAGGAAGACTTCTGAAGCATTTTTAAACGTCAGCGGAATTCTGAGAAAAATGGAAGAGTACCGAAGCATTTTTAAACATCAGCGGAATTCTGAGAACAATGGAAGTGTTCTGAAGCATTTTTAAACTTCAGCGGAAATTCGAGAACATAGGAAGACTTCCGAAGCATTTTTAAATGTCAGCGGAACTCCGAGAACAATGGTAGAGTTCCGAAGCATTTTTAAACTTCAGCGGAATTCCGAGAAAAATGGAAGAGTTCCGAAGGATTTTTAAACATTAGCGGAATTCTGAGAACAATGGAAGAGTTCCAAAGCATTTTTTGCTTCAGTAGAATTCCGAGAACAATGGAAGAGTACCGAAGCATTTTTAAACGTCAGCGGAATTCTGAGAACAATAGAAGAGTTCCGAAGCATTTTTAAACGTCAGCGGAATTCTGAGAACATTAGAAGAGTTCCGAAGCATTTTTAAACGTCAGCGGAATTCCGAGAACAATGGAAGACTTCTGAAGCATTTTTAAACTTCAGCGGAATTCCTAGAACAATGGTAGAGTTCCGAAGCATTTTTAAACTTCAGCGGAATTCCGAGAAAAATGGAAGAGTTCCGAAGCATTTTTAAACTTCAGCGGAACTCCGAGAAAAATGGAAGAGTTCCGAAGCATTTTTAAACATCAGCGGAACTCAGAGAAAAATGGAAGAGTTCCGAAGCATTTTTAAACTTCAGCGGAACTTCGAGAACATAGGAAGACTTCCGAAGCATTTTTAAACGTCAGCGGAATTCTGAGAAAAATGGAAGAGTTCCGAAGCATTTTTAAACATCAGCTGAATTCTGAGAACAATGGAAGTGTTCTGAAGCATTTTTAAACTTCAGCGGAATTTCGAGAACATAGGAAGACTTCCGAAGCATTTTTAAACTTTAGCGGAATTCCGAGAACAATGGTAGAGTTCCGAAGCATTTTTAAACTTCAGCGGAATTCCGAGAAAAATGGAAGAGTTACGAAGCATTTTTAAACTTCAGCGGAATTCCGAGAAAAATGGAAGAGTTCCGAAGCATTTTTAAACTTTAGCGGAATTCCGAGAACAATGGAAGAGTTTCAAAGCATTTTTAAATGGCAGCAGAATTCCAAGAACAATGGAAGAGTTCCGAAGCACTTTTAAACTTCAGCGGAATTCTGAGAACAATGGAAGAGTTCCGAAGCATTTTTAAACATCAGCGTAATTCCGAGAACAATGGTACAGTTCTGAAGCATTTTTAAACGTCAGCGGAATTCCGAGAACAATGGAAGAGTACCGAATCATTTTTAAACATCAGCGGAATTCCGAGAACAAAGGAAGAGTTCCGAAGCATTTTTAAATGTCAGCAGAATTCCGAGAACAATGGAAGAGTCACAAAGGATTTTTTAACGTCAGCGGAATTCCGAGAACAATTTAAGAGTTCCGAAGCAATTTTAAATGTCAGCAGAATACTGAGAACAGTGGAAGAGTTCCGAAGCATTTTTAACTTCAGCAGAATTCCGAGAACAATGGAAGAGTTCCGAAGCATTTTTAAACGTCAGCGGAATTCCGAGAACAATGGTAGAGTTCCGAAGCATTTTTAAACATCAACGGAACTCCGAGAAAAATGGAAGAGTTGCGAAGCATTTTTAAACTTCAGCGGAACTTCGAGAACATAGAAAGACTTCCGAAGCATTTTTAGCTTCAGCAGAATTCCGAGAACATTGGAAGAGTTCCGAAGCATTTTTAAACGTCAGCGGAATTCTGAGAACAATAGAAGAGTTCCGAAGCATTTTTAAACGTCAGCGGAATTCCGAGAACAATGGAAGACTTATGAAGCATTTTTAAACTTCAGCGGAATTCCTAGAACAATGGAAGAGTTCCGATGCATTTTTAAACTTCAGCGGAATTTCTAGAACAATGGAAGTGTTCCGAAGCATTTTAAAACTTCAGCAGAATTCCGAGAACAATGGAAGAGTTCCGAAACATTTTTAAATGTCAGCAGAATTCCGAGAATAATAAAAGAGTTGCAAAGCATTTTTAAACTTCAGCAGAATTCCGAGTGCAATGGAAGAGTTCCGAAGCATTTTTAAACGGCAGCGGAATTCCGAGAACAATGGAAGAGTTCCGAAGCATTTTTAAACATCAGCGGAATTCCGAGAACAAAGGAAGAGTTCCGAAGCATTTTTGATCTTCAGCGGAATTCCGAGAACAATGGAAGAGTTCCGAAGCATTTTTAAACGTCAGCGGAATGCCGAGAACAATGGAAGAGTTCCGAAGCATTTTTAAATGTCAGCGGAATGCCGAGAACAATGGAAGAGTTCCGACGCATTTTTAGACGTCAACCGAATTCCGAGAACAATGGAAGAGTTCCGAAGCATTTTTAAACGTCAGCGGAATGCCGAGAAAAATGGAAGAGTTCCGAAGCATTTTTAAACTTCAGCAGAATTCCGAGAACAGTGGAAGAGTTCCGAAGCATTTTTAAACATCAGCGGAATTCCGAGAACAAAGGAAGAGTTCCGAAGCATTTTTGATCTTCAGCGGAATTCCGAGAACAATGGAAGAGTTCCGAAGCATTTTTAAACGTCAGCGGAATGCCGAGAACAAGGGAAGAGTTCTGACGCATTTTTAAACGTCAGCAGAATTCCGAGAACAATGGAAGAGTTCCGAAGCATTTTTAAATGTCAGCGGAATTCTGAGAACAATGGAAGAGTTCCGAAGCATTTTTAATCTTCAGCGGAATTCCGAGAACAATGGAACAGTTCCGAAGCATTTTTAACTTCAGCGGAATTCCGAGAACAATGGAAGAGTTCCGAAGCATTTTTAAACTTCAGCGGAATTCCGAGAACAATGGAAGAGTTCCGAAGCATTTTTAAACTGCAGCGGTATTCCTAGAACAATGGAAGAGTTCTGATGCATTTTTAAACTGCAGCGGAATTCCTAGAAAAATGGAAGAGTTCCGAAGCATTTTTAAATGTCAGCAGAATTCTCAGAACAATGGAAGTGTTACGAAGCATTTTTAAACTTCAGCAGAATTCCGAGAACAATGGAAGAGTTCCGACGCATTTTTAAAGGTCAGCGGAATTCCGAGAACAATGGAAGAGTTCCGAAGCATTTTTAAACTTCAGCGGAATTCCGAGAACAATGGAAGAGTTCCAAAGCATTTTTAAATGTCAGCAGAATGCCGAGAACAATGGAAGAGTTCCGACGCTTTTTTAAACATCAGCAGAATTCCGAGAACAATGGAAGAGTTCCGAAGCATTTTTAAACTTCAGCGGAATTCCGAGAAAAATGGAAGAGTTCCGAAGCATTTTTAAACGTCAGCGGAATTTTCAGAACAATGGAAGTGTTCCGAAGCATTTTTAAACTTCAGCAGAATTCCGAGAACAACGGAAGAGTTCCGACGCATTTTTAAAGGTCAGCGGAATTCCGAGAACAATGGAAGAGTTCCGAAGCATTTTTAAACTTCAGCGGAATTCCGAGAACAATGGAAGAGTTCCAAAGCATTTTTAAATGTCAGCAGAATGCCGAGAACAATGGAAGAGTTCCGACGCATTTTTAAACGTCAGCGGAATTCCGAGAACAATGGAAGAGATCTGAAGCATTTTTAAACTTCAGCGGAATTTTGAGAACAATGGAAGAGTTCCGAAGCATTTTTAAACATCAGCAGAATTCCGAGAACAATGGAAGAGTTCCGAAGCATTTTTAAACTTCAGCGGAATTCCAAGAAAAATGGAAGAGTTCCGAAGCATTTTTAAACGTCAGCGGAATTCTCAGAACAATGGAAGTGTTCCGAAGCATTTTTAATCTTCAGCAGAATTCCGAGAACAGTGGAAGAGTTCCGAAGCATTTTTAAACGTCAGCGGAATGCCGAGAACAATGGAAGAGTTCCGACGCATTTTTAAAGGTCAGCGGAATTCCGAGAACAATGTAAGAGATCTGAAGCATTTTTAAACTTCAGCGGAATTTCGAGAGCAATGGAAGAGTTCCGAAGCATTTTTAAACATCTGCGGAATTCTGAGAACAATGGAAGAGTTGCGAAGCATTTTTAACTTCAGCAGAATTCCGAGAACAATGGAAGAGTTCCGAAGCATTTTTAAACTTCAGCAGAATTCCGAGAACAATGGAGGCGTTCCGAAGCATTTTTAAACGTCAGCGGAATTCTCAGAACAATGGAAGAGTTCCGAAGCATTTTTAAACGTCAGCGGAATGCCGAGAAAAATGGAAGAGTTCCGAAGCATTTTTAAACTGCAGCGGAATTCCTAGAACAATGGAAGAGTTCTGATGCATTTTTAAACTGCAGCGGAATTCCTAGAACAATGGAAGGGTTCCGAAGCATTTTTAAACTTCAACGGAATTCCGAGAAAAATGGAAGAGTTCCGAAGCATTTTTAAACGTCAGCGGAATGCCAAGAACAATGGAAGAGTTCCGACGCATTTTTAAACGTCAGCGGAATTCCGAGAACAATGGAAGAGTTCCGAAGCATTTTTAAACTTCAGCGGAATTCCGAGAACAATGGAAGAGTTCCGAAGCATTTTTAAATGTCAGCGGAATGCCGAGAACAATGGAGGAGTTCCGACGCATTTTTAAACGTCAGCGGAATTCCGAGAACAATGGAAGAGTTCCGAAGCATTTTTAAACTTCAGCGGAATTCCGAGAACAATGGAAGAGTTCCGAAGCATTTTTAAATGTCAGCGGAATGCCGAGAACAATGGAAGAGTTCCGACGCATTTTTAAACGTCAACGGAATTCCGAGAACAATGGAAGAGTTCCGAAGCATTTTTAAACGTCAGCGGAATGCCGAGAAAAATGGAAGAGTTCCGAAGCATTTTTAAACTTCAGCGGAATTCCGAGAACAGTGGAAGAGTTCCGAAGCATTTTTAAACATCAGCGGAATTCCGAGAACAAAGGAAGAGTTCCGAAGCATTTTTGATCTTCAGCGGAATTCCGAGAACAATGGAAGAGTTCCGAAGCATTTTTAAACGTCAGCGGAATGCCGAGAACAATGGAAGAGTTCCGAAGCATTTTTAAATGTCAGCGGAATGCCGAGAACAATGGAAGAGTTCCGACGCATTTTTAGACGTCAACGGAATTCCGAGAACAATGGAAGAGTTCCGAAGCATTTTTAAATGTCAGCGGAATGCCGAGAACAATGGAAGAGTTCCGACGCATTTTTAGACGTCAACGGAATTCCGAGAACAATGGAAGAGTTCCGAAGCATTTTTAAACATCAGCGGAATTCTGAGAACAGTGGAAGAGTTCCGAAGCATTTTTAACTTCAGCAGAATTCTGAGAACAATGGAAGAGTTCCGAAGCATTTTTAAACATCAGCGGAACTCAGAGAAAAATGGAAGAGTTCCGAAGCATTTTTAAACTTCAGCGGAACTTCTAGAACATAGGAAGACTTCTGAAGCATTTTTAAACGTCAGCGGAATTCTGAGAAAAATGGAAGAGTACCGAAGCATTTTTAAACATCAGCGGAATTCTGAGAACAATGGAAGTGTTCTGAAGCATTTTTAAACTTCAGCGGAATTTCGAGAACATAGGAAGACTTCCAAAGCATTTTTAAATGTCAGCGGAACTCCAAGAACAATGGTAGAGTTCCGAAGCATTTTTAAACTTCAGCGGAATTCCGAGAAAAATGGAAGAGTTCCGAAGCATTTTTAAACTTCAGCAGAATTCCGAGAAAAATGGAAGAGTTCCGAAGGATTTTTAAACATTAGCGGAATTCTGAGAACAATGGAAGAGTTCCAAAGCATTTTTTGCTTCAGTAGAATTCCGAGAACAATGGAAGAGTTCCGAAGCATTTTTAAACGTCAGCGGAATTCTGAGAAAAATGGAAGAGTTCCGAAGCATTTTTAAACTTTAGCGGAATTCCGAGAACAATGGAAGAGTTTCAAAGCATTTTTAAATGGCAGCAGAATTCCGAGAACAATAGAAGAGTTCCGAAGCACTTTTAAACTTCAGCGGAATTCCGAGAACAATGGTACAGTTCTGAAGCATTTTTAAACGTCAGCGGAATTCCGAGAACAATGGAAGAGTACCGAATCATTTTTAAACGTCAGCAGAATTCCGAGAACAATGGAAGAGTACCGAATCATTTTTAAACATCAGCGGAATTCCGAGAACAAAGGAAGAGTTCCGAAGCATTTTTAAATGTCAGCAGAATTCCGAGAACAATGGAAGAGTCACACAGGATTTTTTAACGTCAGCGGAATTCCGAGAACAATTTAAGAGTTCCGAAGCAATTTTAAATGTCAGCAGAATTCTGAGAACAGTGGAAGAGTTCCGAAGCATTTTTAACTTCAGCAGAATTCTGAGAACAATGGAAGAGTTCCGAAGCATTTTTAAACGTCAGCGGAATTCCGAGAACAATGGTAGAGTTCCGAAGCACTTTTAAACTTCAGCGGAATTCCGAGAAAAATGGAAGAGTTCCGAAGCATTTTTAAACTTCAGCGGAACTCCGAGAAAAATGGAAGAGTTCCGAAGCATTTTAAAACATCAGCGGAACTCTGAGAAAAATGGAAGAGTTCCAAAGCATTTTTAAATGTCAGCAGAATTCAGAGAACAATGGAAGAGTCACAAAGGATTTTTTAACGTCAGCGGAATTCCGAGAACAATTTATGAGTTCCGAAGCAATTTTAAATGTCAGCAGAATTCTGAGAACAGTGGAAGAGTTCCGAAGCATTTTTAACTTCAGCAGAATTCTGAGAACAATGGAAGAGTTCCGAAGCATTTTTAAACGTCAGCGGAATTCCGAGAACAATGGAAGAGTTCCGAAGCATTTTTAAACTTCAGCGGAATTCCGAGAAAAATGGAAGAGTTCCGAAGCATTTTTAAACTTCAGCAGAATTCCGAGAAAAATGGAAGAGTTCCGAAGGATTTTTAAACATTAGCGGAATTCTGAGAACAATGGAAGAGTTCCAAAGCATTTTTTGCTTCAGTAGAATTCCGAGAACAATGGAAGAGTTCCGAAGCATTTTTAAACGTCAGCGGAATTCTGAGAACAATAGAAGAGTTCCGAAGCATTTTTAAACGTCAGCAGAATTCCGAGAACAATGGAAGACTTCTGAAGCATTTTTAAACTTCAGCGGAATTCCTAGAACAATGGAAGAGTTCCGATGCATTTTTAAACTTCAGCGGAATTTCTAGAACAATGGAAGTGTACCGAAGCATTTTAAAACTTCAGCAGAATTCCGAGAACAATGGAAGAGTTCCGAAACATTTTTAAATGTCAGCAGAATTCCGAGAACAATGGAAGAGTCACAAAGAATTTTTTAACGTCAGCGGAATTCCGAGAACAATTTAAGAGTTCCGAAGCAATTTTAAATGTCAGCAGAATTCTGAGAACAGTGGAAGAGTTCCGAAGCATTTTTAAACGTCAGCGGAATTCCGAGAACAATGGTAGAGTTCCGAAGCATTTTTAAACTTCAGCGGAATTCCGAGAAAAATGGAAGAGTTCCGAAGCATTTTTAAACTTCAGCGGAACTCCGAGAAAAATGGAAGAGTTCCGAAGCATTTTTAAACATCAGCGGAACTCCGAGAAAAATGGAAGAGTTCCGAAGCATTTTTAAACTTCAGCGGAACTTCGAGAACATAGGAAGACTTCCGAAGCATTTTTAAACGTCAGCGGAATTCTGAGAAAAATGGAAGAGTTCCGAAGCATTTTTAAACATCAGCGGAATTCTGAGAACAATGGAAGTGTTCTGAAGCATTTTTAAACTTCAGCGGAATTCCGAGAACAATGGTAGAGTTCCGAAGCATTTTTAAACTTCAGCGGAATTCCGAGAAAAATGGAAGAGTTACGAAGCATTTTTAAACTTCAGCGGAATTCCGAGAAAAATGGAAGAGTTTCAAAGCATTTTTAAATGGCAGCAGAATTCCAAGAACAATGGAAGAGTTCCGAAGCACTTTTAAACATCAGCGGAATTCCGAGAACAAAGGAAGAGTTCCGAAGCATTTTTAAATGTCAGCAGAATTCCGAGAACAATGGAAGAGTCACAAAGTATTTTTTAACGTCAGCGGAATTCCGAGAACAATTTAAGAGTTCCGAAGCAATTTTAAACGTCAGCGGAATTCCGAGAACAATGGTAGAGTTCCGAAGCATTTTTAAACATCAGCGGAACTCCGAGAAAAATGGAAGAGTTGCGAAGCATTTTTAAACTTCAGCGGAACTTCGTGAACATAGGAAGACTTCCGAAGCATTTTTAAAAGTCAGCGGAATTCTGAGAAAAATGTAAGAGTTCCGAAGCATTTTTAAACATCAGCGGAATTCCGAAAAAAATGGAAGAGTTCCGAAGCATTTTTAAACATCAGCGGAATTCTGAGAACAATGGAAGAGTTCCCAAGCATTTTTAGCTTCAGCAGAATTCCGAGAACATTGGAAGAGTTCCGAAGCATTTTTAAACGTCAGCGGAATTCTGAGAACAATAGAAGAGTTCCGAAGCATTTTTAAACGTCAGCGGAATTCCGAGAACAATGGAAGACTTATGAAGCATTTTTAAACTTCAGCGGAATTCCTAGAACAATGGAAGAGTTCCGATGCATTTTTAAACTTCAGCGGAATTTCTAGAACAATGGAAGTGTTCCGAAGCATTTTAAAACTTCAGCAGAATTCCGAGAACAATGGAAGAGTTCCGAAACATTTTTAAATGTCAGCAGAATTCTGAGAATAATAAAAGAGTTGCAAAGCATTTTTAAACTTCAGCAGAATTCCGAGTGCAATGGAAGAGTTCCGAAGCATTTTTAATCTTCAGCGGAACTCCGAGAAAAATGGAAGTGTTCCGAAGCATTTTTAAACATCAGCGGAACTCTGAGAAAAATGGAAGAGTTCCGAAGCATTTTTAAACTTTAGCGGAATTCCGAGAACAATGGAAGAGTTTCAAAGCATTTTTAAATGGCAGCAGAATTCCGAGAACAATGGAAGAGTTCCGAAGCACTTTTAAACTTCAGCGGAATTCCGAGAACAATGGTACAGTTCTGAAGCATTTTTAAACGTCAGCGGAATTCCGAGAACAATGGAAGAGTACCGAATCATTTTTAAACGTCAGCAGAATTCCGAGAACAATGGAAGAGTACCGAATCATTTTTAAACATCAGCGGAATTCCGAGAACAAACGAAGAGTTCCGAAGCATTTTTAAATGTCAGCAGAATTCCGAGAACAATGGAAGAGTCACACAGGATTTTTTAACGTCAGCGGAATTCCGAGAACAATTTAAGAGTTCCGAAGCAATTTTAAATGTCAGCAGAATTCTGAGAACAGTGGAAGAGTTCCGAATCATTTTTAACTTCAGCAGAATTCTGAGAACAATGGAAGAGTTCCGAAGCATTTTTAAACGTCAGCGGAATTCCGAGAACAATGGTAGAGTTCCGAAGCACTTTTAAACTTCAGCGGAATTCCGAGAAAAATGGAAGAGTTCCGAAGCATTTTTAAACTTCAGCGGAACTCCGAGAAAAATGGAAGAGTTCCGAAGCATTTTTAAACTTCAGCGGAACTTCGAGAACATAGGAAGACTTCTGAAGCATTTTTAAACGTCAGCGGAATTCTGAGAAAAATGGAAGAGTACCGAAGCATTTTTAAACATCAGCGGAATTCTGAGAACAATGGAAGTGTTCTGAAGCATTTTTAAACTTCAGCGGAATTTCGAGAACATAGGAAGACTTCCGAAGCATTTTTAAATGTCAGCGGAACTCCGAGAACAATGGTAGAGTTCCGAAGCATTTTTAAACTTCAGCGGAATTCCGAGAAAAATGGAAGAGTTCCGAAGCATTTTTAAACTTCAGCAGAATTCCGAGAAAAATGGAAGAGTTCCGAAGGATTTTTAAACATTAGCGGAATTCTGAGAACAATGGAAGAGTTCCAAAGCATTTTTTGCTTCAGTAGAATTCAAAGAACAATGGAAGAGTTCCGAAGCATTTTTAAACGTCAGCGGAATTCTGAGAACAGTAGAAGAGTTCCGAAGCATTTTTAAACGTCAGCGGAATTCCGAGAACAATGGAAGACTTCTGAAGCATTTTTAAACTTCAGCGGAATTCCTAGAACAATGGAAGAGTTCCGATGCATTTTTAAACTTCAGCGGAATTTCTAGAACAATGGAAGTGTTCCGAAGCATTTTAAAACTTCAGCAGAATTCCGAGAACAATGGAAGAGTTCCGAAACATTTGTAAATGTCAGCAGAATTCCGAGAATAGTGAAAGAGTTGCAAAGCATTTTTAAACTTCAGCAGAATTCCGAGTGCAATGGAAGAGTTCCGAAGCATTTTTAAACTTCAGCGGAACTCCGAGAAAAATGGAAGAGTTCCGAAGCATTTTTAAACTTCAGCGGAACTTCGAGAACATAGGAAGACTTCTGAAGCATTTTTAAACGTCAGCGGAATTCTGAGAAAAATGGAAGAGTACCGAAGCATTTTTAAACATCAGCGGAATTCTGAGAACAATGGAAGTGTTCTGAAGCATTTTTAAACTTCAGCGGAATTTCGAGAACATAGGAAGACTTCCGAAGCATTTTTAAATGTCAGCGGAATTCCGAGAACAAAGGAAGAGTTCCGAAGCATTTTTAAATGTCAGCAGAATTCCGAGAACAATGGAAGAGTCACAAAGTATTTTTTAACGTCAGCGGAATTCCGAGAACAATTTAAGAGTTCCGAAGCAATTTTAAATGTCAGCAGAATTCTGAGAACAGTGGAAGAGTTCCGAAGCATTTTTAACTTCAGCAGAATTCTGAGAACAATGGAAGAGTTCCGAAGCATTTTTAAACTTCAGCGGAACTCCGAGAAAAATGGAAGAGTTCCGAAGCATTTTTAAACATCAGCGGAACTCCGAGAAAAATGGAAGAGTTCCAAAGCATTTTTAAATGTCAGCAGAATTCCGAGAACAATGGAAGAGTCACAAAGGATTTTTTAATGTCAGCGGAATTCCGAGAACAATTTAAGAGTTCCGAAGCAATTTTAAATGTCAGCAGAATTCTGAGAACAGTGGAAGAGTACCGAAGCATTTTTAAACTTCAGCGGAACTTCGAGAACATAGGAAGACTTCTGAAGCATTTTTAAACGTCAGCGGAATTCTGAGAAAAATGGAAGAGTACCGAAGCATTTTTAAACATCAGCGGAATTCTGAGAACAATGGAAGTGTTCTGAAGCATTTTTAAACTTCAGCGGAATTTCGAGAACATAGGAAGACTTCCGAAGCATTTTTAAACGTCAGCGGAATTCCGAAAACAATGGTAGAGTTCCGAAGCATTTTTAAACTTCAGCGGAATTCCGAGAAAAATGGAAGAGTTCCGAAGCATTTTTAAACATTAGCGGAATTCTGAGAACAATGGAAGAGTTCCAAAGCATTTTTTGCTTCAGCAGAATTCCGAGAACAATGGAAGAGTTCCGAAGCATTTTTAAACGTCAGCGGAATTCTGAGAACAATTGAAGAGTTCCGAAGCATTTTTAAACGTCAGCGGAATTCCGAGAACAATGGAAGACTTCTGAAGCATTTTTAAACGTCAGCGGAATTCCGAGAACAATGGTAGAGTTCCGAAGCATTTTTAAACTTCAGCAGAATTCCGAGAAAAATGGAAGAGTTCCGAAGCATTTTTAAACTTCAGCGGAATTCCGAGAAAAATGGAAGAGTTCCGAAGCATTTTTAAACATCAGCGGAATTTTGAGAACAATGGAAGAGTTCCGAAGCATTTTTAAACATCAGCGAATTTTGAGAACAATGGAAGAGTTCCGAAGCATTTTTAGCTTCAGCAGAATTCCGAGAACAATGGAAGAGTTCCGAAGCATTTTTAAACTTCAGCGGAACTCCGAGAAAAATGGAAGAGTTCCTAAGCATTTTTAAACATCAGCGGAACTCCGAGAAAAATGGAAGAGTTCCGAAGCATTTTTAAACTTCAGCGGAACTTCGAGAACATAGGAAGACTTCCGAAGCATTTTTAAATGTCAGCGGAATTCTGAGAAAAATGGAAGAGTTCCGAAGCATTTTTAAACATCAGCGGAATTCTGAGAACAATGGAAGTGTTCTGAAGCATTTTTAAACTTCAGCGGAATATCGAGAACATAGGAAGACTTCCTAAGCATTTTTAAACGTCAGCGGAATTCCGAGAACAATGGTAGAGTTCTGAAGCATTTTTAAACTTCAGCGGAATTCCGAGAAAAATGGAAGAGTTACGAAGCATTTTTAAACTTCAGCGGAATTCCTAGAACAATGGAAGAGTTCCGATGCATTTTTAAACTTCAGCGGAATTTCTAGAACAATGGAAGTGTTCCGAAGCATTTTAAAACTTCAGCAGAATTCCGAGAACAATGGAAGAGTTCCGAAGCATTTTTAAATGTCAGCAGAATTCCGAGAATAATAAAAGAGTTCCGAAGCAATTTTAAATGTCAGCAGAATTCTGAGAACAGTGGAAGAGCTCCGAAGCATTTTTAACTTCAGCAGAATTCTGAGAACAATGGAAGAGTTCCGAAGCATTTTTAAACGTCAGCGGAATTCCGAGAACAATGGTAGAGTTCCGAAGCATTTTTAAACTTCAGCGGAATTCCGAGAAAAATTGAAGAGTTCCGAAGCATTTTTAAACTTCAGCGGAACTCCGAGAAAAATGGAAGAGTTCCGAAGCATTTTTAAACATCAGCGGAATTCCGAGAAAAATGGAAGAGTTCCGAAGCATTTTTAAACGTCAGCAGAATTCCGAGAACAATGGAAGAGTACCGAATCATTTTTAAACATCAGCGGAATTCTGAGAACAAAGGAAGAGTTCCGAAGCATTTTTAAATGTCAGCAGAATTCCGAGAACAGTGGAAGAGTTCCGATGCATTTTTAAACTTCAGCGGAATTTCTAGAACAATGGAAGTGTTCCGAAGCATTTTAAAACTTCAGCAGAATTCCGAGAACAATGGAAGAGTTCCGAAACATTTTTAAATGTCAGCAGAATTCCGAGAATAATAAAAGAGTTGCAAAGCATTTTTAAACTTCAGCAGAATTCCGAGTGCAATGGAAGAGTTCCGAAGCATTTTTAAACTTCAGCGGAATTCCGAGAAAAATGGAAGAATTCTGAAGCATTTTTAAACATCAACGGAATTCTGAGAACAATGGAAGAGTTCCGAAGCATTTTTAAACTTCAGTGGAATTCCGAGAACAATGGTAGAGTTCTGAAGCATTTTTAAACGTCAGCAGAATTCCGAGAACAATGAAAGAGTTCCGAAGCATTTTTAAACGTCAGCGGAATTCCGAGAACAATGGAAGAGTTCTGAAGCATTTTTAAACTTCAGCGGAATTTCGAGAACATAGGAAGACTTCCGAAGCATTTTTAAATGTCAGCAGAATTCCGAGAACAGTGGAAGAGTTCCGATGCATTTTTAAACATCAGCGGAATTCTGAGAAAAATGGAAGAGTTCCGAAGCATTTTTAAACGTCAGCAGAATTCCGAGAACAATGGAAGAGTACCGAATCATTTTTAAACATCAGCGGAATTCTGAGAACAAAGGAAGAGTTCCGAAGCATTTTTAAATGTCAGCAGAATTCCGAGAACAGTGGAAGAGTTCCGATGCATTTTTAAACTTCAGCGGAATTTCTAGAACAATGGAAGTGTTCCGAAGCATTTTAAAACTTCAGCAGAATTCCGAGAACAATGGAAGAGTTCCGAAACATTTTTAAATGTCAGCAGAATTCCGAGAATAATAAAAGAGTTGCAAAGCATTTTTAAACTTTAGCGGAATTCCGAGAACAATGGAAGAGTTTCAAAGCATTTTTAAATGGCAGCAGAATTCCGAGAACAATGGAAGAGTTCCGAAGCACTTTTAAACTTCAGCGGAATTCCGAGAACAATGGTACAGTTCTGAAGCATTTTTAAACGTCAGCGGAATTCCGAGAACAATGGAAGAGTACCGAATCATTTTTAAACGTCAGCAGAATTCCGAGAACAATGGAAGAGTACCGAATCATTTTTAAACATCAGCGGAATTCTGAGAACAAAGGAAGAGTTCCGAAGCAATTTTAAATGTCAGCAGAATTCCGAGAACAATGGAAGAGTCACACAGGATTTTTTAACGTCAGCGGAATTCCGAGAACAATTTAAGAGTTCCGAAGCAATTTTAAATGTCAGCAGAATTCTGAGAACAGTGGAAGAGTTCCGAAGCATTTTTAACTTCAGCAGAATTCTGAGAACAATGGAAGAGTTCCGAAGCATTTTTAAACGTCAGCGGAATTCCGAGAACAATGGTAGAGTTCCGAAGCACTTTTAAACTTCAGCGGAATTCCGAGAAAAATGGAAGAGTTCCGAAGCATTTTTAAACTTCAGCGGAATTCCGAGAACAATGGAAGAGTTCTGAAGCATTTTTAAACATCAGCGGAATTCCGAGAACAATGGAAGAGTTCCGAAGCATTTTTAAACTTCAGCGGAATTTCGAGAACAATGGAAGAGTTCCGAAGCATTTTTAAACTTCAGGGGAATTCCGAGAACAATGGAACAGTTCCGAAGCATTTTTAAACTTCAGCGGAATTCCGAGAAAAATGGAAGAATTCTGAAGCATTTTTAAACATCAACGGAATTCTGAGAACAATGGAAGAGTTCTGAAGCATTTTTAAACTTCAGTGGAATTCCGAGAACAATGGTAGAGTTCTGAAGCATTTTTAAACGTCAGCAGAATTCCGAGAACAATGAAAGAGTTGCGAAGCATTTTTAAACGTCAGCGGAATTCCGAGAACAATGGAAGAGTTCTGAAGCATTTTTAAACTTCAGCGGAATTTCGAGAACATAGGAAGACTTCCGAAGCATTTTTAAATGTCAGCGGAACTCCGAGAACAATGGTAGAGTTCCGAAGCATTTTTAAACTTCAGCGGAATTCCGAGAAAAATGGAAGAGTTCCGAAGCATTTTTAAACTTCAGCAGAATTCCGAGAAAAATGGAAGAGTTCCGAAGGATTTTTAAACATTAGCGGAATTCTGAGAACAATGGAAGAGTTCCAAAGCATTTTTTGCTTCAGTAGAATTCCGAGAACAATGGAAGAGTTCCGAAGCATTTTTAAACGTCAGCGGAATTCTGAGAACAATAGAAGAGTTCCGAAGCATTTTTAAACGTCAGCGGAATTCCGAGAACAATGTTAGAGTTCTGAAGCATTTTTAAACTTCAGCGGAATTCCGAGAAAAATGGAAGAGTTACGAAGCATTTTTAAACTTCAGCGGAATTCCTAGAACATTGGAAGAGTTCCGATGCATTTTTAAACTTCAGCGGAATTTCTAGAACAATGGAAGTGTTCCGAAGCATTTTAAAACTTCAGCAGAATTCCGAGAACAATGGAAGAGTTCCGAAACATTTTTAAATGTCAGCAGAATTCCGAGAATAATAAAAGAGTTCCGAAGCAATTTTAAATGTCAGCAGAATTCTGAGAACAGTGGAAGAGTTCCGAAGCATTTTTAACTTCAGCAGAATTCTGAGAACAATGGAAGAGTTCCGAAGCATTTTTAAACGTCAGCGGAATTCCGAGAACAATGGTAGAGTTACGAAGCATTTTTAAATGTCAGCAGAATTCCGAGAACAATGGAAGAGTCACACAGGATTTTTTAACGTCAGCGGAATTCCGAGAACAATTTAAGAGTTCCGAAGCAATTTTAAATGTCAGCAGAATTCTGAGAACAGTGGAAGAGTTCCGAAGCATTTTTAACTTCAGCAGAATTCTGAGAACAATGGAAGAGTTCCGAAGCATTTTTAAACGTCAGCGGAATTCCGAGAACAATGGTAGAGTTCCGAAGCACTTTTAAACTTCAGCGGAATTCCGAGAAAAATGGAAGAGTTCCGAAGCATTTTTAAACTTCAGCGGAACTCCGAGAAAAATGGAAGAGTTCCGAAGCATTTTTAAACATCAGCGGAACTCCGAGAAAAATGGAAGAGTTCCAAAGCATTTTTAAATGTCAGCAGAATTCCGAGAACAATGGAAGAGTCACAAAGGATTTTTTAACGTCAGCGGAATTCCGAGAACAATTTAAGAGTTCCGAAGCAATTTTAAATGTCAGCAGAATTCTGAGAACAGTGGAAGAGTTCCGAAGCATTTTTAACTTCAGCAGAATTCTGAGAACAATGGAAGAGTTCCGAAGCATTTTTAAACGTCAGCGGAATTCCGAGAACAATGGAAGAGTTCCGAAGCATTTTTAAACTTCAGCGGAACTCCGAGAAAAATGGAAGAGTTCCGAAGCATTTTTAAACATCAGCGGAACTCCGAGAAAAATGGAAGAGTTCCGAAGCATTTTTAAACTTCAGCGGAATTTCTAGAACAATGGAAGTGTTCCGAAGCATTTTAAAACTTCAGCAGAATTCCGAGAACAATGGAAGAGTTCCGAAACATTTTTAAATGTCAGCAGAATTCCGAGAATAATGAAAGAGTTTCAAAGCATTTTTAAACTTCAGCAGAATTCCGAGTGCAATGGAAGAGTTCCGAAGCATTTTTAAACTTCAGCGGAACTCCGAGAAAAATGGAAGAGTTCCGAAGCATTTTTAAACTTCAGCGGAACTTCGAGAACATAGGAAGACTTCTGAAGCATTTTTAAACGTCAGCGGAATTCTGAGAAAAATGGAAGAGTACCAAAGCATTTTTAAACATCAGCGGAATTCTGAGAACAATGGAAGTGTTCTGAAGCATTTTTAAACTTCAGCGGAATTTCGAGAACATAGGAAGACTTCCGAAGCATTTTTAAATGTCAGCGGAACTCCGAGAACAATGGTAGAGTTCCGAAGCATTTTTAAACTTCAGCGGAATTCCGAGAAAAATGGAAGAGTTCCGAAGCATTTTTAAACTTCAGCAGAATTCCGAGAAAAATGGAAGAGTTCCGAAGGATTTTTAAACATTAGCGGAATTCTGAGAACAATGGAAGAGTTCCAAAGCATTTTTTGCTTCAGTAGTATTCCGAGAACAATGGAAGAGTTCCGAAGCATTTTTAAACGTCAGCGGAATTCTGAGAACAATAGAAGAGTTCCGAAGCATTTTTAAACGTCAGCGGAATTCCGAGAACAATGGAAGACTTCTGAAGCATTTTTAAACTTCAGCGGAATTCCTAGAACAATGGAAGAGTTCCGATGCATTTTTAAACTTCAGCGGAATTTCTAGAACAATGGAAGTGTTCCGAAGCATTTTAAAACTTCAGCAGAATTCCGAGAACAATGGAAGAGTTCCGAAACATTTTTAAATGTCAGCAGAATTCCGAGAATAATGAAAGAGTTGCAAAGCATTTTTAAACTTCAGCAGAATTCCGAGTGCAATGGAAGAGTTCCGAAGCATTTTTAAACTTCAGCGGAATTTCTAGAACAATGGAAGTGTTCCGAAGCATTTTAAAACTTCAGCAGAATTCCGAGAACAATGGAAGAGTTCCGAAACATTTTTAAATGTCAGCAGAATTCCGAGAATAATGAAAGAGTTTCAAAGCATTTTTAAACTTCAGCAGAATTCCGAGTGCAATGGAAGAGTTCCGAAGCATTTTTAAACTTCAGCGGAACTCCGAGAAAAATGGAAGAGTTCCGAAGCATTTTTAAACTTCAGCGGAACTTCGAGAACATAGGAAGACTTCTGAAGCATTTTTAAACGTCAGCGGAATTCTGAGAAAAATGGAAGAGTACCAAAGCATTTTTAAACATCAGCGGAATTCTGAGAACAATGGAAGTGTTCTGAAGCATTTTTAAACTTCAGCGGAATTTCGAGAACATAGGAAGACTTCCGAAGCATTTTTAAATGTCAGCGGAACTCCGAGAACAATGGTAGAGTTCCGAAGCATTTTTAAACTTCAGCGGAATTCCGAGAAAAATGGAAGAGTTCCGAAGCATTTTTAAACTTCAGCAGAATTCCGAGAAAAATGGAAGAGTTCCGAAGGATTTTTAAACATTAGCGGAATTCTGAGAACAATGGAAGAGTTCCAAAGCATTTTTTGCTTCAGTAGTATTCCGAGAACAATGGAAGAGTTCCGAAGCATTTTTAAACGTCAGCGGAATTCTGAGAACAATAGAAGAGTTCCGAAGCATTTTTAAACGTCAGCGGAATTCCGAGAACAATGGAAGACTTCTGAAGCATTTTTAAACTTCAGCGGAATTCCTAGAACAATGGAAGAGTTCCGATGCATTTTTAAACTTCAGCGGAATTTCTAGAACAATGGAAGTGTTCCGAAGCATTTTAAAACTTCAGCAGAATTCCGAGAACAATGGAAGAGTTCCGAAACATTTTTAAATGTCAGCAGAATTCCGAGAATAATGAAAGAGTTGCAAAGCATTTTTAAACTTCAGCAGAATTCCGAGTGCAATGGAAGAGTTCCGAAGCATTTTTAAACTTCAGCGGAACTCCGAGAAAAATGGAAGAGTTTCGAAGCATTTTTAAACATCAGCGGAACTCCGAGAAAAATGGAAGAGTTCCAAAGCATTTTTAAATGTCAGCAGAATTCCGAGAACAATGGAAGAGTCACAAAGGATTTTTTAACGTCAGCGGAATTCCGAGAACAATTTAAGAGTTCCGAAGCAATTTTAAATGTCAGCAGAATTCTGAGAACAGTGGAAGAGTTCCGAAGCATTTTTAACTTCAGCAGAATTCTGAGAACAATGGAAGAGTTCCGAAGTATTTTTAAACGTCAGCGGAATTCCGAGAACAATGGAAGAGTTCCGAAGCATTTTTAAACTTCAGCGGAACTCCGAGAAAAATGGAAGAGTTCCGAAGCATTTTTAAACATCAGCGGAACTCCGAGAAAAATGGAAGAGTTCCGAAGCATTTTTAAACTTCAGCGGAATTTCTAGAACAATGGAAGTGTTCCGAAGCATTTTAAAACTTCAGCAGAATTCCGAGAACAATGGAAGAGTTCCGAAACATTTTTAAATGTCAGCAGAATTCCGAGAATAATGAAAGAGTTTCAAAGCATTTTTAAACTTCAGCAGAATTCCGAGTGCAATGGAAGAGTTCCGAAGCATTTTTAAACTTCAGCGGAACTCCGAGAAAAATGGAAGAGTTCCGAAGCATTTTTAAACTTCAGCGGAACTTCGAGAACATAGGAAGACTTCTGAAGCATTTTTAAACGTCAGCGGAATTCTGAGAAAAATGGAAGAGTACCAAAGCATTTTTAAACATCAGCGGAATTCTGAGAACAATGGAAGTGTTCTGAAGCATTTTTAAACTTCAGCGGAATTTCGAGAACATAGGAAGACTTCCGAAGCATTTTTAAATGTCAGCGGAACTCCGAGAACAATGGTAGAGTTCCGAAGCATTTTTAAACTTCAGCGGAATTCCGAGAAAAATGGAAGAGTTCCGAAGCATTTTTAAACTTCAGCAGAATTCCGAGAAAAATGGAAGAGTTCCGAAGGATTTTTAAACATTAGCGGAATTCTGAGAACAATCTAAGAGTTCCAAAGCATTTTTTGCTTCAGTAGTATTCCGAGAACAATGGAAGAGTTCCGAAGCATTTTTAAACGTCAGCGGAATTCTGAGAACAATAGAAGAGTTCCGAAGCATTTTTAAACGTCAGCGGAATTCCGAGAACAATGGAAGACTTCTGAAGCATTTTTAAACTTCAGCGGAATTCCTAGAACAATGGAAGAGTTCCGATGCATTTTTAAACTTCAGCGGAATTTCTAGAACAATGGAAGTGTTCCGAAGCATTTTAAAACTTCAGCAGAATTCCGAGAACAATGGAAGAGTTCCGAAACATTTTTAAATGTCAGCAGAATTCCGAGAATAATGAAAGAGTTGCAAAGCATTTTTAAACTTCAGCAGAATTCCGAGTGCAATGGAAGAGTTCCGAAGCATTTTTAAACTTCAGCGGAATTTCTAGAACAATGGAAGTGTTCCGAAGCATTTTAAAACTTCAGCAGAATTCCGAGAACAATGGAAGAGTTCCGAAACATTTTTAAATGTCAGCAGAATTCCGAGAATAATGAAAGAGTTTCAAAGCATTTTTAAACTTCAGCAGAATTCCGAGTGCAATGGAAGAGTTCCGAAGCATTTTTAAACTTCAGCGGAACTCCGAGAAAAATGGAAGAGTTCCGAAGCATTTTTAAACTTCAGCGGAACTTCGAGAACATAGGAAGACTTCTGAAGCATTTTTAAACGTCAGCGGAATTCTGAGAAAAATGGAAGAGTACCAAAGCATTTTTAAACATCAGCGGAATTCTGAGAACAATGGAAGTGTTCTGAAGCATTTTTAAACTTCAGCGGAATTTCGAGAACATAGGAAGACTTCCGAAGCATTTTTAAATGTCAGCGGAACTCCGAGAACAATGGTAGAGTTCCGAAGCATTTTTAAACTTCAGCGGAATTCCGAGAAAAATGGAAGAGTTCCGAAGCATTTTTAAACTTCAGCAGAATTCCGAGAAAAATGGAAGAGTTCCGAAGGATTTTTAAACATTAGCGGAATTCTGAGAACAATGGAAGAGTTCCAAAGCATTTTTTGCTTCAGTAGTATTCCGAGAACAATGGAAGAGTTCCGAAGCATTTTTAAACGTCAGCGGAATTCTGAGAACAATAGAAGAGTTCCGAAGCATTTTTAAACGTCAGCGGAATTCCGAGAACAATGGAAGACTTCTGAAGCATTTTTAAACTTCAGCGGAATTCCTAGAACAATGGAAGAGTTCCGATGCATTTTTAAACTTCAGCGGAATTTCTAGAACAATGGAAGTGTTCCGAAGCATTTTAAAACTTCAGCAGAATTCCGAGAACAATGGAAGAGTTCCGAAACATTTTTAAATGTCAGCAGAATTCCGAGAATAATGAAAGAGTTGCAAAGCATTTTTAAACTTCAGCAGAATTCCGAGTGCAATGGAAGAGTTCCGAAGCATTTTTAAACTTCAGCGGAACTCCGAGAAAAATGGAAGAGTTTCGAAGCATTTTTAAACATCAGCGGAACTCCGAGAAAAATGGAAGAGTTCCAAAGCATTTTTAAATGTCAGCAGAATTCCGAGAACAATGGAAGAGTCACAAAGGATTTTTTAACGTCAGCGGAATTCCGAGAACAATTTAAGAGTTCCGAAGCAATTTTAAATGTCAGCAGAATTCTGAGAACAGTGGAAGAGTTCCGAAGCATTTTTAACTTCAGCAGAATTCTGAGAACAATGGAAGAGTTCCGAAGTATTTTTAAACGTCAGCGGAATTCCGAGAACAATGGAAGAGTTCCGAAGCATTTTTAAACTTCAGCGGAACTCCGAGAAAAATGGAAGAGTTCCGAAGCATTTTTAAACATCAGCGGAACTCCGAGAAAAATGGAAGAGTTCCGAAGCATTTTTAAACTTCAGCGGAACTTCGAGAACATAGGAAGACTTCTGAAGCATTTTTAAACGTCAGCGGAATTCTGAGAAAAATGGAAGAGTACCGAAGCATTTTTAAACATCAGCGGAATTCTGAGAACAATGGAAGTGTTCTGAAGCATTTTTAAACTTCAGCGGAATTTCGAGAACATAGGAAGACTTCCGAAGCATTTTTAAATGTCAGCGGAACTCCGAGAACAATGGTAGAGTTCCGAAGCATTTTTAAACTTCAGCGGAATTCCGAGAAAAATGGAAGAGTTCCGAAGCATTTTTAAACTTCAGCAGAATTCCGAGAAAAATGGAAGAGTTCCGAAGGATTTTTAAACATTAGCGGAATTCTGAGAACAATGGAAGAGTTCCAAAGCATTTTTTGCTTCAGTAGAATTCCGAGAACAATGGAAGAGTTCCAAAGCATTTTTAAACGTCAGCGGAATTCTGAGAACAATAGAAGAGTTCCGAAGCATTTTTAAACGTCAGCGGAATTCCGAGAACAATGGAAGACTTCTGAAGCATTTTTAAACTTCAGCGGTATTCCTAGAACAATGGAAGAGTTCCGATGCATTTTTAAACTTCAGCGGAATTTCTAGAACAATGGAAGTGTTCCGAAGCATTTTAAAACTTCAGCAGAATTCCGAGAACAATGGAAGAGTTCCGAAACATTTTTAAATGTCAGCAGAATTCCGAGAATAATGAAAGAGTTGCAAAGCATTTTTAAACTTCAGCAGAATTCCGAGTGCAATGGAAGAGTTCCGAAGCATTTTTAAACTTCAGCGGAACTCCGAGAAAAATGGAAGAGTTCCGAAGCATTTTTAAACTTCAGCGGAACTTCGAGAACATAGGAAGACTTCTGAAGCATTTTTAAACGTCAGCGGAATTCTGAGAAAAATGGAAGAGTACCAAAGCATTTTTAAACATCAGCGGAATTCTGAGAACAATGGAAGTGTTCTGAAGCATTTTTAAACTTCAGCGGAATTTCGAGAACATAGGAAGACTTCCGAAGCATTTTTAAATGTCAGCGGAACTCCGAGAACAATGGTAGAGTTCCGAAGCATTTTTAAACTTCAGCGGAATTCCGAGAAAAATGGAAGAGTTCCGAAGCATTTTTAAACTTCAGCAGAATTCCGAGAAAAATGGAAGAGTTCCGAAGGATTTTTAAACATTAGCGGAATTCTGAGAACAATGGAAGAGTTCCAAAGCATTTTTTGCTTCAGTAGTATTCCGAGAACAATGGAAGAGTTCCGAAGCATTTTTAAACTTCAGCGGAATTCCTAGAACAATGGAAGAGTTCCGATGCATTTTTAAACTTCAGCGGAATTTCTAGAACAATGGAAGTGTTCCGAAGCATTTTAAAACTTCAGCAGAATTCCGAGAACAATGGAAGAGTTCCGAAACATTTTTAAATGTCAGCAGAATTCCGAGAATAATGAAAGAGTTGCAAAGCATTTTTAAACTTCAGCAGAATTCCGAGTGCAATGGAAGAGTTCCGAAGCATTTTTAAACTTCAGCGGAACTCCGAGAAAAATGGAAGAGTTCCGAAGCATTTTTAAACTTCAGCGGAACTTCGAGAACATAGGAAGACTTCTGAAGCATTTTTAAACGTCAGCGGAATTCTGAGAAAAATGGAAGAGTACCAAAGCATTTTTAAACATCAGCGGAATTCTGAGAACAATGGAAGTGTTCTGAAGCATTTTTAAACTTCAGCGGAATTTCGAGAAGATAGGAAGACTTCCGAAGCATTTTTAAATGTCAGCGGAATTCCGAGAACAATGGTAGAGTTCCGAAGCATTTTTAAACTTCAGCGGAATTCCGAGAAAAATGGAAGAGTTCCGAAGCATTTTTAAACTTCAGCGGAATTCCGAGAAAAAAGGAAGAGTTCCGAAGCATTTTTAAACTTCAGCAGAATTCCGAGAAAAATGGAAGAGTTCCGAAGGATTTTTAAACATTAGCGGAATTCTGAGAACAATGGAAGAGTTCCAAAGCATTTTTTGCTTCAGTAGAATTCCGAGAACAATGGAAGAGTTCCGAAGCATTTTTAAACGTCAGCGGAATTCTGAGAACAATAGAAGAGTTCCGAAGCATTTTTAAACGTCAGCGGAATTCCGAGAACAATGAAAGACTTCTGAAGCATTTTTAAACTTCAGCGGAATTCCTAGAACAATGGAAGAGTTCCGATGCATTTTTAAACTTCAGCGGAATTTCTAGAACAATGGAAGTGTTCCGAAGCATTTTAAAACTTCAGCAGAATTCCGAGAACAATGGAAGAGTTCCGAAACATTTTTAAATGTCAGCAGAATTCCGAGAATAATGAAAGAGTTGCAAAGCATTTTTAAACTTCAGCAGAATTCCGAGTGCAATGGAAGAGTTCCGAAGCATTTTTAAACTTCAGCGGAACTCCGAGAAAAATGGAAGAGTTCCGAAGCATTTTTAAACTTCAGCGGAACTTCGAGAACATAGGAAGACTTCTGAAGCATTTTTAAACGTCAGCGGAATTCTGAGAAAAATGGAAGAGTACCAAAGCATTTTTAAACATCAGCGGAATTCTGAGAACAATGGAAGTGTTCTGAAGCATTTTTAAACTTCAGCGGAATTTCGAGAACATAGGAAGACTTCCGAAGCATTTTTAAATGTCAGCGGAATTCCGAGAACAATGGTAGAGGTCCGAAGCATTTTTAAACTTCAGCGGAATTCCGAGAAAAATGGAAGAGTTCCGAAGCATTTTTAAACTTCAGCAGAATTCCGAGAAAAATGGAAGAGTTCCTAAGGATTTTTAAACATTAGCGGAATTCTGAGAACAATGGAAGAGTTCCAAAGCATTTTTTGCATCAGTAGAATTCCGAGAACAATGGAAGAGTTCCGAAGCATTTTTAAACGTCAGCGGAATTCTGAGAACAATAGAAGAGTTCCGAAGCATTTTTAAACGTCAGCAGAATTCCGAGAACAATGGAAGACTTCTGAAGCATTTTTAAACTTCAGCGGAATTCCTAGAACAATGGAAGAGTTCCGATGCATTTTTAAACTTCAGTGGAATTTCAAGAACAATGGAAGTGTTCCGAAGCATTTTAAAACTTCAGCAGAATTCCGAGAACAATGGAAGAGTTCCGAAACATTTTTAAATGTCAGCAGAATTCCGAGAATAATGAAAGAGTTGCAAAGCATTTTTAAACTTCAGCAGAATTCCGAGTGCAATGGAAGAGTTCTGAAGCATTTTTAAACTTCAGCGGAACTCCGAGAAAAATGGAAGAGTTCCGAAGCATTTTTAAACATCAGCGGAACTCTGAGAAAAATAGAAGAGTTCCGAAGCATTTTTAAACTTTAGCGGAATTCCGAGAACAATGGAAGAGTTTCAAAGCATTTTTAAATGGCAGCAGAATTCCGAGAACAATGGAAGAGTTCCGAAGCACTTTTAAACTTCAGCGGAATTCTGAGAACAATGGAAGAGTTCCGAAGCATTTTTAAACATCATCGTAATTCCGAGAACAATGGTACAGTTCTGAAGCATTTTTAAACGTCAGCGGAATTCCGAGAACAATTGAAGAGTACCGAATCATTTTTAAACGTCAGCGGAATTCTGAGAACAATAGAAGAGTTCCGAAGCATTTTTAAACGTCAGCGGAATTCCGAGAACAATGGAAGACTTCTGAAGCATTTTTAAACTTCAGCGGAATTCCTAGAACAATGGAAGAGTTCCGATGCATTTTTAAACTTCAGCGGAATTTCTAGAACAATGGAAGTGTTCCGAAGCATTTTAAAACTTCAGCAGAATTCCGAGAACAATGGAAGAGTTCCGAAACATTTTTAAATGTCAGCAGAATTCCGAGAATAATGAAAGAGTTGCAAAGCATTTTTAAACTTCAGCAGAATTCCGAGTGCAATGGAAGAGTTCCGAAGCATTTTTAAACTTCAGCGGAACTCCGAGAAAAATGGAAGAGTTCCGAAGCATTTTTAAACTTCAGCGGAACTTCGAGAACATAGGAAGACTTCTGAAGCATTTTTAAACGTCAGCGGAATTCTGAGAAAAATGGAAGAGTACCAAAGCATTTTTAAACATCAGCGGAATTCTGAGAACAATGGAAGTGTTCTGAAGCATTTTTAAACTTCAGCGGAATTTCGAGAACATAGGAAGACTTCCGAAGCATTTTTAAATGTCAGCGGAATTCCGAGAACAATGGTAGAGGTCCGAAGCATTTTTAAACTTCAGCGGAATTCCGAGAACAATGGAAGACTTCTGAAGCATTTTTAAACTTCAGCGGAATTCCTAGAACAATGGAAGAGTTCCGATGCATTTTTAAACTTCAGCGGAATTTCTAGAACAATGGAAGTGTTCCGAAGCATTTTAAAACTTCAGCAGAATTCCGAGAACAATGGAAGAGTTCCGAAACATTTTTAAATGTCAGCAGAATTCCGAGAATAATGAAAGAGTTGCAAAGCATTTTTAAACTTCAGCAGAATTCCGAGTGCAATGGAAGAGTTCCGAAGCATTTTTAAACTTCAGCGGAACTCCGAGAAAAATGGAAGAGTTTCGAAGCATTTTTAAACATCAGCGGAACTCCGAGAAAAATGGAAGAGTTCCAAAGCATTTTTAAATGTCAGCAGAATTCCGAGAACAATGGAAGAGTCACAAAGGATTTTTTAACGTCAGCGGAATTCCGAGAACAATTAAAGAGTTCCGAAGCAATTTTAAATGTCAGCAGAATTCTGAGAACAGTGGAAGAGTTCCGAAGCATTTTTAACTTCAGCAGAATTCTGAGAACAATGGAAGAGTTCCGAAGTATTTTTAAACGTCAGCGGAATTCCGAGAACAATGGAAGAGTTCCGAAGCATTTTTAAACTTCAGCGGAACTCCGAGAAAAATGGAAGAGTTCCGAAGCATTTTTAAACATCAGCGGAACTCCGAGAAAAATGGAAGAGTTCCGAAGCATTTTTAAACTTCAGCGGAACTTCGAGAACATAGGAAGACTTCTGAAGCATTTTTAAACGTCAGCGGAATTCTGAGAAAAATGGAAGAGTACCGAAGCATTTTTAAACATCAGCGGAATTCTGAGAACAATGGAAGTGTTCTGAAGCATTTTTAAACTTCAGCGGAATTTCGAGAACATAGGAAGACTTCCGAAGCATTTTTAAATGTCAGCGGAACTCCGAGAACAATGGTAGAGTTCCGAAGCATTTTTAAACTTCAGCGGAATTCCGAGAAAAATGGAAGAGTTCCGAAGCATTTTTAAACTTCAGCAGAATTCCGAGAAAAATGGAAGAGTTCCGAAGGATTTTTAAACAATAGCGGAATTCTGAGAACAATGGAAGAGTTCCAAAGCATTTTTTGCTTCAGTAGAATTCTGAGAACAATGGAAGAGTTCCGAAGCATTTTTAAACGTCAGCGGAATTCTGAGAACAATAGAAGAGTTCCGAAGCATTTTTAAATGTCAGCGGAATTCCGAGAACAATGGAAGACTTCTGAAGCATTTTTAAACTTCAGCGGTATTCCTAGAACAATGGAAGAGTTCCGATGCATTTTTAAACTTCAGCGGAATTTCTAGAACAATGGAAGTGTTCCGAAGCTTTTTAAAACTTCAGCAGAATTCCGAGAACAATGGAAGAGTTCCGAAACATTTTTAAATGTCAGCAGAATTCCGAGAATAATGAAAGAGTTGCAAAGCATTTTTAAACTTCAGCAGAATTCCGAGTGCAATGGAAGAGTTCCGAAGCATTTTTAAACTTCAGCGGAACTCCGAGAAAAATGGAAGAGTTCCGAAGCATTTTTAAACTTCAGCGGAACTTCGAAAACATAGGAAGACTTCTGAAGCATTTTTAAACGTCAGCGGAATTCTGAGAAAAATGGAAGAGTACCAAAGCATTTTTAAACATCAGCGGAATTCTGAGAACAATGGAAGTGTTCTGAAGCATTTTTAAACTTCAGCGGAATTTCGAGAACATAGGAAGACTTCCGAAGCATTTTTAAATGTCAGCGGAACTCCGAGAACAATGGTAGAGTTCCGAAGCATTTTTAAACTTCAGCGGAATTCCGAGAAAAATGGAAGAGTTCCGAAGCATTTTTAAACTTCAGCAGAATTACGAGAAAAATGGAAGAGTTCCGAAGGATTTTTAAACATTAGCGGAATTCTGAGAACAATGGAAGAGTTCCAAAGCATTTTTTGCTTCAGTAGTATTCCGAGAACAATGGAAGAGTTCCGAAGCATTTTTAAACTTCAGCGGAATTCCTAGAACAATGGAAGAGTTCCGATGCATTTTTAAACTTCAGCGGAATTTCTAGAACAATGGAAGTGTTCCGAAGCATTTTAAAACTTCAGCAGAATTCCGAGAACAATGGAAGAGTTCCGAAACATTTTTAAATGTCAGCAGAATTCCGAGAATAATGAGAGAGTTGCAAAGCATTTTTAAACTTCAGCAGAATTCCGAGTGCAATGGAAGAGTTCCGAAGCATTTTTAAACTTCAGCGGAACTCCGAGAAAAATGGAAGATTTCCGAAGCATTTTTAAACTTCAGCGGAACTTCGAGAACATAGGAAGACTTCTGAAGCATTTTTAAACGTCAGCGGAATTCTGAGAAAAATGGAAGAGTACCAAAGCATTTTTAAACATCAGCGGAATTCTGAGAACAATGGAAGTGTTCTGAAGCATTTTTAAACTTCAGCGGAATTTCGAGAACATAGGAAGACTTCCGAAGCATTTTTAAATGTCAGCGGAATTCCGAGAACAATGGTAGAGTTCCGAAGCATTTTTAAACTTCAGCGGAATTCCGAGAAAAATGGAAGAGTTCCGAAGCATTTTTAAACTTCAGCGGAATTCCGAGAAAAAAGGAAGAGTTCCGAAGCATTTTTAAACTTCAGCAGAATTCCGAGAAAAATGGAAGAGTTCCGAAGGATTTTTAAACATTAGCGGAATTCTGAGAACAATGGAAGAGTTCCAAAGCATTTTTTGCTTCAGTAGAATTCCGAGAACAATGGAAGAGTTCCGAAGCATTTTTAAACGTCAGCGGAATTCTGAGAACAATAGAAGAGTTCCGAAGCATTTTTAAACGTCAGCGGAATTCCGAGAACAATGGAAGACTTCTGAAGCATTTTTAAACTTCAGCGGAATTCCTAGAACAATGGAAGAGTTCCGATGCATTTTTAAACTTCAGCGGAATTTCTAGAACAATGGAAGTGTTCCGAAGCATTTTAAAACTTCAGCAGAATTCCGAGAACAATGGAAGAGTTCCGAAACATTTTTAAATGTCAGCAGAATTCCGAGAATAATGAAAGAGTTGCAAAGCATTTTTAAACTTCAGCAGAATTCCGAGTGCAATGGAAGAGTTCCGAAGCATTTTTAAACTTCAGCGGAACTCCGAGAAAAATGGAAGAGTTCCGAAGCATTTTTAAACTTCAGCGGAACTTCGAGAACATAGGAAGACTTCTGAAGCATTTTTAAACGTCAGCGGAATTCTGAGAAAAATGGAAGAGTACCAAAGCATTTTTAAACATCAGCGGAATTCTGAGAACAATGGAAGTGTTCTGAAGCATTTTTAAACTTCAGCGGAATTTCGAGAACATAGGAAGACTTCCGAAGCATTTTTAAATGTCAGCGGAATTCCGAGAACAATGGTAGAGGTCCGAAGCATTTTTAAACTTCAGCGGAATTCCGAGAAAAATGGAAGAGTTCCGAAGCATTTTTAAACTTCAGCAGAATTCCGAGAAAAATGGAAGAGTTCCTAAGGATTTTTAAACATTAGCGGAATTCTGAGAACAATGGAAGAGTTCCAAAGCATTTTTTGCATCAGTAGAATTCCGAGAACAATGGAAGAGTTCCGAAGCATTTTTAAACGTCAGCGGAATTCTGAGAACAATAGAAGAGTTCCGAAGCATTTTTAAACGTCAGCAGAATTCCGAGAACAATGGAAGACTTCTGAAGCATTTTTAAACTTCAGCGGAATTCCTAGAACAATGGAAGAGTTCCGATGCATTTTTAAACTTCAGTGGAATTTCAAGAAAAATGGAAGTGTTCCGAAGCATTTTAAAACTTCAGCAGAATTCCGAGAACAATGGAAGAGTTCCGAAACATTTTTAAATGTCAGCAGAATTCCGAGAATAATGAAAGAGTTGCAAAGCATTTTTAAACTTCAGCAGAATTCCGAGTGCAATGGAAGAGTTCTGAAGCATTTTTAAACTTCAGCGGAACTCCGAGAAAAATGGAAGAGTTCCGAAGCATTTTTAAACATCAGCGGAACTCTGAGAAAAATAGAAGAGTTCCGAAGCATTTTTAAACTTTAGCGGAATTCCGAGAACAATGGAAGAGTTTCAAAGCATTTTTAAATGGCAGCAGAATTCCGAGAACAATGGAAGAGTTCCGAAGCACTTTTAAACTTCAGCGGAATTCTGAGAACAATGGAAGAGTTCCGAAGCATTTTTAAATGTCAGCGGAATGCCGAGAACAATGGAGGAGTTCCGACGCATTTTTAAACGTCAGCGGAATTCCGAGAACAATGGAAGAGTTCCGAAGCATTTTTAAACTTCAGCGGAATTCCGAGAACAATGGAAGAGTTCCGAAGCATTTTTAAATGTCAGCGGAATGCCGAGAACAATGGAAGAGTTCCGACGCATTTTTAAACGTCAACGGAATTCCGAGAACAATGGAAGAGTTCCGAAGCATTTTTAAACGTCAGCGGAATGCCGAGAAAAATGGAAGAGTTCCGAAGCATTTTTAAACTTCAGGGGAATTCCGAGAACAATGGAAGAGTTCCGAAGCATTTTTAAACGTCAGCGGAATGCCGAGAACAATGGAAGAGTTTCGACGCATTTTTAAACGTCAGCGGAATTCCGAGAACAATGGAAGAGTTCCGAAGCATTTTTAAACTTCAGCGGAATTCCGAGAACAGTGGAAGAGTTCCGAAGCATTTTTAAACATCAGCGGAATTCCGAGAACAAAGGAAGAGTTCCGAAGCATTTTTGATCTTCAGCGGAATTCCGAAAACAATGGAAGAGTTCCGAAGCATTTTTAAACGTCAGCGGAATGCCGAGAACAATGGAAGAGTTCCGACGCATTTTTAAACGTCAGCGGAATTCCGAGAACAATGGTAGAGTTCCGAAGCACTTTTAAACTTCAGCGGAATTCCGAGAAAAATGGAAGAGTTCCGAAGCATTTTTAAACTTCAGCGGAACTCCGAGAAAAATGGAAGAGTTCCGAAGCATTTTTAAACATCAGCGGAACTCCGAGAAAAATGGAAGAGTTCCAAAGCATTTTTAAATGTCAGCAGAATTCCGAGAACAATGGAAGAGTCACAAAGGATTTTTTAACGTCAGCGGAATTCCGAGAACAATTTAAGAGTTCCGAAGCAATTTTAAATGTCAGCAGAATTCTGAGAACAGTGGAAGAGTTCCGAAGCATTTTTAACTTCAGCAGAATTCTGAGAACAATGGAAGAGTTCCGAAGCATTTTTAAACGTCAGCGGAATTCCGAGAACAATGGAAGAGTTCCGAAGCATTTTTAAACTTCAGCGGAACTCCGAGAAAAATGGAAGAGTTCCGAAGCATTTTTAAACTTCAGCGGAACTTCGAGAACATAGGAAGACTTCTGAAGCATTTTTAAACGTCAGCGGAATTCTGAGAAAAATGGAAGAGTACCAAAGCATTTTTAAACATCAGCGGAATTCTGAGAACAATGGAAGTGTTCTGAAGCATTTTTAAACTTCAGCGGAATTTCGAGAACATAGGAAGACTTCCGAAGCATTTTTAAATGTCAGCGGAATTCCGAGAACAATGGTAGAGGTCCGAAGCATTTTTAAACTTCAGCGGAATTCCGAGAAAAATGGAAGAGTTCCGAAGCATTTTTAAACTTCAGCAGAATTCCGAGAAAAATGGAAGAGTTCCTAAGGATTTTTAAACATTAGCGGAATTCTGAGAACAATGGAAGAGTTCCAAAGCATTTTTTGCATCAGTAGAATTCCGAGAACAATGGAAGAGTTCCGAAGCATTTTTAAACGTCAGCGGAATTCTGAGAACAATAGAAGAGTTCCGAAGCATTTTTAAACGTCAGCAGAATTCCGAGAACAATGGAAGACTTCTGAAGCATTTTTAAACTTCAGCGGAATTCCTAGAACAATGGAAGAGTTCCGATGCATTTTTAAACTTCAGTGGAATTTCAAGAACAATGGAAGTGTTCCGAAGCATTTTAAAACTTCAGCAGAATTCCGAGAACAATGGAAGAGTTCCGAAACATTTTTAAATGTCAGCAGAATTCCGAGAATAATGAAAGAGTTGCAAAGCATTTTTAAACTTCAGCAGAATTCCGAGTGCAATGGAAGAGTTCTGAAGCATTTTTAAACTTCAGCGGAACTCCGAGAAAAATGGAAGAGTTCCGAAGCGTTTTTAAACATCAGCGGAACTCTGAGAAAAATAGAAGAGTTCCGAAGCATTTTTAAACTTTAGCGGAATTCCGAGAACAATGGAAGAGTTTCAAAGCATTTTTAAATGGCAGCAGAATTCCGAGAACAATGGAAGAGTTCCGAAGCACTTTTAAACTTCAGCGGAATTCTGAGAACAATGGAAGAGTTCCGAAGCATTTTTAAACATCATCGTAATTCCGAGAACAATGGTACAGTTCTGAAGCATTTTTAAACGTCAGCGGAATTCCGAGAACAATTGAAGAGTACCGAATCATTTTTAAACATCAGCGGAATTCCGAGAAAAAAGGAAGAGTTCCGAAGCATTTTTAAATGTCAGCAGAATTCCGAGAACAATGGAAGAGTCACAAAGGATTTTTTAACGTCAGCGGAATTCCGAGAACAATGGAAGAGTTCCGAAGCATTTTTAAACGTCAGCGGAATGCCGAGAACAATGGAAGAGTTCCGACGCATTTTTAAACGTCAGCGGAATTCCGAGAACAATGGAAGAGTTCCGAAGCATTTTTAAACTTCAGCGGAATTCCGAGAACAATGGAAGAGTTCCGAAGCATTTTTAAATGTCAGCGGAATGCCGAGAACAATGGAGGAGTTCCGACGCATTTTTAAACGTCAGCGGAATTCCGAGAACAATGGAAGAGTTCCGAAGCATTTTTAAACTTCAGCGGAATTCCGAGAACAATGGAAGAGTTCCGAAGCATTTTTAAATGTCAGCGGAATGCCGAGAACAATGGAAGAGTTCCGACGCATTTTTAAACGTCAACGGAATTCCGAGAACAATGGAAGAGTTCCGAAGCATTTTTAAACGTCAGCGGAATGCCGAGAAAAATGGAAGAGTTCCGAAGCATTTTTAAACTTCAGCGGAATTCCGAGAACAATGGAAGAGTTCCGAAGCATTTTTAAACGTCAGCGGAATGCCGAGAACAATGGAAGAGTTTCGACGCATTTTTAAACGTCAGCGGAATTCCGAGAACAATGGAAGAGTTCCGAAGCATTTTTAAACTTCAGCGGAATTCCGAGAACAGTGGAAGAGTTCCGAAGCATTTTTAAACATCAGCGGAATTCCGAGAACAAAGGAAGAGTTCCGAAGCATTTTTGATCTTCAGCGGAATTCCGAAAACAATGGAAGAGTTCCGAAGCATTTTTAAACGTCAGCGGAATGCCGAGAACAATGGAAGAGTTCCGACGCATTTTTAAACGTCAGCGGAATTCCGAGAACAATGGTAGAGTTCCGAAGCACTTTTAAACTTCAGCGGAATTCCGAGAAAAATGGAAGAGTTCCGAAGCATTTTTAAACTTCAGCGGAACTCCGAGAAAAATGGAAGAGTTCCGAAGCATTTTTAAACATCAGCGGAACTCCGAGAAAAATGGAAGAGTTCCAAAGCATTTTTAAATGTCAGCAGAATTCCGAGAACAATGGAAGAGTCACAAAGGATTTTTTAACGTCAGCGGAATTCCGAGAACAATTTAAGAGTTCCGAAGCAATTTTAAATGTCAGCAGAATTCTGAGAACAGTGGAAGAGTTCCGAAGCATTTTTAACTTCAGCAGAATTCTGAGAACAATGGAAGAGTTCCGAAGCATTTTTAAACGTCAGCGGAATTCCGAGAACAATGGAAGAGTTCCGAAGCATTTTTAAACTTCAGCGGAACTCCGAGAAAAATGGAAGAGTTCCGAAGCATTTTTAAACATCAGCGGAACTCCGAGAAAAATGGAAGAGTTCCGAAGCATTTTTAAACTTCAGCGGAACTTCGAGAACATAGGAAGACTTCTGAAGCATTTTTAAACGTCAGCGGAATTCTGAGAAAAATGGAAGAGTACCGAAGCATTTTTAAACATCAGCGGAATTCTGAGAACAATGGAAGTGTTCTGAAGCATTTTTAAACTTCAGCGGAATTTCGAGAACATAGGAAGACTTCCTAAGCATTTTTAAATGTCAGCGGAACTCCGAGAACAATGGTAGAGTTCCGAAGCATTTTTAAACTTCAGCGGAATTCCGAGAAAAATGGAAGAGTTCCGAAGGATTTTTAAACATTAGCGGAATTCTGAGAACAATGGAAGAGTTCCAAAGCATTTTTTGCTTCAGTAGAATTCCGAGAACAATGGAAGAGTTCCGAAGCATTTTTAATCGTCAGCGGAATTCTGAGAACAATAGAAGAGTTCCGAAGCATTTTTAAACGTCAGCGGAATTCCGAGAACAATGGAAGACTTCTGAAGCATTTTTAAACTTCAGCGGAATTCCTAGAACAATGGAAGAGTTCCGATGCATTTTTAAACTTCAGCGGAATTTCTAGAACAATGGAAGTGTTCCGAAGCATTTTAAAACTTCAGCAGAATTCCGAGAACAATGAAAGAGTTCCGAAACATTTTTAAATGTCAGCAGAATTCCGAGAATAATGAAAGAGTTTCAAAGCATTTTTAAACTTCAGCAGAATTCCGAGTGCAATGGAAGAGTTCCGAAGCATTTTTAAACTTCAGCGGAACTCCGAGAAAAATGGAAGAGTTCGGAAGCATTTTTAAACTTCAGCGGAACTTCGAGAACATAGGAAGACTTCTGAAGCATTTTTAAACGTCAGCGGAATTCTGAGAAAAATGGAAGAGTACCAAAGCATTTTTAAACATCAGCGGAATTCTGAGAACAATGGAAGTGTTCTGAAGCATTTTTAAACTTCAGCGGAATTTCGAGAACATAGGAAGACTTCCGAAGCATTTTTAAATGTCAGCGGAACTCCGAGAACAATGGTAGAGTTCCGAAGCATTTTTAAACTTCAGCGGAATTCCGAGAAAAATGGAAGAGTTCCGAAGCATTTTTAAACTTCAGCAGAATTCCGAGAAAAATGGAAGAGTTCCGAAGGATTTTTAAACATTAGCAGAATTCTGAGAACAATGGAAGAGTTCCAAAGCATTTTTTGCTTCAGTAGTATTCCGAGAACAATGGAAGAGTTCCGAAGCATTTTTAAACGTCAGCGGAATTCTGAGAACAATAGAAGAGTTCCGAAGCATTTTTAAACGTCAGCGGAATTCCGAGAACAATGGAAGACTTCTGAAGCATTTTTAAACTTCAGCGGAATTCCTAGAACAATGGAAGAGTTCCGATGCATTTTTAAACTTCAGCGGAATTTCTAGAACAATGGAAGTGTTCCGAAGCATTTTAAAACTTCAGCAGAATTCCGAGAACAATGGAAGAGTTCCGAAACATTTTTAAATGTCAGCAGAATTCCGAGAATAATGAAAGAGTTGCAAAGCATTTTTAAACTTCAGCAGAATTCCGAGTGCAATGGAAGAGTTCCGAAGCATTTTTAAACTTCAGCGGAACTCCGAAAAAAATGGAAGAGTTCCAAAGCATTTTTAAATGTCAGCAGAATTCCGAGAACAATGGAAGAGTCACAAAGGATTTTTTAACGTCAGCGGAATTCCGAGAACAATTTAAGAGTTCCGAAGCAATTTTAAATGTCAGCAGAATTCTGAGAACAGTGGAAGAGTTCCGAAGCATTTTTAACTTCAGCAGAATTCTGAGAACAATGGAAGAGTTCCGAAGCATTTTTAAACGTCAGCGGAATTCCGAGAACAATGGAAGAGTTCCGAAGCATTTTTAAACTTCAGCGGAACTCCGAGAAAAATGGAAGAGTTCCGAAGCATTTTTAAACATCAGCGGAACTCCGAGAAAAATGGAAGAGTTCCGAAGCATTTTTAAACTTCAGCGGAACTTCGAGAACATAGGAAGACTTCTGAAGCATTTTTAAACGTCAGCGGAATTCTGAGAAAAATGGAAGAGTACCGAAGCATTTTTAAACATCAGCGGAATTCTGAGAACAATGGAAGTGTTCTGAAGCATTTTTAAACTTCAGCGGAATTTCGAGAACATAGGAAGACTTCCGAAGCATTTTTAAATGTCAGCGGAACTCCGAGAACAATGGTAGAGTTCCGAAGCATTTTTAAACTTCAGCGGAATTCCGAGAAAAATGGAAGAGTTCCGAAGCATTTTTAAACTTCAGCAGAATTCCGAGAAAAATGGAAGAGTTCCGAAGGATTTTTAAACATTAGCGGAATTCTGAGAACAATGGAAGAGTTCCAAAGCATTTTTTGCTTCAGTAGAATTCCGAGAACAATGGAAGAGTTCCGAAGCACTTTTAAACTTCAGCGGAATTCTGAGAACAATGGAAGAGTTCCGAAGCATTTTTAAACATCATCGTAATTCCGAGAACAATGGTACAGTTCTGAAGCATTTTTAAACGTCAGCGGAATTCCGAGAACAATTGAAGAGTACCGAATCATTTTTAAACATCAGCGGAATTCCGAGAAAAAAGGAAGAGTTCCGAAGCATTTTTAAATGTCAGCAGAATTCCGAGAACAATGGAAGAGTCACAAAGGATTTTTTAACGTCAGCGGAATTCCGAGAACAATGGAAGAGTTCCGAAGCATTTTTAAACGTCAGCGGAATGCCGAGAACAATGGAAGAGTTCCGACGCATTTTTAAACGTCAGCGGAATTCCGAGAACAATGGAAGAGTTCCGAAGCATTTTTAAACTTCAGCGGAATTCCGAGAACAATGGAAGAGTTCCGAAGCATTTTTAAATGTCAGCGGAATGCCGAGAACAATGGAGGAGTTCCGACGCATTTTTAAACGTCAGCGGAATTCCGAGAACAATGGAAGAGTTCCGAAGCATTTTTAAACTTCAGCGGAATTCCGAGAACAATGGAAGAGTTCCGAAGCATTTTTAAATGTCAGCGGAATGCCGAGAACAATGGAAGAGTTCCGACGCATTTTTAAACGTCAACGGAATTCCGAGAACAATGGAAGAGTTCCGAAGCATTTTTAAACGTCAGCGGAATGCCGAGAAAAATGGAAGAGTTCCGAAGCATTTTTAAACTTCAGCGGAATTCCGAGAACAATGGAAGAGTTCCGAAGCATTTTTAAACGTCAGCGGAATGCCGAGAACAATGGAAGAGTTTCGACGCATTTTTAAACGTCAGCGGAATTCCGAGAACAATGGAAGAGTTCCGAAGCATTTTTAAACTTCAGCGGAATTCCGAGAACAGTGGAAGAGTTCCGAAGCATTTTTAAACATCAGCGGAATTCCGAGAACAAAGGAAGAGTTCCGAAGCATTTTTGATCTTCAGCGGAATTCCGAAAACAATGGAAGAGTTCCGAAGCATTTTTAAACGTCAGCGGAATGCCGAGAACAATGGAAGAGTTCCGACGCATTTTTAAACGTCAGCGGAATTCCGAGAACAATGGTAGAGTTCCGAAGCACTTTTAAACTTCAGCGGAATTCCGAGAAAAATGGAAGAGTTCCGAAGCATTTTTAAACTTCAGCGGAACTCCGAGAAAAATGGAAGAGTTCCGAAGCATTTTTAAACATCAGCGGAACTCCGAGAAAAATGGAAGAGTTCCAAAGCATTTTTAAATGTCAGCAGAATTCCGAGAACAATGGAAGAGTCACAAAGGATTTTTTAACGTCAGCGGAATTCCGAGAACAATTTAAGAGTTCCGAAGCAATTTTAAATGTCAGCAGAATTCTGAGAACAGTGGAAGAGTTCCGAAGCATTTTTAACTTCAGCAGAATTCTGAGAACAATGGAAGAGTTCCGAAGCATTTTTAAACGTCAGCGGAATTCCGAGAACAATGGAAGAGTTCCGAAGCATTTTTAAACTTCAGCGGAACTCCGAGAAAAATGGAAGAGTTCCGAAGCATTTTTAAACATCAGCGGAACTCCGAGAAAAATGGAAGAGTTCCGAAGCATTTTTAAACTTCAGCGGAACTTCGAGAACATAGGAAGACTTCTGAAGCATTTTTAAACGTCAGCGGAATTCTGAGAAAAATGGAAGAGTACCGAAGCATTTTTAAACATCAGCGGAATTCTGAGAACAATGGAAGTGTTCTGAAGCATTTTTAAACTTCAGCGGAATTTCGAGAACATAGGAAGACTTCCTAAGCATTTTTAAATGTCAGCGGAACTCCGAGAACAATGGTAGAGTTCCGAAGCATTTTTAAACTTCAGCGGAATTCCGAGAAAAATTGAAGAGTTCCGAAGCATTTTTAAACTTCAGCAGAATTCCGAGAAAAATGGAAGAGTTCCGAAGGATTTTTAAACATTAGCGGAATTCTGAGAACAATGGAAGAGTTCCAAAGCATTTTTTGCTTCAGTAGAATTCCGAGAACAATGGAAGAGTTCCGAAGCATTTTTAATCGTCAGCGGAATTCTGAGAACAATAGAAGAGTTCCGAAGCATTTTTAAACGTCAGCGGAATTCCGAGAACAATGGAAGACTTCTGAAGCATTTTTAAACGTCAGCGGAATTCTGAGAAAAATGGAAGAGTACCAAAGCATTTTTAAACATCAGCGGAATTCTGAGAACAATGGAAGTGTTCTGAAGCATTTTTAAACTTCAGCGGAATTTCGAGAACATAGGAAGACTTCCGAAGCATTTTTAAATGTCAGCGGAACTCCGAGAACAATGGTAGAGTTCCGAAGCATTTTTAAACTTCAGCGGAATTCCGAGAAAAATGGAAGAGTTCCGAAGCATTTTTAAACTTCAGCAGAATTCCGAGAAAAATGGAAGAGTTCCGAAGGATTTTTAAACATTAGCAGAATTCTGAGAACAATGGAAGAGTTCCAAAGCATTTTTTGCTTCAGTAGTATTCCGAGAACAATGGAAGAGTTCCGAAGCATTTTTAAACGTCAGCGGAATTCTGAGAACAATAGAAGAGTTCCGAAGCATTTTTAAACGTCAGCGGAATTCCGAGAACAATGGAAGACTTCTGAAGCATTTTTAAACTTCAGCGGAATTCCTAGAACAATGGAAGAGTTCCGATGCATTTTTAAACTTCAGCGGAATTTCTAGAACAATGGAAGTGTTCCGAAGCATTTTAAAACTTCAGCAGAATTCCGAGAACAATGGAAGAGTTCCGAAACATTTTTAAATGTCAGCAGAATTCCGAGAATAATGAAAGAGTTGCAAAGCATTTTTAAACTTCAGCAGAATTCCGAGTGCAATGGAAGAGTTCCGAAGCATTTTTAAACTTCAGCGGAACTCCGAAAAAAATGGAAGAGTTCCAAAGCATTTTTAAATGTCAGCAGAATTCCGAGAACAATGGAAGAGTCACAAAGGATTTTTTAACGTCAGCGGAATTCCGAGAACAATTTAAGAGTTCCGAAGCAATTTTAAATGTCAGCAGAATTCTGAGAACAGTGGAAGAGTTCCGAAGCATTTTTAACTTCAGCAGAATTCTGAGAACAATGGAAGAGTTCCGAAGCATTTTTAAACGTCAGCGGAATTCCGAGAACAATGGAAGAGTTCCGAAGCATTTTTAAACTTCAGCGGAACTCCGAGAAAAATGGAAGAGTTCCGAAGCATTTTTAAACATCAGCGGAACTCCGAGAAAAATGGAAGAGTTCCGAAGCATTTTTAAACTTCAGCGGAACTTCGAGAACATAGGAAGACTTCTGAAGCATTTTTAAACGTCAGCGGAATTCTGAGAAAAATGGAAGAGTACCGAAGCATTTTTAAACATCAGCGGAATTCTGAGAACAATGGAAGTGTTCTGAAGCATTTTTAAACTTCAGCGGAATTTCGAGAACATAGGAAGACTTCCGAAGCATTTTTAAATGTCAGCGGAACTCCGAGAACAATGGTAGAGTTCCGAAGCATTTTTAAACTTCAGCGGAATTCCGAGAAAAATGGAAGAGTTCCGAAGCATTTTTAAACTTCAGCAGAATTCCGAGAAAAATGGAAGAGTTCCGAAGGATTTTTAAACATTAGCGGAATTCTGAGAACAATGGAAGAGTTCCAAAGCATTTTTTGCTTCAGTAGAATTCCGAGAACAATGGAAGAGTTCCGAAGCATTTTTAAACGTCAGCGGAATTCTGAGAACAATAGAAGAGTTCCGAAGCATTTTTAAACGTCAGCGGAATTCCGAGAACAATGGAAGACTTCTGAAGCATTTTTAAACTTCAGCGGAATTCCTAGAACAATGGAAGAGTTCCGATGCATTTTTAAACTTCAGCGGAATTTCTAGAACAATGGAAGTGTTCCGAAGCATTTTAAAACTTCAGCAGAATTCCGAGAACAATGGAAGAGTTCCGAAACATTTTTAAATGTCAGCAGAATTCCGAGAATAATGAAAGAGTTGCAAAGCATTTTTAAACTTCAGCAGAATTCCGAGTGCAATGGAAGAGTTCCGAAGCATTTTTAAACTTCAGCGGAACTCCGAGAAAAATGGAAGAGTTCCGAAGCATTTTTAAACTTCAGCGGAACTTCGAGAACATAGGAAGACTTCTGAAGCATTTTTAAACGTCAGCGGAATTCTGAGAAAAATGGAAGAGTACCAAAGCATTTTTAAACATCAGCGGAATTCTGAGAACAATGGAAGTGTTCTGAAGCATTTTTAAACTTCAGCGGAATTTCGAGAACATAGGAAGACTTCCGAAGCATTTTTAAATGTCAGCGGAACTCCGAGAACAATGGTAGAGTTCCGAAGCATTTTTAAACTTCAGCGGAATTCCGAGAAAAATGGAAGAGTTCCGAAGCATTTTTAAACTTCAGCGGAATTCCGAGAAAAAAGGAAGAGTTCCGAAGCATTTTTAAACTTCAGCAGAATTCCGAGAAAAATGGAAGAGTTCCGAAGGATTTTTAAACATTAGCGGAATTCTGAGAACAATGGAAGAGTTCCAAAGCATTTTTTGCTTCAGTAGAATTCCGAGAACAATGGAAGAGTTCCGAAGCATTTTTAAACGTCAGCGGAATTCTGAGAACAATAGAAGAGTTCCGAAGCATTTTTAAACGTCAGCGGAATTCCGAGAACAATGGAAGACTTCTGAAGCATTTTTAAACTTCAGCGGAATTCCTAGAACAATGGAAGAGTTCCGATGCATTTTTAAACTTCAGCGGAATTTCTAGAACAATGGAAGTGTTCCGAAGCATTTTAAAACTTCAGCAGAATTCCGAGAACAATGGAAGAGTTCCGAAACATTTTTAAATGTCAGCAGAATTCCGAGAATAATGAAAGAGTTGCAAAGCATTTTTAAACTTCAGCAGAATTCCGAGTGCAATGGAAGAGTTCCGAAGCATTTTTAAACTTCAGCGGAACTCCGAGAAAAATGGAAGAGTTCCGAAGCATTTTTAAACTTCAGCGGAACTTCGAGAACATAGGAAGACTTCTGAAGCATTTTTAAACGTCAGCGGAATTCTGAGAAAAATGGAAGAGTACCAAAGCATTTTTAAACATCAGCGGAATTCTGAGAACAATGGAAGTGTTCTGAAGCATTTTTAAACTTCAGCGGAATTTCGAGAACATAGGAAGACATCCGAAGCATTTTTAAATGTCAGCGGAATTCCGAGAACAATGGAAGACTTCTGAAGCATTTTTAAACTTCAGCGGAATTCCTAGAACAATGGAAGAGTTCCGATGCATTTTTAAACTTCAGCGGAATTTCTAGAACAATGGAAGTGTTCCGAAGCATTTTAAAACTTCAGCAGAATTCCGAGAACAATGAAAGAGTTCCGAAACATTTTTAAATGTCAGCAGAATTCCGAGAATAATGAAAGAGTTTCAAAGCATTTTTAAACTTCAGCAGAATTCCGAGTGCAATGGAAGAGTTCCGAAGCATTTTTAAACTTCAGCGGAACTCCGAGAAAAATGGAAGAGTTCGGAAGCATTTTTAAACTTCAGCGGAACTTCGAGAACATAGGAAGACTTCTGAAGCATTTTTAAACGTCAGCGGAATTCTGAGAAAAATGGAAGAGTACCAAAGCATTTTTAAACATCAGCGGAATTCTGAGAACAATGGAAGTGTTCTGAAGCATTTTTAAACTTCAGCGGAATTTCGAGAACATAGGAAGACTTCCGAAGCATTTTTAAATGTCAGCGGAACTCCGAGAACAATGGTAGAGTTCCGAAGCATTTTTAAACTTCAGCGGAATTCCGAGAAAAATGGAAGAGTTCCGAAGCATTTTTAAACTTCAGCAGAATTCCGAGAAAAATGGAAGAGTTCCGAAGGATTTTTAAACATTAGCAGAATTCTGAGAACAATGGAAGAGTTCCAAAGCATTTTTTGCTTCAGTAGTATTCCGAGAACAATGGAAGAGTTCCGAAGCATTTTTAAACGTCAGCGGAATTCTGAGAACAATAGAAGAGTTCCGAAGCATTTTTAAACGTCAGCGGAATTCCGAGAACAATGGAAGACTTCTGAAGCATTTTTAAACTTCAGCGGAATTCCTAGAACAATGGAAGAGTTCCGATGCATTTTTAAACTTCAGCGGAATTTCTAGAACAATGGAAGTGTTCCGAAGCATTTTAAAACTTCAGCAGAATTCCGAGAACAATGGAAGAGTTCCGAAACATTTTTAAATGTCAGCAGAATTCCGAGAATAATGAAAGAGTTGCAAAGCATTTTTAAACTTCAGCAGAATTCCGAGTGCAATGGAAGAGTTCCGAAGCATTTTTAAACTTCAGCGGAACTCCGAAAAAAATGGAAGAGTTCCAAAGCATTTTTAAATGTCAGCAGAATTCCGAGAACAATGGAAGAGTCACAAAGGATTTTTTAACGTCAGCGGAATTCCGAGAACAATTTAAGAGTTCCGAAGCAATTTTAAATGTCAGCAGAATTCTGAGAACAGTGGAAGAGTTCCGAAGCATTTTTAACTTCAGCAGAATTCTGAGAACAATGGAAGAGTTCCGAAGCATTTTTAAACGTCAGCGGAATTCCGAGAACAATGGAAGAGTTCCGAAGCATTTTTAAACTTCAGCGGAACTCCGAGAAAAATGGAAGAGTTCCGAAGCATTTTTAAACATCAGCGGAACTCCGAGAAAAATGGAAGAGTTCCGAAGCATTTTTAAACTTCAGCGGAACTTCGAGAACATAGGAAGACTTCTGAAGCATTTTTAAACGTCAGCGGAATTCTGAGAAAAATGGAAGAGTACCGAAGCATTTTTAAACATCAGCGGAATTCTGAGAACAATGGAAGTGTTCTGAAGCATTTTTAAACTTCAGCGGAATTTCGAGAACATAGGAAGACTTCCGAAGCATTTTTAAATGTCAGCGGAACTCCGAGAACAATGGTAGAGTTCCGAAGCATTTTTAAACTTCAGCGGAATTCCGAGAAAAATGGAAGAGTTCCGAAGCATTTTTAAACTTCAGCAGAATTCCGAGAAAAATGGAAGAGTTCCGAAGGATTTTTAAACATTAGCGGAATTCTGAGAACAATGGAAGAGTTCCAAAGCATTTTTTGCTTCAGTAGAATTCCGAGAACAATGGAAGAGTTCCGAAGCATTTTTAAACGTCAGCGGAATTCTGAGAACAATAGAAGAGTTCCGAAGCATTTTTAAACGTCAGCGGAATTCCGAGAACAATGGAAGACTTCTGAAGCATTTTTAAACTTCAGCGGAATTCCTAGAACAATGGAAGAGTTCCGATGCATTTTTAAACTTCAGCGGAATTTCTAGAACAATGGAAGTGTTCCGAAGCATTTTAAAACTTCAGCAGAATTCCGAGAACAATGGAAGAGTTCCGAAACATTTTTAAATGTCAGCAGAATTCCGAGAATAATGAAAGAGTTGCAAAGCATTTTTAAACTTCAGCAGAATTCCGAGTGCAATGGAAGAGTTCCGAAGCATTTTTAAACTTCAGCGGAACTCCGAGAAAAATGGAAGAGTTCCGAAGCATTTTTAAACTTCAGCGGAACTTCGAGAACATAGGAAGACTTCTGAAGCATTTTTAAACGTCAGCGGAATTCTGAGAAAAATGGAAGAGTACCAAAGCATTTTTAAACATCAGCGGAATTCTGAGAACAATGGAAGTGTTCTGAAGCATTTTTAAACTTCAGCGGAATTTCGAGAACATAGGAAGACTTCCGAAGCATTTTTAAATGTCAGCGGAACTCCGAGAACAATGGTAGAGTTCCGAAGCATTTTTAAACTTCAGCGGAATTCCGAGAAAAATGGAAGAGTTCCGAAGCATTTTTAAACTTCAGCGGAATTCCGAGAAAAAAGGAAGAGTTCCGAAGCATTTTTAAACTTCAGCAGAATTCCGAGAAAAATGGAAGAGTTCCGAAGGATTTTTAAACATTAGCGGAATTCTGAGAACAATGGAAGAGTTCCAAAGCATTTTTTGCTTCAGTAGAATTCCGAGAACAATGGAAGAGTTCCGAAGCATTTTTAAACGTCAGCGGAATTCTGAGAACAATAGAAGAGTTCCGAAGCATTTTTAAACGTCAGCGGAATTCCGAGAACAATGGAAGACTTCTGAAGCATTTTTAAACTTCAGCGGAATTCCTAGAACAATGGAAGAGTTCCGATGCATTTTTAAACTTCAGCGGAATTTCTAGAACAATGGAAGTGTTCCGAAGCATTTTAAAACTTCAGCAGAATTCCGAGAACAATGGAAGAGTTCCGAAACATTTTTAAATGTCAGCAGAATTCCGAGAATAATGAAAGAGTTGCAAAGCATTTTTAAACTTCAGCAGAATTCCGAGTGCAATGGAAGAGTTCCGAAGCATTTTTAAACTTCAGCGGAACTCCGAGAAAAATGGAAGAGTTCCGAAGCATTTTTAAACTTCAGCGGAACTTCGAGAACATAGGAAGACTTCTGAAGCATTTTTAAACGTCAGCGGAATTCTGAGAAAAATGGAAGAGTACCAAAGCATTTTTAAACATCAGCGGAATTCTGAGAACAATGGAAGTGTTCTGAAGCATTTTTAAACTTCAGCGGAATTTCGAGAACATAGGAAGACATCCGAAGCATTTTTAAATGTCAGCGGAATTCCGAGAACAATGGTAGAGGTCCGAAGCATTTTTAAACTTCAGCGGAATTCCGAGAAAAATGGATGAGTTCCGAAGCATTGTTAAACTTCAGCAGAATTCCGAGAAAAATGGAAGAGTTCCTAAGGATTTTTAAACATTAGCGGAATTCTGAGAACAATGGAAGAGTTCCAAAGCATTTTTTGCATCAGTAGAATTCCGAGAACAATGGAAGAGTTCCGAAGCATTTTTAAACGTCAGCGGAATTCTGAGAACAATAGAAGAGTTCCGAAGCATTTTTAAACGTCAGCAGAATTCCGAGAACAATGGAAGACTTCTGAAGCATTTTTAAACTTCAGCGGAATTCCTAGAACAATGGAAGAGTTCCGATGCATTTTTAAACTTCAGTGGAATTTCAAGAACAATGGAAGTGTTCCGAAGCATTTTAAAACTTCAGCAGAATTCCGAGAACAATGGAAGAGTTCCGAAACATTTTTAAATGTCAGCAGAATTCCGAGAATAATGAAAGAGTTGCAAAGCATTTTTAAACTTCAGCAGAATTCCGAGTGCAATGGAAGAGTTCTGAAGCATTTTTAAACTTCAGCGGAACTCCGAGAAAAATGGAAGAGTTCCGAAGCATTTTTAAACATCAGCGGAACTCTGAGAAAAATAGAAGAGTTCCGAAGCATTTTTAAACTTTAGCGGAATTCCGAGAACAATGGAAGAGTTTCAAAGCATTTTTAAATGGCAGCAGAATTCCGAGAACAATGGAAGAGTTCCGAAGCACTTTTAAACTTCAGCGGAATTCTGAGAACAATGGAAGAGTTCCGAAGCATTTTTAAACATCATCGTAATTCCGAGAACAATGGTACAGTTCTGAAGCATTTTTAAACGTCAGCGGAATTCCGAGAACAATTGAAGAGTACCGAATCATTTTTAAACATCAGCGGAATTCCGAGAAAAAAGGAAGAGTTCCGAAGCATTTTTAAATGTCAGCAGAATTCCGAGAACAATGGAAGAGTCACAAAGGATTTTTTAACGTCAGCGGAATTCCGAGAACAATGGAAGAGTTCCGAAGCATTTTTAAACGTCAGCGGAATTCCGAGAACAATGGTAGAGTTCCGAAGCATTTTTAAATGTCAGCAGAATTCCGAGAACAATGGAAGAGTCACACAGGATTTTTTAACGTCAGCGGAATTCCGAGAACAATTTAAGAGTTCCGAAGCAATTTTAAATGTCAGCAGAATTCTGAGAACAGTGGAAGAGTTCCGAAGCATTTTTAACTTCAGCAGAATTCTGAGAACAATGGAAGAGTTCCGAAGCATTTTTAAACGTCAGCGGAATTCCGAGAACAATGGTAGAGTTCCGAAGCACTTTTAAACTTCAGCGGAATTCCGAGAAAAATGGAAGAGTTCCGAAGCATTTTTAAACTTCAGCGGAACTCCGAGAAAAATGGAAGAGTTCCGAAGCATTTTTAAACATCAGCGGAACTCCGAGAAAAATGGAAGAGTTCCAAAGCATTTTTAAATGTCAGCAGAATTCCGAGAACAATGGAAGAGTCACAAAGGATTTTTTAACGTCAGCGGAATTCCGAGAACAATTTAAGAGTTCCGAAGCAATTTTAAATGTCAGCAGAATTCTGAGAACAGTGGAAGAGTTCCGAAGCATTTTTAACTTCAGCAGAATTCTGAGAACAATGGAAGAGTTCCGAAGCATTTTTAAACGTCAGCGGAATTCCGAGAACAATGGAAGAGTTCCGAAGCATTTTTAAACTTCAGCGGAACTCCGAGAAAAATGGAAGAGTTCCGAAGCATTTTTAAACATCAGCGGAACTCCGAGAAAAATGGAAGAGTTCCGAAGCATTTTTAAACTTCAGCGGAACTTCGAGAACATAGGAAGACTTCTGAAGCATTTTTAAACGTCAGCGGAATTCTGAGAAAAATGGAAGAGTACCGAAGCATTTTTAAACATCAGCGGAATTCTGAGAACAATGGAAGTGTTCTGAAGCATTTTTAAACTTCAGCGGAATTTCGAGAACATAGGAAGACTTCCTAAGCATTTTTAAATGTCAGCGGAACTCCGAGAACAATGGTAGAGTTCCGAAGCATTTTTAAACTTCAGCGGAATTCCGAGAAAATTGGAAGAGTTCCGAAGCATTTTTAAACTTCAGCAGAATTCCGAGAAAAATGGAAGAGTTCCGAAGGATTTTTAAACATTAGCGGAATTCTGAGAACAATGGAAGAGTTCCAAAGCATTTTTTGCTTCAGTAGAATTCCGAGAACAATGGAAGAGTTCCGAAGCATTTTTAAACGTCAGCGGAATTCTGAGAACAATAGAAGAGTTCCGAAGCATTTTTAAACGTCAGCGGAATTCCGAGAACAATGGAAGACTTCTGAAGCATTTTTAAACTTCAGCGGAATTCCTAGAACAATGGAAGAGTTCCGATGCATTTTTAAACTTCAGCGGAATTTCTAGAACAATGGAAGTGTTCCGAAGCATTTTAAAACTTCAGCAGAATTCCGAGAACAATGGAAGAGTTCCGAAACATTTTTAAATGTCAGCAGAATTCCGAGAATAATGAAAGAGTTTCAAAGCATTTTTAAACTTCAGCAGAATTCCGAGTGCAATGGAAGAGTTCCGAAGCATTTTTAAACTTCAGCGGAACTCCGAGAAAAATGGAAGAGTTCCGAAGCATTTTTAAACTTCAGCGGAACTTCGAGAACATAGGAAGACTTCTGAAGCATTTTTAAACGTCAGCGGAATTCTGAGAAAAATGGAAGAGTACCAAAGCATTTTTAAACATCAGCGGAATTCTGAGAACAATGGAAGTGTTCTGAAGCATTTTTAAACTTCAGCGGAATTTCGAGAACATAGGAAGACTTCCGAAGCATTTTTAAATGTCGGCGGAACTCCGAGAACAATGGTAGAGTTCCGAAGCATTTTTAAACTTCAGCGGAATTCCGAGAAAAATGTAAGAGTTCCGAAGCATTTTTAAACTTCAGCAGAATTCCGAGAAAAATGGAAGAGTTCCGAAGGATTTTTAAACATTAGCGGAATTCTGAGAACAATGGAAGAGTTCCAAAGCATTTTTTGCTTCAGTAGTATTCCGAGAACAATGGAAGAGTTCCGAAGCATTTTTAAACGTCAGCGGAATTCTGAGAACAATAGAAGAGTTCCGAAGCATTTTTAAACGTCAGCGGAATTCCGAGAACAATGGAAGACTTCTGAAGCATTTTTAAACTTCAGCGGAATTCCTAGAACAATGGAAGAGTTCCGATGCATTTTTAAACTTCAGCGGAATTTCTAGAACAATGGAAGTGTTCCGAAGCATTTTAAAACTTCAGCAGAATTCCGAGAACAATGGAAGAGTTCCGAAACATTTTTAAATGTCAGCAGAATTCCGAGAATAATGAAAGAGTTGCAAAGCATTTTTAAACTTCAGCAGAATTCCGAGTGCAATGGAAGAGTTCCGAAGCATTTTTAAACTTCAGCGGAACTCCGAGAAAAATGGAAGAGTTCCGAAGTATTTTTAAACTTCAGCGGAACTTCGAGAACATAGGAAGACTTCTGAAGCATTTTTAAACGTCAGCGGAATTCTGAGAAAAATGGAAGAGTACCAAAGCATTTTTAAACATCAGCGGAATTCTGAGAACAATGGAAGTGTTCTGAAGCATTTTTAAACCTCAGCGGAATTTCGAGAACATAGGAAGACTTCCGAAGCATTTTTAAATGTCAGCGGAATTCCGAGAACAATGGTAGAGTTCCGAAGCATTTTTAAACTTCAGCGGAATTCCGAGAAAAATGGAAGAGTTCCGAAGCATTTTTAAACTTCAGCGTAATTCCGAGAAAAAAGGAAGAGTTCCGAAGCATTTTTAAACTTCAGCAGAATTCCGAGAAAAATGGAAGAGTTCCGAAGGATTTTTAAACATTAGCGGAATTCTGAGAACAATGGAAGAGTTCCAAAGCATTTTTTGCTTCAGTAGAATTCCGAGAACAATGGAAGAGTTCCGAAGCATTTTTAAACGTCAGCGGAATTCTGAGAACAATAGAAGAGTTCCGAAGCATTTTTAAACGTCAGCGGAATTCCGAGAACAATGGAAGACTTCTGAAGCATTTTTAAACTTCAGCGGAATTCCTAGAACAATGGAAGAGTTCCGATGCATTTTTAAACTTCAGCGGAATTTCTAGAACAATGGAAGTGTTCCGAAGCATTTTAAAACTTCAGCAGAATTCCGAGAACAATGGAAGAGTTCCGAAACATTTTTAAATGTCAGCAGAATTCCGAGAATAATGAAAGAGTTGCAAAGCATTTTTAAACTTCAGCAGAATTCCGAGTGCAATGGAAGAGTTCCGAAGCATTTTTAAACTTCAGCGGAACTCCGAGAAAAATGGAAGAGTTCCGAAGCATTTTTAAACTTTAGCGGAATTCCGAGAACAATGGAAGAGTTTCAAAGCATTTTTAAATGGCAGCAGAATTCCGAGAACAATGGAAGAGTTCCGAAGCACTTTTAAACTTCAGCGGAATTCTGAGAACAATGGAAGAGTTCCGAAGCATTTTTAAACATCATCGTAATTCCGAGAACAATGGTACAGTTCTGAAGCATTTTTAAATGTCAGCGGAATTCCGAGAACAATTGAAGAGTACCGAATCATTTTTAAACATCAGCGGAATTCCGAGAAAAAAGGAAGAGTTCCGAAGCATTTTTAAATGTCAGCAGAATTCCGAGAACAATGGAAGAGTCACAAAGGATTTTTTAACGTCAGCGGAATTCCGAGAACAATGGAAGAGTTCCGAAGCATTTTTAAACTTCAGCGGAACTCCGAGAAAAATGGAAGAGTTCCGAAGCATTTTTAAACATCAGCGGAATTCCGAGAAAAATGGAAGAGTTACGAAGCATTTTGAAACGTCAGCGGAATTCCGAGAACAATGAAAGAGTTCCGAAGCATTTTTAAACGTCAGCGGAATTCCGAGAACAATGGAACAGTTCTGAAGCATTTTTAAACATCAGCGGAATTCCGAGAACAATGGAAGAGTTCCGAAGCATTTTTAAACTTCAGCGGAATTTCGAGAACAATGGAAGAGTTCCGAAGCATTTTTAAACTTCAGGGGAATTCCGAGAACAATGGAACAGTTCCGAAGCATTTTTAAACGTCAGCAGAATTCTGAGAAAAATGGAAGAGTACCAAAGCATTTTTAAACATCAGCGGAATTCTGAGAACAATGGAAGTGTTCTGAAGCATTTTTAAACTTCAGCGGAATTTCGAGAACATAGGAAGACTTCCGAAGCATTTTTAAATGTCAGCGGAATTCCGAGAACAATGGTAGAGGTCCGAAGCATTTTTAAACTTCAGCGGAATTCCGAGAAAAATGGAAGAGTTCCGAAGCATTTTTAAACTTCAGCAGAATTCCGAGAAAAATGGAAGAGTTCCTAAGGATTTTTAAACATTAGCGGAATTCTGAGAACAATGGAAGAGTTCCAAAGCATTTTTTGCATCAGTAGAATTCCGAGAACAATGGAAGAGTTCCGAAGCATTTTTAAACTTCAGCGGAACTCCGAGAAAAATGGAAGAGTTCCGAAGCATTTTTAAACATCAGCGGAACTCTGAGAAAAATAGAAGAGTTCCGAAGCATTTTTAAACTTTAGCGGAATTCCGAGAACAATGGAAGAGTTTCAAAGCATTTTTAAATGGCAGCAGAATTCCGAGAACAATGGAAGAGTTCCGAAGCACTTTTAAACTTCAGCGGAATTCTGAGAACAATGGAAGAGTTCCGAAGCATTTTTAAACTTCAGCGGAACTCCGAGAAAAATGGAAGAGTTCCGAAGCATTTTTAAACTTCAGCGGAACTTCGAGAACATAGGAAGACTTCTGAAGCATTTTTAAACGTCAGCGGAATTCTGAGAAAAATGGAAGAGTACCAAAGCATTTTTAAACATCAGCGGAATTCTGAGAATAATGGAAGTGTTCTGAAGCATTTTTAAACTTCAGCGGAATTTCGAGAACATAGGAAGACTTCCGAAGCATTTTTAAATGTCAGCGGAACTCCGAGAACAATGGTAGAGTTCCGAAGCATTTTTAAACTTCAGCGGAACTCCGAGAAAAATGGAAGAGTTCCGAAGCATTTTTAAACTTCAGCGGAACTCCGAGAAAAATGGAAGAGTTCCGAAGCATTTTTAAACTTCAGCGGAACTTCGAGAACATAGGAAGACTTCTGAAGCATTTTTAAACGTCAGCGGAATTCTGAGAAAAATGGAAGAGTACCAAAGCATTTTTAAACATCAGCGGAATTCTGAGAATAATGGAAGTGTTCTGAAGCATTTTTAAACTTCAGCGGAATTTCGAGAACATAGGAAGACTTCCGAAGCATTTTTAAATGTCAGCGGAACTCCGAGAACAATGGTAGAGTTCCGAAGCATTTTTAAACTTCAGCGGAATTCCGAGAAAAATGTAAGAGTTCCGAAGCATTTTTAAACTTCAGCAGAATTCCGAGAAAAATGGAAGAGTTCCGAAGGATTTTTAAACATTAGCGGAATTCTGAGAACAATGGAAGAGTTCCAAAGCATTTTTTGCTTCAGTAGTATTCCGAGAACAATGGAAGAGTTCCGAAGCATTTTTAAACGTCAGCGGAATTCTGAGAACAATAGAAGAGTTCCGAAGCATTTTTAAACGTCAGCGGAATTCCGAGAACAATGGAAGACTTCTGAAGCATTTTTAAACTTCAGCGGAATTCCTAGAACAATGGAAGAGTTCCGATGCATTTTTAAACTTCAGCGGAATTTCTAGAACAATGGAAGTGTTCCGAAGCATTTTAAAACTTCAGCAGAATTCCGAGAACAATGGAAGAGTTCCGAAACATTTTTAAATGTCAGCAGAATTCCGAGAATAATGAAAGAGTTGCAAAGCATTTTTAAACTTCAGCAGAATTCCGAGTGCAATGGAAGAGTTCCGAAGCATTTTTAAACTTCAGCGGAACTCCGAGAAAAATGGAAGAGTTCCGAAGTATTTTTAAACTTCAGCGGAACTTCGAGAACATAGGAAGACTTCTGAAGCATTTTTAAACGTCAGCGGAATTCTGAGAAAAATGGAAGAGTACCAAAGCATTTTTAAACATCAGCGGAATTCTGAGAACAATGGAAGTGTTCTGAAGCATTTTTAAACCTCAGCGGAATTTCGAGAACATAGGAAGACTTCCGAAGCATTTTTAAATGTCAGCGGAATTCCGAGAACAATGGTAGAGTTCCGAAGCATTTTTAAACTTCAGCGGAATTCCGAGAAAAATGGAAGAGTTCCGAAGCATTTTTAAACTTCAGCGTAATTCCGAGAAAAAAGGAAGAGTTCCGAAGCATTTTTAAACTTCAGCAGAATTCTGAGAAAAATGGAAGAGTTCCGAAGGATTTTTAAACATTAGCGGAATTCTGAGAACAATGGAAGAGTTCCAAAGCATTTTTTGCTTCAGTAGAATTCCGAGAACAATGGAAGAGTTCCGAAGCATTTTTAAACGTCAGCGGAATTCTGAGAACAATAGAAGAGTTCCGAAGCATTTTTAAACGTCAGCGGAATTCCGAGAACAATGGAAGACTTCTGAAGCATTTTTAAACTTCAGCGGAATTCCTAGAACAATGGAAGAGTTCCGATGCATTTTTAAACTTCAGCGGAATTTCTAGAACAATGGAAGTGTTCCGAAGCATTTTAAAACTTCAGCAGAATTCCGAGAACAATGGAAGAGTTCCGAAACATTTTTAAATGTCAGCAGAATTCCGAGAATAATGAAAGAGTTGCAAAGCATTTTTAAACTTCAGCAGAATTCCGAGTGCAATGGAAGAGTTCCGAAGCATTTTTAAACTTCAGCGGAACTCCGAGAAAAATGGAAGAGTTCCGAAGCATTTTTAAACTTTAGCGGAATTCCGAGAACAATGGAAGAGTTTCAAAGCATTTTTAAATGGCAGCAGAATTCCGAGAACAATGGAAGAGTTCCGAAGCACTTTTAAACTTCAGCGGAATTCTGAGAACAATGGAAGAGTTCCGAAGCATTTTTAAACATCATCGTAATTCCGAGAACAATGGTACAGTTCTGAAGCATTTTTAAATGTCAGCGGAATTCCGAGAACAATTGAAGAGTACCGAATCATTTTTAAACATCAGCGGAATTCCGAGAAAAAAGGAAGAGTTCCGAAGCATTTTTAAATGTCAGCAGAATTCCGAGAACAATGGAAGAGTCACAAAGGATTTTTTAACGTCAGCGGAATTCCGAGAACAATGGAAGAGTTCCGAAGCATTTTTAAACTTCAGCGGAACTCCGAGAAAAATGGAAGAGTTCCGAAGCATTTTTAAACATCAGCGGAATTCCGAGAAAAATGGAAGAGTTACGAAGCATTTTGAAACGTCAGCGGAATTCCGAGAACAATGAAAGAGTTCCGAAGCATTTTTAAACGTCAGCGGAATTCCGAGAACAATGGAACAGTTCTGAAGCATTTTTAAACATCAGCGGAATTCCGAGAACAATGGAAGAGTTCCGAAGCATTTTTAAACTTCAGCGGAATTTCGAGAACAATGGAAGAGTTCCGAAGCATTTTTAAACTTCAGGGGAATTCCGAGAACAATGGAACAGTTCCGAAGCATTTTTAAACGTCAGCAGAATTCTGAGAAAAATGGAAGAGTACCAAAGCATTTTTAAACATCAGCGGAATTCTGAGAACAATGGAAGTGTTCTGAAGCATTTTTAAACTTCAGCGGAATTTCGAGAACATAGGAAGACTTCCGAAGCATTTTTAAATGTCAGCGGAATTCCGAGAACAATGGTAGAGGTCCGAAGCATTTTTAAACTTCAGCGGAATTCCGAGAAAAATGGAAGAGTTCCGAAGCATTTTTAAACTTCAGCAGAATTCCGAGAAAAATGGAAGAGTTCCTAAGGATTTTTAAACATTAGCGGAATTCTGAGAACAATGGAAGAGTTCCAAAGCATTTTTTGCATCAGTAGAATTCCGAGAACAATGGAAGAGTTCCGAAGCATTTTTAAACTTCAGCGGAACTCCGAGAAAAATGGAAGAGTTCCGAAGCATTTTTAAACATCAGCGGAACTCTGAGAAAAATAGAAGAGTTCCGAAGCATTTTTAAACTTTAGCGGAATTCCGAGAACAATGGAAGAGTTTCAAAGCATTTTTAAATGGCAGCAGAATTCCGAGAACAATGGAAGAGTTCCGAAGCACTTTTAAACTTCAGCGGAATTCTGAGAACAATGGAAGAGTTCCGAAGCATTTTTAAACATCATCGTAATTCCGAGAACAATGGTACAGTTCTGAAGCATTTTTAAACGTCAGCGGAATTCCGAGAACAATTGAAGAGTACCGAATCATTTTTAAACATCAGCGGAATTCCGAGAAAAAAGGAAGAGTTCCGAAGCATTTTTAAATGTCAGCAGAATTCCGAGAACAATGGAAGAGTCACAAAGGATTTTTTAACGTCAGCGGAATTCCGAGAACAATGGAAGAGTTCCGAAGCATTTTTAAACGTCAGCGGAATTCCGAGAACAATGGTAGAGTTCCGAAGCATTTTTAAATGTCAGCAGAATTCCGAGAACAATGGAAGAGTCACACAGGATTTTTTAACGTCAGCGGAATTCCGAGAACAATTTAAGAGTTCCGAAGCAATTTTAAATGTCAGCAGAATTCTGAGAACAGTGGAAGAGTTCCGAAGCATTTTTAACTTCAGCAGAATTCTGAGAACAATGGAAGAGTTCCGAAGCATTTTTAAACGTCAGCGGAATTCCGAGAACAATGGTAGAGTTCCGAAGCACTTTTAAACTTCAGCGGAATTCCGAGAAAAATGGAAGAGTTCCGAAGCATTTTTAAACTTCAGCGGAACTCCGAGAAAAATGGAAGAGTTCCGAAGCATTTTTAAACATCAGCGGAACTCCGAGAAAAATGGAAGAGTTCCAAAGCATTTTTAAATGTCAGCAGAATTCCGAGAACAATGGAAGAGTCACAAAGGATTTTTTAACGTCAGCGGAATTCCGAGAACAATTTAAGAGTTCCGAAGCAATTTTAAATGTCAGCAGAATTCTGAGAACAGTGGAAGAGTTCCGAAGCATTTTTAACTTCAGCAGAATTCTGAGAACAATGGAAGAGTTCCGAAGCATTTTTAAACGTCAGCGGAATTCCGAGAACAATGGAAGAGTTCCGAAGCATTTTTAAACTTCAGCGGAACTCCGAGAAAAATGGAAGAGTTCCGAAGCATTTTTAAACCTCAGCGGAACTCCGAGAAAAATGGAAGAGTTCCGAAGCATTTTTAAACTTCAGCGGAACTTCGAGAACATAGGAAGACTTCTGAAGCATTTTTAAACGTCAGCGGAATTCTGAGAAAAATGGAAGAGTACCGAAGCATTTTTAAACATCAGCGGAATTCTGAGAACAATGGAAGTGTTCTGAAGCATTTTTAAACTTCAGCGGAATTTCGAGAACATAGGAAGACTTCCTAAGCATTTTTAAATGTCAGCGGAACTCCGAGAACAATGGTAGAGTTCCGAAGCATTTTTAAACTTCAGCGGAATTCCGAGAAAAATGGAAGAGTTCCGAAGCATTTTTAAACTTCAGCAGAATTCCGAGAAAAATGGAAGAGTTCCGAAGGATTTTTAAACATTAGCGGAATTCTGAGAACAATGGAAGAGTTCCAAAGCATTTTTTGCTTCAGTAGAATTCCGAGAACAATGGAAGAGTTCCGAAGCATTTTTAAACGTCAGCGGAATTCTGAGAACAATAGAAGAGTTCCGAAGCATTTTTAAACGTCAGCGGAATTCCGAGAACAATGGAAGACTTCTGAAGCATTTTTAAACTTCAGCGGAATTCCTAGAACAATGGAAGAGTTCCGATGCATTTTTAAACTTCAGCGGAATTTCTAGAACAATGGAAGTGTTCCGAAGCATTTTAAAACTTCAGCAGAATTCCGAGAACAATGGAAGAGTTCCGAAACATTTTTAAATGTCAGCAGAATTCCGAGAATAATGAAAGAGTTTCAAAGCATTTTTAAACTTCAGCAGAATTCCGAGTGCAATGGAAGAGTTCCGAAGCATTTTTAAACTTCAGCGGAACTCCGAGAAAAATGGAAGAGTTCCGAAGCATTTTTAAACTTCAGCGGAACTTCGAGAACATAGGAAGACTTCTGAAGCATTTTTAAACGTCAGCGGAATTCTGAGAAAAATGGAAGAGTACCAAAGCATTTTTAAACATCAGCGGAATTCTGAGAACAATGGAAGTGTTCTGAAGCATTTTTAAACTTCAGCGGAATTTCGAGAACATAGGAAGACTTCCGAAGCATTTTTAAATGTCAGCGGAACTCCGAGAACAATGGTAGAGTTCCGAAGCATTTTTAAACTTCAGCGGAATTCCGAGAAAAATGTAAGAGTTCCGAAGCATTTTTAAACTTCAGCGTAATTCCGAGAAAAAAGGAAGAGTTCCGAAGCATTTTTAAACTTCAGCAGAATTCCGAGAAAAATGGAAGAGTTCCGAAGGATTTTTAAACATTAGCGGAATTCTGAGAACAATGGAAGAGTTCCAAAGCATTTTTTGCTTCAGTAGAATTCCGAGAACAATGGAAGAGTTCCGAAGCATTTTTAAACATCAGCGGAATTCCGAGAACAATGGAAGAGTTCCGAAGCATTTTTAAACTTCAGCGGAATTTCGAGAACAATGGAAGAGTTCCGAAGCATTTTTAAACTTCAGGGGAATTCCGAGAACAATGGAACAGTTCCGAAGCATTTTTAAACGTCAGCGGAATTCTGAGAAAAATGGAAGAGTACCAAAGCATTTTTAAACATCAGCGGAATTCTGAGAACAATGGAAGTGTTCTGAAGCATTTTTAAACTTCAGCGGAATTTCGAGAACATAGGAAGACTTCCGAAGCATTTTTAAATGTCAGCGGAATTCCGAGAACAATGGTAGAGGTCCGAAGCATTTTTAAACTTCAGCGGAATTCCGAGAAAAATGGAAGAGTTCCGAAGCATTTTTAAACTTCAGCAGAATTCCGAGAAAAATGGAAGAGTTCCTAAGGATTTTTAAACATTAGCGGAATTCTGAGAACAATAGAAGAGTTCCAAAGCATTTTTTGCATCAGTAGAATTCCGAGAACAATGGAAGAGTTCCGAAGCATTTTTAAACGTCAGCGGAATTCTGAGAACAATAGAAGAGTTCCGAAGCATTTTTAAACGTCAGCAGAATTCCGAGAACAATGGAAGACTTCTGAAGCATTTTTAAACTTCAGCGGAATTCCTAGAACAATGGAAGAGTTCCGATGCATTTTTAAACTTCAGTGGAATTTCAAGAACAATGGAAGTGTTCCGAAGCATTTTAAAACTTCAGCAGAATTCCGAGAACAATGGAAGAGTTCCGAAGCATTTTTAAACGTCAGCGGAATTCTGAGAAAAATAGAAGAGTTCCGAAGCATTTTTAAACATCAGCGGAATTCCGAGAAAAAAGGAAGAGTTCCGAAGCATTTTTAAATGTCAGCAGAATTCCGAGAAAAATGGAAGAGTCACAAAGGATTTTTTAACGTCAGCGGAATTCCGAGAACAATGGAAGAGTTCCGAAGCATTTTTAAACGTCAGCGGAATTCTGAGAAAAATGGAAGAGTACCAAAGCATTTTTAAACATCAGCGGAATTCTGAGAACAATGGAAGTGTTCTGAAGCATTTTTAAACTTCAGCGGAATTTCGAGAACATAGGAAGACTTCCGAAGCATTTTTAAATGTCAGCGGAACTCCGAGAACAATGGTAGAGTTCCGAAGCATTTTTAAACTTCAGCGGAATTCCGAGAAAAATGGAAGAGTTCCGAAGCATTTTTAAACTTCAGCAGAATTCCGAGAAAAATGGAAGAGTTCCGAAGGATTTTTAAACATTAGCGGAATTCTGAGAACAATGGAAGAGTTCCAAAGCATTTTTTGCTTCAGTAGTATTCCGAGAACAATGGAAGAGTTCCGAAGCATTTTTAAACGTCAGCGGAATTCTGAGAACAATAGAAGAGTTCCGAAGCATTTTTAAACGTCAGCGGAATTCCGAGAACAATGGAAGACTTCTGAAGCATTTTTAAACTTCAGCGGAATTCCTAGAACAATGGAAGAGTTCCGATGCATTTTTAAACTTCAGCGGAATTTCTAGAACAATGGAAGTGTTCCGAAGCATTTTAAAACTTCAGCAGAATTCCGAGAACAATGGAAGAGTTCCGAAACATTTTTAAATGTCAGCAGAATTCCGAGAATAATGAAAGAGTTGCAAAGCATTTTTAAACTTCAGCAGAATTCCGAGTGCAATGGAAGAGTTCCGAAGCATTTTTAAACTTCAGCGGAACTCCGAGAAAAATGGAAGAGTTCCGAAGCATTTTTAAACTTCAGCGGAACTTCGAGAACTTAGGAAGACTTCTGAAGCATTTTTAAACGTCAGCGGAATTCTGAGAAAAATGGAAGAGTACCAAAGCATTTTTAAACATCAGCGGAATTCTGAGAACAATGGAAGTGTTCTGAAGCATTTTTAAACTTCAGCGGAATTTCGAGAACATAGGAAGACTTCCGAAGCATTTTTAAATGTCAGCGGAATTCCGAGAACAATGGTAGAGTTCCGAAGCATTTTTAAACTTCAGCGGAATTCCGAGAAAAATGGAAGAGTTCCGAAGCATTTTTAAACTTCAGCGGAATTCCGAGAAAAAAGGAAGAGTTCCGAAGCATTTTTAAACTTCAGCGGAACTTCGAGAACATAGGAAGACTTCTGAAGCATTTTTAAACGTCAGCGGAATTCTGAGAAAAATGGAAGAGTACCAAAGCATTTTTAAACATCAGCGGAATTCTGAGAACAATGGAAGTGTTCTGAAGCATTTTTAAACTTCAGCGGAATTTCGAGAACATAGGAAGACTTCCGAAGCATTTTTAAATGTCAGCGGAACTCCGAGAACAATGGTAGAGTTCCGAAGCATTTTTAAACTTCAGCGGAATTCCGAGAAAAATGGAAGAGTTCCGAAGCATTTTTAAACTTCAGCAGAATTCCGAGAAAAATGGAAGAGTTCCGAAGGATTTTTAAACATTAGCGGAATTCTGAGAACAATGGAAGAGTTCCAAAGCATTTTTTGCTTCATTAGTATTCCGAGAACAATGGAAGAGTTCCGAAGCATTTTTAAACGTCAGCGGAATTCTGAGAACAATAGAAGAGTTCCGAAGCATTTTTAAACGTCAGCGGAATTCCGAGAACAATGGAAGACTTCTGAAGCATTTTTAAACTTCAGCGGAATTCCTAGAACAATGGAAGAGTTCCGATGCATTTTTAAACTTCAGCGGAATCTCTAGAACAATGGAAGAGTTCCGAAGCATTTTTAAACATCATCGTAATTCCGAGAACAATGGTACAGTTCTGAAGCATTTTTAAACGTCAGCGGAATTCCGAGAACAATTGAAGAGTACCGAATCATTTTTAAATGTCAGCAGAATTCCGAGAACAATGGAAGAGTCACAAAGGATTTTTTAACGTCAGCGGAATTCCGAGAACAATGGAAGAGTTCCGAAGCATTTTTAAACTTCAGCGGAACTCCGAGAAAAATGGAAGAGTTCCGAAGCATTTTTAAACATCAGCGGAATTCCGAGAAAAATGGAAGAGTTACGAAGCATTTTGAAACGTCAGCGGAATTCCGAGAACAATGAAAGAGTTCCGAAGCATTTTTAAACGTCAGCGGAATTCCGAGAACAATGGAAGAGTTCTGAAGCATTTTTAAACATCAGCGGAATTCCGAGAACAATGGAAGAGTTCCGAAGCATTTTTAAACTTCAGCGGAATTTCGAGAACAATGGAAGAGTTCCGAAGCATTTTTAAACTTCAGGGGAATTCCGAGAACAATGGAACAGTTCCGAAGCATTTTTAAACGTCAGCGGAATTCTGAGAAAAATGGAAGAGTACCAAAGCATTTTTAAACATCAGCGGAATTCTGAGAACAATGGAAGTGTTCTGAAGCATTTTTAAACTTCAGCGGAATTTCGAGAACATAGGAAGACTTCCGAAGCATTTTTAAATGTCAGCGGAATTCCGAGAACAATGGTAGAGGTCTGAAGCATTTTTAAACTTCAGCGGAATTCCGAGAAAAATGGAAGAGTTCCGAAGCATTTTTAAACTTCAGCAGAATTCCGAGAAAAATGGAAGAGTTCCTAAGGATTTTTAAACATTAGCGGAATTCTGAGAACAATGGAAGAGTTCCAAAGCATTTTTTGCATCAGTAGAATTCCGAGAACAATGGAAGAGTTCCGAAGCATTTTTAAACGTCAGCGGAATTCTGAGAACAATAGAAGAGTTCCGAAGCATTTTTAAACGTCAGCAGAATTCCGAGAACAATGGAAGACTTCTGAAGCATTTTTAAACTTCAGCGGAATTCCTAGAACAATGGAAGAGTTCCGATGCATTTTTAAACTTCAGTGGAATTTCAAGAACAATGGAAGTGTTCCGAAGCATTTTAAAACTTCAGCAGAATTCCGAGAACAATGGAAGAGTTCCGAAGCATTTTTAAACGTCAGCGGAATTCTGAGAAAAATAGAAGAGTTCCGAAGCATTTTTAAACTTTAGCGGAATTCCGAGAACAATGGAAGAGTTTCAAAGCATTTTTAAATGGCAGCAGAATTCCGAGAACAATGGAAGAGTTCCGAAGCACTTTTAAACTTCAGCGGAATTCTGAGAACAATGGAAGAGTTCCGAAGCATTTTTAAACATCATCGTAATTTCGAGAACAATGGTACAGTTCTGAAGCATTTTTAAACGTCAGCGGAATTCCGAGAACAATTGAAGAGTACCGAATCATTTTTAAACATCAGCGGAATTCCGAGAAAAAAGGAAGAGTTCCGAAGCATTTTTAAATGTCAGCAGAATTCCGAGAACAATGGAAGAGTCACAAAGGATTTTTTAACGTCAGCGGAATTCCGAGAACAATGGAAGAGTTCCGAAGCATTTTTAAACGTCAGCGGAATTCCGAGAACAATGGTAGAGTTCCGAAGCATTTTTAAATGTCAGCAGAATTCCGAGAACAATGGAAGAGTCACACAGGATTTTTTAACGTCAGCGGAATTCCGAGAACAATTTAAGAGTTCCGAAGCAATTTTAAATGTCAGCAGAATTCTGAGAACAGTGGAAGAGTTCCGAAGCATTTTTAACTTCAGCAGAATTCTGAGAACAATGGAAGAGTTCCGAAGCATTTTTAAACGTCAGCGGAATTCCGAGAACAATGGTAGAGTTCCGAAGCACTTTTAAACTTCAGCGGAATTCCGAGAAAAATGGAAGAGTTCCGAAGCATTTTTAAACTTCAGCGGAACTCCGAGAAAAATGGAAGAGTTCCGAAGCATTTTTAAACATCAGCGGAACTCCGAGAAAAATGGAAGAGTTCCAAAGCATTTTTAAATGTCAGCAGAATTCCGAGAACAATGGAAGAGTCACAAAGGATTTTTTAACGTCAGCGGAATTCCGAGAACAATTTAAGAGTTCCGAAGCAATTTTAAATGTCAGCAGAATTCTGAGAACAGTGGAAGAGTTCCGAAGCATTTTTAACTTCAGCAGAATTCTGAGAACAATGGAAGAGTTCCGAAGCATTTTTAAACGTCAGCGGAATTCCGAGAACAATGGAAGAGTTCCGAAGCATTTTTAAACTTCAGCGGAACTCCGAGAAAAATGGAAGAGTTCCGAAGCATTTTTAAACATCAGCGGAACTCCGAGAAAAATGGAAGAGTTCCGAAGCATTTTTAAACTTCAGCGGAACTTCGAGAACATAGGAAGACTTCTGAAGCATTTTTAAACGTCAGCGGAATTCTGAGAAAAATGGAAGAGTACCGAAGCATTTTTAAACATCAGCGGAATTCTGAGAACAATGGAAGTGTTCTGAAGCATTTTTAAACTTCAGCGGAATTTCGAGAACATAGGAAGACTTCCTAAGCATTTTTAAATGTCAGCGGAACTCCGAGAACAATGGTAGAGTTCCGAAGCATTTTTAAACTTCAGCGGAATTCCGAGAAAAATGGAAGAGTTCCGAAGCATTTTTAAACTTCAGCAGAATTCCGAGAAAAATGGAAGAGTTCCGAAGGATTTTTAAACATTAGCGGAATTCTGAGAACAATGGAAGAGTTCCAAAGCATTTTTTGCTTCAGTAGAATTCCGAGAACAATGGAAGAGTTCCGAAGCATTTTTAAACGTCAGCGGAATTCTGAGAACAATAGAAGAGTTCCAAAGCATTTTTAAACGTCAGCGGAATTCCGAGAACAATGGAAGACTTCTGAAGCATTTTTAAACTTCAGCGGAATTCCTAGAACAATGGAAGAGTTCCGATGCATTTTTAAACTTCAGTGGAATTTGTAGAACAATGGAAGTGTTCCGAAGCATTTTAAAACTTCAGCAGAATTCCGAGAACAATGGAAGAGTTCCGAAACATTTTTAAATGTCAGCAGAATTCCGAGAATAATGAAAGAGTTGCAAAGCATTTTTAAACTTCAGCAGAATTCCGAGTGCAATGGAAGAGTTCCGAAGCATTTTTAAACTTCAGCGGAACTCCGAGAAAAATGGAAGAGTTCCGAAGCATTTTTAAACTTCAGCGGAACTTCGAGAACATAGGAAGACTTCTGAAGCATTTTTAAACGTCAGCGGAATTCTGAGAAAAATGGAAGAGTACCAAAGCATTTTTAAACATCAGCGGAATTCTGAGAACAATGGAAGTGTTCTGAAGCATTTTTAAACTTCAGCGGAATTTCGAGAACATAGGAAGACTTCCGAAGCATTTTTAAATGTCAGCGGAACTCCGAGAACAATGGTAGAGTTCCGAAGCATTTTTAAACTTCAGCGGAATTCCGAGAAAAATGGAAGAGTTCCGAAGCATTTTTAAACTTCAGCGGAATTCCGAGAAAAAAGGAAGAGTTCCGAAGCATTTTTAAACTTCAGCGGAACTTCGAGAACATAGGAAGACTTCTGAAGCATTTTTAAACGTCAGCGGAATTCAGAGAAAAATGGAAGAGTACCAAAGCATTTTTAAACATCAGCGGAATTCTGAGAACAATGGAAGTGTTCTGAAGCATTTTTAAACTTCAGCGGAATTTCGAGAACATAGGAAGACTTCCGAAGCATTTTTAAATGTCAGCGGAACTCCGAGAACAATGGTAGAGTTCCGAAGCATTTTTAAACTTCAGCGGAATTCCGAGAAAAATGGAAGAGTTCCGAAGCATTTTTAAACTTCAGCAGAATTCCGAGAAAAATGGAAGAGTTCCGAAGGATTTTTAAACATTAGCGGAATTCTGAGAACAATGGAAGAGTTCCAAAGCATTTTTTGCTTCAGTAGTATTCCGAGAACAATGGAAGAGTTCCGAAGCATTTTTAAACGTCAGCGGAATTCTGAGAACAATAGAAGAGTTCCGAAGCATTTTTAAACGTCAGCGGAATTCCGAGAACAATGGAAGACTTCTGAAGCATTTTTAAACTTCAGCGGAATTCCTAGAACAATGGAAGAGTTCCGATGCATTTTTAAACTTCAGCGGAATTTCTAGAACAATGGAAGTGTTCCGAAGCATTTTAAAACTTCAGCAGAATTCCGAGAACAATGGAAGAGTTCCGAAACATTTTTAAATGTCAGCAGAATTCCGAGAATAATGAAAGAGTTGCAAAGCATTTTTAAACTTCAGCAGAATTCCGAGTGCAATGGAAGAGTTCCGAAGCATTTTTAAACTTCAGCGGAACTCCGAGAAAAATGGAAGAGTTCCGAAGCATTTTTAAACTTCAGCGGAACTTCGAGAACATAGGAAGACTTCTGAAGCATTTTTAAACGTCAGCGGAATTCTGAGAAAAATGGAAGAGTACCAAAGCATTTTTAAACATCAGCGGAATTCTGAGAACAATGGAAGTGTTCTGAAGCATTTTTAAACTTCAGCGGAATTTCGAGAACATAGGAAGACTTCCGAAGCATTTTTAAATGTCAGCGGAATTCCGAGAACAATGGTAGAGTTCCGAAGCATTTTTAAACTTCAGCGGAATTCCGAGAAAAATGGAAGAGTTCCGAAGCATTTTTAAACTTCAGCGGAATTCCGAGAAAAAAGGAAGAGTTCCGAAGCATTTTTAAACTTCAGGGGAATTCCGAGAACAATGGAACAGTTCCGAAGCATTTTTAAACGTCAGCGGAATTCTGAGAAAAATGGAAGCGTACCAAAGCATTTTTAAACATCAGCGGAATTCTGAGAACAATGGAAGTGTTCTGAAGCATTTTTAAACTTCAGCGGAATTTCGAGAACATAGGAAGACTTCCGAAGCATTTTTAAATGTCAGCGGAATTCCGAGAACAATGGTAGAGGTCCGAAGCATTTTTAAACTTCAGCGGAATTCCGAGAAAAATGGAAGAGTTCCGAAGCATTTTTAAACTTCAGCAGAATTCCGAGAAAAATGGAAGAGTTCCTAAGGATTTTTAAACATTAGCGGAATTCTGAGAACAATGGAAGAGTTCCAAAGCATTTTTTGCATCAGTAGAATTCCGAGAACAATGGAAGAGTTCCGAAGCATTTTTAAACGTCAGCGGAATTCTGAGAACAATGGAAGAGTTCCGAAGCATTTTTAAACGTCAGCAGAATTCCGAGAACAATGGAAGACTTCTGAAGCATTTTTAAACTTCAGCGGAATTCCTAGAACAATGGAAGAGTTCCGATGCATTTTTAAACTTCAGTGGAATTTCAAGAACAATGGAAGTGTTCCGAAGCATTTTAAAACTTCAGCAGAATTCCGAGAACAATGGAAGAGTTCCGAAGCATTTTTAAACGTCAGCGGAATTCTGAGAAAAATAGAAGAGTTCCGAAGCATTTTTAAACTTTAGCGGAATTCCGAGAACAATGGAAGAGTTTCAAAGCATTTTTAAATGGCAGCAGAATTCCGAGAACAATGGAAGAGTTCCGAAGCACTTTTAAACTTCAGCGGAATTCTGAGAACAATGGAAGAGTTCCGAAGCATTTTTAAACATCATCGTAATTCCGAGAACAATGGTACAGTTCTGAAGCATTTTTAAACGTCAGCGGAATTCCGAGAACAATTGAAGAGTACCGAATCATTTTTAAACATCAGCGGAATTCCGAGAAAAAAGGAAGAGTTCCGAAGCATTTTTAAATGTCAGCAGAATTCCGAGAACAATGGAAGAGTCACAAAGGATTTTTTAACGTCAGCGGAATTCCGAGAACAATGGAAGAGTTCCGAAGCATTTTTAAACGTCAGCGGAATTCCGAGAACAATGGTAGAGTTCCGAAGCATTTTTAAATGTCAGCAGAATTCCGAGAACAATGGAAGAGTCACACAGGATTTTTTAACGTCAGCGGAATTCCGAGAACAATTTAAGAGTTCCGAAGCAATTTTAAATGTCAGCAGAATTCTGAGAACAGTGGAAGAGTTCCGAAGCATTTTTAACTTCAGCAGAATTCTGAGAACAATGGAAGAGTTCCGAAGCATTTTTAAACGTCAGCGGAATTCCGAGAACAATGGTAGAGTTCCGAAGCACTTTTAAACTTCAGCGGAATTCCGAGAAAAATGGAAGAGTTCCGAAGCATTTTTAAACTTCAGCGGAACTCCGAGAAAAATGGAAGAGTTCCGAAGCATTTTTAAACATCAGCGGAACTCCGAGAAAAATGGAAGAGTTCCAAAGCATTTTTAAATGTCAGCAGAATTCCGAGAACAATGGAAGAGTCACAAAGGATTTTTTAACGTCAGCGGAATTCCGAGAACAATTTAAGAGTTCCGAAGCAATTTTAAATGTCAGCAGAATTCTGAGAACAGTGGAAGAGTTCCGAAGCATTTTTAACTTCAGCAGAATTCTGAGAACAATGGAAGAGTTCCGAAGCATTTTTAAACGTCAGCGGAATTCCGAGAACAATGGAAGAGTTCCGAAGCATTTTTAAACTTCAGCGGAACTCCGAGAAAAATGGAAGAGTTCCGAAGCATTTTTAAACATCAGCGGAACTCCGAGAAAAATGGAAGAGTTCCGAAGCATTTTTAAACTTCAGCGGAACTTCGAGAACATAGGAAGACTTCTGAAGCATTTTTAAACGTCAGCGGAATTCTGAGAAAAATGGAAGAGTACCGAAGCATTTTTAAACATCAGCGGAATTCTGAGAACAATGGAAGTGTTCTGAAGCATTTTTAAACTTCAGCGGAATTTCGAGAACATAGGAAGACTTCCTAAGCATTTTTAAATGTCAGCGGAACTCCGAGAACAATGGTAGAGTTCCGAAGCATTTTTAAACTTCAGCGGAATTCCGAGAAAAATGGAAGAGTTCCGAAGCATTTTTAAACTTCAGCAGAATTCCGAGAAAAATGGAAGAGTTCCGAAGGATTTTTAAACATTAGCGGAATTCTGAGAACAATGGAAGAGTTCCAAAGCATTTTTTGCTTCAGTAGAATTCCGAGAACAATGGAAGAGTTCCGTAGCATTTTTAAACGTCAGCGGAATTCTGAGAACAATAGAAGAGTTCCGAAGCATTTTTAAACGTCAGCGGAATTCCGAGAACAATGGAAGACTTCTGAAGCATTTTTAAACTTCAGCGGAATTCCTAGAACAATGGAAGAGTTCCGATGCATTTTTAAACTTCAGCGGAATTTCTAGAACAATGGAAGTGTTCCGAAGCATTTTAAAACTTCAGCAGAATTCCGAGAACAATGGAAGAGTTCCGAAACATTTTTAAATGTCAGCAGAATTCCGAGAATAATGAAAGAGTTGCAAAGCATTTTTAAACTTCAGCAGAATTCCGAGTGCAATGGAAGAGTTCCGAAGCATTTTTAAACTTCAGCGGAACTCCGAGAAAAATGGAAGAGTTCCGAAGCATTTTTAAACTTCAGCGGAACTTCGAGAACATAGGAAGACTTCTGAAGCATTTTTAAACGTCAGCGGAATTCTGAGAAAAATGGAAGAGTACCAAAGCATTTTTAAACATCAGCGGAATTCTGAGAACAATGGAAGTGTTCTGAAGCATTTTTAAACTTCAGCGGAATTTCGAGAACATAGGAAGACTTCCGAAGCATTTTTAAATGTCAGCGGAATTCCGAGAACAATGGTAGAGTTCCGAAGCATTTTTAAACTTCAGCGGAATTCCGAGAAAAATGGAAGAGTTCCGAAGCATTTTTAAACTTCAGCGGAATTCCGAGAAAAAAGGAAGAGTTCCGAAACATTTTTAAACTTCAGCGGAACTTCGAGAACATAGGAAGACTTCTGAAGCATTTTTAAACGTCAGCGGAATTCTGAGAAAAATGGAAGAGTACCAAAGCATTTATAAACATCAGCGGAATTCTGAGAACAATGGAAGTGTTCTGAAGCATTTTTAAACTTCAGCGGAATTTCGAGAACATAGGAAGACTTCCGAAGCATTTTTAAATGTCAGCGGAACTCCGAGAACAATGGTAGAGTTCCGAAGCATTTTTAAACTTCAGCGGAATTCCGAGAAAAATGGAAGAGTTCCGAAGCATTTTTAAACTTCAGCGGAATTCCGAGAAAAAAGGAAGAGTTCCGAAGCATTTTTAAACTTCAGGGGAATTCCGAGAACAATGGAACAGTTCCGAAGCATTTTTAAACGTCAGCGGAATTCTGAGAACAATAGAAGAGTTCCGAAGCATTTTTAAACGTCAGCGGAATTCCGAGAACAATGGAAGACTTCTGAAGCATTTTTAAACTTCAGCGGAATTCCTAGAACAATGGAAGAGTTCCGATGCATTTTTAAACTTCAGCGGAATTTCTAGAACAATGGAAGTGTTCCGAAGCATTTTAAAACTTCAGCAGAATTCCGAGAACAATGGAAGAGTTCCGAAACATTTTTAAATGTCAGCAGAATTCCGAGAATAATGAAAGAGTTGCAAAGCATTTTTAAACTTCAGCAGAATTCCGAGTGCAATGGAAGAGTTCTGAAGCATTTTTAAACTTCAGCGGAACTCCGAGAAAAATGGAAGAGTTCCGAAGCATTTTTAAACTTCAGCGGAACTTCGAGAACATAGGAAGACTTCTGAAGCATTTTTAAACGTCAGCGGAATTCTGAGAAAAATGGAAGAGTACCAAAGCATTTTTAAACATCAGCGGAATTCTGAGAACAATGGAAGTGTTCTGAAGCATTTTTAAACTTCAGCGGAATTTCGAGAACATAGGAAGACTTCCGAAGCATTTTTAAATGTCAGCGGAATTCCGAGAACAATGGTAGAGTTCCGAAGCATTTTTAAACTTCAGCGGAATTCCGAGAAAAATGGAAGAGTTCCGAAGCATTTTTAAACTTCAGCGGAATTCCGAGAAAAAAGGAAGAGTTCCGAAGCATTTTTAAACTTCAGCGGAACTTCGAGAACATAGGAAGACTTCTGAAGCATTTTTAAACGTCAGCGGAATTCTGAGAAAAATGGAAGAGTACCAAAGCATTTTTAAACATCAGCGGAATTCTGAGAACAATGGAAGTGTTCTGAAGCATTTTTAAACTTCAGCGGAATTTCGAGAACATAGGAAGACTTCCGAAGCATTTTTAAATGTCAGCGGAACTCCGAGAACAATGGTAGAGTTCCGAAGCATTTTTAAACTTCAGCGGAATTCCGAGAAAAATGGAAGAGTTCCGAAGCATTTTTAAACTTCAGCAGAATTCCGAGAAAAATGGAAGAGTTCCGAAGGATTTTTAAACATTAGCGGAATTCTGAGAACAATGGAAGAGTTCCAAAGCATTTTTTGCTTCAGTAGTATTCCGAGAACAATGGAAGAGTTCCGAAGCATTTTTAAACGTCAGCGGAATTCTGAGAACAATAGAAGAGTTCCGAAGCATTTTTAAACGTCAGCGGAATTCCGAGAACAATGGAAGACTTCCGAAGCATTTTTAAATGTCAGCGGAATTCCGAGAACAATGGTAGAGTTCCGAAGCATTTTTAAACTTCAGCGGAATTCCGAGAAAAATGGAAGAGTTCCGAAGCATTTTTAAACTTCAGCGGAATTCCGAGAAAAAAGGAAGAGTTCCGAAGCATTTTTAAACTTCAGGGGAATTCCGAGAACAATGGAACAGTTCCGAAGCATTTTTAAACGTCAGCGGAATTCTGAGAAAAATGGAAGCGTACCAAAGCATTTTTAAACATCAGCGGAATTCTGAGAACAATGGAAGTGTTCTGAAGCATTTTTAAACTTCAGCGGAATTTCGAGAACATAGGAAGACTTCCGAAGCATTTTTAAATGTCAGCGGAATTCCGAGAACAATGGTAGAGGTCCGAAGCATTTTTAAACTTCAGCGGAATTCCGAGAAAAATGGAAGAGTTCCGAAGCATTTTTAAACTTCAGCAGAATTCCGAGAAAAATGGAAGAGTTCCTAAGGATTTTTAAACATTAGCGGAATTCTGAGAACAATGGAAGAGTTCCAAAGCATTTTTTGCATCAGTAGAATTCCGAGAACAATGGAAGAGTTCCGAAGCATTTTTAAACGTCAGCGGAATTCTGAGAACAATGGAAGAGTTCCGAAGCATTTTTAAACGTCAGCAGAATTCCGAGAACAATGGAAGACTTCTGAAGCATTTTTAAACTTCAGCGGAATTCCTAGAACAATGGAAGAGTTCCGATGCATTTTTAAACTTCAGTGGAATTTCAAGAACAATGGAAGTGTTCCGAAGCATTTTAAAACTTCAGCAGAATTCCGAGAACAATGGAAGAGTTCCGAAGCATTTTTAAACGTCAGCGGAATTCTGAGAAAAATAGAAGAGTTCCGAAGCATTTTTAAACTTCAGCGGAATTCCGAGAACAATGGAAGAGTTTCAAAGCATTTTTAAATGGCAGCAGAATTCCGAGAACAATGGAAGAGTTCCGAAGCACTTTTAAACTTCAGCGGAATTCTGAGAACAATGGAAGAGTACCGAATCATTTTTAAACATCAGCGGAATTCCGAGAAAAAAGGAAGAGTTCCGAAGCATTTTTAAATGTCAGCAGAATTCCGAGAACAATGGAAGAGTCACAAAGGATTTTTTAACGTCAGCGGAATTCCGAGAACAATGGAAGAGTTCCGAAGCATTTTTAAACGTCAGCGGAATTCCGAGAACAATGGTAGAGTTCCGAAGCATTTTTAAATGTCAGCAGAATTCCGAGAACAATGGAAGAGTCACAAAGGATTTTTTAACGTCAGCGGAATTCCGAGAACAATTTAAGAGTTCCGAAGCAATTTTAAATGTCAGCAGAATTCTGAGAACAGTGGAAGAGTTCCGAAGCATTTTTAACTTCAGCAGAATTCTGAGAACAATGGAAGAGTTCCGAAGCATTTTTAAACGTCAGCGGAATTCCGAGAACAATGGAAGAGTTCCGAAGCATTTTTAAACTTCAGCGGAACTCCGAGAAAAATGGAAGAGTTCCGAAGCATTTTTAAACATCAGCGGAACTCCGAGAAAAATGGAAGAGTTCCGAAGCATTTTTAAACTTCAGCGGAACTTCGAGAACATAGGAAGACTTCTGAAGCATTTTTAAACGTCAGCGGAATTCTGAGAACAATGGAAGTGTTCTGAAGCATTTTTAAACTTCAGCGGAATTTCGAGAACATAGGAAGACTTCCTAAGCATTTTTAAATGTCAGCGGAACTCCGAGAACAATGGTAGAGTTCCGAAGCATTTTTAAACTTCAGCGGAATTCCGAGAAAAATGGAAGAGTTCCGAAGCATTTTTAAACTTCAGCAGAATTCCGAGAAAAATGGAAGAGTTCCGAAGGATTTTTAAACATTAGCGGAATTCTGAGAACAATGGAAGAGTTCCAAAGCATTTTTTGCTTCAGTAGAATTCCGAGAACAATGGAAGAGTTCCGTAGCATTTTTAAACGTCAGCGGAATTCTGAGAACAATAGAAGAGTTCCGAAGCATTTTTAAACGTCAGCGGAATTCCGAGAACAATGGAAGACTTCTGAAGCATTTTTAAACTTCAGCGGAATTCCTAGAACAATGGAAGAGTTCCGATGCATTTTTAAACTTCAGCGGAATTTCTAGAACAATGGAAGTGTTCCGAAGCATTTTAAAACTTCAGCAGAATTCCGAGAACAATGGAAGAGTTCCGAAACATTTTTAAATGTCAGCAGAATTCCGAGAATAATGAAAGAGTTGCAAAGCATTTTTAAACTTCAGCAGAATTCCGAGTGCAATGGAAGAGTTCCGAAGCATTTTTAAACTTCAGCGGAACTCCGAGAAAAATGGAAGAGTTCCGAAGCATTTTTAAACTTCAGCGGAACTTCGAGAACATAGGAAGACTTCTGAAGCATTTTTAAACGTCAGCGGAATTCTGAGAAAAATGGAAGAGTACCAAAGCATTTTTAAACATCAGCGGAATTCTGAGAACAATGGAAGTGTTCTGAAGCATTTTTAAACTTCAGCGGAATTTCGAGAACATAGGAAGACTTCCGAAGCATTTTTAAATGTCAGCGGAATTCCGAGAACAATGGTAGAGTTCCGAAGCATTTTTAAACTTCAGCGGAATTCCGAGAAAAATGGAAGAGTTCCGAAGCATTTTTAAACTTCAGCGGAATTCCGAGAAAAAAGGAAGAGTTCCGAAACATTTTTAAACTTCAGCGGAACTTCGAGAACATAGGAAGACTTCTGAAGCATTTTTAAACGTCAGCGGAATTCTGAGAAAAATGGAAGAGTACCAAAGCATTTTTAAACATCAGCGGAATTCTGAGAACAATGGAAGTGTTCTGAAGCATTTTTAAACTTCAGCGGAATTTCGAGAACATAGGAAGACTTCCGAAGCATTTTTAAATGTCAGCGGAACTCCGAGAACAATGGTAGAGTTCCGAAGCATTTTTAAACTTCAGCGGAATTCCGAGAAAAATGGAAGAGTTCCGAAGCATTTTTAAACTTCAGCAGAATTCCGAGAAAAATGGAAGAGTTCCGAAGGATTTTTAAACATTAGCGGAATTCTGAGAACAATGGAAGAGTTCCAAAGCATTTTTTGCTTCAGTAGTATTCCGAGAACAATGGAAGAGTTCCGAAGCATTTTTAAACGTCAGCGGAATTCTGAGAACAATAGAAGAGTTCCGAAGCATTTTTAAACGTCAGCGGAATTCCGAGAACAATGGAAGACTTCTGAAGCATTTTTAAACTTCAGCGGAATTCCTAGAACAATGGAAGAGTTCCGATGCATTTTTAAACTTCAGCGGAATTTCTAGAACAATGGAAGTGTTCCGAAGCATTTTAAAACTTCAGCAGAATTCCGAGAACAATGGAAGAGTTCCGAAACATTTTTAAATGTCAGCAGAATTCCGAGAATAATGAAAGAGTTGCAAAGCATTTTTAAACTTCAGCAGAATTCCGAGTGCAATGGAAGAGTTCCGAAGCATTTTTAAACTTCAGCGGAACTCCGAGAAAAATGGAAGAGTTCCGAAGCATTTTTAAACTTCAGCGGAACTTCGAGAACATAGGAAGACTTCTGAAGCATTTTTAAACGTCAGCGGAATTCTGAGAAAAATGGAAGAGTACCAAAGCATTTTTAAACATCAGCGGAATTCTGAGAACAATGGAAGTGTTCTGAAGCATTTTTAAACTTCAGCGGAATTTCGAGAACATAGGAAGACTTCCGAAGCATTTTTAAATGTCAGCGGAATTCCGAGAACAATGGTAGAGTTCCGAAGCATTTTTAAACTTCAGCGGAATTCCGAGAAAAATGGAAGAGTTCCGAAGCATTTTTAAACTTCAGCGGAATTCCGAGAAAAAAGGAAGAGTTCCGAAGCATTTTTAAACTTCAGGGGAATTCCGAGAACAATGGAACAGTTCCGAAGCATTTTTAAACGTCAGCGGAATTCTGAGAACAATAGAAGAGTTCCGAAGCATTTTTAAACGTCAGCGGAATTCCGAGAACAATGGAAGACTTCTGAAGCATTTTTAAACTTCAGCGGAATTCCTAGAACAATGGAAGAGTTCCGATGCATTTTTAAACTTCAGCGGAATTTCTAGAACAATGGAAGTGTTCCGAAGCATTTTAAAACTTCAGCAGAATTCCGAGAACAATGGAAGAGTTCCGAAACATTTTTAAATGTCAGCAGAATTCCGAGAATAATGAAAGAGTTGCAAAGCATTTTTAAACTTCAGCAGAATTCCGAGTGCAATGGAAGAGTTCTGAAGCATTTTTAAACTTCAGCGGAACTCCAAGAAAAATGGAAGAGTTCCGAAGCATTTTTAAACTTCAGCGGAACTTCGAGAACATAGGAAGACTTCTGAAGCATTTTTAAACGTCAGCGGAATTCTGAGAAAAATGGAAGAGTACCAAAGCATTTTTAAACATCAGCGGAATTCTGAGAACAATGGAAGTGTTCTGAAGCATTTTTAAACTTCAGCGGAATTTCGAGAACATAGGAAGACTTCCGAAGCATTTTTAAATGTCAGCGGAATTCCGAGAACAATGGTAGAGTTCCGAAGCATTTTTAAACTTCAGCGGAATTCCGAGAAAAATGGAAGAGTTCCGAAGCATTTTTAAACTTCAGCGGAATTCCGAGAAAAAAGGAAGAGTTCCGAAGCATTTTTAAACTTCAGCGGAACTTCGAGAACATAGGAAGACTTCTGAAGCATTTTTAAACGTCAGCGGAATTCTGAGAAAAATGGAAGAGTACCAAAGCATTTTTAAACTTTAGCGGAATTCCGAGAACAATGGAAGAGTTTCAAAGCATTTTTAAATGGCAGCAGAATTCCGAGAACAATGGAAGAGTTCCGAAGCACTTTTAAACTTCAGCGGAATTCTGAGAACAATGGAAGAGTTCCGAAGCATTTTTAAACATCATCGTAATTCCGAGAACAATGGTACAGTTCTGAAGCATTTTTAAACGTCAGCGGAATTCCGAGAACAATTGAAGAGTACCGAATCATTTTTAAACATCAGCGGAATTCCGAGAAAAAAGGAAGAGTTCCGAAGCATTTTTAAATGTCAGCAGAATTCCGAGAACAATGGAAGAGTCACAAAGGATTTTTTAACGTCAGCGGAATTCCGAGAACAATGGAAGAGTTCCGAAGCATTTTTAAACGTCAGCGGAATTCCGAGAACAATGGTAGAGTTCCGAAGCATTTTTAAATGTCAGCAGAATTCCGAGAACAATGGAAGAGTCACACAGGATTTTTTAACGTCAGCGGAATTCCAAGAACAATTTAAGAGTTCCGAAGCAATTTTAAATGTCAGCAGAATTCTGAGAACAGTGGAAGAGTTCCGAAGCATTTTTAACTTCAGCAGAATTCTGAGAACAATGGAAGAGTTCCGAAGCATTTTTAAACGTCAGCGGAATTCCGAGAACAATGGTAGAGTTCCGAAGCACTTTTAAACTTCAGCGGAATTCCGAGAAAAATGGAAGAGTTCCGAAGCATTTTTAAACTTCAGCGGAACTCCGAGAAAAATGGAAGAGTTCCGAAGCATTTTTAAACATCAGCGGAACTCCGAGAAAAATGGAAGAGTTCCAAAGCATTTTTAAATGTCAGCAGAATTCCGAGAACAATGGAAGAGTCACAAAGGATTTTTTAACGTCAGCGGAATTCCGAGAACAATTTAAGAGTTCCGAAGCAATTTTAAATGTCAGCAGAATTCTGAGAACAGTGGAAGAGTTCCGAAGCATTTTTAACTTCAGCAGAATTCTGAGAACAATGGAAGAGTTCCGAAGCATTTTTAAACGTCAGCGGAATTCCGAGAACAATGGAAGAGTTCCGAAGCATTTTTAAACTTCAGCGGAACTCCGAGAAAAATGGAAGAGTTCCGAAGCATTTTTAAACATCAGCGGAACTCCGAGAAAAATGGAAGAGTTCCGAAGCATTTTTAAACTTCAGCGGAACTTCGAGAACATAGGAAGACTTCTGAAGCATTTTTAAACGTCAGCGGAATTCTGAGAAAAATGGAAGAGTACCGAAGCATTTTTAAACATCAGCGGAATTCTGAGAACAATGGAAGTGTTCTGAAGCATTTTTAAACTTCAGCGGAATTTCGAGAACATAGGAAGACTTCCTAAGCATTTTTAAATGTCAGCGGAACTCCGAGAACAATGGTAGAGTTCCGAAGCATTTTTAAACTTCAGCGGAATTCCGAGAAAAATGGAAGAGTTCCGAAGCATTTTTAAACTTCAGCAGAATTCCGAGAAAAATGGAAGAGTTCCGAAGGATTTTTAAACATTAGCGGAATTCTGAGAACAATGGAAGAGTTCCAAAGCATTTTTTGCTTCAGTAGAATTCCGAGAACAATGGAAGAGTTCCGAAGCATTTTTAAACGTCAGCGGAATTCTGAGAACAATAGAAGAGTTCCGAAGCATTTTTAAACGTCAGCGGAATTCCGAGAACAATGGAAGACTTCTGAAGCATTTTTAAACTTCAGCGGAATTCCTAGAACAATGGAAGAGTTCCGATGCATTTTTAAACTTCAGCGGAATTTCTAGAACAATGGAAGTGTTCCGAAGCATTTTAAAACTTCAGCAGAATTCCGAGAACAATGGAAGAGTTCCGAAACATTTTTAAATGTCAGCAGAATTCCGAGAATAATGAAAGAGTTGCAAAGCATTTTTAAACTTCAGCAGAATTCCGAGTGCAATGGAAGAGTTCCGAAGCATTTTTAAACTTCAGCGGAACTCCGAGAAAAATGGAAGAGTTCCGAAGCATTTTTAAACTTCAGCGGAACTTCGAGAACATAGGAAGACTTCTGAAGCATTTTTAAACGTCAGCGGAATTCTGAGAAAAATGGAAGAGTACCAAAGCATTTTTAAACATCAGCGGAATTCTGAGAACAATGGAAGTGTTCTGAAGCATTTTTAAACTTCAGCGGAATTTCGAGAACATAGGAAGACTTCCGAAGCATTTTTAAATGTCAGCGGAATTCCGAGAACAATGGTAGAGTTCCGAAGCATTTTTAAACTTCAGCGGAATTCCGAGAAAAATGGAAGAGTTCCGAAGCATTTTTAAACTTCAGCGGAATTCCGAGAAAAAAGGAAGAGTTCCGAAACATTTTTAAACTTCAGCGGAACTTCGAGAACATAGGAAGACTTCTGAAGCATTTTTAAACGTCAGCGGAATTCTGAGAAAAATGGAAGAGTACCAAAGCATTTTTAAACATCAGCGGAATTCTGAGAACAATGGAAGTGTTCTGAAGCATTTTTAAACTTCAGCGGAATTTCGAGAACATAGGAAGACTTCCGAAGCATTTTTAAATGTCAGCGGAACTCCGAGAACAATGGTAGAGTTCCGAAGCATTTTTAAACTTCAGCGGAATTCCGAGAAAAATGGAAGAGTTCAGAAGCATTTTTAAACTTCAGCAGAATTCCGAGAAAAATGGAAGAGTTCCGAAGGATTTTTAAACATTAGCGGAATTCTGAGAACAATGGAAGAGTTCCAAAGCATTTTTTGCTTCAGTAGTATTCCGAGAACAATGGAAGAGTTCCGAAGCATTTTTAAACGTCAGCGGAATTCTGAGAACAATACAAGAGTTCCGAAGCATTTTTAAACGTCAGCGGAATTCCGAGAACAATGGAAGACTTCTGAAGCATTTTTAAACTTCAGCGGAATTCCTAGAACAATGGAAGAGTTCCGATGCATTTTTAAACTTCAGCGGAATTTCTAGAACAATGGAAGTGTTCCGAAGCATTTTAAAACTTCAGCAGAATTCCGAGAACAATGGAAGAGTTCCGAAACATTTTTAAATGTCAGCAGAATTCCGAGAATAATGAAAGAGTTGCAAAGCATTTTTAAACTTCAGCAGAATTCCGAGTGCAATGGAAGAGTTCCGAAGCATTTTTAAACTTCAGCGGAACTCCGAGAAAAATGGAAGAGTTCCGAAGCATTTTTAAACTTCAGCGGAACTTCGAGAACATAGGAAGACTTCTGAAGCATTTTTAAACGTCAGCGGAATTCTGAGAAAAATGGAAGAGTACCAAAGCATTTTTAAACATCAGCGGAATTCTGAGAACAATGGAAGTGTTCTGAAGCATTTTTAAACTTCAGCGGAATTTCGAGAACATAGGAAGACTTCCGAAGCATTTTTAAATGTCAGCGGAATTCCGAGAACAATGGTAGAGTTCCGAAGCATTTTTAAACTTCAGCGGAATTCCGAGAAAAATGGAAGAGTTCCGAAGCATTTTTAAACTTCAGCGGAATTCCGAGAAAAAAGGAAGAGTTCCGAAGCATTTTTAAACTTCAGCGGAACTTCGAGAACATAGGAAGACTTCTGAAGCATTTTTAAACGTCAGCGGAATTCTGAGAAAAATGGAAGAGTACCAAAGCATTTTTAAACTTTAGCGGAATTCCGAGAACAATGGAAGAGTTTCAAAGCATTTTTAAATGGCAGCAGAATTCCGAGAACAATGGAAGAGTTCCGAAGCACTTTTAAACTTCAGCGGAATTCTGAGAACAATGGAAGAGTTCCGAAGCATTTTTAAACATCATCGTAATTCCGAGAACAATGGTACAGTTCTGAAGCATTTTTAAACGTCAGCGGAATTCCGAGAACAATTGAAGAGTACCGAATCATTTTTAAACATCAGCGGAATTCCGAGAAAAAAGGAAGAGTTCCGAAGCATTTTTAAATGTCAGCAGAATTCCGAGAACAATGGAAGAGTCACAAAGGATTTTTTAACGTCAGCGGAATTCCGAGAACAATGGAAGAGTTCCGAAGCATTTTTAAACGTCAGCGGAATTCCGAGAACAATGGTAGAGTTCCGAAGCATTTTTAAATGTCAGCAGAATTCCGAGAACAATGGAAGAGTCACACAGGATTTTTTAACGTCAGCGGAATTCCGAGAACAATTTAAGAGTTCCGAAGCAATTTTAAATGTCAGCAGAATTCTGAGAACAGTGGAAGAGTTCCGAAGCATTTTTAACTTCAGCAGAATTCTGAGAACAATGGAAGAGTTCCGAAGCATTTTTAAACGTCAGCGGAATTCCGAGAACAATGGTAGAGTTCCGAAGCACTTTTAAACTTCAGCGGAATTCCGAGAAAAATGGAAGAGTTCCGAAGCATTTTTAAACTTCAGCGGAACTCCGAGAAAAATGGAAGAGTTCCGAAGCATTTTTAAACATCAGCGGAACTCCGAGAAAAATGGAAGAGTTCCAAAGCATTTTTAAATGTCAGCAGAATTCCGAGAACAATGGAAGAGTCACAAAGGATTTTTTAACGTCAGCGGAATTCCGAGAACAATTTAAGAGTTCCGAAGCAATTTTAAATGTCAGCAGAATTCTGAGAACAGTGGAAGAGTTCCGAAGCATTTTTAACTTCAGCAGAATTCTGAGAACAATGGAAGAGTTCCGAAGCATTTTTAAACGTCAGCGGAATTCCGAGAACAATGGAAGAGTTCCGAAGCATTTTTAAACTTCAGCGGAACTCCGAGAAAAATGGAAGAGTTCCGAAGCATTTTTAAACATCAGCGGAACTCCGAGAAAAATGGAAGAGTTCCGAAGCATTTTTAAACTTCAGCGGAACTTCGAGAACATAGGAAGACTTCTGAAGCATTTTTAAACGTCAGCGGAATTCTGAGAAAAATGGAAGAGTACCGAAGCATTTTTAAACATCAGCGGAATTCTGAGAACAATGGAAGTGTTCTGAAGCATTTTTAAACTTCAGCGGAATTTCGAGAACATAGGAAGACTTCCTAAGCATTTTTAAATGTCAGCGGAACTCCGAGAACAATGGTAGAGTTCCGAAGCATTTTTAAACTTCAGCGGAATTCCGAGAAAAATGGAAGAGTTCCGAAGCATTTTTAAACTTCAGCAGAATTCCGAGAAAAATGGAAGAGTTCCGAAGGATTTTTAAACATTAGCGGAATTCTGAGAACAATGGAAGAGTTCCAAAGCATTTTTTGCTTCAGTAGAATTCCGAGAACAATGGAAGAGTTCCGAAGCATTTTTAAACGTCAGCGGAATTCTGAGAACAATAGAAGAGTTCCGAAGCATTTTTAAACGTCAGCGGAATTCCGAGAACAATGGAAGACTTCTGAAGCATTTTTAAACTTCAGCGGAATTCCTAGAACAATGGAAGAGTTCCGATGCATTTTTAAACTTCAGCGGAATTTCTAGAACAATGGAAGTGTTCCGAAGCATTTTAAAACTTCAGCAGAATTCCGAGAACAATGGAAGAGTTCCGAAACATTTTTAAATGTCAGCAGAATTCCGAGAATAATGAAAGAGTTGCAAAGCATTTTTAAACTTCAGCAGAATTCCGAGTGCAATGGAAGAGTTCCGAAGCATTTTTAAACTTCAGCGGAACTCCGAGAAAAATGGAAGAGTTCCGAAGCATTTTTAAACTTCAGCGGAACTTCGAGAACATAGGAAGACTTCTGAAGCATTTTTAAACGTCAGCGGAATTCTGAGAAAAATGGAAGAGTACCAAAGCATTTTTAAACATCAGCGGAATTCTGAGAACAATGGAAGTGTTCTGAAGCATTTTTAAACTTCAGCGGAATTTCGAGAACATAGGAAGACTTCCGAAGCATTTTTAAATGTCAGCGGAATTCCGAGAACAATGGTAGAGTTCCGAAGCATTTTTAAACTTCAGCGGAATTCCGAGAAAAATGGAAGAGTTCCGAAGCATTTTTAAACTTCAGCGGAATTCCGAGAAAAAAGGAAGAGTTCCGAAACATTTTTAAACTTCAGCGGAACTTCGAGAACATAGGAAGACTTCTGAAGCATTTTTAAACGTCAGCGGAATTCTGAGAAAAATGGAAGAGTACCAAAGCATTTTTAAACATCAGCGGAATTCTGAGAACAATGGAAGTGTTCTGAAGCATTTTTAAACTTCAGCGGAATTTCGAGAACATAGGAAGACTTCCGAAGCATTTTTAAATGTCAGCGGAACTCCGAGAACAATGGTAGAGTTCCGAAGCATTTTTAAACTTCAGCGGAATTCCGAGAAAAATGGAAGAGTTCCGAAGCATTTTTAAACTTCAGCAGAATTCCGAGAAAAATGGAAGAGTTCCGAAGGATTTTTAAACATTAGCGGAATTCTGAGAACAATGGAAGAGTTCCAAAGCATTTTTTGCTTCAGTAGTATTCCGAGAACAATGGAAGAGTTCCGAAGCATTTTTAAACGTCAGCGGAATTCTGAGAACAATACAAGAGTTCCGAAGCATTTTTAAACGTCAGCGGAATTCCGAGAACAATGGAAGACTTCTGAAGCATTTTTAAACTTCAGCGGAATTCCTAGAACAATGGAAGAGTTCCGATGCATTTTTAAACTTCAGCGGAATTTCTAGAACAATGGAAGTGTTCCGAAGCATTTTAAAACTTCAGCAGAATTCCGAGAACAATGGAAGAGTTCCGAAACATTTTTAAATGTCAGCAGAATTCCGAGAATAATGAAAGAGTTGCAAAGCATTTTTAAACTTCAGCAGAATTCCGAGTGCAATGGAAGAGTTCCGAAGCATTTTTAAACTTCAGCGGAACTCCGAGAAAAATGGAAGAGTTCCGAAGCATTTTTAAACTTCAGCGGAACTTCGAGAACATAGGAAGACTTCTGAAGCATTTTTAAACGTCAGCGGAATTCTGAGAAAAATGGAAGAGTACCAAAGCATTTTTAAACATCAGCGGAATTCTGAGAACAATGGAAGTGTTCTGAAGCATTTTTAAACTTCAGCGGAATTTCGAGAACATAGGAAGACTTCCGAAGCATTTTTAAATGTCAGCGGAATTCCGAGAACAATGGTAGAGTTCCGAAGCATTTTTAAACTTCAGCGGAATTCCGAGAAAAATGGAAGAGTTCCGAAGCATTTTTAAACTTCAGCGGAATTCCGAGAAAAAAGGAAGAGTTCCGAAGCATTTTTAAACTTCAGCGGAACTTCGAGAACATAGGAAGACTTCTGAAGCATTTTTAAACGTCAGCGGAATTCTGAGAAAAATGGAAGAGTACCAAAGCATTTTTAAACATCAGCGGAATTCTGAGAACAATGGAAGTGTTCTGAAGCATTTTTAAACTTCAGCGGAATTTCGAGAAAATAGGAAGACTTCCGAAGCATTTTTAAATGTCAGCGGAACTCCGAGAACAATGGTAGAGTTCCGAAGCATTTTTAAACTTCAGCGGAATTCCGAGAAAAATGGAAGAGTTCCGAAGCATTTTTAAACTTCAGCAGAATTCCGAGAAAAATGGAAGAGTTCCGAAGGATTTTTAAACATTAGCGGAATTCTGAGAACAATGGAAGAGTTCCAAAGTATTTTTTGCTTCAGTAGTATTCCGAGAACAATGGAAGAGTTCCGAAGCATTTTTAAACGTCAGCGGAATTCTGAGAACAATAGAAGAGTTCCGAAGCATTTTTAAACGTCAGCGGAATTCCGAGAACAATGGAAGACTTCTGAAGCATTTTTAAACTTCAGCGGAATTCCTAGAACAATGGAAGAGTTCCGATGCATTTTTAAACTTCAGCGGAATTTCTAGAACAATGGAAGTGTTCCGAAGCATTTTAAAACTTCAGCAGAATTCCGAGAACAATGGAAGAGTTCCGAAACATTTTTAAATTTCAGCAGAATTCCGAGAATAATGAAAGAGTTGCAAAGCATTTTTAAACTTCAGCAGAATTCCGAGTGCAATGGAAGAGTTCCGAAGCATTTTTAAACTTCAGCGGAACTCCGAGAAAAATGGAAAAGTTCCGAAGCATTTTTAAACTTCAGCGGAACTTCGAGAACATAGGAAGACTTCTGAAGCATTTTTAAACGTCAGCGGAATTCTGAGAAAAATGGAAGAGTACCAAAGCATTTTTAAACATCAGCGGAATTCTGAGAACAATGGAAGTGTTCTGAAGCATTTTTAAACTTCAGCGGAATTTCGAGAACATAGGAAGACTTTCGAAGCATTTTTAAATGTCAGCGGAATTCCGAGAACAATGGTAGAGTTCCGAAGCATTTTTAAACTTCAGCGGAATTCCGAGAAAAATGGAAGAGTTCCGAAGCATTTTTAAACTTCAGCGGAATTCCGAGAAAAAAGGAAGAGTTCCGAAGCATTTTTAAACTTCAGCAGAATTCCGAGAAAAATGGAAGAGTTCCTAAGGATTTTTAAACATTAGCGGAATTCTGAGAACAATGGAAGAGTTCCAAAGCATTTTTTGCATCAGTAGAATTCCGAGAACAATGGAAGAGTTCCGAAGCATTTTTAAACGTCAGCGGAATTCTGAGAACAATAGAAGAGTTCCGAAGCATTTTTAAACGTCAGCAGAATTCCGAGAACAATGGAAGACTTCTGAAGCATTTTTAAACTTCAGCGGAATTCCTAGAACAATGGAAGAGTTCCGATGCATTTTTAAACTTCAGTGGAATTTCAAGAACAATGGAAGTGTTCCGAAGCATTTTAAAACTTCAGCAGAATTCCGAGAACAATGGAAGAGTTCCGAAACATTTTTAAATGTCAGCAGAATTCCGAGAATAATGAAAGAGTTGCAAAGCATTTTTAAACTTCAGCAGAATTCCGAGAAAAATGGAAGAGTTCCGAAGCATTTTTAAACTTCAGCGGAATTCCGAGAAAAAAGGAAGAGTTCCGAAGCATTTTTAAACTTCAGCGGAACTTCGAGAACATAGGAAGACTTCTGAAGCATTTTTAAACGTCAGCGGAATTCTGAGAAAAATGGAAGAGTACCAAAGCATTTTTAAACATCAGCGGAATTCTGAGAACAATGGAAGTGTTCTGAAGCATTTTTAAACTTCAGCGGAATTTCGAGAACATAGGAAGACTTCCGAAGCATTTTTAAATGTCAGCGGAACTCCGAGAACAATGGTAGAGTTCCGAAGCATTTTTAAACTTCAGCGGAATTCCGAGAAAAATGGAAGAGTTCCGAAGCATTTTTAAACTTCAGCAGAATTCCGAGAAAAATGGAAGAGTTCCGAAGGATTTTTAAACATTAGCGGAATTCTGAGAACAATGGAAGAGTTCCAAAGTATTTTTTGCTTCAGTAGTATTCCGAGAACAATGGAAGAGTTCCGAAGCATTTTTAAACGTCAGCGGAATTCTGAGAACAATAGAAGAGTTCCGAAGCATTTTTAAACGTCAGCGGAATTCCGAGAACAATGGAAGACTTCTGAAGCATTTTTAAACTTCAGCGGAATTCCTAGAACAATGGAAGAGTTCCGATGCATTTTTAAACTTTAGCGGAATTTCTAGAACAATGGAAGTGTTCCGAAGCATTTTAAAACTTCAGCAGAATTCCGAGAACAATGGAAGAGTTCCGAAACATTTTTAAATTTCAGCAGAATTCCGAGAATAATGAAAGAGTTGCAAAGCATTTTTAAACTTCAGCAGAATTCCGAGTGCAATGGAAGAGTTCCGAAGCATTTTTAAACTTCAGCGGAACTCCGAGAAAAATGGAAGAGTTCCGAAGCATTTTTAAACTTCAGCGGAACTTCGAGAACATAGGAAGACTTCTGAAGCATTTTTAAACGTCAGCGGAATTCTGAGAAAAATGGAAGAGTACCAAAGCATTTTTAAACATCAGCGGAATTCTGAGAACAATGGAAGTGTTCTGAAGCATTTTTAAACTTCAGCGGAATTTCGAGAACATAGGAAGACTTCCGAAGCATTTTTAAATGTCAGCGGAATTCCGAGAACAATGGTAGAGTTCCGAAGCATTTTTAAACTTCAGCGGAATTCCGAGAAAAATGGAAGAGTTCCGAAGCATTTTTAAACTTCAGCGGAATTCCGAGAAAAAAGGAAGAGTTCCGAAGCATTTTTAAACTTCAGCAGAATTCCGAGAAAAATGGAAGAGTTCCTAAGCATTTTTAAACGTCAGCGGAATTCTGAGAAAAATGGAAGAGTACCAAAGCATTTTTAAACATCAGCGGAATTCTGAGAACAATGGAAGTGTTCTGAAGCATTTTTAAACTTCAGCGGAAATTCGAGAACATAGGAAGACTTCCGAAGCATTTTTAAATGTCAGCGGAACTCCGAGAACAATGGTAGAGTTCCGAAGCATTTTTAAACTTCAGCGGAATTCCGAGAAAAATGGAAGAGTTCCGAAGCATTTTTAAACTTCAGCAGAATTCCGAGAAAAATGGAAGAGTTCCGAAGGATTTTTAAACATTAGCGGAATTCTGAGAACAATGGAAGAGTTCCAAAGTATTTTTTGCTTCAGTAGTATTCCGAGAACAATGGAAGAGTTCCGAAGCATTTTTAAACGTCAGCGGAATTCTGAGAACAATAGAAGAGTTCCGAAGCATTTTTAAACGTCAGCGGAATTCCGAGAACAATGGAAGACTTCTGAAGCATTTTTAAACTTCAGCGGAATTCCTAGAACAATGGAAGAGTTCCGATGCATTTTTAAACTTCAGCGGAATTTCTAGAACAATGGAAGTGTTCCGAAGCATTTTAAAACTTCAGCAGAATTCCGAGAACAATGGAAGAGTTCCGAAACATTTTTAAATTTCAGCAGAATTCCGAGAATAATGAAAGAGTTGCAAAGCATTTTTAAACTTCAGCAGAATTCCGAGTGCAATGGAAGAGTTCCGAAGCATTTTTAAACTTCAGCGGAACTCCGAGAAAAATGGAAGAGTTCCGAAGCATTTTTAAACTTCAGCGGAACTTCGAGAACATAGGAAGACTTCTGAAGCATTTTTAAACGTCAGCGGAATTCTGAGAAAAATGGAAGAGTACCAAAGCATTTTTAAACATCAGCGGAATTCTGAGAACAATGGAAGTGTTCTGAAGCATTTTTAAACTTCAGCGGAATTTCGAGAACATAGGAAGACTTCCGAAGCATTTTTAAATGTCAGCGGAATTCCGAGAACAATGGTAGAGTTCCGAAGCATTTTTAAACTTCAGCGGAATTCCGAGAAAAATGGAAGAGTTCCGAAGCATTTTTAAACTTCAGCGGAATTCCGAGAAAAAAGGAAGAGTTCCGAAGCATTTTTAAACTTCAGCGGAACTTCGAGAACATAGGAAGACTTCTGAAGCATTTTTAAACGTCAGCGGAATTCTGAGAAAAATGGAAGAGTACCAAAGCATTTTTAAACATCAGCGGAATTCTGAGAACAATGGAAGTGTTCTGAAGCATTTTTAAACTTCAGCGGAATTTCGAGAAAATAGGAAGACTTCCGAAGCATTTTTAAATGTCAGCGGAACTCCGAGAACAATGGTAGAGTTCCGAAGCATTTTTAAACTTCAGCGGAATTCCGAGAAAAATGGAAGAGTTCCGAAGCATTTTTAAACTTCAGCAGAATTCCGAGAAAAATGGAAGAGTTCCGAAGGATTTTTAAACATTAGCGGAATTCTGAGAACAATGGAAGAGTTCCAAAGTATTTTTTGCTTCAGTAGTATTCCGAGAACAATGGAAGAGTTCCGAAGCATTTTTAAACGTCAGCGGAATTCTGAGAACAATAGAAGAGTTCCGAAGCATTTTTAAACGTCAGCGGAATTCCGAGAACAATGGAAGACTTCTGAAGCATTTTTAAACTTCAGCGGAATTCCTAGAACAATGGAAGAGTTCCGATGCATTTTTAAACTTCAGCGGAATTTCTAGAACAATGGAAGTGTTCCGAAGCATTTTAAAACTTCAGCAGAATTCCGAGAACAATGGAAGAGTTCCGAAACATTTTTAAATTTCAGCAGAATTCCGAGAATAATGAAAGAGTTGCAAAGCATTTTTAAACTTCAGCAGAATTCCGAGTGCAATGGAAGAGTTCCGAAGCATTTTTAAACTTCAGCGGAACTCCGAGAAAAATGGAAAAGTTCCGAAGCATTTTTAAACTTCAGCGGAACTTCGAGAACATAGGAAGACTTCTGAAGCATTTTTAAACGTCAGCGGAATTCTGAGAAAAATGGAAGAGTACCAAAGCATTTTTAAACATCAGCGGAATTCTGAGAACAATGGAAGTGTTCTGAAGCATTTTTAAACTTCAGCGGAATTTCGAGAACATAGGAAGACTTTCGAAGCATTTTTAAATGTCAGCGGAATTCCGAGAACAATGGTAGAGTTCCGAAGCATTTTTAAACTTCAGCGGAATTCCGAGAAAAATGGAAGAGTTCCGAAGCATTTTTAAACTTCAGCGGAATTCCGAGAAAAAAGGAAGAGTTCCGAAGCATTTTTAAACTTCAGCAGAATTCCGAGAAAAATGGAAGAGTTCCTAAGGATTTTTAAACATTAGCGGAATTCTGAGAACAATGGAAGAGTTCCAAAGCATTTTTTGCATCAGTAGAATTCCGAGAACAATGGAAGAGTTCCGAAGCATTTTTAAACGTCAGCGGAATTCTGAGAACAATAGAAGAGTTCCGAAGCATTTTTAAACGTCAGCAGAATTCCGAGAACAATGGAAGACTTCTGAAGCATTTTTAAACTTCAGCGGAATTCCTAGAACAATGGAAGAGTTCCGATGCATTTTTAAACTTCAGTGGAATTTCAAGAACAATGGAAGTGTTCCGAAGCATTTTAAAACTTCAGCAGAATTCCGAGAACAATGGAAGAGTTCCGAAACATTTTTAAATGTCAGCAGAATTCCGAGAATAATGAAAGAGTTGCAAAGCATTTTTAAACTTCAGCAGAATTCCGAGAAAAATGGAAGAGTTCCGAAGCATTTTTAAACTTCAGCGGAATTCCGAGAAAAAAGGAAGAGTTCCGAAGCATTTTTAAACTTCAGCGGAACTTCGAGAACATAGGAAGACTTCTGAAGCATTTTTAAACGTCAGCGGAATTCTGAGAAAAATGGAAGAGTACCAAAGCATTTTTAAACATCAGCGGAATTCTGAGAACAATGGAAGTGTTCTGAAGCATTTTTAAACTTCAGCGGAATTTCGAGAACATAGGAAGACTTCCGAAGCATTTTTAAATGTCAGCGGAACTCCGAGAACAATGGTAGAGTTCCGAAGCATTTTTAAACTTCAGCGGAATTCCGAGAAAAATGGAAGAGTTCCGAAGCATTTTTAAACTTCAGCAGAATTCCGAGAAAAATGGAAGAGTTCCGAAGGATTTTTAAACATTAGCGGAATTCTGAGAACAATGGAAGAGTTCCAAAGTATTTTTTGCTTCAGTAGTATTCCGAGAACAATGGAAGAGTTCCGAAGCATTTTTAAACGTCAGCGGAATTCTGAGAACAATAGAAGAGTTCCGAAGCATTTTTAAACGTCAGCGGAATTCCGAGAACAATGGAAGACTTCTGAAGCATTTTTAAACTTCAGCGGAATTCCTAGAACAATGGAAGAGTTCCGATGCATTTTTAAACTTTAGCGGAATTTCTAGAACAATGGAAGTGTTCCGAAGCATTTTAAAACTTCAGCAGAATTCCGAGAACAATGGAAGAGTTCCGAAACATTTTTAAATTTCAGCAGAATTCCGAGAATAATGAAAGAGTTGCAAAGCATTTTTAAACTTCAGCAGAATTCCGAGTGCAATGGAAGAGTTCCGAAGCATTTTTAAACTTCAGCGGAACTCCGAGAAAAATGGAAGAGTTCCGAAGCATTTTTAAACTTCAGCGGAACTTCGAGAACATAGGAAGACTTCTGAAGCATTTTTAAACGTCAGCGGAATTCTGAGAAAAATGGAAGAGTACCAAAGCATTTTTAAACATCAGCGGAATTCTGAGAACAATGGAAGTGTTCTGAAGCATTTTTAAACTTCAGCGGAATTTCGAGAACATAGGAAGACTTCCGAAGCATTTTTAAATGTCAGCGGAATTCCGAGAACAATGGTAGAGTTCCGAAGCATTTTTAAACTTCAGCGGAATTCCGAGAAAAATGGAAGAGTTCCGAAGCATTTTTAAACTTCAGCGGAATTCCGAGAAAAAAGGAAGAGTTCCGAAGCATTTTTAAACTTCAGCAGAATTCCGAGAAAAATGGAAGAGTTCCTAAGCATTTTTAAACGTCAGCGGAATTCTGAGAAAAATGGAAGAGTACCAAAGCATTTTTAAACATCAGCGGAATTCTGAGAACAATGGAAGTGTTCTGAAGCATTTTTAAACTTCAGCGGAAATTCGAGAACATAGGAAGACTTCCGAAGCATTTTTAAATGTCAGCGGAACTCCGAGAACAATGGTAGAGTTCCGAAGCATTTTTAAACTTCAGCGGAATTCCGAGAAAAATGGAAGAGTTCCGAAGCATTTTTAAACTTCAGCAGAATTCCGAGAAAAATGGAAGAGTTCCGAAGGATTTTTAAACATTAGCGGAATTCTGAGAACAATGGAAGAGTTCCAAAGTATTTTTTGCTTCAGTAGTATTCCGAGAACAATGGAAGAGTTCCGAAGCATTTTTAAACGTCAGCGGAATTCTGAGAACAATAGAAGAGTTCCGAAGCATTTTTAAACGTCAGCGGAATTCCGAGAACAATGGAAGACTTCTGAAGCATTTTTAAACTTCAGCGGAATTCCTAGAACAATGGAAGAGTTCCGATGCATTTTTAAACTTCAGCGGAATTTCTAGAACAATGGAAGTGTTCCGAAGCATTTTAAAACTTCAGCAGAATTCCGAGAACAATGGAAGAGTTCCGAAACATTTTTAAATTTCAGCAGAATTCCGAGAATAATGAAAGAGTTGCAAAGCATTTTTAAACTTCAGCAGAATTCCGAGTGCAATGGAAGAGTTCCGAAGCATTTTTAAACTTCAGCGGAACTCCGAGAAAAATGGAAGAGTTCCGAAGCATTTTTAAACTTCAGCGGAACTTCGAGAACATAGGAAGACTTCTGAAGCATTTTTAAACGTCAGCGGAATTCTGAGAAAAATGGAAGAGTACCAAAGCATTTTTAAACATCAGCGGAATTCTGAGAACAATGGAAGTGTTCTGAAGCATTTTTAAACTTCAGCGGAATTTCGAGAACATAGGAAGACTTCCGAAGCATTTTTAAATGTCAGCGGAATTCCGAGAACAATGGTAGAGTTCCGAAGCATTTTTAAACTTCAGCGGAATTCCGAGAAAAATGGAAGAGTTCCGAAGCATTTTTAAACTTCAGCGGAATTCCGAGAAAAAAGGAAGAGTTCCGAAGCATTTTTAAACTTCAGCAGAATTCCGAGAAAAATGGAAGAGTTCCGAAGGATTTTTAAACATTAGCGGAATTCTGAGAACAATGGAAGAGTTCCAAAGCATTTTTTGCTTCAGTAGAATTCCGAGAACAATGGAAGAGTTCCGAAGCATTTTTAAACGTCAGCGGAATTCTGAGAACAATAGAAGAGTTCCGAAGCATTTTTAAACGTCAGCGGAATTCCGAGAACAATGGAAGACTTCTGAAGCATTTTTAAACTTCAGCGGAATTCCTAGAACAATGGAAGAGTTCCGATGCATTTTTAAACTTCAGCGGAATTTCTAGAACAATGGAAGTGTTCCGAAGCATTTTAAAACTTCAGCAGAATTCCGAGAACAATGGAAGAGTTCCGAAACATTTTTAAATGTCAGCAGAATTCCGAGAATAATGAAAGAGTTGCAAAGCATTTTTAAACTTCAGCAGAATTCCGAGTGCAATGGAAGAGTTCCGAAGCATTTTTAAACTTCAGCGGAACTCCGAGAAAAATGGAAGAGTTCCGAAGCATTTTTAAACTTAAGCGGAACTTCGAGAACATAGGAAGACTTCTGAAGCATTTTTAAACGTCAGCGGAATTCTGAGAAAAATGGAAGAGTACCAAAGCATTTTTAAACATCAGCGGAATTCTGAGAACAATGGAAGTGTTCTGAAGCATTTTTAAACTTCAGCGGAATTTCGAGAACATAGGAAGACTTCCGAAGCATTTTTAAATGTCAGCGGAATTCCGAGAACAATGGTAGAGGTCCGAAGCATTTTTAAACTTCAGTGGAATTCCGAGAAAAATGGAAGAGTTCCGAAGCATTTTTAAACTTCAGCAGAATTCCGAGAAAAATGGAAGAGTTCCTAAGGATTTTTAAACATTAGCGGAATTCTGAGAACAATGGAAGAGTTCCAAAGCATTTTTTGCATCAGTAGAATTCCGAGAACAATGGAAGAGTTCCGAAGCATTTTTAAACGTCAGCGGAATTCTGAGAACAATAGAAGAGTTCCGAAGCATTTTTAAACGTCAGCAGAATTCCGAGAACAATGGAAGACTTCTGAAGCATTTTTAAACTTCAGCGGAATTCCTAGAACAATGGAAGAGTTCCGATGCATTTTTAAACTTCAGTGGAATTTCAAGAACAATGGAAGTGTTCCGAAGCATTTTAAAACTTCAGCAGAATTCCGAGAACAATGGAAGAGTTCCGAAACATTTTTAAATGTCAGCAGAATTCCGAGAATAATGAAAGAGTTGCAAAGCATTTTTAAACTTCAGCAGAATTCCGAGTGCAATGGAAGAGTTCCGAAGCATTTTTAAACTTCAGCGGAACTCCGAGAAAAATGGAAGAGTTCCGAAGCATTTTTAAACATCAGCGGAACTCTGAGAAAAATAGAAGAGTTCCGAAGCATTTTTAAACTTTAGCGGAATTCCGAGAACAATGGAAGAGTTTCAAAGCATTTTTAAATGGCAGCAGAATTCCGAGAACAATGGAAGAGTTCCGAAGCACTTTAAAACTTCAGCGGAATTCTGAGAACAATGGAAGAGTTCCGAAGCATTTTTAAACATCATCGTAATTCCGAGAACAATGGTACAGTTCTGAAGCATTTTTAAACGTCAGCGGAATTCCGAGAACAATTGAAGAGTACCGAATCATTTTTAAACATCAGCGGAATTCCGAGAAAAAAGGAAGAGTTCCGAAGCATTTTTAAATGTCAGCAGAATTCCGAGAACAATGGAAGAGTCACAAAGGATTTTTTAACGTCAGCGGAATTCCGAGAACAATGGAAGAGTTCCGAAGCATTTTTAAACTTCAGCGGAACTCCGAGAAAAATGGAAGAGTTCCGAAGCATTTTTAAACATCAGCGGAATTCCGAGAAAAATGGAAGAGTTACGAAGCATTTTGAAACGTCAGCGGAATTCCGAGAACAATGAAAGAGTTCCGAAGCATTTTTAAACGTCAGCGGAATTCCGAGAACAATGGAAGAGTTCCGAAGCATTTTTAAACTTCAGGGGAATTCCGAGAACAATGGAACAGTTCCGAAGCATTTTTAAACTTCAGCGGAATTCCGAGAAAAATGGAAGAATTCTGAAGCATTTTTAAACATCAACGGAATTCTGAGAACAATGGAAGAGTTCTGAAGCATTTTTAAACTTCAGTGGAATTCCGAGAACAATGGTAGAGTTCTGAAGCATTTTTAAACGTCAGCAGAATTCCGAGAACAATGAAAGAGTTCCGAAGCATTTTTAAACGTCAGCGGAATTCCGTGAACAATGGAAGAGTTCTGAAGCATTTTTAAACTTCAGCGGAATTTCGAGAACATAGGAAGACTTCCGAAGCATTTTTAAATGTCAGCGGAACTCCGAGAACAATGGTAGAGTTCCGAAGCATTTTTAAACTTCAGCGGAATTCCGAGAAAAATGGAAGAGTTCCGAAGCATTTTTAAACTTCAGCAGAATTCCGAGAAAAATGGAAGAGTTCCGAAGGATTTTTAAACATTAGCGGAATTCTGAGAACAATGGAAGAGTTCCAAAGCATTTTTTGCTTCAGTAGAATTCCGAGAACAATGGAAGAGTTCCGAAGCATTTTTAAACGTCAGCGGAATTCTGAGAACAATAGAAGAGTTCCGAAGCATTTTTAAACGTCAGCGGAATTCCGAGAACAATGTTAGAGTTCTGAAGCATTTTTAAACTTCAGCGGAATTCCGAGAAAAATGGAAGAGTTACGAAGCATTTTTAAACTTCAGCGGAACTTCGAGAACATAGGAAGACTTCTGAAGCATTTTTAAACGTCAGCGGAATTCTGAGAAAAATGGAAGAGTACCAAAGCATTTTTAAACTTTAGCGGAATTCCGAGAACAATGGAAGAGTTTCAAAGCATTTTTAAATGGCAGCAGAATTCCGAGAACAATGGAAGAGTTCCGAAGCACTTTTAAACTTCAGCGGAATTCTGAGAACAATGGAAGAGTTCCGAAGCATTTTTAAACATCATCGTAATTCCGAGAACAATGGTACAGTTCTGAAGCATTTTTAAACGTCAGCGGAATTCCGAGAACAATTGAAGAGTACCGAATCATTTTTAAACATCAGCGGAATTCCGAGAAAAAAGGAAGAGTTCCGAAGCATTTTTAAATGTCAGCAGAATTCCGAGAACAATGGAAGAGTCACAAAGGATTTTTTAACGTCAGCGGAATTCCGAGAACAATGGAAGAGTTCCGAAGCATTTTTAAACGTCAGCGGAATTCCGAGAACAATGGTAGAGTTCCGAAGCATTTTTAAATGTCAGCAGAATTCCGAGAACAATGGAAGAGTCACACAGGATTTTTTAACGTCAGCGGAATTCCGAGAACAATTTAAGAGTTCCGAAGCAATTTTAAATGTCAGCAGAATTCTGAGAACAGTGGAAGAGTTCCGAAGCATTTTTAACTTCAGCAGAATTCTGAGAACAATGGAAGAGTTCCGAAGCATTTTTAAACGTCAGCGGAATTCCGAGAACAATGGTAGAGTTCCGAAGCACTTTTAAACTTCAGCGGAATTCCGAGAAAAATGGAAGAGTTCCGAAGCATTTTTAAACTTCAGCGGAACTCCGAGAAAAATGGAAGAGTTCCGAAGCATTTTTAAACATCAGCGGAACTCCGAGAAAAATGGAAGAGTTCCAAAGCATTTTTAAATGTCAGCAGAATTCCGAGAACAATGGAAGAGTCACAAAGGATTTTTTAACGTCAGCGGAATTCCGAGAACAATTTAAGAGTTCCGAAGCAATTTTAAATGTCAGCAGAATTCTGAGAACAGTGGAAGAGTTCCGAAGCATTTTTAACTTCAGCAGAATTCTGAGAACAATGGAAGAGTTCCGAAGCATTTTTAAACGTCAGCGGAATTCCGAGAACAATGGAAGAGTTCCGAAGCATTTTTAAACTTCAGCGGAACTCCGAGAAAAATGGAAGAGTTCCGAAGCATTTTTAAACATCAGCGGAACTCCGAGAAAAATGGAAGAGTTCCGAAGCATTTTTAAACTTCAGCGGAACTTCGAGAACATAGGAAGACTTCTGAAGCATTTTTAAACGTCAGCGGAATTCTGAGAAAAATGGAAGAGTACCGAAGCATTTTTAAACATCAGCGGAATTCTGAGAACAATGGAAGTGTTCTGAAGCATTTTTAAACTTCAGCGGAATTTCGAGAACATAGGAAGACTTCCTAAGCATTTTTAAATGTCAGCGGAACTCCGAGAACAATGGTAGAGTTCCGAAGCATTTTTAAACTTCAGCGGAATTCCGAGAAAAATGGAAGAGTTCCGAAGCATTTTTAAACTTCAGCAGAATTCCGAGAAAAATGGAAGAGTTCCGAAGGATTTTTAAACATTAGCGGAATTCTGAGAACAATGGAAGAGTTCCAAAGCATTTTTTGCTTCAGTAGAATTCCGAGAACAATGGAAGAGTTCCGAAGCATTTTTAAACGTCAGCGGAATTCTGAGAACAATAGAAGAGTTCCGAAGCATTTTTAAACGTCAGCGGAATTCCGAGAACAATGGAAGACTTCTGAAGCATTTTTAAACTTCAGCGGAATTCCTAGAACAATGGAAGAGTTCCGATGCATTTTTAAACTTCAGCGGAATTTCTAGAACAATGGAAGTGTTCCGAAGCATTTTAAAACTTCAGCAGAATTCCGAGAACAATGGAAGAGTTCCGAAACATTTTTAAATGTCAGCAGAATTCCGAGAATAATGAAATAGTTGCAAAGCATTTTTAAACTTCAGCAGAATTCCGAGTGCAATGGAAGAGTTCCGAAGCATTTTTAAACTTCAGCGGAACTCCGAGAAAAATGGAAGAGTTCCGAAGCATTTTTAAACTTCAGCGGAACTTCGAGAACATAGGAAGACTTCTGAAGCATTTTTAAACGTCAGCGGAATTCTGAGAAAAATGGAAGAGTACCAAAGCATTTTTAAACATCAGCGGAATTCTGAGAACAATGGAAGTGTTCTGAAGCATTTTTAAACTTCAGCGGAATTTCGAGAACATAGGAAGACTTCCGAAGCATTTTTAAATGTCAGCGGAATTCCGAGAACAATGGTAGAGTTCCGAAGCATTTTTAAACTTCAGCGGAATTCCGAGAAAAATGGAAGAGTTCCGAAGCATTTTTAAACTTCAGCGGAATTCCGAGAAAAAAGGAAGAGTTCCGAAACATTTTTAAACTTCAGCGGAACTTCGAGAACATAGGAAGACTTCTGAAGCATTTTTAAACGTCAGCGGAATTCTGAGAAAAATGGAAGAGTACCAAAGCATTTTTAAACATCAGCGGAATTCTGAGAACAATGGAAGTGTTCTGAAGCATTTTTAAACTTCAGCGGAATTTCGAGAACATAGGAAGACTTCCGAAGCATTTTTAAATGTCAGCGGAACTCCGAGAACAATGGTAGAGTTCCGAAGCATTTTTAAACTTCAGCGGAATTCCGAGAAAAATGGAAGAGTTCCGAAGCATTTTTAAACTTCAGCAGAATTCCGAGAAAAATGGAAGAGTTCCGAAGGATTTTTAAACATTAGCGGAATTCTGAGAACAATGGAAGAGTTCCAAAGCATTTTTTGCTTCAGTAGTATTCCGAGAACAATGGAAGAGTTCCGAAGCATTTTTAAACGTCAGCGGAATTCTGAGAACAATACAAGAGTTCCGAAGCATTTTTAAACGTCAGCGGAATTCCGAGAACAATGGAAGACTTCTGAAGCATTTTTAAACTTCAGCGGAATTCCTAGAACAATGGAAGAGTTCCGATGCATTTTTAAACTTCAGCGGAATTTCTAGAACAATGGAAGTGTTCCGAAGCATTTTAAAACTTCAGCAGAATTCCGAGAACAATGGAAGAGTTCCGAAACATTTTTAAATGTCAGCAGAATTCCGAGAATAATGAAAGAGTTGCAAAGCATTTTTAAACTTCAGCAGAATTCCGAGTGCAATGGAAGAGTTCCGAAGCATTTTTAAACTTCAGCGGAACTCCGAGAAAAATGGAAGAGTTCCGAAGCATTTTTAAACTTCAGCGGAATTTCGAGAACATAGGAAGACTTCCGAAGCATTTTTAAATGTCAGCGGAATTCCGAGAACAATGGTAGAGTTCCGAAGCATTTTTAAACTTCAGCGGAATTCCGAGAAAAATGGAAGAGTTCCGAAGCATTTTTAAACTTCAGCGGAATTCCGAGAAAAAAGGAAGAGTTCCGAAGCATTTTTAAACTTCAGCGGAACTTCGAGAACATAGGAAGACTTCTGAAGCATTTTTAAACGTCAGCGGAATTCTGAGAAAAATGGAAGAGTACCAAAGCATTTTTAAACATCAGCGGAATTCTGAGAACAATGGAAGTGTTCTGAAGCATTTTTAAACTTCAGCGGAATTTCGAGAAAATAGGAAGACTTCCGAAGCATTTTTAAATGTCAGCGGAACTCCGAGAACAATGGTAGAGTTCCGAAGCATTTTTAAACTTCAGCGGAATTCCGAGAAAAATGGAAGAGTTCCGAAGCATTTTTAAACTTCAGCAGAATTCCGAGAAAAATGGAAGAGTTCCGAAGGATTTTTAAACATTAGCGGAATTCTGAGAACAATGGAAGAGTTCCAAAGTATTTTTTGCTTCAGTAGTATTCCGAGAACAATGGAAGAGTTCCGAAGCATTTTTAAACGTCAGCGGAATTCTGAGAACAATAGAAGAGTTCCGAAGCATTTTTAAACGTCAGCGGAATTCCGAGAACAATGGAAGACTTCTGAAGCATTTTTAAACTTCAGCGGAATTCCTAGAACAATGGAAGAGTTCCGATGCATTTTTAAACTTCAGCGGAATTTCTAGAACAATGGAAGTGTTCCGAAGCATTTTAAAACTTCAGCAGAATTCCGAGAACAATGGAAGAGTTCCGAAACATTTTTAAATTTCAGCAGAATTCCGAGAATAATGAAAGAGTTGCAAAGCATTTTTAAACTTCAGCAGAATTCCGAGTGCAATGGAAGAGTTCCGAAGCATTTTTAAACTTCAGCGGAACTCCGAGAAAAATGGAAAAGTTCCGAAGCATTTTTAAACTTCAGCGGAACTTCGAGAACATAGGAAGACTTCTGAAGCATTTTTAAACGTCAGCGGAATTCTGAGAAAAATGGAAGAGTACCAAAGCATTTTTAAACATCAGCGGAATTCTGAGAACAATGGAAGTGTTCTGAAGCATTTTTAAACTTCAGCGGAATTTCGAGAACATAGGAAGACTTCCGAAGCATTTTTAAATGTCAGCGGAATTCCGAGAACAATGGTAGAGTTCCGAAGCATTTTTAAACTTCAGCGGAATTCCGAGAAAAATGGAAGAGTTCCGAAGCATTTTTAAACTTCAGCGGAATTCCGAGAAAAAAGGAAGAGTTCCGAAGCATTTTTAAACTTCAGCAGAATTCCGAGAAAAATGGAAGAGTTCCTAAGGATTTTTAAACATTAGCGGAATTCTGAGAACAATGGAAGAGTTCCAAAGCATTTTTTGCATCAGTAGAATTCCGAGAACAATGGAAGAGTTCCGAAGCATTTTTAAACGTCAGCGGAATTCTGAGAACAATAGAAGAGTTCCGAAGCATTTTTAAACGTCAGCAGAATTCCGAGAACAATGGAAGACTTCTGAAGCATTTTTAAACTTCAGCGGAATTCCTAGAACAATGGAAGAGTTCCGATGCATTTTTAAACTTCAGTGGAATTTCAAGAACAATGGAAGTGTTCCGAAGCATTTTAAAACTTCAGCAGAATTCCGAGAACAATGGAAGAGTTCCGAAACATTTTTAAATGTCAGCAGAATTCCGAGAATAATGAAAGAGTTGCAAAGCATTTTTAAACTTCAGCAGAATTCCGAGAAAAATGGAAGAGTTCCGAAGCATTTTTAAACTTCAGCGGAATTCCGAGAAAAAAGGAAGAGTTCCGAAGCATTTTTAAACTTCAGCGGAACTTCGAGAACATAGGAAGACTTCTGAAGCATTTTTAAACGTCAGCGGAATTCTGAGAAAAATGGAAGAGTACCAAAGCATTTTTAAACATCAGCGGAATTCTGAGAACAATGGAAGTGTTCTGAAGCATTTTTAAACTTCAGCGGAATTTCGAGAACATAGGAAGACTTCCGAAGCATTTTTAAATGTCAGCGGAACTCCGAGAACAATGGTAGAGTTCCGAAGCATTTTTAAACTTCAGCGGAATTCCGAGAAAAATGGAAGAGTTCCGAAGCATTTTTAAACTTCAGCAGAATTCCGAGAAAAATGGAAGAGTTCCGAAGGATTTTTAAACATTAGCGGAATTCTGAGAACAATGGAAGAGTTCCAAAGTATTTTTTGCTTCAGTAGTATTCCGAGAACAATGGAAGAGTTCCGAAGCATTTTTAAACGTCAGCGGAATTCTGAGAACAATAGAAGAGTTCCGAAGCATTTTTAAACGTCAGCGGAATTCCGAGAACAATGGAAGACTTCTGAAGCATTTTTAAACTTCAGCGGAATTCCTAGAACAATGGAAGAGTTCCGATGCATTTTTAAACTTTAGCGGAATTTCTAGAACAATGGAAGTGTTCCGAAGCATTTTAAAACTTCAGCAGAATTCCGAGAACAATGGAAGAGTTCCGAAACATTTTTAAATTTCAGCAGAATTCCGAGAATAATGAAAGAGTTGCAAAGCATTTTTAAACTTCAGCAGAATTCCGAGTGCAATGGAAGAGTTCCGAAGCATTTTTAAACTTCAGCGGAACTCCGAGAAAAATGGAAGAGTTCCGAAGCATTTTTAAACTTCAGCGGAACTTCGAGAACATAGGAAGACTTCTGAAGCATTTTTAAACGTCAGCGGAATTCTGAGAAAAATGGAAGAGTACCAAAGCATTTTTAAACATCAGCGGAATTCTGAGAACAATGGAAGTGTTCTGAAGCATTTTTAAACTTCAGCGGAATTTCGAGAACATAGGAAGACTTCCGAAGCATTTTTAAATGTCAGCGGAATTCCGAGAACAATGGTAGAGTTCCGAAGCATTTTTAAACTTCAGCGGAATTCCGAGAAAAATGGAAGAGTTCCGAAGCATTTTTAAACTTCAGCGGAATTCCGAGAAAAAAGGAAGAGTTCCGAAGCATTTTTAAACTTCAGCAGAATTCCGAGAAAAATGGAAGAGTTCCTAAGGATTTTTAAACATTAGCGGAATTCTGAGAACAATGGAAGAGTTCCAAAGCATTTTTTGCATCAGTAGAATTACGAGAACAATGGAAGAGTTCCGAAGCATTTTTAAACGTCAGCGGAATTCTGAGAACAATAGAAGAGTTCCGAAGCATTTTTAAACGTCAGCAGAATTCCGAGAACAATGGAAGACTTCTGAAGCATTTTTAAACTTCAGCGGAATTCCTAGAACAATGGAAGAGTTCCGATGCATTTTTAAACTTCAGTGGAATTTCAAGAACAATGGAAGTGTTCCGAAGCATTTTAAAACTTCAGCAGAATTCCGAGAACAATGGAAGAGTTCCGAAACATTTTTAAATGTCAGCAGAATTCCGAGAATAATGAAAGAGTTGCAAAGCATTTTTAAACTTCAGCAGAATTCCGAGAAAAATGGAAGAGTTCCGAAGCATTTTTAAACTTCAGCGGAATTCCGAGAAAAAAGGAAGAGTTCCGAAGCATTTTTAAACTTCAGCGGAACTTCGAGAACATAGGAAGACTTCTGAAGCATTTTTAAACGTCAGCGGAATTCTGAGAAAAATGGAAGAGTACCAAAGCATTTTTAAACATCAGCGGAATTCTGAGAACAATGGAAGTGTTCTGAAGCATTTTTAAACTTCAGCGGAATTTCGAGAACATAGGAAGACTTCCGAAGCATTTTTAAATGTCAGCGGAACTCCGAGAACAATGGTAGAGTTCCGAAGCATTTTTAAACTTCAGCGGAATTCCGAGAAAAATGGAAGAGTTCCGAAGCATTTTTAAACTTCAGCAGAATTCCGAGAAAAATGGAAGAGTTCCGAAGGATTTTTAAACATTAGCGGAATTCTGAGAACAATGGAAGAGTTCCAAAGTATTTTTTGCTTCAGTAGTATTCCGAGAACAATGGAAGAGTTCCGAAGCATTTTTAAACGTCAGCGGAATTCTGAGAACAATAGAAGAGTTCCGAAGCATTTTTAAACGTCAGCGGAATTCCGAGAACAATGGAAGACTTCTGAAGCATTTTTAAACTTCAGCGGAATTCCTAGAACAATGGAAGAGTTCCGATGCATTTTTAAACTTTAGCGGAATTTCTAGAACAATGGAAGTGTTCCGAAGCATTTTAAAACTTCAGCAGAATTCCGAGAACAATGGAAGAGTTCCGAAACATTTTTAAATTTCAGCAGAATTCCGAGAATAATGAAAGAGTTGCAAAGCATTTTTAAACTTCAGCAGAATTCCGAGTGCAATGGAAGAGTTCCGAAGCATTTTTAAACTTCAGCGGAACTCCGAGAAAAATGGAAGAGTTCCGAAGCATTTTTAAACTTCAGCGGAACTTCGAGAACATAGGAAGACTTCTGAAGCATTTTTAAACGTCAGCGGAATTCTGAGAAAAATGGAAGAGTACCAAAGCATTTTTAAACATCAGCGGAATTCTGAGAACAATGGAAGTGTTCTGAAGCATTTTTAAACTTCAGCGGAATTTCGAGAACATAGGAAGACTTCCGGAGCATTTTTAAATGTCAGCGGAATTCCGAGAACAATGGTAGAGTTCCGAAGCATTTTTAAACTTCAGCGGAATTCCGAGAAAAATGGAAGAGTTCCGAAGCATTTTTAAACTTCAGCGGAATTCCGAGAAAAAAGGAAGAGTTCCGAAGCATTTTTAAACTTCAGCAGAATTCCGAGAAAAATGGAAGAGTTCCTAAGGATTTTTAAACATTAGCGGAATTCTGAGAACAATGGAAGAGTTCCAAAGCATTTTTTGCATCAGTAGAATTCCGAGAACAATGGAAGAGTTCCGAAGCATTTTTAAACGTCAGCGGAATTCTGAGAACAATAGAAGAGTTCCGAAGCATTTTTAAACGTCAGCAGAATTCCGAGAACAATGGAAGACTTCTGAAGCATTTTTAAACTTCAGCGGAATTCCTAGAACAATGGAAGAGTTCCGATGCATTTTTAAACTTCAGTGGAATTTCAAGAACAATGGAAGTGTTCCGAAGCATTTTAAAACTTCAGCAGAATTCCGAGAACAATGGAAGAGTTCCGAAACATTTTTAAATGTCAGCAGAATTCCGAGAATAATGAAAGAGTTGCAAAGCATTTTTAAACTTCAGCAGAATTCCGAGAAAAATGGAAGAGTTCCGAAGCATTTTTAAACTTCAGCGGAATTCCGAGAAAAAAGGAAGAGTTCCGAAGCATTTTTAAACTTCAGCGGAACTTCGAGAACATAGGAAGACTTCTGAAGCATTTTTAAACGTCAGCGGAATTCTGAGAAAAATGGAAGAGTACCAAAGCATTTTTAAACATCAGCGGAATTCTGAGAACAATGGAAGTGTTCTGAAGCATTTTTAAACTTCAGCGGAAATTCGAGAACATAGGAAGACTTCCGAAGCATTTTTAAATGTCAGCGGAACTCCGAGAACAATGGTAGAGTTCCGAAGCATTTTTAAACTTCAGCGGAATTCCGAGAAAAATGGAAGAGTTCCGAAGCATTTTTAAACTTCAGCAGAATTCCGAGAAAAATGGAAGAGTTCCGAAGGATTTTTAAACATTAGCGGAATTCTGAGAACAATGGAAGAGTTCCAAAGTATTTTTTGCTTCAGTAGTATTCCGAGAACAATGGAAGAGTTCCGAAGCATTTTTAAACGTCAGCGGAATTCTGAGAACAATAGAAGAGTTCCGAAGCATTTTTAAACGTCAGCGGAATTCCGAGAACAATGGAAGACTTCTGAAGCATTTTTAAACTTCAGCGGAATTCCTAGAACAATGGAAGAGTTCCGATGCATTTTTAAACTTCAGCGGAATTTCTAGAACAATGGAAGTGTTCCGAAGCATTTTAAAACTTCAGCAGAATTCCGAGAACAATGGAAGAGTTCCGAAACATTTTTAAATTTCAGCAGAATTCCGAGAATAATGAAAGAGTTGCAAAGCATTTTTAAACTTCAGCAGAATTCCGAGTGCAATGGAAGAGTTCCGAAGCATTTTTAAACTTCAGCGGAACTCCGAGAAAAATGGAAGAGTTCCGAAGCATTTTTAAACTTCAGCGGAACTTCGAGAACATAGGAAGACTTCTGAAGCATTTTTAAACGTCAGCGGAATTCTGAGAAAAATGGAAGAGTACCAAAGCATTTTTAAACATCAGCGGAATTCTGAGAACAATGGAAGTGTTCTGAAGCATTTTTAAACTTCAGCGGAATTTCGAGAACATAGGAAGACTTCCGAAGCATTTTTAAATGTCAGCGGAATTCCGAGAACAATGGTAGAGTTCCGAAGCATTTTTAAACTTCAGCGGAATTCCGAGAAAAATGGAAGAGTTCCGAAGCATTTTTAAACTTCAGCGGAATTCCGAGAAAAAAGGAAGAGTTCCGAAGCATTTTTAAACTTCAGCAGAATTCCGAGAAAAATGGAAGAGTTCCGAAGGATTTTTAAACATTAGCGGAATTCTGAGAACAATGGAAGAGTTCCAAAGCATTTTTTGCTTCAGTAGAATTCCGAGAACAATGGAAGAGTTCCGAAGCATTTTTAAACGTCAGCGGAATTCTGAGAACAATAGAAGAGTTCCGAAGCATTTTTAAACGTCAGCGGAATTCCGAGAACAATGGAAGACTTCTGAAGCATTTTTAAACTTCAGCGGAATTCCTAGAACAATGGAAGAGTTCCGATGCATTTTTAAACTTCAGCGGAATTTCTAGAACAATGGAAGTGTTCCGAAGCATTTTAAAACTTCAGCAGAATTCCGAGAACAATGGAAGAGTTCCGAAACATTTTTAAATGTCAGCAGAATTCCGAGAATAATGAAAGAGTTGCAAAGCATTTTTAAACTTCAGCAGAATTCCGAGTGCAATGGAAGAGTTCCGAAGCATTTTTAAACTTCAGCGGAACTCCGAGAAAAATGGAAGAGTTCCGAAGCATTTTTAAACTTCAGCGGAACTTCGAGAACATAGGAAGACTTCTGAAGCATTTTTAAACGTCAGCGGAATTCTGAGAAAAATGGAAGAGTACCAAAGCATTTTTAAACATCAGCGGAATTCTGAGAACAATGGAAGTGTTCTGAAGCATTTTTAAACTTCAGCGGAATTTCGAGAACATAGGAAGACTTCCGAAGCATTTTTAAATGTCAGCGGAATTCCGAGAACAATGGTAGAGGTCCGAAGCATTTTTAAACTTCAGCGGAATTCCGAGAAAAATGGAAGAGTTCCGAAGCATTTTTAAACTTCAGCAGAATTCCGAGAAAAATGGAAGAGTTCCTAAGGATTTTTAAACATTAGCGGAATTCTGAGAACAATGGAAGAGTTCCAAAGCATTTTTTGCATCAGTAGAATTCCGAGAACAATGGAAGAGTTCCGAAGCATTTTTAAACGTCAGCGGAATTCTGAGAACAATAGAAGAGTTCCGAAGCATTTTTAAACGTCAGCAGAATTCCGAGAACAATGGAAGACTTCTGAAGCATTTTTAAACTTCAGCGGAATTCCTAGAACAATGGAAGAGTTCCGATGCATTTTTAAACTTCAGTGGAATTTCAAGAACAATGGAAGTGTTCCGAAGCATTTTAAAACTTCAGCAGAATTCCGAGAACAATGGAAGAGTTCCGAAACATTTTTAAATGTCAGCAGAATTCCGAGAATAATGAAAGAGTTGCAAAGCATTTTTAAACTTCAGCAGAATTCCGAGTGCAATGGAAGAGTTCCGAAGCATTTTTAAACTTCAGCGGAACTCCGAGAAAAATGGAAGAGTTCCGAAGCATTTTTAAACATCAGCGGAACTCTGAGAAAAATAGAAGAGTTCCGAAGCATTTTTAAACTTTAGCGGAATTCCGAGAACAATGGAAGAGTTTCAAAGCATTTTTAAATGGCAGCAGAATTCCGAGAACAATGGAAGAGTTCCGAAGCACTTTAAAACTTCAGCGGAATTCTGAGAACAATGGAAGAGTTCCGAAGCATTTTTAAACATCATCGTAATTCCGAGAACAATGGTACAGTTCTGAAGCATTTTTAAACGTCAGCGGAATTCCGAGAACAATTGAAGAGTACCGAATCATTTTTAAACATCAGCGGAATTCCGAGAAAAAAGGAAGAGTTCCGAAGCATTTTTAAATGTCAGCAGAATTCCGAGAACAATGGAAGAGTCACAAAGGATTTTTTAACGTCAGCGGAATTCCGAGAACAATGGAAGAGTTCCGAAGCATTTTTAAACTTCAGCGGAACTCCGAGAAAAATGGAAGAGTTCCGAAGCATTTTTAAACATCAGCGGAATTCCGAGAAAAATGGAAGAGTTACGAAGCATTTTGAAACGTCAGCGGAATTCCGAGAACAATGAAAGAGTTCCGAAGCATTTTTAAACGTCAGCGGAATTCCGAGAACAATGGAAGAGTTCCGAAGCATTTTTAAACTTCAGGGGAATTCCGAGAACAATGGAACAGTTCCGAAGCATTTTTAAACTTCAGCGGAATTCCGAGAAAAATGGAAGAATTCTGAAGCATTTTTAAACATCAACGGAATTCTGAGAACAATGGAAGAGTTCTGAAGCATTTTTAAACTTCAGTGGAATTCCGAGAACAATGGTAGAGTTCTGAAGCATTTTTAAACGTCAGCAGAATTCCGAGAACAATGAAAGAGTTCCGAAGCATTTTTAAACGTCAGCGGAATTCCGTGAACAATGGAAGAGTTCTGAAGCATTTTTAAACTTCAGCGGAATTTCGAGAACATAGGAAGACTTCCGAAGCATTTTTAAATGTCAGCGGAACTCCGAGAACAATGGTAGAGTTCCGAAGCATTTTTAAACTTCAGCGGAATTCCGAGAAAAATGGAAGAGTTCCGAAGCATTTTTAAACTTCAGCAGAATTCCGAGAAAAATGGAAGAGTTCCGAAGGATTTTTAAACATTAGCGGAATTCTGAGAACAATGGAAGAGTTCCAAAGCATTTTTTGCTTCAGTAGAATTTCGAGAACAATGGAAGAGTTCCGAAGCATTTTTAAACGTCAGCGGAATTCTGAGAACAATAGAAGAGTTCCGAAGCATTTTTAAACGTCAGCGGAATTCCGAGAACAATGTTAGAGTTCTGAAGCATTTTTAAACTTCAGCGGAATTCCGAGAAAAATGGAAGAGTTACGAAGCATTTTTAAACTTCAGCGGAATTCCTAGAACAATGGAAGAGTTCCGATGCATTTTTAAACTTCAGCGGAATTTCTAGAACAATGGAAGTGTTCCGAAGCATTTTAAAACTTCAGCAGAATTCCGAGAACAATGGAAGAGTTCCGAAACATTTTTAAATGTCAGCAGAATTCCGAGAATAATAAAAGAGTTCCGAAGCAATTTTAAATGTCAGCAGAATTCTGAGAACAGTGGAAGAGTTCCGAAGCATTTTTAACTTCAGCAGAATACTGAGAACAATGGAAGAGTTCCGAAGCATTTTTAAACGTCAGCGGAATTCCGAGAACAATGGTAGAGTTCCGAAGCATTTTTAAATGTCAGCAGAATTCCGAGAACAATGGAAGAGTCACACAGGATTTTTTAACGTCAGCGGAATTCCGAGAACAATTTAAGAGTTCCGAAGCAATTTTAAATGTCAGCAGAATTCTGAGAACAGTGGAAGAGTTCCGAAGCATTTTTAACTTCAGCAGAATTCTGAGAACAATGGAAGAGTTCCGAAGCATTTTTAAACGTCAGCGGAATTCCGAGAACAATGGTAGAGTTCCGAAGCACTTTTAAACTTCAGCGGAATTCCGAGAAAAATGGAAGAGTTCCGAAGCATTTTTAAACTTCAGCGGAACTCCGAGAAAAATGGAAGAGTTCCGAAGCATTTTTAAACATCAGCGGAACTCCGAGAAAAATGGAAGAGTTCCAAAGCATTTTTAAATGTCAGCAGAATTCCGAGAACAATGGAAGAGTCACAAAGGATTTTTTAACGTCAGCGGAATTCCGAGAACAATTTAAGAGTTCCGAAGCAATTTTAAATGTCAGCAGAATTCTGAGAACAGTGGAAGAGTTCCGAAGCATTTTTAACTTCAGCAGAATTCTGAGAACAATGGAAGAGTTCCGAAGCATTTTTAAACGTCAGCGGAATTCCGAGAACAATGGAAGAGTTCTGAAGCATTTTTAAACTTCAGCGGAACTCCGAGAAAAATGGAAGAGTTCCGAAGCATTTTTAAACATCAGCGGAACTCCGAGAAAAATGGAAGAGTTCCGAAGCATTTTTAAACTTCAGCGGAACTTCGAGAACATAGGAAGACTTCTGAAGCATTTTTAAACGTCAGCGGAATTCTGAGAAAATTGGAAGAGTACCGAAGCATTTTTAAACATCAGCGGAATTCTGAGAACAATGGAAGTGTTCTGAAGCATTTTTAAACTTCAGCGGAATTTCGAGAACATAGGAAGACTTCCGAAGCATTTTTACATGTCAGCGGAACTCCGAGAACAATGGTAGAGTTCCGAAGCATTTTTAAACTTCAGCAGAATTCCGAGAAAAATGGAAGAGTTCCTAAGGATTTTTAAACATTAGCGGAATTCTGAGAACAATGGAAGAGTTCCAAAGCATTTTTTGCATCAGTAGAATTCCGAGAACAATGGAAGAGTTCCGAAGCATTTTTAAACGTCAGCGGAATTCTGAGAACAATAGAAGAGTTCCGAAGCATTTTTAAACGTCAGCAGAATTCCGAGAACAATGGAAGACTTCTGAAGCATTTTTAAACTTCAGCGGAATTCCTAGAACAATGGAAGAGTTCCGATGCATTTTTAAACTTCAGTGGAATTTCAAGAACAATGGAAGTGTTCCGAAGCATTTTAAAACTTCAGCAGAATTCCGAGAACAATGGAAGAGTTCCGAAACATTTTTAAATGTCAGCAGAATTCCGAGAATAATGAAAGAGTTGCAAAGCATTTTTAAACTTCAGCAGAATTCCGAGAAAAATGGAAGAGTTCCGAAGCATTTTTAAACTTCAGCGGAACTCCGAGAAAAATGGAAGAGTTCCGAAGCATTTTTAAACTTCAGCGGAACTTCGAGAACATAGGAAGACTTCTGAAGCATTTTTAAACGTCAGCGGAATTCTGAGAAAAATGGAAGAGTACCAAAGCATTTTTAAACATCAGCGGAATTCTGAGAACAATGGAAGTGTTCTGAAGCATTTTTAAACTTCAGCGGAATTTCGAGAACATAGGAAGACTTCCGAAGCATTTTTAAATGTCAGCGGAATTCCGAGAACAATGGTAGAGTTCCGAAGCATTTTTAAACTTCAGCGGAATTCCGAGAAAAATGGAAGAGTTCCGAAGCATTTTTAAACTTCAGCGGAATTCCGAGAAAAAAGGAAGAGTTCCGAAGCATTTTTAAACTTCAGCAGAATTCCGAGAAAAATGGAAGAGTTCCGAAGGATTTTTAAACATTAGCGGAATTCTGAGAACAATGGAAGAGTTCCAAAGCATTTTTTGCTTCAGTAGAATTCCGAGAACAATGGAAGAGTTCCGAAGCATTTTTAAACGTCAGCGGAATTCTGAGAACAATAGAAGAGTTCCGAAGCATTTTTAAACGTCAGCGGAATTCCGAGAACAATGGAAGACTTCTGAAGCATTTTTAAACTTCAGCGGAATTCCTAGAACAATGGAAGAGTTCCGATGCATTTTTAAACTTCAGCGGAATTTCTAGAACAATGGAAGTGTTCCGAAGCATTTTAAAACTTCAGCAGAATTCCGAGAACAATGGAAGAGTTCCGAAACATTTTTAAATGTCAGCAGAATTCCGAGAATAATGAAAGAGTTGCAAAGCATTTTTAAACGTCAGCGGAATTCCGTGAACAATGGAAGAGTTCTGAAGCATTTTTAAACTTCAGCGGAATTTCGAGAACATAGGAAGACTTCCGAAGCATTTTTAAATGTCAGCGGAACTCCGAGAACAATGGTAGAGTTCCGAAGCATTTTTAAACTTCAGCGGAATTCCGAGAAAAATGGAAGAGTTCCGAAGCATTTTTAAACTTCAGCAGAATTCCGAGAAAAATGGAAGAGTTCCGAAGGATTTTTAAACATTAGCGGAATTCTGAGAACAATGGAAGAGTTCCAAAGCATTTTTTGCTTCAGTAGAATTCCGAGAACAATGGAAGAGTTCCGAAGCATTTTTAAACGTCAGCGGAATTCTGAGAACAATAGAAGAGTTCCGAAGCATTTTTAAACGTCAGCGGAATTCCGAGAACAATGTTAGAGTTCTGAAGCATTTTTAAACTTCAGCGGAATTCCGAGAAAAATGGAAGAGTTACGAAGCATTTTTAAACTTCAGCGGAATTCCTAGAACAATGGAAGAGTTCCGATGCATTTTTAAACTTCAGCGGAATTTCTAGAACAATGGAAGTGTTCCGAAGCATTTTAAAACTTCAGCAGAATTCCGAGAACAATGGAAGAGTTCCGAAACATTTTTAAATGTCAGCAGAATTCCGAGAATAATAAAAGAGTTCCGAAGCAATTTTAAATGTCAGCAGAATTCTGAGAACAGTGGAAGAGTTCCGAAGCATTTTTAACTTCAGCAGAATACTGAGAACAATGGAAGAGTTCCGAAGCATTTTTAAACGTCAGCGGAATTCCGAGAACAATGGTAGAGTTCCGAAGCATTTTTAAATGTCAGCAGAATTCCGAGAACAATGGAAGAGTCACACAGGATTTTTTAACGTCAGCGGAATTCCGAGAACAATTTAAGAGTTCCGAAGCAATTTTAAATGTCAGCAGAATTCTGAGAACAGTGGAAGAGTTCCGAAGCATTTTTAACTTCAGCAGAATTCTGAGAACAATGGAAGAGTTCCGAAGCATTTTTAAACGTCAGCGGAATTCCGAGAACAATGGTAGAGTTCCGAAGCACTTTTAAACTTCAGCGGAATTCCGAGAAAAATGGAAGAGTTCCGAAGCATTTTTAAACTTCAGCGGAACTCCGAGAAAAATGGAAGAGTTCCGAAGCATTTTTAAACATCAGCGGAACTCCGAGAAAAATGGAAGAGTTCCAAAGCATTTTTAAATGTCAGCAGAATTCCGAGAACAATGGAAGAGTCACAAAGGATTTTTTAACGTCAGCGGAATTCCGAGAACAATTTAAGAGTTCCGAAGCAATTTTAAATGTCAGCAGAATTCTGAGAACAGTGGAAGAGTTCCGAAGCATTTTTAACTTCAGCAGAATTCTGAGAACAATGGAAGAGTTCCGAAGCATTTTTAAACGTCAGCGGAATTCCGAGAACAATGGAAGAGTTCTGAAGCATTTTTAAACTTCAGCGGAACTCCGAGAAAAATGGAAGAGTTCCGAAGCATTTTTAAACATCAGCGGAACTCCGAGAAAAATGGAAGAGTTCCGAAGCATTTTTAAACTTCAGCGGAACTTCGAGAACATAGGAAGACTTCTGAAGCATTTTTAAACGTCAGCGGAATTCTGAGAAAATTGGAAGAGTAACGAAGCATTTTTAAACATCAGCGGAATTCTGAGAACAATGGAAGTGTTCTGAAGCATTTTTAAACTTCAGCGGAATTTCGAGAACATAGGAAGACTTCCGAAGCATTTTTACATGTCAGCGGAACTCCGAGAACAATGGTAGAGTTCCGAAGCATTTTTAAACTTCAGCAGAATTCCGAGAAAAATGGAAGAGTTCCTAAGGATTTTTAAACATTAGCGGAATTCTGAGAACAATGGAAGAGTTCCAAAGCATTTTTTGCATCAGTAGAATTCCGAGAACAATGGAAGAGTTCCGAAGCATTTTTAAACGTCAGCGGAATTCTGAGAACAATAGAAGAGTTCCGAAGCATTTTTAAACGTCAGCAGAATTCCGAGAACAATGGAAGACTTCTGAAGCATTTTTAAACTTCAGCGGAATTCCTAGAACAATGGAAGAGTTCCGATGCATTTTTAAACTTCAGTGGAATTTCAAGAACAATGGAAGTGTTCCGAAGCATTTTAAAACTTCAGCAGAATTCCGAGAACAATGGAAGAGTTCCGAAACATTTTTAAATGTCAGCAGAATTCCGAGAATAATGAAAGAGTTGCAAAGCATTTTTAAACTTCAGCAGAATTCCGAGAAAAATGGAAGAGTTCCGAAGCATTTTTAAACTTCAGCGGAACTCCGAGAAAAATGGAAGAGTTCCGAAGCATTTTTAAACTTCAGCGGAACTTCGAGAACATAGGAAGACTTCTGAAGCATTTTTAAACGTCAGCGGAATTCTGAGAAAAATGGAAGAGTACCAAAGCATTTTTAAACATCAGCGGAATTCTGAGAACAATGGAAGTGTTCTGAAGCATTTTTAAACTTCAGCGGAATTTCGAGAACATAGGAAGACTTCCGAAGCATTTTTAAATGTCAGCGGAATTCCGAGAACAATGGTAGAGTTCCGAAGCATTTTTAAACTTCAGCGGAATTCCGAGAAAAATGGAAGAGTTCCGAAGCATTTTTAAACTTCAGCGGAATTCCGAGAAAAAAGGAAGAGTTCCGAAGCATTTTTAAACTTCAGCAGAATTCCGAGAAAAATGGAAGAGTTCCGAAGGATTTTTAAACATTAGCGGAATTCTGAGAACAATGGAAGAGTTCCAAAGCATTTTTTGCTTCAGTAGAATTCCGAGAACAATGGAAGAGTTCCGAAGCATTTTTAAACGTCAGCGGAATTCTGAGAACAATAGAAGAGTTCCGAAGCATTTTTAAACGTCAGCGGAATTCCGAGAACAATGGAAGACTTCTGAAGCATTTTTAAACTTCAGCGGAATTCCTAGAACAATGGAAGAGTTCCGATGCATTTTTAAACTTCAGCGGAATTTCTAGAACAATGGAAGTGTTCCGAAGCATTTTAAAACTTCAGCAGAATTCCGAGAACAATGGAAGAGTTCCGAAACATTTTTAAATGTCAGCAGAATTCCGAGAATAATGAAAGAGTTGCAAAGCATTTTTAAACTTCAGCAGAATTCCGAGTGCAATGGAAGAGTTCCGAAGCATTTTTAAACTTCAGCGGAACTCCGAGAAAAATGGAAGAGTTCCGAAGCATTTTTAAACTTCAGCGGAACTTCGAGAACATAGGAAGACTTCTGAAGCATTTTTAAACGTCAGCGGAATTCTGAGAAAAATGGAAGAGTACCAAAGCATTTTTAAACATCAGCGGAATTCTGAGAACAATGGAAGTGTTCTGAAGCATTTTTAAACTTCAGCGGAATTTCGAGAACATAGGAAGACTTCCGAAGCATTTTTAAATGTCAGCGGAATTCCGAGAACAATGGTAGAGGTCCGAAGCATTTTTAAACTTCAGCGGAATTCCGAGAAAAATGGAAGAGTTCCGAAGCATTTTTAAACTTCAGCAGAATTCCGAGAAAAATGGAAGAGTTCCTAAGGATTTTTAAACATTAGCGGAATTCTGAGAACAATGGAAGAGTTCCAAAGCATTTTTTGCATCAGTAGAATTCCGAGAACAATGGAAGAGTTCCGAAGCATTTTTAAACGTCAGCGGAATTCTGAGAACAATAGAAGAGTTCCGAAGCATTTTTAAACGTCAGCAGAATTCCGAGAACAATGGAAGACTTCTGAAGCATTTTTAAACTTCAGCGGAATTCCTAGAACAATGGAAGAGTTCCGATGCATTTTTAAACTTCAGTGGAACTTCAAGAACAATGGAAGTGTTCCGAAGCATTTTAAAACTTCAGCAGAATTCCGAGAACAATGGAAGAGTTCCGAAACATTTTTAAATGTCAGCAGAATTCCGAGAATAATGAAAGAGTTGCAAAGCATTTTTAAACTTCAGCAGAATTCCGAGTGCAATGGAAGAGTTCCGAAGCATTTTTAAACTTCAGCGGAACTCCGAGAAAAATGGAAGAGTTCCGAAGCATTTTTAAACATCAGCGGAACTCTGAGAAAAATAGAAGAGTTCCGAAGCATTTTTAAACTTTAGCGGAATTCCGAGAACAATGGAAGAGTTTCAAAGCATTTTTAAATGGCAGCAGAATTCCGAGAACAATGGAAGAGTTCCGAAGCACTTTAAAACTTCAGCGGAATTCTGAGAACAATGGAAGAGTTCCGAAGCATTTTTAAACATCATCGTAATTCCGAGAACAATGGTACAGTTCTGAAGCATTTTTAAACGTCAGCGGAATTCCGAGAACAATTGAAGAGTACCGAATCATTTTTAAACATCAGCGGAATTCCGAGAAAAAAGGAAGAGTTCCGAAGCATTTTTAAATGTCAGCAGAATTCCGAGAACAATGGAAGAGTCACAAAGGATTTTTTAACGTCAGCGGAATTCCGAGAACAATGGAAGAGTTCCGAAGCATTTTTAAACTTCAGCGGAACTCCGAGAAAAATGGAAGAGTTCCGAAGCATTTTTAAACATCAGCGGAATTCCGAGAAAAATGGAAGAGTTACGAAGCATTTTGAAACGTCAGCGGAATTCCGAGAACAATGAAAGAGTTCCGAAGCATTTTTAAACGTCAGCGGAATTCCGAGAACAATGGAAGAGTTCCGAAGCATTTTTAAACTTCAGGGGAATTCCGAGAACAATGGAACAGTTCCGAAGCATTTTTAAACTTCAGCGGAATTCCGAGAAAAATGGAAGAATTCTGAAGCATTTTTAAACATCAACGGAATTCTGAGAACAATGGAAGAGTTCTGAAGCATTTTTAAACTTCAGTGGAATTCCGAGAACAATGGTAGAGTTCTGAAGCATTTTTAAACGTCAGCAGAATTCCGAGAACAATGAAAGAGTTCCGAAGCATTTTTAAACGTCAGCGGAATTCCGTGAACAATGGAAGAGTTCTGAAGCATTTTTAAACTTCAGCGGAATTTCGAGAACATAGGAAGACTTCCGAAGCATTTTTAAATGTCAGCGGAACTCCGAGAACAATGGTAGAGTTCCGAAGCATTTTTAAACTTCAGCGGAATTCCGAGAAAAATGGAAGAGTTCCGAAGCATTTTTAAACTTCAGCAGAATTCCGAGAAAAATGGAAGAGTTCCGAAGGATTTTTAAACATTAGCGGAATTCTGAGAACAATGGAAGAGTTCCAAAGCATTTTTTGCTTCAGTAGAATTCCGAGAACAATGGAAGAGTTCCGAAGCATTTTTAAACGTCAGCGGAATTCTGAGAACAATAGAAGAGTTCCGAAGCATTTTTAAACGTCAGCGGAATTCCGAGAACAATGTTAGAGTTCTGAAGCATTTTTAAACTTCAGCGGAATTCCGAGAAAAATGGAAGAGTTACGAAGCATTTTTAAACTTCAGCGGAATTCCTAGAACAATGGAAGAGTTCCGATGCATTTTTAAACTTCAGCGGAATTTCTAGAACAATGGAAGTGTTCCGAAGCATTTTAAAACTTCAGCAGAATTCCGAGAACAATGGAAGAGTTCCGAAACATTTTTAAATGTCAGCAGAATTCCGAGAATAATAAAAGAGTTCCGAAGCAATTTTAAATGTCAGCAGAATTCTGAGAACAGTGGAAGAGTTCCGAAGCATTTTTAACTTCAGCAGAATACTGAGAACAATGGAAGAGTTCCGAAGCATTTTTAAACGTCAGCGGAATTCCGAGAACAATGGTAGAGTTCCGAAGCATTTTTAAATGTCAGCAGAATTCCGAGAACAATGGAAGAGTCACACAGGATTTTTTAACGTCAGCGGAATTCCGAGAACAATTTAAGAGTTCCGAAGCAATTTTAAATGTCAGCAGAATTCTGAGAACAGTGGAAGAGTTCCGAAGCATTTTTAACTTCAGCAGAATTCTGAGAACAATGGAAGAGTTCCGAAGCATTTTTAAACGTCAGCGGAATTCCGAGAACAATTTTTAGAGTTCCGAAGCACTTTTAAACTTCAGCGGAATTCCGAGAACAATGGTAGAGTTCCGAAGCATTTTTAACTTCAGCAGAATTCTGAGAACAATGGAAGAGTTCCGAAGCATTTTTAAACGTCAGCGGAATTCCGAGAACAATGGCAGAGTTCCGAAGCACTTTTAAACTTCAGCAGAATTCCGAGAATAATGAAAGAGTTGCAAAGCATTTTTAAACTTCAGCAGAATTCCGAGTGCAATGGAAGAGTTCCGAAGCATTTTTAAACTTCAGCGGAATTCCGAGAAAAATGGAAGAATTCTGAAGCATTTTTAAACATCAACGGAATTCTGAGAACAATGGAAGAGTTCTGAAGCATTTTTAAACTTCAGTGGAATTCCGAGAACAATGGTAGAGTTCTGAAGCATTTTTAAACGTCAGCAGAATTCCGAGAACAATGAAAGAGTTCCGAAGCATTTTTAAACGTCAGCAGAATTCCGTGAACAATGGAAGAGTTCTGAAGCATTTTTAAACTTCAGCGGAATTTCGAGAACATAGGAAGACTTCCGAAGCATTTTTAAATGTCAGCGGAACTCCGAGAACAATGGTAGAGTTCCGAAGCATTTTTAAACTTCAGCGGAATTCCGAGAAAAATGGAAGAGTTCCGAAGCATTTTTAAACTTCAGCAGAATTCCGAGAAAAATGGAAGAGTTCCGAAGGATTTTTAAACATTAGCGGAATTCTGAGAACAATGGAAGAGTTCCAAAGCATTTTTTGCTTCAGTAGAATTCCGAGAACAATGGAAGAGTTCCGAAGCATTTTTAAACGTCAGCGGAATTCTGAGAACAATAGAAGAGTTCCGAAGCATTTTTAAACGTCAGCGGAATTCCGAGAACAATGTTAGAGTTCTGAAGCATTTTTAAACTTCAGCGGAATTCCGAGAAAAATGGAAGAGTTACGAAGCATTTTTAAACTTCAGCGGAATTCCTAGAACAATGGAAGAGTTCCGATGCATTTTTAAACTTCAGCGGAATTTCTAGAACAATGGAAGTGTTCCGAAGCATTTTAAAACTTCAGCAGAATTCCGAGAACAATGGAAGAGTTCCGAAACATTTTTAAATGTCAGCAGAATTCCGAGAATAATAAAAGAGTTCCGAAGCAATTTTAAATGTCAGCAGAATTCTGAGAACAGTGGAAGAGTTCCGAAGCATTTTTAACTTCAGCAGAATACTGAGAACAATGGAAGAGTTCCGAAGCATTTTTAAACGTCAGCGGAATTCCGAGAACAATGGTAGAGTTCCGAAGCATTTTTAAATGTCAGCAGAATTCCGAGAACAATGGAAGAGTCACACAGGATTTTTTAACGTCAGCGGAATTCCGAGAACAATTTAAGAGTTCCGAAGCAATTTTAAATGTCAGCAGAATTCTGAGAACAGTGGAAGAGTTCCGAAGCATTTTTAACTTCAGCAGAATTCTGAGAACAATGGAAGAGTTCCGAAGCATTTTTAAACGTCAGCGGAATTCCGAGAACAATGGTAGAGTTCCGAAGCACTTTTAAACTTCAGCGGAATTCCGAGAAAAATGGAAGAGTTCCGAAGCATTTTTAAACTTCAGCGGAACTCCGAGAAAAATGGAAGAGTTCCGAAGCATTTTTAAACATCAGCGGAACTCCGAGAAAAATGGAAGAGTTCCAAAGCATTTTTAAATGTCAGCAGAATTCCGAGAACAATGGAAGAGTCACAAAGGATTTTTTAACGTCAGCGGAATTCCGAGAACAATTTAAGAGTTCCGAAGCAATTTTAAATGTCAGCAGAATTCTGAGAACAGTGGAAGAGTTCCGAAGCATTTTTAACTTCAGCAGAATTCTGAGAACAATGGAAGAGTTCCGAAGCATTTTTAAACGTCAGCGGAACTCCGAGAAAAATGGAAGAGTTCCGAAGCATTTTTAAACTTCAGCGGAACTTCGAGAACATAGGAAGACTTCTGAAGCATTTTTAAACGTCAGCGGAATTCTGAGAAAAATGGAAGAGTACCGAAGCATTTTTAAACATCAGCGGAATTCTGAGAACAATGGAAGTGTTCTGAAGCATTTTTAAACTTCAGCGGAATTTCGAGAACATAGGAAGACTTCCGAAGCATTTTTAAATGTCAGCGGAACTCCGAGAACAATGGTAGAGTTCCGAAGCATTTTTAAACTTCAGCGGAATTCCGAGAAAAATGGAAGAGTTCCGAAGCATTTTTAAACTTCAGCAGAATTCCGAGAAAAATGGAAGAGTTCCGAAGGATTTTTAAACATTAGCGGAATTCTGAGAACAATGGAAGAGTTCCAAAGCATTTTTTGCTTCAGTAGAATTCCGAGAACAATGGAAGAGTTCCGAAGCATTTTTAAACGTCAGCGGAATTCTGAGAACAATAGAAGAGTTCCGAAGCATTTTTAAACGTCAGCGGAATTCCGAGAACAATGGAAGACTTCTGAAGCATTTTTAAACTTCAGCGGAATTCCTAGAACAATGGAAGAGTTCCGATGCATTTTTAAACTTCAGCGGAATTTCTAGAACAATGGAAGTGTTCCGAAGCATTTTAAAACTTCAGCAGAATTCCGAGAACAATGGAAGAGTTCCGAAACATTTTTAAATGTCAGCAGAATTCCGAGAATAATGAAAGAGTTGCAAAGCATTTTTAAACTTCAGCAGAATTCCGAGTGCAATGGAAGAGTTCCGAAGCATTTTTAAACTTCAGCGGAACTCCGAGAAAAATGGAAGAGTTCCGAATCATTTTTAAACTTCAGCGGAACTTCGAGAACATAGGAAGACTTCTGAAGCATTTTTAAACGTCAGCGGAATTCTGAGAAAAATGGAAGAGTACCAAAGCATTTTTAAACATCAGCGGAATTCTGAGAACAATGGAAGTGTTCTGAAGCATTTTTAAACTTCAGCGGAATTTCGAGAACATAGGAAGACTTCCGAAGCATTTTTAAATGTCAGCGGAATTCCGAGAACAATGGTAGAGTTCCGAAGCATTTTTAAACTTCAGCGGAATTCCGAGAAAAATGGAAGAGTTCCGAAGCATTTTTAAACTTCAGCAGAATTCCGAGAAAAATGGAAGAGTTCCGAAGGATTTTTAAACATTAGCGGAATTCTGAGAACAATGGAAGAGTTCCAAAGCATTTTTTGCTTCAGTAGAATTCCGAGAACAATGGAAGAGTTCCGAAGCATTTTTAAACGTCAGCGGAATTCTGAGAACAATAGAAGAGTTCCGAAGCATTTTTAAACGTCAGCAGAATTCCGAGAACAATGGAAGACTTCTGAAGCATTTTTAAACTTCAGCGGAATTTCAAGAACAATGGAAGTGTTCCGAAGCATTTTAAAACTTCAGCAGAATTCCGAGAACAATGGAAGAGTTCCGAAACATTTTTAAATGTCAGCAGAATTCCGAGAATAATGAAAGAGTAGCAAAGCATTTTTAAACTTCAGCAGAATTCCGAGTGCAATGGAAGAGTTCCGAAGCATTTTTAAACTTCAGCGGAACTCCGAGAAAAATGGAAGAGTTCCGAAGCATTTTTAAACATCAGCGGAACTCTGAGAAAAATAGAAGAGTTCCGAAGCATTTTTAAACTTTAGCGGAATTCCGAGAACAATGGAAGAGTTTCAAAGCATTTTTAAATGGCAGCAGAATTCCGAGAACAATGGAAGAGTTCCGAAGCACTTTTAAACTTCAGCGGAATTCTGAGAACAATGGAAGAGTTCCGAAGCATTTTTAAACATCATCGTAATTCCGAGAACAATGGTACAGTTCTGAAGCATTTTTAAACGTCAGCGGAATTCCGAGAACAATTGAAGAGTACCGAATCATTTTTAAACATCAGCGGAATTCCGAGAAAAAAGGAAGAGTTCCGAAGCATTTTTAAATGTCAGCAGAATTCCGAGAACAATGGAAGAGGCACAAAGGATTTTTTAACGTCAGCGGAATTCCGAGAACAATGGAAGAGTTCCGAAGCATTTTTAAACTTCAGCGGAACTCCGAGAAAAATGGAAGAGTTCCGAAGCATTTTTAAACTTCAGCGGAACTTCGAGAACATAGGAAGACTTCCGAAGCATTTTTAAACGTCAGCGGAATTCCTAGAACAATGGTAGAGTTCCGAAGCATTTTTAAACTTCAGCGGAATTCCGAGAACAATGGAAGAGTTCCGAAGCATTTTTTGCTTCAGTAGAATTCCGAGAACAATGGAAGAGTTCCGAAGCATTTTTAAACGTCAGCGGAATTCTGAGAACAATAGAAGAGTTCCGAAGCATTTTTAAACGTCAGCGGAATTCCGAGAACAATGTTAGAGTTCTGAAGCATTTTTAAACTTCAGCGGAATTCCGAGAAAAATGGAAGAGTTACGAAGCATTTTTAAACTTCAGCGGAATTCCTAGAACAATGGAAGAGTTCCGATGCATTTTTAAACTTCAGCGGAATTTCTAGAACAATGGAAGTGTTCCGAAGCATTTTAAAACTTCAGCAGAATTCCGAGAACAATGGAAGAGTTCCGAAACATTTTTAAATGTCAGCAGAATTCCGAGTATAATAAAAGAGTTCCGAAGCAATTTTAAATGTCAGCAGAATTCTGAGAACAGTGGAAGAGTTCCGAAGCATTTTTAACTTCAGCAGAATTCTGAGAACAATGGAAGAGTTCCGAAGCATTTTTAAACGTCAGCGGAATTCCGAGAACAATGGTAGAGTTCCGAAGCATTTTTAAATGTCAGCAGAATTCCGAGAACAATGGAAGAGTCACACAGGATTTTTTAACGTCAGCGGAATTCCGAGAACAATTTAAGAGTTCCGAAGCAATTTTAAATGTCAGCAGAATTCTGAGAACAGTGGAAGAGTTCCGAAGCATTTTTAACTTCAGCAGAATTCTGAGAACAATGGAAGAGTTCCGAAGCATTTTTAAACGTCAGCGGAATTCCGAGAACAATGGTAGAGTTCCGAAGCACTTTTAAACTTCAGCGGAACTCCGAGAAAAATGGAAGAGTTCCGAAGCATTTTTAAACATCAGCGGAACTCCGAGAAAAATGGAAGAGTTCCAAAGCATTTTTAAATGTCAGCAGAATTCCGAGAACAATGGAAGAGTCACAAAGGATTTTTTAACGTCAGCGGAATTCCGAGAACAATTTAAGAGTTCCGAAGCAATTTTAAATGTCAGCAGAATTCTGAGAACAGTGGAAGAGTTCCGAAGCATTTTTAACTTCAGCAGAATTCTGAGAACAATGGAAGAGTTCCGAAGCATTTTTAAACTTCAGCGGAACTCCGAGAAAAATGGAAGAGTTCCGAAGCATTTTTAAACATCAGCGGAACTCCGAGAAAAATGGAAGAGTTCCGAAGCATTTTTAAACTTCAGCGGAACTTCGAGAACATAGGAAGACTTCTGAAGCATTTTTAAACGTCAGCGGAATTCTGAGAAAAATGGAAGAGTACCGAAGCATTTTTAAACATCAGCGGAATTCTGAGAACAATGGAAGTGTTCTGAAGCATTTTTAAACTTCAGCGGAATTTCGAGAACATAGGAAGACTTCCGAAGCATTTTTAAATGTCAGCGGAACTCCGAGAACAATGGTAGAGTTCCGAAGCATTTTTAAACTTCAGCGGAATTCCGAGAAAAATGGAAGAGTTCCGAAGCATTTTTAAACTTCAGCAGAATTCCGAGAAAAATGGAAGAGTTCCGAAGGATTTTTAAACATTAGCGGAATTCTGAGAACAATGGAAGAGTTCCAAAGCATTTTTTGCTTCAGTAGAATTCCGAGAACAATGGAAGAGTTCCGAAGCATTTTTAAACGTCAGCGGAATTCTGAGAACAATAGAAGAGTTCCGAAGCATTTTTAAACGTCAGCGGAATTCCGAGAACAATGGAAGACTTCTGAAGCATTTTTAAACTTCAGCGGAATTTCGAGAACATAGGAAGACTTCCGAAGCATTTTTAAATGTCAGCGGAACTCCGAGAACAATGGTAGAGTTCCGAAGCATTTTTAAACTTCAGCGGAATTCCGAGAAAAATGGAAGAGTTCCGAAGCATTTTTAAACTTCAGCAGAATTCCGAGAAAAATGGAAGAGTTCCGAAGGATTTTTAAACATTAGCGGAATTCTGAGAACAATGGAAGAGTTCCAAAGCATTTTTTGCTTCAGTAGAATTCCGAGAACAATGGAAGAGTTCCGAAGCAATTTTAAACGTCAGCGGAATTCTGAGAACAATAGAAGAGTTCCGAAGCATTTTTAAACGTCAGCGGAATTCCGAGAACAATGTTAGAGTTCTGAAGCATTTTTAAACTTCAGCGGAATTCCGAGAAAAATGGAAGAGTTACGAAGCATTTTTAAATTTCAGCGGAATTCCTAGAACAATGGAAGAGTTCCGATGCATTTTTAAACTTCAGCGGAATTTCTAGAACAATGGAAGTGTTCCGAAGCATTTTAAAACTTCAGCAGAATTCCGAGAACAATGGAAGAGTTCCGAAACATTTTTAAATGTCAGCAGAATTCCGAGAATAATAAAAGAGTTCCGAAGCAATTTTAAATGTCAGCAGAATTCTGAGAACAGTGGAAGAGTTCCGAAGCATTTTTAACTTCAGCAGAATTCTGAGAACAATGGAAGAGTTCCGAAGCATTTTTAAACGTCAGCGGAATTCCGAGAACAATGGTAGAGTTCCGAAGCATTTTTAAATGTCAGCAGAATTCCGAGAACAATGGAAGAGTCACACAGGATTTTTTAACGTCAGCGGAATTCCGAGAACAATTTAAGAGTTCCGAAGCAATTTTAAATGTCAGCAGAATTCTGAGAACAGTGGAAGAGTTCCGAAGCATTTTTAACTTCAGCAGAATTCTGAGAACAATGGAAGAGTTCCGAAGCATTTTTAAACGTCAGCGGAATTCCGAGAACAATGGTAGAGTTCCGAAGCACTTTTAAACTTCAGCGGAATTCCGAGAAAAATGGAAGAGTTCCGAAGCATTTTTAAACTTCAGCGGAACTCCGAGAAAAATGGAAGAGTTCCGAAGCATTTTTAAACATCAGCGGAACTCCGAGAAAAATGGAAGAGTTCCAAAGCATTTTTAAATGTCAGCAGAATTCCGAGAACAATGGAAGAGTCACAAAGGATTTTTTAACGTCAGCGGAATTCCGAGAACAATTTAAGAGTTCCGAAGCAATTTTAAATGTCAGCAGAATTCTGAGAACAGTGGAAGAGTTCCGAAGCATTTTTAACTTCAGCAGAATTCTGAGAACAATGGAAGAGTACCGAAGCATTTTTAAACATCAGCGGAATTCTGAGAACAATGGAAGTGTTCTGAAGCATTTTTAAACTTCAGCGGAACTTCGAGAACATAGGAAGACTTCTGAAGCATTTTTAAACGTCAGCGGAATTCTGAGAAAAATGGAAGAGTACCGAAGCATTTTTAAACATCAGCGGAATTCTGAGAACAATGGAAGTGTTCTGAAGCATTTTTAAACTTCAGCGGAATTTCGAGAACATAGGAAGACTTCCGAAGCATTTTTAAATGTCAGCGGAACTCCGAGAACAATGGTAGAGTTCCGAAGCATTTTTAAACTTCAGCGGAATTCCGAGAAAAATGGAAGAGTTCCGAAGCATTTTTAAACTTCAGCAGAATTCCGAGAAAAATGGAAGAGTTCCGAAGGATTTTTAAACATTAGCGGAATTCTGAGAACAATGGAAGAGTTCCAAAGCATTTTTTGCTTCAGTAGAATTCCGAGAACAATGGAAGAGTTCCGAAGCATTTTTAAACGTCAGCGGAATTCTGAGAACAATAGAAGAGTTCCGAAGCATTTTTAAACGTCAGCGGAATTCCGAGAACAATGGAAGACTTCTGAAGCATTTTTAAACTTCAGCGGAATTCCTAGAACAATGGAAGAGTTCCGATGCATTTTTAAACTTCAGCGGAATTTCTAGAACAATGGAAGTGTTCCGAAGCATTTTAAAACTTCAGCAGAATTCCGAGAACAATGGAAGAGTTCCGAAACATTTTTAAATGTCAGCAGAATTCCGAGAATAATGAAAGAGTTGCAAAGCATTTTTAAACTTCAGCAGAATTCCGAGTGCAATGGAAGAGTTCCGAAGCATTTTTAAACTTCAGCGGAACTCCGAGAAAAATGGAAGAGTTCCGAAGCATTTTTAAACTTCAGCGGAACTTCGAGAACATAGGAAGACTTCTGAAGCATTTTTAAACGTCAGCGGAATTCTGAGAAAAATGGAAGAGTACCAAAGCATTTTTAAACATCAGCGGAATTCTGAGAACAATGGAAGTGTTCTGAAGCATTTTTAAACTTCAGCGGAATTTCGAGAACATAGGAAGACTTCCGAAGCATTTTTAAATGTCAGCGGAACTCCGAGAACAATGGTAGAGTTCCGAAGCATTTTTAAACTTCAGCGGAATTCCGAGAAAAATGGAAGAGTTCCGAAGGATTTTTAAACATTAGCGGAATTCTGAGAACAATGGAAGAGTTCCAAAGCATTTTTTGCTTCAGTAGAATTCCGAGAACAATGGAAGAGTTCCGAAGCATTTTTAAACGTCAGCGGAATTCTGAGAACAATAGAAGAGTTCCGAAGCATTTTTAAACGTCAGCGGAATTCCGAGAACAATGGAAAACTTCTGAAGCATTTTTAAACTTCAGCGGAATTCCTAGAACAATGGAAGAGTTCCGATGCATTTTTAAACTTCAGCGGAATTTTTAGAACAATGGAAGTGTTCCGAAGCATTTTAAAACTTCAGCAGAATTCCGAGAACAATGGAAGAGTTCCGAAACATTTTTAAATGTCAGCAGAATTCCGAGAATAATGAAAGAGTTGCAAAGCATTTTTAAACTTCAGCAGAATTCCGAGTGCAATGGAAGAGTTCCGAAGCATTTTTAAACTTCAGCGGAACTCCGAGAAAAATGGAAGAGTTCCGAAGCATTTTTAAACTTCAGCGGAACTTCGAGAACATAGGAAGACTTCTGAAGCATTTTTAAACGTCAGCGGAATTCTGAGAAAAATGGAAGAGTACCAAAGCATTTTTAAACATCAGCGGAATTCTGAGAACAATGGAAGTGTTCTGAAGCATTTTTAAACTTCAGCGGAATTTCGAGAACATAGGAAGACTTCCGAAGCATTTTTAAATGTCAGCGGAATTCCGAGAACAATGGTAGAGATCCGAAGCATTTTTAAACTTCAGCGGAATTCCGAGAAAAATGGAAGAGTTCCGAAGCATTTTTAAACTTCAGCGGAATTCCGAGAAAAAAGGAAGAGTTCCGAAGCATTTTTAAACTTCAGCAGAATTCCGAGAAAAATGGAAGAGTTCCGAAGGATTTTTAAACATTAGCGGAATTCTGAGAACAATGGAAGAGTTCCAAAGCATTTTTTGCTTCAGTAGAATTCCGAGAACAATGGAAGAGTTCCGAAGCATTTTTAAACGTCAGCGGAATTCTGAGAACAATAGAAGAGTTCCGAAGCATTTTTAAACGTCAGCGGAATTCCGAGAACAATGGAAGACTTCTGAAGCATTTTTAAACTTCAGCGGAATTCCTAGAACAATGGAAGAGTTCCGATGCATTTTTAAACTTCAGCGGAATTTCTAGAACAATGGAAGTGTTCCGAAGCATTTTAAAACTTCAGCAGAATTCCGAGAACAATGGAAGAGTTCCGAAACATTTTTAAATGTCAGCAGAATTCCGAGAATAATGAAAGAGTTGCAAAGCATTTTTAAACTTCAGCAGAATTCCGAGTGCAATGGAAGAGTTCCGAAGCATTTTTAAACTTCAGCGGAACTCCGAGAAAAATGGAAGAGTTCCGAAGCATTTTTAAACTTCAGCGGAACTTCGAGAACATAGGAAGACTTCTGAAGCATTTTTAAACGTCAGCGGAATTCTGAGAAAAATGGAAGAGTACCAAAGCATTTTTAAACATCAGCGGAATTCTGAGAACAATGGAAGTGTTCTGAAGCATTTTTAAACTTCAGCGGAATTTCGAGAACATAGGAAGACTTCCGAAGCATTTTTAAATGTCAGCGGAATTCCGAGAACAATGGTAGAGGTCCGAAGCATTTTTAAACTTCAGCGGAATTCCGAGAAAAATGGAAGAGTTCCGAAGCATTTTTAAACTTCAGCAGAATTCCGAGAAAAATGGAAGAGTTCCTAAGGATTTTTAAACATTAGCGGAATTCTGAGAACAATGGAAGAGTTCCAAAGCATTTTTTGCATCAGTAGAATTCCGAGAACAATGGAAGAGTTCCGAAGCATTTTTAAACGTCAGCGGAATTCTGAGAACAATAGAAGAGTTCCGAAGCATTTTTAAACGTCAGCAGAATTCCGAGAACAATGGAAGACTTCTGAAGCATTTTTAAACTTCAGCGGAATTCCTAGAACAATGGAAGAGTTCCGATGCATTTTTAAACTTCAGTGGAATTTCAAGAACAATGGAAGTGTTCCGAAGCATTTTAAAACTTCAGCAGAATTCCGAGAACAATGGAAGAGTTCCGAAACATTTTTAAATGTCAGCAGAATTCCGAGAATAATGAAAGAGTTGCAAAGCATTTTTAAACTTCAGCAGAATTCCGAGTGCAATGGAAGAGTTCCGAAGCATTTTTAAACTTCAGCGGAACTCCGAGAAAAATGGAAGAGTTCCGAAGCATTTTTAAACATCAGCGGAACTCTGAGAAAAATAGAAGAGTTCCGAAGCATTTTTAAACTTTAGCGGAATTCCGAGAACAATGGAAGAGTTTCAAAGCATTTTTAAATGGCAGCAGAATTCCGAGAACAATGGAAGAGTTCCGAAACATTTTTAAATGTCAGCAGAATTCCGAGAATAATGAAAGAGTAGCAAAGCATTTTTAAACTTCAGCAGAATTCCGAGTGCAATGGAAGAGTTCCGAAGCATTTTTAAACTTCAGCGGAACTCCGAGAAAAATGGAAGAGTTCCGAAGCATTTTTAAACATCAGCGGAACTCTGAGAAAAATAGAAGAGTTCCGAAGCATTTTTAAACTTTAGCGGAATTCCGAGAACAATGGAAGAGTTTCAAAGCATTTTTAAATGGCAGCAGAATTCCGAGAACAATGGAAGAGTTCCGAAGCACTTTTAAACTTCAGCGGAATTCTGAGAACAATGGAAGAGTTCCGAAGCATTTTTAAACATCATCGTAATTCCGAGAACAATGGTACAGTTCTGAAGCATTTTTAAACGTCAGCGGAATTCCGAGAACAATTGAAGAGTACCGAATCATTTTTAAACATCAGCGGAATTCCGAGAAAAAAGGAAGAGTTCCGAAGCATTTTTAAATGTCAGCAGAATTCCGAGAACAATGGAAGAGGCACAAAGGATTTTTTAACGTCAGCGGAATTCCGAGAACAATGGAAGAGTTCCGAAGCATTTTTAAACTTCAGCGGAACTCCGAGAAAAATGGAAGAGTTCCGAAGCATTTTTAAACTTCAGCGGAACTTCGAGAACATAGGAAGACTTCCGAAGCATTTTTAAACGTCAGCGGAATTCCTAGAACAATGGTAGAGTTCCGAAGCATTTTTAAACTTCAGCGGAATTCCGAGAACAATGGAAGAGTTCCGAAGCATTTTTTGCTTCAGTAGAATTCCGAGAACAATGGAAGAGTTCCGAAGCATTTTTAAACGTCAGCGGAATTCTGAGAACAATAGAAGAGTTCCGAAGCATTTTTAAACGTCAGCGGAATTCCGAGAACAATGTTAGAGTTCTGAAGCATTTTTAAACTTCAGCGGAATTCCGAGAAAAATGGAAGAGTTACGAAGCATTTTTAAACTTCAGCGGAATTCCTAGAACAATGGAAGAGTTCCGATGCATTTTTAAACTTCAGCGGAATTTCTAGAACAATGGAAGTGTTCCGAAGCATTTTAAAACTTCAGCAGAATTCCGAGAACAATGGAAGAGTTCCGAAACATTTTTAAATGTCAGCAGAATTCCGAGTATAATAAAAGAGTTCCGAAGCAATTTTAAATGTCAGCAGAATTCTGAGAACAGTGGAAGAGTTCCGAAGCATTTTTAACTTCAGCAGAATTCTGAGAACAATGGAAGAGTTCCGAAGCATTTTTAAACGTCAGCGGAATTCCGAGAACAATGGTAGAGTTCCGAAGCATTTTTAAATGTCAGCAGAATTCCGAGAACAATGGAAGAGTCACACAGGATTTTTTAACGTCAGCGGAATTCCGAGAACAATTTAAGAGTTCCGAAGCAATTTTAAATGTCAGCAGAATTCTGAGAACAGTGGAAGAGTTCCGAAGCATTTTTAACTTCAGCAGAATTCTGAGAACAATGGAAGAGTTCCGAAGCATTTTTAAACGTCAGCGGAATTCCGAGAACAATGGTAGAGTTCCGAAGCACTTTTAAACTTCAGCGGAACTCCGAGAAAAATGGAAGAGTTCCGAAGCATTTTTAAACATCAGCGGAACTCCGAGAAAAATGGAAGAGTTCCAAAGCATTTTTAAATGTCAGCAGAATTCCGAGAACAATGGAAGAGTCACAAAGGATTTTTTAACGTCAGCGGAATTCCGAGAACAATTTAAGAGTTCCGAAGCAATTTTAAATGTCAGCAGAATTCTGAGAACAGTGGAAGAGTTCCGAAGCATTTTTAACTTCAGCAGAATTCTGAGAACAATGGAAGAGTTCCGAAGCATTTTTAAACTTCAGCGGAACTCCGAGAAAAATGGAAGAGTTCCGAAGCATTTTTAAACATCAGCGGAACTCCGAGAAAAATGGAAGAGTTCCGAAGCATTTTTAAACTTCAGCGGAACTTCGAGAACATAGGAAGACTTCTGAAGCATTTTTAAACGTCAGCGGAATTCTGAGAAAAATGGAAGAGTACCGAAGCATTTTTAAACATCAGCGGAATTCTGAGAACAATGGAAGTGTTCTGAAGCATTTTTAAACTTCAGCGGAATTTCGAGAACATAGGAAGACTTCCGAAGCATTTTTAAATGTCAGCGGAACTCCGAGAACAATGGTAGAGTTCCGAAGCATTTTTAAACTTCAGCGGAATTCCGAGAAAAATGGAAGAGTTCCGAAGCATTTTTAAACTTCAGCAGAATTCCGAGAAAAATGGAAGAGTTCCGAAGGATTTTTAAACATTAGCGGAATTCTGAGAACAATGGAAGAGTTCCAAAGCATTTTTTGCTTCAGTAGAATTCCGAGAACAATGGAAGAGTTCCGAAGCATTTTTAAACGTCAGCGGAATTCTGAGAACAATAGAAGAGTTCCGAAGCATTTTTAAACGTCAGCGGAATTCCGAGAACAATGGAAGACTTCTGAAGCATTTTTAAACTTCAGCGGAATTTCGAGAACATAGGAAGACTTCCGAAGCATTTTTAAATGTCAGCGGAACTCCGAGAACAATGGTAGAGTTCCGAAGCATTTTTAAACTTCAGCGGAATTCCGAGAAAAATGGAAGAGTTCCGAAGCATTTTTAAACTTCAGCAGAATTCCGAGAAAAATGGAAGAGTTCCGAAGGATTTTTAAACATTAGCGGAATTCTGAGAACAATGGAAGAGTTCCAAAGCATTTTTTGCTTCAGTAGAATTCCGAGAACAATGGAAGAGTTCCGAAGCAATTTTAAACGTCAGCGGAATTCTGAGAACAATAGAAGAGTTCCGAAGCATTTTTAAACGTCAGCGGAATTCCGAGAACAATGTTAGAGTTCTGAAGCATTTTTAAACTTCAGCGGAATTCCGAGAAAAATGGAAGAGTTACGAAGCATTTTTAAATTTCAGCGGAATTCCTAGAACAATGGAAGAGTTCCGATGCATTTTTAAACTTCAGCGGAATTTCTAGAACAATGGAAGTGTTCCGAAGCATTTTAAAACTTCAGCAGAATTCCGAGAACAATGGAAGAGTTCCGAAACATTTTTAAATGTCAGCAGAATTCCGAGAATAATAAAAGAGTTCCGAAGCAATTTTAAATGTCAGCAGAATTCTGAGAACAGTGGAAGAGTTCCGAAGCATTTTTAACTTCAGCAGAATTCTGAGAACAATGGAAGAGTTCCGAAGCATTTTTAAACGTCAGCGGAATTCCGAGAACAATGGTAGAGTTCCGAAGCATTTTTAAATGTCAGCAGAATTCCGAGAACAATGGAAGAGTCACACAGGATTTTTTAACGTCAGCGGAATTCCGAGAACAATTTAAGAGTTCCGAAGCAATTTTAAATGTCAGCAGAATTCTGAGAACAGTGGAAGAGTTCCGAAGCATTTTTAACTTCAGCAGAATTCTGAGAACAATGGAAGAGTTCCGAAGCATTTTTAAACGTCAGCGGAATTCCGAGAACAATGGTAGAGTTCCGAAGCACTTTTAAACTTCAGCGGAATTCCGAGAAAAATGGAAGAGTTCCGAAGCATTTTTAAACTTCAGCGGAACTCCGAGAAAAATGGAAGAGTTCCGAAGCATTTTTAAACATCAGCGGAACTCCGAGAAAAATGGAAGAGTTCCAAAGCATTTTTAAATGTCAGCAGAATTCCGAGAACAATGGAAGAGTCACAAAGGATTTTTTAACGTCAGCGGAATTCCGAGAACAATTTAAGAGTTCCGAAGCAATTTTAAATGTCAGCAGAATTCTGAGAACAGTGGAAGAGTTCCGAAGCATTTTTAACTTCAGCAGAATTCTGAGAACAATGGAAGAGTTCCGAAGCATTTTTAAACGTCAGCGGAATTCCGAGAACAATGGAAGAGTTCCGAAGCATTTTTAAACTTCAGCGGAACTCCGAGAAAAATGGAAGAGTTCCGAAGCATTTTTAAACATCAGCGGAACTCCGAGAAAAATGGAAGAGTTCCGAAGCATTTTTAAACTTCAGCGGAACTTCGAGAACATAGGAAGACTTCTGAAGCATTTTTAAACGTCAGCGGAATTCTGAGAAAAATGGAAGAGTACCGAAGCATTTTTAAACATCAGCGGAATTCTGAGAACAATGGAAGTGTTCTGAAGCATTTTTAAACTTCAGCGGAATTTCGAGAACATAGGAAGACTTCCGAAGCATTTTTAAATGTCAGCGGAACTCCGAGAACAATGGTAGAGTTCCGAAGCATTTTTAAACTTCAGCGGAATTCCGAGAAAAATGGAAGAGTTCCGAAGCATTTTTAAACTTCAGCAGAATTCCGAGAAAAATGGAAGAGTTCCGAAGGATTTTTAAACATTAGCGGAATTCTGAGAACAATGGAAGAGTTCCAAAGCATTTTTTGCTTCAGTAGAATTCCGAGAACAATGGAAGAGTTCCGAAGCATTTTTAAACGTCAGCGGAATTCTGAGAACAATAGAAGAGTTCCGAAGCATTTTTAAACGTCAGCGGAATTCCGAGAACAATGGAAGACTTCTGAAGCATTTTTAAACTTCAGCGGAATTCCTAGAACAATGGAAGAGTTCCGATGCATTTTTAAACTTCAGCGGAATTTCTAGAACAATGGAAGTGTTCCGAAGCATTTTAAAACTTCAGCAGAATTCCGAGAACAATGGAAGAGTTCCGAAACATTTTTAAATGTCAGCAGAATTCCGAGAATAATGAAAGAGTTGCAAAGCATTTTTAAACTTCAGCAGAATTCCGAGTGCAATGGAAGAGTTCCGAAGCATTTTTAAACTTCAGCGGAACTCCGAGAAAAATGGAAGAGTTCCGAAGCATTTTTAAACTTCAGCGGAACTTCGAGAACATAGGAAGACTTCTGAAGCATTTTTAAACGTCAGCGGAATTCTGAGAAAAATGGAAGAGTACCAAAGCATTTTTAAACATCAGCGGAATTCTGAGAACAATGGAAGTGTTCTGAAGCATTTTTAAACTTCAGCGGAATTTCGAGAACATAGGAAGACTTCCGAAGCATTTTTAAATGTCAGCGGAACTCCGAGAACAATGGTAGAGTTCCGAAGCATTTTTAAACTTCAGCGGAATTCCGAGAAAAATGGAAGAGTTCCGAAGGATTTTTAAACATTAGCGGAATTCTGAGAACAATGGAAGAGTTCCAAAGCATTTTTTGCTTCAGTAGAATTCCGAGAACAATGGAAGAGTTCCGAAGCATTTTTAAACGTCAGCGGAATTCTGAGAACAATAGAAGAGTTCCGAAGCATTTTTAAACGTCAGCGGAATTCCGAGAACAATGGAAAACTTCTGAAGCATTTTTAAACTTCAGCGGAATTCCTAGAACAATGGAAGAGTTCCGATGCATTTTTAAACTTCAGCGGAATTTTTAGAACAATGGAAGTGTTCCGAAGCATTTTAAAACTTCAGCAGAATTCCGAGAACAATGGAAGAGTTCCGAAACATTTTTAAATGTCAGCAGAATTCCGAGAATAATGAAAGAGTTGCAAAGCATTTTTAAACTTCAGCAGAATTCCGAGTGCAATGGAAGAGTTCCGAAGCATTTTTAAACTTCAGCGGAACTCCGAGAAAAATGGAAGAGTTCCGAAGCATTTTTAAACTTCAGCGGAACTTCGAGAACATAGGAAGACTTCTGAAGCATTTTTAAACGTCAGCGGAATTCTGAGAAAAATGGAAGAGTACCAAAGCATTTTTAAACATCAGCGGAATTCTGAGAACAATGGAAGTGTTCTGAAGCATTTTTAAACTTCAGCGGAATTTCGAGAACATAGGAAGACTTCCGAAGCATTTTTAAATGTCAGCGGAATTCCGAGAACAATGGTAGAGATCCGAAGCATTTTTAAACTTCAGCGGAATTCCGAGAAAAATGGAAGAGTTCCGAAGCATTTTTAAACTTCAGCGGAATTCCGAGAAAAAAGGAAGAGTTCCGAAGCATTTTTAAACTTCAGCAGAATTCCGAGAAAAATGGAAGAGTTCCGAAGGATTTTTAAACATTAGCGGAATTCTGAGAACAATGGAAGAGTTCCAAAGCATTTTTTGCTTCAGTAGAATTCCGAGAACAATGGAAGAGTTCCGAAGCATTTTTAAACGTCAGCGGAATTCTGAGAACAATAGAAGAGTTCCGAAGCATTTTTAAACGTCAGCGGAATTCCGAGAACAATGGAAGACTTCTGAAGCATTTTTAAACTTCAGCGGAATTCCTAGAACAATGGAAGAGTTCCGATGCATTTTTAAACTTCAGCGGAATTTCTAGAACAATGGAAGTGTTCCGAAGCATTTTAAAACTTCAGCAGAATTCCGAGAACAATGGAAGAGTTCCGAAACATTTTTAAATGTCAGCAGAATTCCGAGAATAATGAAAGAGTTGCAAAGCATTTTTAAACTTCAGCAGAATTCCGAGTGCAATGGAAGAGTTCCGAAGCATTTTTAAACTTCAGCGGAACTCCGAGAAAAATGGAAGAGTTCCGAAGCATTTTTAAACTTCAGCGGAACTTCGAGAACATAGGAAGACTTCTGAAGCATTTTTAAACGTCAGCGGAATTCTGAGAAAAATGGAAGAGTACCAAAGCATTTTTAAACATCAGCGGAATTCTGAGAACAATGGAAGTGTTCTGAAGCATTTTTAAACTTCAGCGGAATTTCGAGAACATAGGAAGACTTCCGAAGCATTTTTAAATGTCAGCGGAATTCCGAGAACAATGGTAGAGGTCCGAAGCATTTTTAAACTTCAGCGGAATTCCGAGAAAAATGGAAGAGTTCCGAAGCATTTTTAAACTTCAGCAGAATTCCGAGAAAAATGGAAGAGTTCCTAAGGATTTTTAAACATTAGCGGAATTCTGAGAACAATGGAAGAGTTCCAAAGCATTTTTTGCATCAGTAGAATTCCGAGAACAATGGAAGAGTTCCGAAGCATTTTTAAACGTCAGCGGAATTCTGAGAACAATAGAAGAGTTCCGAAGCATTTTTAAACGTCAGCAGAATTCCGAGAACAATGGAAGACTTCTGAAGCATTTTTAAACTTCAGCGGAATTCCTAGAACAATGGAAGAGTTCCGATGCATTTTTAAACTTCAGTGGAATTTCAAGAACAATGGAAGTGTTCCGAAGCATTTTAAAACTTCAGCAGAATTCCGAGAACAATGGAAGAGTTCCGAAACATTTTTAAATGTCAGCAGAATTCCGAGAATAATGAAAGAGTTGCAAAGCATTTTTAAACTTCAGCAGAATTCCGAGTGCAATGGAAGAGTTCCGAAGCATTTTTAAACTTCAGCGGAACTCCGAGAAAAATGGAAGAGTTCCGAAGCATTTTTAAACATCAGCGGAACTCTGAGAAAAATAGAAGAGTTCCGAAGCATTTTTAAACTTTAGCGGAATTCCGAGAACAATGGAAGAGTTTCAAAGCATTTTTAAATGGCAGCAGAATTCCGAGAACAATGGAAGAGTTCCGAAACATTTTTAAATGTCAGCAGAATTCCGAGAATAATGAAAGAGTAGCAAAGCATTTTTAAACTTCAGCAGAATTCCGAGTGCAATGGAAGAGTTCCGAAGCATTTTTAAACTTCAGCGGAACTCCGAGAAAAATGGAAGAGTTCCGAAGCATTTTTAAACATCAGCGGAACTCTGAGAAAAATAGAAGAGTTCCGAAGCATTTTTAAACTTTAGCGGAATTCCGAGAACAATGGAAGAGTTTCAAAGCATTTTTAAATGGCAGCAGAATTCCGAGAACAATGGAAGAGTTCCGAAGCACTTTTAAACTTCAGCGGAATTCTGAGAACAATGGAAGAGTTCCGAAGCATTTTTAAACATCATCGTAATTCCGAGAACAATGGTACAGTTCTGAAGCATTTTTAAACGTCAGCGGAATTCCGAGAACAATTGAAGAGTACCGAATCATTTTTAAACATCAGCGGAATTCCGAGAAAAAAGGAAGAGTTCCGAAGCATTTTTAAATGTCAGCAGAATTCCGAGAACAATGGAAGAGGCACAAAGGATTTTTTAACGTCAGCGGAATTCCGAGAACAATGGAAGAGTTCCGAAGCATTTTTAAACTTCAGCGGAACTCCGAGAAAAATGGAAGAGTTCCGAAGCATTTTTAAACTTCAGCGGAACTTCGAGAACATAGGAAGACTTCCGAAGCATTTTTAAACGTCAGCGGAATTCCTAGAACAATGGTAGAGTTCCGAAGCATTTTTAAACTTCAGCGGAATTCCGAGAACAATGGAAGAGTTCCGAAGCATTTTTTGCTTCAGTAGAATTCCGAGAACAATGGAAGAGTTCCGAAGCATTTTTAAACGTCAGCGGAATTCTGAGAACAATAGAAGAGTTCCGAAGCATTTTTAAACGTCAGCGGAATTCCGAGAACAATGTTAGAGTTCTGAAGCATTTTTAAACTTCAGCGGAATTCCGAGAAAAATGGAAGAGTTACGAAGCATTTTTAAACTTCAGCGGAATTCCTAGAACAATGGAAGAGTTCCGATGCATTTTTAAACTTCAGCGGAATTTCTAGAACAATGGAAGTGTTCCGAAGCATTTTAAAACTTCAGCAGAATTCCGAGAACAATGGAAGAGTTCCGAAACATTTTTAAATGTCAGCAGAATTCCGAGTATAATAAAAGAGTTCCGAAGCAATTTTAAATGTCAGCAGAATTCTGAGAACAGTGGAAGAGTTCCGAAGCATTTTTAACTTCAGCAGAATTCTGAGAACAATGGAAGAGTTCCGAAGCATTTTTAAACGTCAGCGGAATTCCGAGAACAATGGTAGAGTTCCGAAGCATTTTTAAATGTCAGCAGAATTCCGAGAACAATGGAAGAGTCACACAGGATTTTTTAACGTCAGCGGAATTCCGAGAACAATTTAAGAGTTCCGAAGCAATTTTAAATGTCAGCAGAATTCTGAGAACAGTGGAAGAGTTCCGAAGCATTTTTAACTTCAGCAGAATTCTGAGAACAATGGAAGAGTTCCGAAGCATTTTTAAACGTCAGCGGAATTCCGAGAACAATGGTAGAGTTCCGAAGCACTTTTAAACTTCAGCGGAACTCCGAGAAAAATGGAAGAGTTCCGAAGCATTTTTAAACATCAGCGGAACTCCGAGAAAAATGGAAGAGTTCCAAAGCATTTTTAAATGTCAGCAGAATTCCGAGAACAATGGAAGAGTCACAAAGGATTTTTTAACGTCAGCGGAATTCCGAGAACAATTTAAGAGTTCCGAAGCAATTTTAAATGTCAGCAGAATTCTGAGAACAGTGGAAGAGTTCCGAAGCATTTTTAACTTCAGCAGAATTCTGAGAACAATGGAAGAGTTCCGAAGCATTTTTAAACTTCAGCGGAACTCCGAGAAAAATGGAAGAGTTCCGAAGCATTTTTAAACATCAGCGGAACTCCGAGAAAAATGGAAGAGTTCCGAAGCATTTTTAAACTTCAGCGGAACTTCGAGAACATAGGAAGACTTCTGAAGCATTTTTAAACGTCAGCGGAATTCTGAGAAAAATGGAAGAGTACCGAAGCATTTTTAAACATCAGCGGAATTCTGAGAACAATGGAAGTGTTCTGAAGCATTTTTAAACTTCAGCGGAATTTCGAGAACATAGGAAGACTTCCGAAGCATTTTTAAATGTCAGCGGAACTCCGAGAACAATGGTAGAGTTCCGAAGCATTTTTAAACTTCAGCGGAATTCCGAGAAAAATGGAAGAGTTCCGAAGCATTTTTAAACTTCAGCAGAATTCCGAGAAAAATGGAAGAGTTCCGAAGGATTTTTAAACATTAGCGGAATTCTGAGAACAATGGAAGAGTTCCAAAGCATTTTTTGCTTCAGTAGAATTCCGAGAACAATGGAAGAGTTCCGAAGCATTTTTAAACGTCAGCGGAATTCTGAGAACAATAGAAGAGTTCCGAAGCATTTTTAAACGTCAGCGGAATTCCGAGAACAATGGAAGACTTCTGAAGCATTTTTAAACTTCAGCGGAATTTCGAGAACATAGGAAGACTTCCGAAGCATTTTTAAATGTCAGCGGAACTCCGAGAACAATGGTAGAGTTCCGAAGCATTTTTAAACTTCAGCGGAATTCCGAGAAAAATGGAAGAGTTCCGAAGCATTTTTAAACTTCAGCAGAATTCCGAGAAAAATGGAAGAGTTCCGAAGGATTTTTAAACATTAGCGGAATTCTGAGAACAATGGAAGAGTTCCAAAGCATTTTTTGCTTCAGTAGAATTCCGAGAACAATGGAAGAGTTCCGAAGCAATTTTAAACGTCAGCGGAATTCTGAGAACAATAGAAGAGTTCCGAAGCATTTTTAAACGTCAGCGGAATTCCGAGAACAATGTTAGAGTTCTGAAGCATTTTTAAACTTCAGCGGAATTCCGAGAAAAATGGAAGAGTTACGAAGCATTTTTAAATTTCAGCGGAATTCCTAGAACAATGGAAGAGTTCCGATGCATTTTTAAACTTCAGCGGAATTTCTAGAACAATGGAAGTGTTCCGAAGCATTTTAAAACTTCAGCAGAATTCCGAGAACAATGGAAGAGTTCCGAAACATTTTTAAATGTCAGCAGAATTCCGAGAATAATAAAAGAGTTCCGAAGCAATTTTAAATGTCAGCAGAATTCTGAGAACAGTGGAAGAGTTCCGAAGCATTTTTAACTTCAGCAGAATTCTGAGAACAATGGAAGAGTTCCGAAGCATTTTTAAACGTCAGCGGAATTCCGAGAACAATGGTAGAGTTCCGAAGCACTTTTAAACTTCAGCGGAATTCCGAGAAAAATGGAAGAGTTCCGAAGCATTTTTAAACTTCAGCGGAACTCCGAGAAAAATGGAAGAGTTCCGAAGCATTTTTAAACATCAGCGGAACTCCGAGAAAAATGGAAGAGTTCCAAAGCATTTTTAAATGTCAGCAGAATTCCGAGAACAATGGAAGAGTCACAAAGGATTTTTTAACGTCAGCGGAATTCCGAGAACAATTTAAGAGTTCCGAAGCAATTTTAAATGTCAGCAGAATTCTGAGAACAGTGGAAGAGTTCCGAAGCATTTTTAACTTCAGCAGAATTCTGAGAACAATGGAAGAGTTCCGAAGCATTTTTAAACGTCAGCGGAATTCCGAGAACAATGGAAGAGTTCCGAAGCATTTTTAAACTTCAGCGGAACTCCGAGAAAAATGGAAGAGTTCCGAAGCATTTTTAAACATCAGCGGAACTCCGAGAAAAATGGAAGAGTTCCGAAGCATTTTTAAACTTCAGCGGAACTTCGAGAACATAGGAAGACTTCTGAAGCATTTTTAAACGTCAGCGGAATTCTGAGAAAAATGGAAGAGTACCGAAGCATTTTTAAACATCAGCGGAATTCTGAGAACAATGGAAGTGTTCTGAAGCATTTTTAAACTTCAGCGGAATTTCGAGAACATAGGAAGACTTCCGAAGCATTTTTAAATGTCAGCGGAACTCCGAGAACAATGGTAGAGTTCCGAAGCATTTTTAAACTTCAGCGGAATTCCGAGAAAAATGGAAGAGTTCCGAAGCATTTTTAAACTTCAGCAGAATTCCGAGAAAAATGGAAGAGTTCCGAAGGATTTTTAAACATTAGCGGAATTCTGAGAACAATGGAAGAGTTCCAAAGCATTTTTTGCTTCAGTAGAATTCCGAGAACAATGGAAGAGTTCCGAAGCAATTTTAAACGTCAGCGGAATTCTGAGAACAATAGAAGAGTTCCGAAGCATTTTTAAACGTCAGCGGAATTCCGAGAACAATGGAAGACTTCTGAAGCATTTTTAAACTTCAGCGGAATTCCTAGAACAATGGAAGAGTTCCGATGCATTTTTAAACTTCAGCGGAATTTCTAGAACAATGGAAGTGTTCCGAAGCATTTTAAAACTTCAGCAGAATTCCGAGAACAATGGAAGAGTTCCGAAACATTTTTAAATGTCAGCAGAATTCCGAGAATAATGAAAGAGTTGCAAAGCATTTTTAAACTTCAGCAGAATTCCGAGTGCAATGGAAGAGTTCCGAAGCATTTTTAAACTTCAGCGGAACTCCGAGAAAAATGGAAGAGTTCCGAAGCATTTTTAAACTTCAGCGGAACTTCGAGAACATAGGAAGACTTCTGAAGCATTTTTAAACGTCAGCGGAATTCTGAGAAAAATGGAAGAGTACCAAAGCATTTTTAAACATCAGCGGAATTCTGAGAACAATGGAAGTGTTCTGAAGCATTTTTAAACTTCAGCGGAATTTCGAGAACATAGGAAGACTTCCGAAGCATTTTTAAATGTCAGCGGAACTCCGAGAACAATGGTAGAGTTCCGAAGCATTTTTAAACTTCAGCGGAATTCCGAGAAAAATGGAAGAGTTCCAAAGGATTTTTAAACATTAGCGGAATTCTGAGAACAATGGAAGAGTTCCAAAGCATTTTTTGCTTCAGTAGAATTCCGAGAACAATGGAAGAGTTCCGAAGCATTTTTAAACGTCAGCGGAATTCTGAGAACAATAGAAGAGTTCCGAAGCATTTTTAAACGTCAGCGGAATTCCGAGAACAATGGAAAACTTCTGAAGCATTTTTAAACTTCAGCGGAATTCCTAGAACAATGGAAGAGTTCCGATGCATTTTTAAACTTCAGCGGAATTTTTAGAACAATGGAAGTGTTCCGAAGCATTTTAAAACTTCAGCAGAATTCCGAGAACAATGGAAGAGTTCCGAAACATTTTTAAATGTCAGCAGAATTCCGAGAATAATGAAAGAGTTGCAAAGCATTTTTAAACTTCAGCAGAATTCCGAGTGCAATGGAAGAGTTCCGAAGCATTTTTAAACTTCAGCGGAACTCCGAGAAAAATGGAAGAGTTCCGAAGCATTTTTAAACTTCAGCGGAACTTCGAGAACATAGGAAGACTTCTGAAGCATTTTTAAACGTCAGCGGAATTCTGAGAAAAATGGAAGAGTACCAAAGCATTTTTAAACATCAGCGGAATTCTGAGAACAATGGAAGTGTTCTGAAGCATTTTTAAACTTCAGCGGAATTTCGAGAACATAGGAAGACTTCCGAAGCATTTTTAAATGTCAGCGGAATTCCGAGAACAATGGTAGAGATCCGAAGCATTTTTAAACTTCAGCGGAATTCCGAGAAAAATGGAAGAGTTCCGAAGCATTTTTAAACTTCAGCGGAATTCCGAGAAAAAAGGAAGAGTTCCGAAGCATTTTTAAACTTCAGCAGAATTCCGAGAAAAATGGAAGAGTTCCGAAGGATTTTTAAACATTAGCGGAATTCTGAGAACAATGGAAGAGTTCCAAAGCATTTTTTGCTTCAGTAGAATTCCGAGAACAATGGAAGAGTTCCGAAGCATTTTTAAACGTCAGCGGAATTCTGAGAACAATAGAAGAGTTCCGAAGCATTTTTAAATGTCAGCGGAATTCCGAGAACAATGGAAGACTTCTGAAGCATTTTTAAACTTCAGCGGAATTCCTAGAACAATGGAAGAGTTCCGATGCATTTTTAAACTTCAGCGGAATTTCTAGAACAATGGAAGTGTTCCGAAGCATTTTAAAACTTCAGCAGAATTCCGAGAACAATGGAAGAGTTCCGAAACATTTTTAAATGTCAGCAGAATTCCGAGAATAATGAAAGAGTTGCAAAGCATTTTTAAACTTCAGCAGAATTCCGAGTGCAATGGAAGAGTTCCGAAGCATTTTTAAACTTCAGCGGAACTCCGAGAAAAATGGAAGAGTTCCGAAGCATTTTTAAACTTCAGCGGAACTTCGAGAACATAGGAAGACTTCTGAAGCATTTTTAAACGTCAGCGGAATTCTGAGAAAAATGGAAGAGTACCAAAGCATTTTTAAACATCAGCGGAATTCTGAGAACAATGGAAGTGTTCTGAAGCATTTTTAAACTTCAGCGGAATTTCGAGAACATAGGAAGACTTCCGAAGCATTTTTAAATGTCAGCGGAATTCCGAGAACAATGGTAGAGGTCCGAAGCATTTTTAAACTTCAGCGGAATTCCGAGAAAAATGGAAGAGTTCCGAAGCATTTTTAAACTTCAGCAGAATTCCGAGAAAAATGGAAGAGTTCCTAAGGATTTTTAAACATTAGCGGAATTCTGAGAACAATGGAAGAGTTCCAAAGCATTTTTTGCATCAGTAGAATTCCGAGAACAATGGAAGAGTTCCGAAGCATTTTTAAACGTCAGCGGAATTCTGAGAACAATAGAAGAGTTCCGAAGCATTTTTAAACGTCAGCAGAATTCCGAGAACAATGGAAGACTTCTGAAGCATTTTTAAACTTCAGCGGAATTCCTAGAACAATGGAAGAGTTCCGATGCATTTTTAAACTTCAGTGGAATTTCAAGAACAATGGAAGTGTTCCGAAGCATTTTAAAACTTCAGCAGAATTCCGAGAACAATGGAAGAGTTCCGAAACATTTTTAAATGTCAGCAGAATTCCGAGAATAATGAAAGAGTTGCAAAGCATTTTTAAACTTCAGCAGAATTCCGAGTGCAATGGAAGAGTTCCGAAGCATTTTTAAACTTCAGCGGAACTCCGAGAAAAATGGAAGAGTTCCGAAGCATTTTTAAACATCAGCGGAACTCTGAGAAAAATAGAAGAGTTCCGAAGCATTTTTAAACTTTAGCGGAATTCCGAGAACAATGGAAGAGTTTCAAAGCATTTTTAAATGGCAGCAGAATTCCGAGAACAATGGAAGAGTTCCGAAGCACTTTTAAACTTCAGCGGAATTCTGAGAACAATGGAAGAGTTCCGAAGCATTTTTAAACATCATCGTAATTCCGAGAACAATGGTACAGTTCTGAAGCATTTTTAAACGTCAGCGGAATTCCGAGAACAATTGAAGAGTACCGAATCATTTTTAAACATCAGCGGAATTCCGAGAAAAAAGGAAGAGTTCCGAAGCATTTTTAAATGTCAGCAGAATTCCGAGAACAATGGAAGAGTCACAAAGGATTTTTTAACGTCAGCGGAATTCCGAGAACAATGGAAGAGTTCCGAAGCATTTTTAAACTTCAGCGGAACTCCGAGAAAAATGGAAGAGTTCCGAAGCATTTTTAAACATCAGCGGAATTCCGAGAAAAATGGAAGAGTTACGAAGCATTTTGAAACGTCAGCGGAATTCCGAGAACAATGAAAGAGTTCCGAAGCATTTTTAAACGTCAGCGGAACTCCGAGAACAATGGTAGAGTTCCGAAGCATTTTTAAACTTCAGCGGAATTCCGAGAAAAATGGAAGAGTTCCGAAGCATTTTTAAACTTCAGCAGAATTCCGAGAAAAATGGAAGAGTTCCGAAGGATTTTTAAACATTAGCGGAATTCTGAGAACAATGGAAGAGTTCCAAAGCATTTTTTGCTTCAGTAGAATTCCGAGAACAATGGAAGAGTTCCGAAGCAATTTTAAACGTCAGCGGAATTCTGAGAACAATAGAAGAGTTCCGAAGCATTTTTAAACGTCAGCGGAATTCCGAGAACAATGTTAGAGTTCTGAAGCATTTTTAAACTTCAGCGGAATTCCGAGAAAAATGGAAGAGTTACGAAGCATTTTTAAATTTCAGCGGAATTCCTAGAACAATGGAAGAGTTCCGATGCATTTTTAAACTTCAGCGGAATTTCTAGAACAATGGAAGTGTTCCGAAGCATTTTAAAACTTCAGCAGAATTCCGAGAACAATGGAAGAGTTCCGAAACATTTTTAAATGTCAGCAGAATTCCGAGAATAATAAAAGAGTTCCGAAGCAATTTTAAATGTCAGCAGAATTCTGAGAACAGTGGAAGAGTTCCGAAGCATTTTTAACTTCAGCAGAATTCTGAGAACAATGGAAGAGTTCCGAAGCATTTTTAAACGTCAGCGGAATTCCGAGAACAATGGTAGAGTTCCGAAGCATTTTTAAATGTCAGCAGAATTCCGAGAACAATGGAAGAGTCACACAGGATTTTTTAACGTCAGCGGAATTCCGAGAACAATTTAAGAGTTCCGAAGCAATTTTAAATGTCAGCAGAATTCTGAGAACAGTGGAAGAGTTCCGAAGCATTTTTAACTTCAGCAGAATTCTGAGAACAATGGAAGAGTTCCGAAGCATTTTTAAACGTCAGCGGAATTCCGAGAACAATGGTAGAGTTCCGAAGCACTTTTAAACTTCAGCGGAATTCCGAGAAAAATGGAAGAGTTCCGAAGCATTTTTAAACTTCAGCGGAACTCCGAGAAAAATGGAAGAGTTCCGAAGCATTTTTAAACATCAGCGGAACTCCGAGAAAAATGGAAGAGTTCCAAAGCATTTTTAAATGTCAGCAGAATTCCGAGAACAATGGAAGAGTCACAAAGGATTTTTTAACGTCAGCGGAATTCCGAGAACAATTTAAGTGTTCCGAAGCAATTTTAAATGTCAGCAGAATTCTGAGAACAGTGGAAGAGTTCCGAAGCATTTTTAACTTCAGCAGAATTCTGAGAACAATGGAAGAGTTCCGAAGCATTTTTAAACGTCAGCGGAATTCCGAGAACAATGGAAGAGTTCCGAAGCATTTTTAAACTTCAGCGGAACTCCGAGAAAAATGGAAGAGTTCCGAAGCATTTTTAAACATCAGCGGAACTCCGAGAAAAATGGAAGAGTTCCGAAGCATTTTTAAACTTCAGCGGAACTTCGAGAACATAGGAAGACTTCTGAAGCATTTTTAAACGTCAGCGGAATTCTGAGAAAAATGGAAGAGTACCGAAGCATTTTTAAACATCAGCGGAATTCTGAGAACAATGGAAGTGTTCTGAAGCATTTTTAAACTTCAGCGGAATTTCGAGAACATAGGAAGACTTCCGAAGCATTTTTAAATGTCAGCGGAACTCCGAGAACAATGGTAGAGTTCCGAAGCATTTTTAAACTTCAGCGGAATTCCGAGAAAAATGGAAGAGTTCCGAAGCATTTTTAAACTTCAGCAGAATTCCGAGAAAAATGGAAGAGTTCCGAAGGATTTTTAAACATTAGCGGAATTCTGAGAACAATGGAAGAGTTCCAAAGCATTTTTTGCTTCAGTAGAATTCCGAGAACAATGGAAGAGTTCCGAAGCATTTTTAAACGTCAGCGGAATTCTGAGAACAATAGAAGAGTTCCGAAGCATTTTTAAACGTCAGCGGAATTCCGAGAACAATGGAAGACTTCTGAAGCATTTTTAAACTTCAGCGGAATTCCTAGAACAATGGAAGAGTTCCGATGCATTTTTAAACTTCAGCGGAATTTCTAGAACAATGGAAGTGTTCCGAAGCATTTTAAAACTTCAGCAGAATTCCGAGAACAATGGAAGAGTTCCGAAACATTTTTAAATGTCAGCAGAATTCCGAGAATAATGAAAGAGTTGCAAAGCATTTTTAAACTTCAGCAGAATTCCGAGTGCAATGGAAGAGTTCCGAAGCATTTTTAAACTTCAGCGGAACTCCGAGAAAAATGGAAGAGTTCCGAAGCATTTTTAAACTTCAGCGGAACTTCGAGAACATAGGAAGACTTCTGAAGCATTTTTAAACGTCAGCGGAATTCTGAGAAAAATGGAAGAGTACCAAAGCATTTTTAAACATCAGCGGAATTCTGAGAACAATGGAAGTGTTCTGAAGCATTTTTAAACTTCAGCGGAATTTCGAGAACATAGGAAGACTTCCGAAGCATTTTTAAATGTCAGCGGAACTCCGAGAACAATGGTAGAGTTCCGAAGCATTTTTAAACTTCAGCGGAATTCCGAGAAAAATGGAAGAGTTCCGAAGGATTTTTAAACATTAGCGGAATTCTGAGAACAATGGAAGAGTTCCAAAGCATTTTTTGCTTCAGTAGAATTCCGAGAACAATGGAAGAGTTTCGAAGCATTTTTAAACGTCAGCGGAATTCTGAGAACAATAGAAGAGTTCCGAAGCATTTTTAAACGTCAGCGGAATTCCGAGAACAATGGAAAACTTCTGAAGCATTTTTAAACTTCAGCGGAATTCCTAGAACAATGGAAGAGTTCCGATGCATTTTTAAACTTCAGCGGAATTTCTAGAACAATGGAAGTGTTCCGAAGCATTTTAAAACTTCAGCAGAATTCCGAGAACAATGGAAGAGTTCCGAAACATTTTTAAATGTCAGCAGAATTCCGAGAATAATGAAAGAGTTGCAAAGCATTTTTAAACTTCAGCAGAATTCCGAGTGCAATGGAAGAGTTCCGAAGCATTTTTAAACTTCAGCGGAACTCCGAGAAAAATGGAAGAGTTCCGAAGCATTTTTAAACTTCAGCGGAACTTCGAGAACATAGGAAGACTTCTGAAGCATTTTTAAACGTCAGCGGAATTCTGAGAAAAATGGAAGAGTACCAAAGCATTTTTAAACATCAGCGGAATTCTGAGAACAATGGAAGTGTTCTGAAGCATTTTTAAACTTCAGCGGAATTTCGAGAACATAGGAAGACTTCCGAAGCATTTTTAAATGTCAGCGGAATTCCGAGAACAATGGTAGAGTTCCGAAGCATTTTTAAACTTCAGCGGAATTCCGAGAAAAATGGAAGAGTTCCGAAGCATTTTTAAACTTCAGCGGAATTCCGAGAAAAAAGGAAGAGTTCCGAAGCATTTTTAAACTTCAGCAGAATTCCGAGAAAAATGGAAGAGTTCCGAAGGATTTTTAAACATTAGCGGAATTCTGAGAACAATGGAAGAGTTCCAAAGCATTTTTTGCTTCAGTAGAATTCCGAGAACAATGGAAGAGTTCCGAAGCATTTTTAAACGTCAGCGGAATTCTGAGAACAATAGAAGAGTTCCGAAGCATTTTTAAACGTCAGCGGAATTCCGAGAACAATGGAAGACTTCTGAAGCATTTTTAAACTTCAGCGGAATTCCTAGAACAATGGAAGAGTTCCGATGCATTTTTAAACTTCAGCGGAATTTCTAGAACAATGGAAGTGTTCCGAAGCATTTTAAAACTTCAGCAGAATTCCGAGAACAATGGAAGAGTTCCGAAACATTTTTAAATGTCAGCAGAATTCCGAGAATAATGAAAGAGTTGCAAAGCATTTTTAAACTTCAGCAGAATTCCGAGTGCAATGGAAGAGTTCCGAAGCATTTTTAAACTTCAGCGGAACTCCGAGAAAAATGGAAGAGTTCCGAAGCATTTTTAAACTTCAGCGGAACTTCGAGAACATAGGAAGACTTCTGAAGCATTTTTAAACGTCAGCGGAATTCTGAGAAAAATGGAAGAGTACCAAAGCATTTTTAAACATCAGCGGAATTCTGAGAACAATGGAAGTGTTCTGAAGCATTTTTAAACTTCAGCGGAATTTCGAGAACATAGGAAGACTTCCGAAGCATTTTTAAATGTCAGCGGAATTCCGAGAACAATGGTAGAGGTCCGAAGCATTTTTAAACTTCAGCGGAATTCCGAGAAAAATGGAAGAGTTCCGAAGCATTTTTAAACTTCAGCAGAATTCCGAGAAAAATGGAAGAGTTCCTAAGGATTTTTAAACATTAGCGGAATTCTGAGAACAATGGAAGAGTTACAAAGCATTTTTTGCATCAGTAGAATTCCGAGAACAATGGAAGAGTTCCGAAGCATTTTTAAACGTCAGCGGAATTCTGAGAACAATAGAAGAGTTCCGAAGCATTTTTAAACGTCAGCAGAATTCCGAGAACAATGGAAGACTTCTGAAGCATTTTTAAACTTCAGCGGAATTCCTAGAACAATGGAAGAGTTCCGATGCATTTTTAAACTTCAGTGGAATTTCAAGAACAATGGAAGTGTTCCGAAGCATTTTAAAACTTCAGCAGAATTCCGAGAACAATGGAAGAGTTCCGAAACATTTTTAAATGTCAGCAGAATTCCGAGAATAATGAAAGAGTTGCAAAGCATTTTTAAACTTCAGCAGAATTCCGAGTGCAATGGAAGAGTTCCGAAGCATTTTTAAACTTCAGCGGAACTCCGAGAAAAATGGAAGAGTTCCGAAGCATTTTTAAACATCAGCGGAACTCTGAGAAAAATAGAAGAGTTCCGAAGCATTTTTAAACTTTAGCGGAATTCCGAGAACAATGGAAGAGTTTCAAAGCATTTTTAAATGGCAGCAGAATTCCGAGAACAATGGAAGAGTTCCGAAGCACTTTTAAACTTCAGCGGAATTCTGAGAACAATGGAAGAGTTCCGAAGCATTTTTAAACATCATCGTAATTCCGAGAACAATGGTACAGTTCTGAAGCATTTTTAAACGTCAGCGGAATTCCGAGAACAATTGAAGAGTACCGAATCATTTTTAAACATCAGCGGAATTCCGAGAAAAAAGGAAGAGTTCCGAAGCATTTTTAAATGTCAGCAGAATTCCGAGAACAATGGAAGAGTCACAAAGGATTTTTTAACGTCAGCGGAATTCCGAGAACAATGGAAGAGTTCCGAAGCATTTTTAAACTTCAGCGGAACTCCGAGAAAAATGGAAGAGTTCCGAAGCATTTTTAAACATCAGCGGAATTCCGAGAACAATGGAAGAGTTCCGAAGCATTTTGAAACGTCAGCGGAATTCCGAGAACAATGAAAGAGTTCCGAACCATTTTTAAACGTCAGCGGAATTCCGAGAACAATGGAAGAGTTCTGAAGCATTTTTAAACATCAGCGGAATTCCGAGAACAATGGAAGAGTTCCGAAGCATTTTTAAACTTCAGCGGAATTTCGAGAACAATGGAAGAGTTCCGAAGCATTTTTAAACTTCAGGGGAATTCCGAGAACAATGGAACAGTTCCGAAGCATTTTTAAACTTCAGCGGAATTCTGAGAAAAATGGAAGAATTCTGAAGCATTTTTAAACATCAACGGAATTCTGAGAACAATGGAAGAGTTCTGAAGCATTTTTAAACTTCAGTGGAATTCCGAGAACAATGGTAGAGTTCTGAAGCATTTTTAAACGTCAGCAGAATTCCGAGAACAATGGAAGAGTTCCGAAGCATTTTTAAACGTCAGCGGAATTCCGAGAACAATGGTAGAGTTCCGAAGCACTTTTAAACTTCAGCGGAATTCCGAGAAAAATGGAAGAGTTCCGAAGCATTTTTAAACTTCAGCGGAACTCCGAGAAAAATGGAAGAGTTCCGAAGCATTTTTAAACATCAGCGGAACTCCGAGAAAAATGGAAGAGTTCCAAAGCATTTTTAAATGTCAGCAGAATTCCGAGAACAATGGAAGAGTCACAAAGGATTTTTTAACGTCAGCGGAATTCCGAGAACAATTTAAGAGTTCCGAAGCAATTTTAAATGTCAGCAGAATTCTGAGAACAGTGGAAGAGTTCCGAAGCATTTTTAACTTCAGCAGAATTCTGAGAACAATGGAAGAGTTCCGAAGCATTTTTAAACGTCAGCGGAATTCCGAGAACAATGGAAGAGTTCCGAAGCATTTTTAAACTTCAGCGGAACTCCGAGAAAAATGGAAGAGTTCCGAAGCATTTTTAAACATCAGCGGAACTCCGAGAAAAATGGAAGAGTTCCGAAGCATTTTTAAACTTCAGCGGAACTTCGAGAACATAGGAAGACTTCTGAAGCATTTTTAAACGTCAGCGGAATTCTGAGAAAAATGGAAGAGTACCGAAGCATTTTTAAACATCAGCGGAATTCTGAGAACAATGGAAGTGTTCTGAAGCATTTTTAAACTTCAGCGGAATTTCGAGAACATAGGAAGACTTCCGAAGCATTTTTAAATGTCAGCGGAACTCCGAGAACAATGGTAGAGTTCCGAAGCATTTTTAAACTTCAGCGGAATTCCGAGAAAAATGGAAGAGTTCCGAAGCATTTTTAAACTTCAGCAGAATTCCGAGAAAAATGGAAGAGTTCCGAAGGATTTTTAAACATTAGCGGAATTCTGAGAACAATGGAAGAGTTCCAAAGCATTTTTTGCTTCAGTAGAATTCCGAGAACAATGGAAGAGTTCCGAAGCATTTTTAAACGTCAGCGGAATTCTGAGAACAATAGAAGAGTTCCGAAGCATTTTTAAACGTCAGCGGAATTCCGAGAACAATGGAAGACTTCTGAAGCATTTTTAAACTTCAGCGGAATTCCTAGAACAATGGAAGAGTTCCGATGCATTTTTAAACTTCAGCGGAATTTCTAGAACAATGGAAGTGTTCCGAAGCATTTTAAAACTTCAGCAGAATTCCGAGAACAATGGAAGAGTTCCGAAACATTTTTAAATGTCAGCAGAATTCCGAGAATAATGAAAGAGTTGCAAAGCATTTTTAAACTTCAGCAGAATTCCGAGTGCAATGGAAGAGTTCCGAAGCATTTTTAAACTTCAGCGGAACTCCGAGAAAAATGGAAGAGTTCCGAAGCATTTTTAAACATCAGCGGAACTCTGAGAAAAATAGAAGAGTTCCGAAGCATTTTTAAACTTTAGCGGAATTCCGAGAACAATGGAAGAGTTTCAAAGCATTTTTAAATGGCAGCAGAATTCCGAGAACAATGGAAGAGTTCCGAAGCACTTTTAAACTTCAGCGGAATTCTGAGAACAATGGAAGAGTTCCGAAGCATTTTTAAACATCATCGTAATTCCGAGAACAATGGTACAGTTCTGAAGCATTTTTAAACGTCAGCGGAATTCCGAGAACAATTGAAGAGTACCGAATCATTTTTAAACATCAGCGGAATTCCGAGAAAAAAGGAAGAGTTCCGAAGCATTTTTAAATGTCAGCAGAATTCCGAGAACAATGGAAGAGTCACAAAGGATTTTTTAACGTCAGCGGAATTCCGAGAACAATGGAAGAGTTCCGAAGCATTTTTAAACTTCAGCGGAACTCCGAGAAAAATGGAAGAGTTCCGAAGCATTTTTAAACATCAGCGGAATTCCGAGAACAATGGAAGAGTTCCGAAGCATTTTGAAACGTCAGCGGAATTCCGAGAACAATGAAAGAGTTCCGAAGCATTTTTAAACGTCAGCGGAATTCCGAGAACAATGGAAGAGTTCTGAAGCATTTTTAAACATCAGCGGAATTCCGAGAACAATGGAAGAGTTCCGAAGCATTTTTAAACTTCAGCGGAATTTCGAGAACAATGGAAGAGTTCCGAAGCATTTTTAAACTTCAGGGGAATTCCGAGAACAATGGAACAGTTCCGAAGCATTTTTAAACTTCAGCGGAATTCTGAGAAAAATGGAAGAATTCTGAAGCATTTTTAAACATCAACGGAATTCTGAGAACAATGGAAGAGTTCTGAAGCATTTTTAAACTTCAGTGGAATTCCGAGAACAATGGTAGAGTTCTGAAGCATTTTTAAACGTCAGCAGAATTCCGAGAACAATGGAAGAGTTCCGAAGCATTTTTAAACGTCAGCGGAATTCCGAGAACAATGGTAGAGTTCCGAAGCACTTTTAAACTTCAGCGGAATTCCGAGAAAAATGGAAGAGTTCCGAAGCATTTTTAAACTTCAGCGGAACTCCGAGAAAAATGGAAGAGTTCCGAAGCATTTTTAAACATCAGCGGAACTCCGAGAAAAATGGAAGAGTTCCAAAGCATTTTTAAATGTCAGCAGAATTCCGAGAACAATGGAAGAGTCACAAAGGATTTTTTAACGTCAGCGGAATTCCGAGAACAATTTAAGAGTTCCGAAGCAATTTTAAATGTCAGCAGAATTCTGAGAACAGTGGAAGAGTTCCGAAGCATTTTTAACTTCAGCAGAATTCTGAGAACAATGGAAGAGTTCCGAAGCATTTTTAAACGTCAGCGGAATTCCGAGAACAATGGAAGAGTTCCGAAGCATTTTTAAACTTCAGCGGAACTCCGAGAAAAATGGAAGAGTTCCGAAGCATTTTTAAACATCAGCGGAACTCCGAGAAAAATGGAAGAGTTCCGAAGCATTTTTAAACTTCAGCGGAACTTCGAGAACATAGGAAGACTTCTGAAGCATTTTTAAACGTCAGCGGAATTCTGAGAAAAATGGAAGAGTACCGAAGCATTTTTAAACATCAGCGGAATTCTGAGAACAATGGAAGTGTTCTGAAGCATTTTTAAACTTCAGCGGAATTTCGAGAACATAGGAAGACTTCCGAAGCATTTTTAAATGTCAGCGGAACTCCGAGAACAATGGTAGAGTTCCGAAGCATTTTTAAACTTCAGCGGAATTCCGAGAAAAATGGAAGAGTTCCGAAGCATTTTTAAACTTCAGCAGAATTCCGAGAAAAATGGAAGAGTTCCGAAGGATTTTTAAACATTAGCGGAATTCTGAGAACAATGGAAGAGTTCCAAAGCATTTTTTGCTTCAGTAGAATTCCGAGAACAATGGAAGAGTTCCGAAGCATTTTTAAACGTCAGCGGAATTCTGAGAACAATAGAAGAGTTCCGAAGCATTTTTAAACGTCAGCGGAATTCCGAGAACAATGGAAGACTTCTGAAGCATTTTTAAACTTCAGCGGAATTCCTAGAACAATGGAAGAGTTCCGATGCATTTTTAAACTTCAGCGGAATTTCTAGAACAATGGAAGTGTTCCGAAGCATTTTAAAACTTCAGCAGAATTCCGAGAACAATGGAAGAGTTCCGAAACATTTTTAAATGTCAGCAGAATTCCGAGAATAATGAAAGAGTTGCAAAGCATTTTTAAACTTCAGCAGAATTCCGAGTGCAATGGAAGAGTTCCGAAGCATTTTTAAACTTCAGCGGAACTCCGAGAAAAATGGAAGAGTTCCGAAGCATTTTTAAACTTCAGCGGAACTTCGAGAACATAGGAAGACTTCTGAAGCATTTTTAAACGTCAGCGGAATTCTGAGAAAAATGGAAGAGTACCAAAGCATTTTTAAACATCAGCGGAATTCTGAGAACAATGGAAGTGTTCTGAAGCATTTTTAAACTTCAGCGGAATTTCGAGAACATAGGAAGACTTCCGAAGCATTTTTAAATGTCAGCGGAACTCCGAGAACAATGGTAGAGTTCCGAAGCATTTTTAAACTTCAGCGGAATTCCGAGAAAAATGGAAGAGTTCCGAAGCATTTTTAAACTTCAGCAGAATTCCGAGAAAAATGGAAGAGTTCCGAAGGATTTTTAAACATTAGCGGAATTCTGAGAACAATGGAAGAGTTCCAAAGCATTTTTTGCTTCTGTAGAATTCCGAGAACAATGGAAGAGTTCCGAAGCATTTTTAAACGTCAGCGGAATTCTGAGAACAATAGAAGAGTTCCGAAGCATTTTTAAACGTCAGCGGAATTCCGAGAACAATGGAAGACTTCTGAAGCATTTTTAAACTTCAGCGGAATTCCTAGAACAATGGAAGAGTTCCGATGCATTTTTAAACTTCAGCGGAATTTCTAGAACAATGGAAGTGTTCCGAAGCATTTTAAAACTTCAGCAGAATTCCGAGAACAATGGAAGAGTTCCGAAGCATTTTTAAACTTCAGCGGAATTCCGAGAAAAATGGAAGAGTTCCGAAGCATTTTTAAACTTCAGCGGAATTCCGAGAAAAAAGGAAGAGTTCCGAAGCATTTTTAAACTTCAGCAGAATTCCGAGAAAAATGGAAGAGTTCCGAAGGATTTTTAAACATTAGCGGAATTCTGAGAACAATGGAAGAGTTCCAAAGCATTTTTTGCTTCAGTAGAATTCCGAGAACAATGGAAGAGTTCCGAAGCATTTTTAAACGTCAGCGGAATTCTGAGAACAATAGAAGAGTTCCGAAGCATTTTTAAACGTCAGCGGAATTCCGAGAACAATGGAAGACTTCTGAAGCATTTTTAAACTTCAGCGGAATTCCTAGAACAATGGAAGAGTTCCGATGCATTTTTAAACTTCAGCGGAATTTCTAGAACAATGGAAGTGTTCCGAAGCATTTTAAAACTTCAGCAGAATTCCGAGAACAATGGAAGAGTTCCGAAACATTTTTAAATGTCAGCAGAATTCCGAGAATAATGAAAGAGTTGCAAAGCATTTTTAAACTTCAGCAGAATTCCGAGTGCAATGGAAGAGTTCCGAAGCATTTTTAAACTTCAGCGGAACTCCGAGAAAAATGGAAGAGTTCCGAAGCATTTTTAAACTTCAGCGGAACTTCGAGAACATAGGAAGACTTCTGAAGCATTTTTAAACGTCAGCGGAATTCTGAGAAAAATGGAAGAGTACCAAAGCATTTTTAAACATCAGCGGAATTCTGAGAACAATGGAAGTGTTCTGAAGCATTTTTAAACTTCAGCGGAATTTCGAGAACATAGGAAGACTTCCGAAGCATTTTTAAATGTCAGCGGAATTCCGAGAACAATGGTAGAGGTCCGAAGCATTTTTAAACTTCAGCGGAATTCCGAGAAAAATGGAAGAGTTCCGAAGCATTTTTAAACTTCAGCAGAATTCCGAGAAAAATGGAAGAGTTCCGAAGGATTTTTAAACATTAGCGGAATTCTGAGAACAATGGAAGAGTTCCAAAGCATTTTTTGCATCAGTAGAATTCCGAGAACAATGGAAGAGTTCCGAAGCATTTTTAAACGTCAGCGGAATTCTGAGAACAATAGAAGAGTTCCGAAGCATTTTTAAACGTCAGCAGAATTCCGAGAACAATGGAAGACTTCTGAAGCATTTTTAAACTTCAGCGGAATTCCGAGAAAAATGGAAGAATTCTGAAGCATTTTTAAACATCAACGGAATTCTGAGAACAATGGAAGAGTTCTGAAGCATTTTTAAACTTCAGTGGAATTCCGAGAACAATGGTAGAGTTCTGAAGCATTTTTAAACGTCAGCAGAATTCCGAGAACAATGGAAGAGTTCCGAAGCATTTTTAAACGTCAGCGGAATTCCGAGAACAATGGTAGAGTTCCGAAGCACTTTTAAACTTCAGCGGAATTCCGAGAAAAATGGAAGAGTTCCGAAGCATTTTTAAACTTCAGCGGAACTCCGAGAAAAATGGAAGAGTTCCGAAGCATTTTTAAACATCAGCGGAACTCCGAGAAAAATGGAAGAGTTCCAAAGCATTTTTAAATGTCAGCAGAATTCCGAGAACAATGGAAGAGTCACAAAGGATTTTTTAACGTCAGCGGAATTCCGAGAACAATTTAAGAGTTCCGAAGCAATTTTAAATGTCAGCAGAATTCTGAGAACAGTGGAAGAGTTCCGAAGCATTTTTAACTTCAGCAGAATTCTGAGAACAATGGAAGAGTTCCGAAGCATTTTTAAACGTCAGCGGAATTCCGAGAACAATGGAAGAGTTCCGAAGCATTTTTAAACTTCAGCGGAACTCCGAGAAAAATGGAAGAGTTCCGAAGCATTTTTAAACATCAGCGGAACTCCGAGAAAAATGGAAGAGTTCCGAAGCATTTTTAAACTTCAGCGGAACTTCGAGAACATAGGAAGACTTCTGAAGCATTTTTAAACGTCAGCGGAATTCTGAGAAAAATGGAAGAGTACCGAAGCATTTTTAAACATCAGCGGAATTCTGAGAACAATGGAAGTGTTCTGAAGCATTTTTAAACTTCAGCGGAATTTCGAGAACATAGGAAGACTTCTGAAGCATTTTTAAACGTCAGCGGAATTCTGAGAAAAATGGAAGAGTACCGAAGCATTTTTAAACATCAGCGGAATTCTGAGAACAATGGAAGTGTTCTGAAGCATTTTTAAACTTCAGCGGAATTTCGAGAACATAGGAAGACTTCCGAAGCATTTTTAAATGTCAGCGGAACTCCGAGAACAATGGTAGAGTTCCGAAGCATTTTTAAACTTCAGCGGAATTCCGAGAAAAATGGAAGAGTTCCGAAGCATTTTTAAACTTCAGCAGAATTCCGAGTAAAATGGAAGAGTTCCGAAGGATTTTTAAACATTAGCGGAATTCTGAGAACAATGGAAGAGTTCCAAAGCATTTTTTGCTTCAGTAGAATTCCGAGAACAATGGAAGAGTTCCGAAGCATTTTTAAACGTCAGCGGAATTCTGAGAACAATAGAAGAGTTCCGAAGCATTTTTAAACGTCAGCGGAATTCCGAGAACAATGGAAGACTTCTGAAGCATTTTTAAACTTCAGCGGAATTCCTAGAACAATGGAAGAGTTCCGATGCATTTTTAAACTTCAGCGGAATTTCTAGAACAATGGAAGTGTTCCGAAGCATTTTAAAACTTCAGCAGAATTCCGAGAACAATGGAAGAGTTCCGAAACATTTTTAAATGTCAGCAGAATTCCGAGAATAATGAAAGAGTTGCAAAGCATTTTTAAACTTCAGCAGAATTCCGAGTGCAATGGAAGAGTTCCGAAGCATTTTTAAACTTCAGCGGAACTCCGAGAAAAATGGAAGAGTTCCGAAGCATTTTTAAACTTCAGCGGAACTTCGAGAACATAGGAAGACTTCTGAAGCATTTTTAAACGTCAGCGGAATTCTGAGAAAAATGGAAGAGTACCAAAGCATTTTTAAACATCAGCGGAATTCTGAGAACAATGGAAGTGTTCTGAAGCATTTTTAAACTTCAGCGGAATTTCGAGAACATAGGAAGACTTCCGAAGCATTTTTAAATGTCAGCGGAACTCCGAGAACAATGGTAGAGTTCCGAAGCATTTTTAAACTTCAGCGGAATTCCGAGAAAAATGGAAGAGTTCCGAAGCATTTTTAAACTTCAGCAGAATTCCGAGAAAAATGGAAGAGTTCCGAAGGATTTTTAAACATTAGCGGAATTCTGAGAACAATGGAAGAGTTCCAAAGCATTTTTTGCTTCAGTAGAATTCCGAGAACAATGGAAGAGTTCCGAAGCATTTTTAAACGTCAGCGGAATTCTGAGAACAATAGAAGAGTTCCGAAGCATTTTTAAACGTCAGCGGAATTCCGAGAACAATGGAAGACTTCTGAAGCATTTTTAAACTTCAGCGGAATTCCTAGAACAATGGAAGAGTTCCGATGCATTTTTAAACTTCAGCGGAATTTCTAGAACAATGGAAGTGTTCCGAAGCATTTTAAAACTTCAGCAGAATTCCGAGAACAATGGAAGAGTTCCGAAACATTTTTAAATGTCAGCAGAATTCCGAGAATAATGAAAGAGTTGCAAAGCATTTTTAAACTTCAGCAGAATTCCGAGTGCAATGGAAGAGTTCCGAAGCATTTTTAAACTTCAGCGGAACTCCGAGAAAAATGGAAGAGTTCCGAAGCATTTTTAAACTTCAGCGGAACTTCGAGAACATAGGAAGACTTCTGAAGCATTTTTAAACGTCAGCGGAATTCTGAGAAAAATGGAAGAGTACCAAAGCATTTTTAAACATCAGCGGAATTCTGAGAACAATGGAAGTGTTCTGAAGCATTTTTAAACTTCAGCGGAATTTCGAGAACATAGGAAGACTTCCGAAGCATTTTTAAATGTCAGCGGAATTCCGAGAACAATGGTAGAGGTCCGAAGCATTTTTAAACTTCAGCGGAATTCCGAGAAAAATGGAAGAGTTCCGAAGCATTTTTAAACTTCAGCAGAATTCCGAGAAAAATGGAAGAGTTCCTAAGGATTTTTAAACATTAGCGGAATTCTGAGAACAATGGAAGAGTTCCAAAGCATTTTTTGCATCAGTAGAATTCCGAGAACAATGGAAGAGTTCCGAAGCATTTTTAAACGTCAGCGGAATTCTGAGAACAATAGAAGAGTTCCGAAGCATTTTTAAACGTCAGCAGAATTCCGAGAACAATGGAAGACTTCTGAAGCATTTTTAAACTTCAGCGGAATTCCTAGAACAATGGAAGAGTTCCGATGCATTTTTAAACTTCAGTGGAATTTCAAGAACAATGGAAGTGTTCCGAAGCATTTTAAAACTTCAGCAGAATTCCGAGAACAATGGAAGAGTTCCGAAACATTTTTAAATGTCAGCAGAATTCCGAGAATAATGAAAGAGTTGCAAAGCATTTTTAAACTTCAGCAGAATTCCGAGTGCAATGGAAGAGTTCCGAAGCATTTTTAAACTTCAGCGGAACTCCGAGAAAAATGGAAGAGTTCCGAAGCATTTTTAAACATCAGCGGAACTCTGAGAAAAATAGAAGAGTTCCGAAGCATTTTTAAACTTTAGCGGAATTCCGAGAACAATGGAAGAGTTTCAAAGCATTTTTAAATGGCAGCAGAATTCCGAGAACAATGGAAGAGTTCCGAAGCACTTTTAAACTTCAGCGGAATTCTGAGAACAATGGAAGAGTTCCGAAGCATTTTTAAACATCATCGTAATTCCGAGAACAATGGTACAGTTCTGAAGCATTTTTAAACGTCAGCGGAATTCCGAGAACAATTGAAGAGTACCGAATCATTTTTAAACATCAGCGGAATTCCGAGAAAAAAGGAAGAGTTCCGAAGCATTTTTAAATGTCAGCAGAATTCCGAGAACAATGGAAGAGTCACAAAGGATTTTTTAACGTCAGCGGAATTCCGAGAACAATGGAAGAGTTCCGAAGCATTTTTAAACTTCAGCGGAACTCCGAGAAAAATGGAAGAGTTCCGAAGCATTTTTAAACATCAGCGGAATTCCGAGAAAAATGGAAGAGTTACGAAGCATTTTGAAACGTCAGCGGAATTCCGAGAACAATGAAAGAGTTCCGAAGCATTTTTAAACGTCAGCGGAATTCCGAGAACAATGGAAGAGTTCTGAAGCATTTTTAAACATCAGCGGAATTCCGAGAACAATGGAAGAGTTCCGAAGCATTTTTAAACTTCAGCGGAATTTCGAGAACAATGGAAGAGTTCCGAAGCATTTTTAAACTTCAGGGGAATTCCGAGAACAATGGAACAGTTCCGAAGCATTTTTAAACTTCAGCGGAATTCCGAGAAAAATGGAAGAATTCTGAAGCATTTTTAAACATCAACGGAATTCTGAGAACAATGGAAGAGTTCTGAAGCATTTTTAAACTTCAGTGGAATTCCGAGAACAATGGTAGAGTTCTGAAGCATTTTTAAACGTCAGCAGAATTCCGAGAACAATGGAAGAGTTCCGAAGCATTTTTAAACGTCAGCGGAATTCCGAGAACAATGGTAGAGTTCCGAAGCACTTTTAAACTTCAGCGGAATTCCGAGAAAAATGGAAGAGTTCCGAAGCATTTTTAAACTTCAGCGGAACTCCGAGAAAAATGGAAGAGTTCCGAAGCATTTTTAAACATCAGCGGAACTCCGAGAAAAATGGAAGAGTTCCGAAGCATTTTTAAACATCAGCGGAACTCCGAGAAAAATGGAAGAGTTCCAAAGCATTTTTAAATGTCAGCAGAATTCCGAGAACAATGGAAGAGTCACAAAGGATTTTTTAACGTCAGCGGAATTCCGAGAACAATTTAAGAGTTCCGAAGCAATTTTAAATGTCAGCAGAATTCTGAGAACAGTGGAAGAGTTCCGAAGCATTTTTAACTTCAGCAGAATTCTGAGAACAATGGAAGAGTTCCGAAGCATTTTTAAACGTCAGCGGAATTCCGAGAACAATGGAAGAGTTCCGAAGCATTTTTAAACTTCAGCGGAACTCCGAGAAAAATGGAAGAGTTCCGAAGCATTTTTAAACATCAGCGGAACTCCGAGAAAAATGGAAGAGTTCCGAAGCATTTTTAAACTTCAGCGGAACTTCGAGAACATAGGAAGACTTCTGAAGCATTTTTAAACGTCAGCGGAATTCTGAGAAAAATGGAAGAGTACCGAAGCATTTTTAAACATCAGCGGAATTCTGAGAACAATGGAAGTGTTCTGAAGCATTTTTAAACTTCAGCGGAATTTCGAGAACATAGGAAGACTTCCGAAGCATTTTTAAATGTCAGCGGAACTCCGAGAACAATGGTAGAGTTCCGAAGCATTTTTAAACTTCAGCGGAATTCCGAGAAAAATGGAAGAGTTCCGAAGCATTTTTAAACTTCAGCAGAATTCCGAGAAAAATGGAAGAGTTCCGAAGGATTTTTAAACATTAGCGGAATTCTGAGAACAATGGAAGAGTTCCAAAGCATTTTTTGCTTCAGTAGAATTCCGAGAACAATGGAAGAGTTCCGAAGCATTTTTAAACGTCAGCGGAATTCTGAGAACAATAGAAGAGTTCCGAAGCATTTTTAAACGTCAGCGGAATTCCGAGAACAATGGAAGACTTCTGAAGCATTTTTAAACTTCAGCGGAATTCCTAGAACAATGGAAGAGTTCCGATGCATTTTTAAACTTCAGCGGAATTTCTAGAACAATGGAAGTGTTCCGAAGCATTTTAAAACTTCAGCAGAATTCCGAGAACAATGGAAGAGTTCCGAAACATTTTTAAATGTCAGCAGAATTCCGAGAATAATGAAAGAGTTGCAAAGCATTTTTAAACTTCAGCAGAATTCCGAGTGCAATGGAAGAGTTCCGAAGCATTTTTAAACTTCAGCGGAACTCCGAGAAAAATGGAAGAGTTCCGAAGCATTTTTAAACTTCAGCGGAACTTCGAGAACATAGGAAGACTTCTGAAGCATTTTTAAACGTCAGCGGAATTCTGAGAAAAATGGAAGAGTACCAAAGCATTTTTAAACATCAGCGGAATTCTGAGAACAATGGAAGTGTTCTGAAGCATTTTTAAACTTCAGCGGAATTTCGAGAACATAGGAAGACTTCCGAAGCATTTTTAAATGTCAGCGGAACTCCGAGAACAATGGTAGAGTTCCGAAGCATTTTTAAACTTCAGCGGAATTCCGAGAAAAATGGAAGAGTTCCGAAGCATTTTTAAACTTCAGCAGAATTCCGAGAAAAATGGAAGAGTTCCGAAGGATTTTTAAACATTAGCGGAATTCTGAGAACAATGGAAGAGTTCCAAAGCATTTTTTGCTTCAGTAGAATTCCGAGAACAATGGAAGAGTTCCGAAGCATTTTTAAACGTCAGCGGAATTCTGAGAACAATAGAAGAGTTCCGAAGCATTTTTAAACGTCAGCGGAATTCCGAGAACAATGGAAGACTTCTGAAGCATTTTTAAACTTCAGCGGAATTCCTAGAACAATGGAAGAGTTCCGATGCATTTTTAAACTTCAGCGGAATTTCTAGAACAATGGAAGTGTTCCGAAGCATTTTAAAACTTCAGCAGAATTCCGAGAACAATGGAAGAGTTCCGAAGCATTTTTAAACTTCAGCGGAATTCCGAGAAAAATGGAAGAGTTCCGAAGCATTTTTAAACTTCAGCGGAATTCCGAGAAAAAAGGAAGAGTTCCGAAGCATTTTTAAACTTCAGCAGAATTCCGAGAAAAATGGAAGAGTTCCGAAGGATTTTTAAACATTAGCGGAATTCTGAGAACAATGGAAGAGTTCCAAAGCATTTTTTGCTTCAGTAGAATTCCGAGAACAATGGAAGAGTTCCGAAGCATTTTTAAACGTCAGCGGAATTCTGAGAACAATAGAAGAGTTCCGAAGCATTTTTAAACGTCAGCGGAATTCCGAGAACAATGGAAGACTTCTGAAGCATTTTTAAACTTCAGCGGAATTCCTAGAACAATGGAAGAGTTCCGATGCATTTTTAAACTTCAGCGGAATTTCTAGAACAATGGAAGTGTTCCGAAGCATTTTAAAACTTCAGCAGAATTCCGAGAACAATGGAAGAGTTCCGAAACATTTTTAAATGTCAGCAGAATTCCGAGAATAATGAAAGAGTTGCAAAGCATTTTTAAACTTCAGCAGAATTCCGAGTGCAATGGAAGAGTTCCGAAGCATTTTTAAACTTCAGCGGAACTCCGAGAAAAATGGAAGAGTTCCGAAGCATTTTTAAACTTCAGCGGAACTTCGAGAACATAGGAAGACTTCTGAAGCATTTTTAAACGTCAGCGGAATTCTGAGAAAAATGGAAGAGTACCAAAGCATTTTTAAACATCAGCGGAATTCTGAGAACAATGGAAGTGTTCTGAAGCATTTTTAAACTTCAGCGGAATTTCGAGAACATAGGAAGACTTCCGAAGCATTTTTAAATGTCAGCGGAATTCCGAGAACAATGGTAGAGGTCCGAAGCATTTTTAAACTTCAGCGGAATTCCGAGAAAAATGGAAGAGTTCCGAAGCATTTTTAAACTTCAGCAGAATTCCGAGAAAAATGGAAGAGTTCCGAAGGATTTTTAAACATTAGCGGAATTCTGAGAACAATGGAAGAGTTCCAAAGCATTTTTTGCATCAGTAGAATTCCGAGAACAATGGAAGAGTTCCGAAGCATTTTTAAACGTCAGCGGAATTCTGAGAACAATAGAAGAGTTCCGAAGCATTTTTAAACGTCAGCGGAATTCCGAGAACAATGGAAGACTTCTGAAGCATTTTTAAACTTCAGCGGAATTCCTAGAACAATGGAAGAGTTCCGATGCATTTTTAAACTTCAGCGGAATTTCTAGAACAATGGAAGTGTTCCGAAGCATTTTAAAACTTCAGCAGAATTCCGAGAACAATGGAAGAGTTCCGAAACATTTTTAAATGTCAGCAGAATTCCGAGAATAATGAAAGAGTTGCAAAGCATTTTTAAACTTCAGCAGAATTCCGAGTGCAATGGAAGAGTTCCGAAGCATTTTTAAACTTCAGCGGAACTCCGAGAAAAATGGAAGAGTTCCGAAGCATTTTTAAACTTCAGCGGAACTTCGAGAACATAGGAAGACTTCTGAAGCATTTTTAAACGTCAGCGGAATTCTGAGAAAAATGGAAGAGTACCAAAGCATTTTTAAACATCAGCGGAATTCTGAGAACAATGGAAGTGTTCTGAAGCATTTTTAAACTTCAGCGGAATTTCGAGAACATAGGAAGACTTCCGAAGCATTTTTAAATGTCAGCGGAATTCCGAGAACAATGGTAGAGGTCCGAAGCATTTTTAAACTTCAGCGGAATTCCGAGAAAAATGGAAGAGTTCCGAAGCATTTTTAAACTTCAGCAGAATTCCGAGAAAAATGGAAGAGTTCCGAAGGATTTTTAAACATTAGCGGAATTCTGAGAACAATGGAAGGGTTCCAAAGCATTTTTTGCATCAGTAGAATTCCGAGAACAATGGAAGAGTTCCGAAGCATTTTTAAACGTCAGCGGAATTCTGAGAACAATAGAAGAGTTCCGAAGCATTTTTAAACGTCAGCAGAATTCCGAGAACAATGGAAGACTTCTGAAGCATTTTTAAACTTCAGCGGAATTCCTAGAACAATGGAAGAGTTCCGATGCATTTTTAAACTTCAGTGGAATTTCAAGAACAATGGAAGTGTTCCGAAGCATTTTAAAACTTCAGCAGAATTCCGAGAACAATGGAAGAGTTCCGAAACATTTTTAAATGTCAGCAGAATTCCGAGAATAATGAAAGAGTTGCAAAGCATTTTTAAACTTCAGCAGAATTCCGAGTGCAATGGAAGAGTTCCGAAGCATTTTTAAACTTCAGCGGAACTCCGAGAAAAATGGAAGAGTTCCGAAGCATTTTTAAACATCAGCGGAACTCTGAGAAAAATAGAAGAGTTCCGAAGCATTTTTAAACTTTAGCGGAATTCCGAGAACAATGGAAGAGTTTCAAAGCATTTTTAAATGGCAGCAGAATTCCGAGAACAATGGAAGAGTTCCGAAGCACTTTTAAACTTCAGCGGAATTCTGAGAACAATGGAAGAGTTCCGAAGCATTTTTAAACATCATCGTAATTCCGAGAACAATGGTACAGTTCTGAAGCATTTTTAAACGTCAGCGGAATTCCGAGAACAATTGAAGAGTACCGAATCATTTTTAAACATCAGCGGAATTCCGAGAAAAAAGGAAGAGTTCCGAAGCATTTTTAAATGTCAGCAGAATTCCGAGAACAATGGAAGAGTCACAAAGGATTTTTTAACGTCAGCGGAATTCCGAGAACAATGGAAGAGTTCCGAAGCATTTTTAAACTTCAGCGGAACTCCGAGAAAAATGGAAGAGTTCCGAAGCATTTTTAAACATCAGCGGAATTCCGAGAAAAATGGAAGAGTTACGAAGCATTTTGAAACGTCAGCGGAATTCCGAGAACAATGAAAGAGTTCCGAAGCATTTTTAAACGTCAGCGGAATTCCGAGAACAATGGAAGAGTTCTGAAGCATTTTTAAACATCAGCGGAATTCCGAGAACAATGGAAGAGTTCCGAAGCATTTTTAAACTTCAGCGGAATTTCGAGAACAATGGAAGAGTTCCGAAGCATTTTTAAACTTCAGGGGAATTCCGAGAACAATGGAACAGTTCCGAAGCATTTTTAAACTTCAGCGGAATTCCGAGAAAAATGGAAGAATTCTGAAGCATTTTTAAACATCAACGGAATTCTGAGAACAATGGAAGAGTTCTGAAGCATTTTTAAACTTCAGTGGAATTCCGAGAACAATGGTAGAGTTCTGAAGCATTTTTAAACGTCAGCAGAATTCCGAGAACAATGGAAGAGTTCCGAAGCATTTTTAAACGTCAGCGGAATTCCGAGAACAATGGTAGAGTTCCGAAGCACTTTTAAACTTCAGCGGAATTCCGAGAAAAATGGAAGAGTTCCGAAGCATTTTTAAACTTCAGCGGAACTCCGAGAAAAATGGAAGAGTTCCGAAGCATTTTTAAACATCAGCGGAACTCCGAGAAAAATGGAAGAGTTCCAAAGCATTTTTAAATGTCAGCAGAATTCCGAGAACAATGGAAGAGTCACAAAGGATTTTTTAACGTCAGCGGAATTCCGAGAACAATTTAAGAGTTCCGAAGCAATTTTAAATGTCAGCAGAATTCTGAGAACAGTGGAAGAGTTCCGAAGCATTTTTAACTTCAGCAGAATTCTGAGAACAATGGAAGAGTTCCGAAGCATTTTTAAACGTCAGCGGAATTCCGAGAACAATGGAAGAGTTCCGAAGAATTTTTAAACTTCAGCGGAACTCCGAGAAAAATGGAAGAGTTCCGAAGCATTTTTAAACATCAGCGGAACTCCGAGAAAAATGGAAGAGTTCCGAAGCATTTTTAAACTTCAGCGGAACTTCGAGAACATAGGAAGACTTCTGAAGCATTTTTAAACGTCAGCGGAATTCTGAGAAAAATGGAAGAGTACCGAAGCATTTTTAAACATCAGCGGAATTCTGAGAACAATGGAAGTGTTCTGAAGCATTTTTAAACTTCAGCGGAATTTCGAGAACATAGGAAGACTTCTGAAGCATTTTTAAACGTCAGCGGAATTCTGAGAAAAATGGAAGAGTACCGAAGCATTTTTAAACATCAGCGGAATTCTGAGAACAATGGAAGTGTTCTGAAGCATTTTTAAACTTCAGCGGAATTTCGAGAACATAGGAAGACTTCCGAAGCATTTTTAAATGTCAGCGGAACTCCGAGAACAATGGTAGAGTTCCGAAGCATTTTTAAACTTCAGCGGAATTCCGAGAAAAATGGAAGAGTTCCGAAGCATTTTTAAACTTCAGCAGAATTCCGAGAAAAATGGAAGAGTTCCGAAGGATTTTTAAACATTAGCGGAATTCTGAGAACAATGGAAGAGTTCCAAAGCATTTTTTGCTTCAGTAGAATTCCGAGAACAATGGAAGAGTTCCGAAGCATTTTTAAACGTCAGCGGAATTCTGAGAACAATAGAAGAGTTCCGAAGCATTTTTAAACGTCAGCGGAATTCCGAGAACAATGGAAGACTTCTGAAGCATTTTTAAACTTCAGCGGAATTCCTAGAACAATGGAAGAGTTCCGATGCATTTTTAAACTTCAGCGGAATTTCTAGAACAATGGAAGTGTTCCGAAGCATTTTAAAACTTCAGCAGAATTCCGAGAACAATGGAAGAGTTCCGAAACATTTTTAAATGTCAGCAGAATTCCGAGAATAATGAAAGAGTTGCAAAGCATTTTTAAACTTCAGCAGAATTCCGAGTGCAATGGAAGAGTTCCGAAGCATTTTTAAACTTCAGCGGAACTCCGAGAAAAATGGAAGAGTTCCGAAGCATTTTTAAACTTCAGCGGAACTTCGAGAACATAGGAAGACTTCTGAAGCATTTTTAAACGTCAGCGGAATTCTGAGAAAAATGGAAGAGTACCAAAGCATTTTTAAACATCAGCGGAATTCTGAGAACAATGGAAGTGTTCTGAAGCATTTTTAAACTTCAGCGGAATTTCGAGAACATAGGAAGACTTCCGAAGCATTTTTAAATGTCAGCGGAACTCCGAGAACAATGGTAGAGTTCCGAAGCATTTTTAAACTTCAGCGGAATTCCGAGAAAAATGGAAGAGTTCCGAAGCATTTTTAAACTTCAGCAGAATTCCGAGAAAAATGGAAGAGTTCCGAAGGATTTTTAAACATTAGCGGAATTCTGAGAACAATGGAAGAGTTCCAAAGCATTTTTTGCTTCAGTAGAATTCCGAGAACAATGGAAGAGTTCCGAAGCATTTTTAAACGTCAGCGGAATTCTGAGAACAATAGAAGAGTTCCGAAGCATTTTTAAACGTCAGCGGAATTCCGAGAACAATGGAAGACTTCTGAAGCATTTTTAAACTTCAGCGGAATTCCTAGAACAATGGAAGAGTTCCGATGCATTTTTAAACTTCAGCGGAATTTCTAGAACAATGGAAGTGTTCCGAAGCATTTTAAAACTTCAGCAGAATTCCGAGAACAATGGAAGAGTTCCGAAACATTTTTAAATGTCAGCAGAATTCCGAGAATAATGAAAGAGTTGCAAAGCATTTTTAAACTTCAGCAGAATTCCGAGTGCAATGGAAGAGTTCCGAAGCATTTTTAAACTTCAGCGGAACTCCGAGAAAAATGGAAGAGTTCCGAAGCATTTTTAAACTTCAGCGGAACTTCGAGAACATAGGAAGACTTCTGAAGCATTTTTAAACGTCAGCGGAATTCTGAGAAAAATGGAAGAGTACCAAAGCATTTTTAAACATCAGCGGAATTCTGAGAACAATGGAAGTGTTCTGAAGCATTTTTAAACTTCAGCGGAATTTCGAGAACATAGGAAGACTTCCGAAGCATTTTTAAATGTCAGCGGAATTCCGAGAACAATGGTAGAGGTCCGAAGCATTTTTAAACTTCAGCGGAATTCCGAGAAAAATGGAAGAGTTCCGAAGCATTTTTAAACTTCAGCAGAATTCCGAGAAAAATGGAAGAGTTCCTAAGGATTTTTAAACATTAGCGGAATTCTGAGAACAATGGAAGAGTTCCAAAGCATTTTTTGCATCAGTAGAATTCCGAGAACAATGGAAGAGTTCCGAAGCATTTTTAAACGTCAGCGGAATTCTGAGAACAATAGAAGAGTTCCGAAGCATTTTTAAACGTCAGCAGAATTCCGAGAACAATGGAAGACTTCTGAAGCATTTTTAAACTTCAGCGGAATTCCTAGAACAATGGAAGAGTTCCGATGCATTTTTAAACTTCAGTGGAATTTCAAGAACAATGGAAGTGTTCCGAAGCATTTTAAAACTTCAGCAGAATTCCGAGAACAATGGAAGAGTTCCGAAACATTTTTAAATGTCAGCAGAATTCCGAGAATAATGAAAGAGTTGCAAAGCATTTTTAAACTTCAGCAGAATTCCGAGTGCAATGGAAGAGTTCCGAAGCATTTTTAAACTTCAGCGGAACTCCGAGAAAAATGGAAGAGTTCCGAAGCATTTTTAAACATCAGCGGAACTCTGAGAAAAATAGAAGAGTTCCGAAGCATTTTTAAACTTTAGCGGAATTCCGAGAACAATGGAAGAGTTTCAAAGCATTTTTAAATGGCAGCAGAATTCCGAGAACAATGGAAGAGTTCCGAAGCACTTTTAAACTTCAGCGGAATTCTGAGAACAATGGAAGAGTTCCGAAGCATTTTTAAACATCATCGTAATTCCGAGAACAATGGTACAGTTCTGAAGCATTTTTAAACGTCAGCGGAATTCCGAGAACAATTGAAGAGTACCGAATCATTTTTAAACATCAGCGGAATTCCGAGAAAAAAGGAAGAGTTCCGAAGCATTTTTAAATGTCAGCAGAATTCCGAGAACAATGGAAGAGTCACAAAGGATTTTTTAACGTCAGCGGAATTCCGAGAACAATGGAAGAGTTCCGAAGCATTTTTAAACTTCAGCGGAACTCCGAGAAAAATGGAAGAGTTCCGAAGCATTTTTAAACATCAGCGGAATTCCGAGAAAAATGGAAGAGTTACGAAGCATTTTGAAACGTCAGCGGAATTCCGAGAACAATGAAAGAGTTCCGAAGCATTTTTAAACGTCAGCGGAATTCCGAGAACAATGGAAGAGTTCTGAAGCATTTTTAAACATCAGCGGAATTCCGAGAACAATGGAAGAGTTCCGAAGCATTTTTAAACTTCAGCGGAATTTCGAGAACAATGGAAGAGTTCCGAAGCATTTTTAAACTTCAGGGGAATTCCGAGAACAATGGAACAGTTCCGAAGCATTTTTAAACTTCAGCGGAATTCCGAGAAAAATGGAAGAATTCTGAAGCATTTTTAAACATCAACGGAATTCTGAGAACAATGGAAGAGTTCTGAAGCATTTTTAAACTTCAGTGGAATTCCGAGAACAATGGTAGAGTTCTGAAGCATTTTTAAACGTCAGCAGAATTCCGAGAACAATGGAAGAGTTCCGAAGCATTTTTAAACGTCAGCGGAATTCCGAGAACAATGGTAGAGTTCCGAAGCACTTTTAAACTTCAGCGGAATTCCGAGAAAAATGGAAGAGTTCCGAAGCATTTTTAAACTTCAGCGGAACTCCGAGAAAAATGGAAGAGTTCCGAAGCATTTTTAAACATCAGCGGAACTCCGAGAAAAATGGAAGAGTTCCAAAGCATTTTTAAATGTCAGCAGAATTCCGAGAACAATGGAAGAGTCACAAAGGATTTTTTAACGTCAGCGGAATTCCGAGAACAATTTAAGAGTTCCGAAGCAATTTTAAATGTCAGCAGAATTCTGAGAACAGTGGAAGAGTTCCGAAGCATTTTTAACTTCAGCAGAATTCTGAGAACAATGGAAGAGTTCCGAAGCATTTTTAAACGTCAGCGGAATTCCGAGAACAATGGAAGAGTTCCGAAGAATTTTTAAACTTCAGCGGAACTCCGAGAAAAATGGAAGAGTTCCGAAGCATTTTTAAACATCAGCGGAACTCCGAGAAAAATGGAAGAGTTCCGAAGCATTTTTAAACTTCAGCGGAACTTCGAGAACATAGGAAGACTTCTGAAGCATTTTTAAACGTCAGCGGAATTCTGAGAAAAATGGAAGAGTACCGAAGCATTTTTAAACATCAGCGGAATTCTGAGAACAATGGAAGTGTTCTGAAGCATTTTTAAACTTCAGCGGAATTTCGAGAACATAGGAAGACTTCTGAAGCATTTTTAAACGTCAGCGGAATTCTGAGAAAAATGGAAGAGTACCGAAGCATTTTTAAACATCAGCGGAATTCTGAGAACAATGGAAGTGTTCTGAAGCATTTTTAAACTTCAGCGGAATTTCGAGAACATAGGAAGACTTCCGAAGCATTTTTAAATGTCAGCGGAACTCCGAGAACAATGGTAGAGTTCCGAAGCATTTTTAAACTTCAGCGGAATTCCGAGAAAAATGGAAGAGTTCCGAAGCATTTTTAAACTTCAGCAGAATTCCGAGAAAAATGGAAGAGTTCCGAAGGATTTTTAAACATTAGCGGAATTCTGAGAACAATGGAAGAGTTCCAAAGCATTTTTTGCTTCAGTAGAATTCCGAGAACAATGGAAGAGTTCCGAAGCATTTTTAAACGTCAGCGGAATTCTGAGAACAATAGAAGAGTTCCGAAGCATTTTTAAACGTCAGCGGAATTCCGAGAACAATGGAAGACTTCTGAAGCATTTTTAAACTTCAGCGGAATTCCTAGAACAATGGAAGAGTTCCGATGCATTTTTAAACTTCAGCGGAATTTCTAGAACAATGGAAGTGTTCCGAAGCATTTTAAAACTTCAGCAGAATTCCGAGAACAATGGAAGAGTTCCGAAACATTTTTAAATGTCAGCAGAATTCCGAGAATAATGAAAGAGTTGCAAAGCATTTTTAAACTTCAGCAGAATTCCGAGTGCAATGGAAGAGTTCCGAAGCATTTTTAAACTTCAGCGGAACTCCGAGAAAAATGGAAGAGTTCCGAAGCATTTTTAAACTTCAGCGGAACTTCGAGAACATAGGAAGACTTCTGAAGCATTTTTAAACGTCAGCGGAATTCTGAGAAAAATGGAAGAGTACCAAAGCATTTTTAAACATCAGCGGAATTCTGAGAACAATGGAAGTGTTCTGAAGCATTTTTAAACTTCAGCGGAATTTCGAGAACATAGGAAGACTTCCGAAGCATTTTTAAATGTCAGCGGAACTCCGAGAACAATGGTAGAGTTCCGAAGCATTTTTAAACTTCAGCGGAATTCCGAGAAAAATGGAAGAGTTCCGAAGCATTTTTAAACTTCAGCAGAATTCCGAGAAAAATGGAAGAGTTCCGAAGGATTTTTAAACATTAGCGGAATTCTGAGAACAATGGAAGAGTTCCAAAGCATTTTTTGCTTCAGTAGAATTCCGAGAACAATGGAAGAGTTCCGAAGCATTTTTAAACGTCAGCGGAATTCTGAGAACAATAGAAGAGTTCCGAAGCATTTTTAAACGTCAGCGGAATTCCGAGAACAATGGAAGACTTCTGAAGCATTTTTAAACTTCAGCGGAATTCCTAGAACAATGGAAGAGTTCCGATGCATTTTTAAACTTCAGCGGAATTTCTAGAACAATGGAAGTGTTCCGAAGCATTTTAAAACTTCAGCAGAATTCCGAGAACAATGGAAGAGTTCCGAAACATTTTTAAATGTCAGCAGAATTCCGAGAATAATGAAAGAGTTGCAAAGCATTTTTAAACTTCAGCAGAATTCCGAGTGCAATGGAAGAGTTCCGAAGCATTTTTAAACTTCAGCGGAACTCCGAGAAAAATGGAAGAGTTCCGAAGCATTTTTAAACTTCAGCGGAACTTCGAGAACATAGGAAGACTTCTGAAGCATTTTTAAACGTCAGCGGAATTCTGAGAAAAATGGAAGAGTACCAAAGCATTTTTAAACATCAGCGGAATTCTGAGAACAATGGAAGTGTTCTGAAGCATTTTTAAACTTCAGCGGAATTTCGAGAACATAGGAAGACTTCCGAAGCATTTTTAAATGTCAGCGGAATTCCGAGAACAATGGTAGAGGTCCGAAGCATTTTTAAACTTCAGCGGAATTCCGAGAAAAATGGAAGAGTTCCGAAGCATTTTTAAACTTCAGCAGAATTCCGAGAAAAATGGAAGAGTTCCTAATGATTTTTAAACATTAGCGGAATTCTGAGAACAATGGAAGAGTTCCAAAGCATTTTTTGCATCAGTAGAATTCCGAGAACAATGGAAGAGTTCCGAAGCATTTTTAAACGTCAGCGGAATTCTGAGAACAATAGAAGAGTTCCGAAGCATTTTTAAACGTCAGCAGAATTCCGAGAACAATGGAAGACTTCTGAAGCATTTTTAAACTTCAGCGGAATTCCTAGAACAATGGAAGAGTTCCGATGCATTTTTAAACTTCAGTGGAATTTCAAGAACAATGGAAGTGTTCCGAAGCATTTTAAAACTTCAGCAGAATTCCGAGAACAATGGAAGAGTTCCGAAACATTTTTAAATGTCAGCAGAATTCCGAGAATAATGAAAGAGTTGCAAAGCATTTTTAAACTTCAGCAGAATTCCGAGTGCAATGGAAGAGTTCCGAAGCATTTTTAAACTTCAGCGGAACTCCGAGAAAAATGGAAGAGTTCCGAAGCATTTTTAAACATCAGCGGAACTCTGAGAAAAATAGAAGAGTTCCGAAGCATTTTTAAACTTTAGCGGAATTCCGAGAACAATGGAAGAGTTTCAAAGCATTTTTAAATGGCAGCAGAATTCCGAGAACAATGGAAGAGTTCCGAAGCACTTTTAAACTTCAGCGGAATTCTGAGAACAATGGAAGAGTTCCGAAGCATTTTTAAACATCATCGTAATTCCGAGAACAATGGTACAGTTCTGAAGCATTTTTAAACGTCAGCGGAATTCCGAGAACAATTGAAGAGTACCGAATCATTTTTAAACATCAGCGGAATTCCGAGAAAAAAGGAAGAGTTCCGAAGAATTTTTAAATGTCAGCAGAATTCCGAGAACAATGGAAGAGTCACAAAGGATTTTTTAACGTCAGCGGAATTCCGAGAACAATGGAAGAGTTCCGAAGCATTTTTAAACTTCAGCGGAACTCCGAGAAAAATGGAAGAGTTCCGAAGCATTTTTAAACATCAGCGGAATTCCGAGAAAAATGGAAGAGTTACGAAGCATTTTGAAACGTCAGCGGAATTCCGAGAACAATGAAAGAGTTCCGAAGCATTTTTAAACGTCAGCGGAATTCCGAGAACAATGGAAGAGTTCCGAAGCATTTTTAAACTTCAGCGGAACTCCGAGAAAAATGGAAGAGTTCCGAAGCATTTTTAAACATCAGCGGAACTCCGAGAAAAATGGAAGAGTTCCGAAGCATTTTTAAACTTCAGCGGAACTTCGAGAACATAGGAAGACTTCTGAAGCATTTTTAAACGTCAGCGGAATTCTGAGAAAAATGGAAGAGTACCGAAGCATTTTTAAACATCAGCGGAATTCTGAGAACAATGGAAGTGTTCTGAAGCATTTTTAAACTTCAGCGGAATTTCGAGAACATAGGAAGACTTCTGAAGCATTTTTAAACGTCAGCGGAATTCTGAGAAAAATGGAAGAGTACCGAAGCATTTTTAAACATCAGCGGAATTCTGAGAACAATGGAAGTGTTCTGAAGCATTTTTAAACTTCAGCGGAATTTCGAGAACATAGGAAGACTTCCGAAGCATTTTTAAATGTCAGCGGAACTCCGAGAACAATGGTAGAGTTCCGAAGCATTTTTAAACTTCAGCGGAATTCCGAGAAAAATGGAAGAGTTCCGAAGCATTTTTAAACTTCAGCAGAATTCCGAGAAAAATGGAAGAGTTCCGAAGGATTTTTAAACATTAGCGGAATTCTGAGAACAATGGAAGAGTTCCAAAGCATTTTTTGCTTCAGTAGAATTCCGAGAACAATGGAAGAGTTCCGAAGCATTTTTAAACGTCAGCGGAATTCTGAGAACAATAGAAGAGTTCCGAAGCATTTTTAAACGTCAGCGGAATTCCGAGAACAATGGAAGACTTCTGAAGCATTTTTAAACTTCAGCGGAATTCCTAGAACAATGGAAGAGTTCCGATGCATTTTTAAACTTCAGCGGAATTTCTAGAACAATGGAAGTGTTCCGAAGCATTTTAAAACTTCAGCAGAATTCCGAGAACAATGGAAGAGTTCCGAAACATTTTTAAATGTCAGCAGAATTCCGAGAATAATGAAAGAGTTGCAAAGCATTTTTAAACTTCAGCAGAATTCCGAGTGCAATGGAAGAGTTCCGAAGCATTTTTAAACTTCAGCGGAACTCCGAGAAAAATGGAAGAGTTCCGAAGCATTTTTAAACTTCAGCGGAACTTCGAGAACATAGGAAGACTTCTGAAGCATTTTTAAACGTCAGCGGAATTCTGAGAAAAATGGAAGAGTACCAAAGCATTTTTAAACATCAGCGGAATTCTGAGAACAATGGAAGTGTTCTGAAGCATTTTTAAACTTCAGCGGAATTTCGAGAACATAGGAAGACTTCCGAAGCATTTTTAAATGTCAGCGGAACTCCGAGAACAATGGTAGAGTTCCGAAGCATTTTTAAACTTCAGCGGAATTCCGAGAAAAATGGAAGAGTTCCGAAGCATTTTTAAACTTCAGCAGAATTCCGAGAAAAATGGAAGAGTTCCGAAGGATTTTTAAACATTAGCGGAATTCTGAGAACAATGGAAGAGTTCCAAAGCATTTTTTGCTTCAGTAGAATTCCGAGAACAATGGAAGAGTTCCGAAGCATTTTTAAACGTCAGCGGAATTCTGAGAACAATAGAAGAGTTCCGAAGCATTTTTAAACGTCAGCGGAATTCCGAGAACAATGGAAGACTTCTGAAGCATTTTTAAACTTCAGCGGAATTCCTAGAACAATGGAAGAGTTCCGATGCATTTTTAAACTTCAGCGGAATTTCTAGAACAATGGAAGTGTTCCGAAGCATTTTAAAACTTCAGCAGAATTCCGAGAACAATGGAAGAGTTCCGAAACATTTTTAAATGTCAGCAGAATTCCGAGAATAATGAAAGAGTTGCAAAGCATTTTTAAACTTCAGCAGAATTCCGAGTGCAATGGAAGAGTTCCGAAGCATTTTTAAACTTCAGCGGAACTCCGAGAAAAATGGAAGAGTTCCGAAGCATTTTTAAACTTCAGCGGAACTTCGAGAACATAGGAAGACTTCTGAAGCATTTTTAAACGTCAGCGGAATTCTGAGAAAAATGGAAGAGTACCAAAGCATTTTTAAACATCAGCGGAATTCTGAGAACAATGGAAGTGTTCTGAAGCATTTTTAAACTTCAGCGGAATTTCGAGAACATAGGAAGACTTCCGAAGCATTTTTAAATGTCAGCGGAATTCCGAGAACAATGGTAGAGGTCCGAAGCATTTTTAAACTTCAGCGGAATTCCGAGAAAAATGGAAGAGTTCCGAAGCATTTTTAAACTTCAGCAGAATTCCGAGAAAAATGGAAGAGTTCCTAAGGATTTTTAAACATTAGCGGAATTCTGAGAACAATGGAAGAGTTCCAAAGCATTTTTTGCATCAGTAGAATTCCGAGAACAATGGAAGAGTTCCGAAGCATTTTTAAACGTCAGCGGAATTCTGAGAACAATAGAAGAGTTCCGAAGCATTTTTAAACGTCAGCAGAATTCCGAGAACAATGGAAGACTTCTGAAGCATTTTTAAACTTCAGCGGAATTCCTAGAACAATGGAAGAGTTCCGATGCATTTTTAAACTTCAGTGGAATTTCAAGAACAATGGAAGTGTTCCGAAGCATTTTAAAACTTCAGCAGAATTCCGAGAACAATGGAAGAGTTCCGAAACATTTTTAAATGTCAGCAGAATTCCGAGAATAATGAAAGAGTTGCAAAGCATTTTTAAACTTCAGCAGAATTCCGAGTGCAATGGAAGAGTTCCGAAGCATTTTTAAACTTCAGCGGAACTCCGAGAAAAATGGAAGAGTTCCGAAGCATTTTTAAACATCAGCGGAACTCTGAGAAAAATAGAAGAGTTCCGAAGCATTTTTAAACTTTAGCGGAATTCCGAGAACAATGGAAGAGTTTCAAAGCATTTTTAAATGGCAGCAGAATTCCGAGAACAATGGAAGAGTTCCGAAGCACTTTTAAACTTCAGCGGAATTCTGAGAACAATGGAAGAGTTCCGAAGCATTTTTAAACATCATCGTAATTCCGAGAACAATGGTACAGTTCTGAAGCATTTTTAAACGTCAGCGGAATTCCGAGAACAATTGAAGAGTACCGAATCATTTTTAAACATCAGCGGAATTCCGAGAAAAAAGGAAGAGTTCCGAAGCATTTTTAAATGTCAGCAGAATTCCGAGAACAATGGAAGAGTCACAAAGGATTTTTTAACGTCAGCGGAATTCCGAGAACAATGGAAGAGTTCCGAAGCATTTTTAAACTTCAGCGGAACTCCGAGAAAAATGGAAGAGTTCCGAAGCATTTTTAAACATCAGCGGAATTCCGAGAAAAATGGAAGAGTTACGAAGCATTTTGAAACGTCAGCGGAATTCCGAGAACAATGAAAGAGTTCCGAAGCATTTTTAAACGTCAGCGGAATTCCGAGAACAATGGAAGAGTTCTGAAGCATTTTTAAACATCAGCGGAATTCCGAGAACAATGGAAGAGTTCCGAAGCATTTTTAAACTTCAGCGGAATTTCGAGAACAATGGAAGAGTTCCGAAGCATTTTTAAACTTCAGGGGAATTCCGAGAACAATGGAACAGTTCCGAAGCATTTTTAAACTTCAGCGGAATTCCGAGAAAAATGGAAGAATTCTGAAGCATTTTTAAACATCAACGGAATTCTGAGAACAATGGAAGAGTTCTGAAGCATTTTTAAACTTCAGTGGAATTCCGAGAACAATGGTAGAGTTCTGAAGCATTTTTAAACGTCAGCAGAATTCCGAGAACAATGGAAGAGTTCCGAAGCATTTTTAAACGTCAGCGGAATTCCGAGAACAATGGTAGAGTTCCGAAGCACTTTTAAACTTCAGCGGAATTCCGAGAAAAATGGAAGAGTTCCGAAGCATTTTTAAACTTCAGCGGAACTCCGAGAAAAATGGAAGAGTTCCGAAGCATTTTTAAACATCAGCGGAACTCCGAGAAAAATGGAAGAGTTCCAAAGCATTTTTAAATGTCAGCAGAATTCCGAGAACAATGGAAGAGTCACAAAGGATTTTTTAACGTCAGCGGAATTCCGAGAACAATTTAAGAGTTCCGAAGCAATTTTAAATGTCAGCAGAATTCTGAGAACAGTGGAAGAGTTCCGAAGCATTTTTAACTTCAGCAGAATTCTGAGAACAATGGAAGAGTTCCGAAGCATTTTTAAACGTCAGCGGAATTCCGAGAACAATGGAAGAGTTCCGAAGAATTTTTAAACTTCAGCGGAACTCCGAGAAAAATGGAAGAGTTCCGAAGCATTTTTAAACATCAGCGGAACTCCGAGAAAAATGGAAGAGTTCCGAAGCATTTTTAAACTTCAGCGGAACTCCGAGAAAAATGGAAGAGTTCCGAAGCATTTTTAAACTTCAGCGGAACTTCGAGAACATAGGAAGACTTCTGAAGCATTTTTAAACGTCAGCGGAATTCTGAGAAAAATGGAAGAGTACCAAAGCATTTTTAAACATCAGCGGAATTCTGAGAACAATGGAAGTGTTCTGAAGCATTTTTAAACTTCAGCGGAATTTCGAGAACATAGGAAGACTTCCGAAGCATTTTTAAATGTCAGCGGAATTCCGAGAACAATGGTAGAGGTCCGAAGCATTTTTAAACTTCAGCGGAATTCCGAGAAAAATGGAAGAGTTCCGAAGCATTTTTAAACTTCAGCAGAATTCCGAGAAAAATGGAAGAGTTCCTAAGGATTTTTAAACATTAGCGGAATTCTGAGAACAATGGAAGAGTTCCAAAGCATTTTTTGCATCAGTAGAATTCCGAGAACAATGGAAGAGTTCCGAAGCATTTTTAAACGTCAGCGGAATTCTGAGAACAATAGAAGAGTTCCGAAGCATTTTTAAACGTCAGCAGAATTCCGAGAACAATGGAAGACTTCTGAAGCATTTTTAAACTTCAGCGGAATTCCTAGAACAATGGAAGAGTTCCGATGCATTTTTAAACTTCAGTGGAATTTCAAGAACAATGGAAGTGTTCCGAAGCATTTTAAAACTTCAGCAGAATTCCGAGAACAATGGAAGAGTTCCGAAACATTTTTAAATGTCAGCAGAATTCCGAGAATAATGAAAGAGTTGCAAAGCATTTTTAAACTTCAGCAGAATTCCGAGTGCAATGGAAGAGTTCCGAAGCATTTTTAAACTTCAGCGGAACTCCGAGAAAAATGGAAGAGTTCCGAAGCATTTTTAAACATCAGCGGAACTCTGAGAAAAATAGAAGAGTTCCGAAGCATTTTTAAACTTTAGCGGAATTCCGAGAACAATGGAAGAGTTTCAAAGCATTTTTAAATGGCAGCAGAATTCCGAGAACAATGGAAGAGTTCCGAAGCACTTTTAAACTTCAGCGGAATTCTGAGAACAATGGAAGAGTTCCGAAGCATTTTTAAACATCATCGTAATTCCGAGAACAATGGTACAGTTCTGAAGCATTTTTAAACGTCAGCGGAATTCCGAGAACAATTGAAGAGTACCGAATCATTTTTAAACATCAGCGGAATTCCGAGAAAAAAGGAAGAGTTCCGAAGCATTTTTAAATGTCAGCAGAATTCCGAGAACAATGGAAGAGTCACAAAGGATTTTTTAACGTCAGCGGAATTCCGAGAACAATGGAAGAGTTCCGAAGCATTTTTAAACTTCAGCGGAACTCCGAGAAAAATGGAAGAGTTCCGAAGCATTTTTAAACATCAGCGGAATTCCGAGAAAAATGGAAGAGTTACGAAGCATTTTGAAACGTCAGCGGAATTCCGAGAACAATGAAAGAGTTCCGAAGCATTTTTAAACGTCAGCGGAATTCCGAGAACAATGGAAGAGTTCTGAAGCATTTTTAAACATCAGCGGAATTCCGAGAACAATGGAAGAGTTCCGAAGCATTTTTAAACTTCAGCGGAATTTCGAGAACAATGGAAGAGTTCCGAAGCATTTTTAAACTTCAGGGGAATTCCGAGAACAATGGAACAGTTCCGAAGCATTTTTAAACTTCAGCGGAATTCCGAGAAAAATGGAAGAATTCTGAAGCATTTTTAAACATCAACGGAATTCTGAGAACAATGGAAGAGTTCTGAAGCATTTTTAAACTTCAGTGGAATTCCGAGAACAATGGTAGAGTTCTGAAGCATTTTTAAACGTCAGCAGAATTCCGAGAACAATGGAAGAGTTCCGAAGCATTTTTAAACGTCAGCGGAATTCCGAGAACAATGGTAGAGTTCCGAAGCACTTTTAAACTTCAGCGGAATTCCGAGAAAAATGGAAGAGTTCCGAAGCATTTTTAAACTTCAGCGGAACTCCGAGAAAAATGGAAGAGTTCCGAAGCATTTTTAAACATCAGCGGAACTCCGAGAAAAATGGAAGAGTTCCAAAGCATTTTTAAATGTCAGCAGAATTCCGAGAACAATGGAAGAGTCACAAAGGATTTTTTAACGTCAGCGGAATTCCGAGAACAATTTAAGAGTTCCGAAGCAATTTTAAATGTCAGCAGAATTCTGAGAACAGTGGAAGAGTTCCGAAGCATTTTTAACTTCAGCAGAATTCTGAGAACAATGGAAGAGTTCCGAAGCATTTTTAAACGTCAGCGGAATTCCGAGAACAATGGAAGAGTTCCGAAGAATTTTTAAACTTCAGCGGAACTCCGAGAAAAATGGAAGAGTTCCGAAGCATTTTTAAACATCAGCGGAACTCCGAGAAAAATGGAAGAGTTCCGAAGCATTTTTAAACTTCAGCGGAACTTCGAGAACATAGGAAGACTTCTGAAGCATTTTTAAACTTCAGCGGAATTCCTAGAACAATGGAAGAGTTCCGATGCATTTTTAAACTTCAGCGGAATTTCTAGAACAATGGAAGTGTTCCGAAGCATTTTAAAACTTCAGCAGAATTCCGAGAACAATGGAAGAGTTCCGAAACATTTTTAAATGTCAGCAGAATTCCGAGAATAATGAAAGAGTTGCAAAGCATTTTTAAACTTCAGCAGAATTCCGAGTGCAATGGAAGAGTTCCGAAGCATTTTTAAACTTCAGCGGAACTCCGAGAAAAATGGAAGAGTTCCGAAGCATTTTTAAACTTCAGCGGAACTTCGAGAACATAGGAAGACTTCTGAAGCATTTTTAAACGTCAGCGGAATTCTGAGAAAAATGGAAGAGTACCAAAGCATTTTTAAACATCAGCGGAATTCTGAGAACAATGGAAGTGTTCTGAAGCATTTTTAAACTTCAGCGGAATTTCGAGAACATAGGAAGACTTCCGAAGCATTTTTAAATGTCAGCGGAACTCCGAGAACAATGGTAGAGTTCCGAAGCATTTTTAAACTTCAGCGGAATTCCGAGAAAAATGGAAGAGTTCCGAAGCATTTTTAAACTTCAGCAGAATTCCGAGAAAAATGGAAGAGTTCCGAAGGATTTTTAAACATTAGCGGAATTCTGAGAACAATGGAAGAGTTCCAAAGCATTTTTTGCTTCAGTAGAATTCCGAGAACAATGGAAGAGTTCCGAAGCATTTTTAAACGTCAGCGGAATTCTGAGAACAATAGAAGAGTTCCGAAGCATTTTTAAACGTCAGCGGAATTCCGAGAACAATGGAAGACTTCTGAAGCATTTTTAAACTTCAGCGGAATTCCTAGAACAATGGAAGAGTTCCGATGCATTTTTAAACTTCAGCGGAATTTCTAGAACAATGGAAGTGTTCCGAAGCATTTTAAAACTTCAGCAGAATTCCGAGAACAATGGAAGAGTTCCGAAACATTTTTAAATGTCAGCAGAATTCCGAGAATAATGAAAGAGTTGCAAAGCATTTTTAAACTTCAGCAGAATTCCGAGTGCAATGGAAGAGTTCCGAAGCATTTTTAAACTTCAGCGGAACTCCGAGAAAAATGGAAGAGTTCCGAAGCATTTTTAAACTTCAGCGGAACTTCGAGAACATAGGAAGACTTCTGAAGCATTTTTAAACGTCAGCGGAATTCTGAGAAAAATGGAAGAGTACCAAAGCATTTTTAAACATCAGCGGAATTCTGAGAACAATGGAAGTGTTCTGAAGCATTTTTAAACTTCAGCGGAATTTCGAGAACATAGGAAGACTTCCGAAGCATTTTTAAATGTCAGCGGAACTCCGAGAACAATGGTAGAGTTCCGAAGCATTTTTAAACTTCAGCGGAATTCCGAGAAAAATGGAAGAGTTCCGAAGCATTTTTAAACTTCAGCAGAATTCCGAGAAAAATGGAAGAGTTCCGAAGGATTTTTAAACATTAGCGGAATTCTGAGAACAATGGAAGAGTTCCAAAGCATTTTTTGCTTCAGTAGAATTCCGAGAACAATGGAAGAGTTCCGAAGCATTTTTAAACGTCAGCGGAATTCTGAGAACAATAGAAGAGTTCCGAAGCATTTTTAAACGTCAGCGGAATTCCGAGAACAATGGAAGACTTCTGAAGCATTTTTAAACTTCAGCGGAATTCCTAGAACAATGGAAGAGTTCCGATGCATTTTTAAACTTCAGCGGAATTTCTAGAACAATGGAAGTGTTCCGAAGCATTTTAAAACTTCAGCAGAATTCCGAGAACAATGGAAGAGTTCCGAAACATTTTTAAATGTCAGCAGAATTCCGAGAATAATGAAAGAGTTGCAAAGCATTTTTAAACTTCAGCAGAATTCCGAGTGCAATGGAAGAGTTCCGAAGCATTTTTAAACTTCAGCGGAACTCCGAGAAAAATGGAAGAGTTCCGAAGCATTTTTAAACTTCAGCGGAACTTCGAGAACATAGGAAGACTTCTGAAGCATTTTTAAACGTCAGCGGAATTCTGAGAAAAATGGAAGAGTACCAAAGCATTTTTAAACATCAGCGGAATTCTGAGAACAATGGAAGTGTTCTGAAGCATTTTTAAACTTCAGCGGAATTTCGAGAACATAGGAAGACTTCCGAAGCATTTTTAAATGTCAGCGGAATTCCGAGAACAATGGTAGAGGTCCGAAGCATTTTTAAACTTCAGCGGAATTCCGAGAAAAATGGAAGAGTTCCGAAGCATTTTTAAACTTCAGCAGAATTCCGAGAAAAATGGAAGAGTTCCTAATGATTTTTAAACATTAGCGGAATTCTGAGAACAATGGAAGAGTTCCAAAGCATTTTTTGCATCAGTAGAATTCCGAGAACAATGGAAGAGTTCCGAAGCATTTTTAAACGTCAGCGGAATTCTGAGAACAATAGAAGAGTTCCGAAGCATTTTTAAACGTCAGCAGAATTCCGAGAACAATGGAAGACTTCTGAAGCATTTTTAAACTTCAGCGGAATTCCTAGAACAATGGAAGAGTTCCGATGCATTTTTAAACTTCAGTGGAATTTCAAGAACAATGGAAGTGTTCCGAAGCATTTTAAAACTTCAGCAGAATTCCGAGAACAATGGAAGAGTTCCGAAACATTTTTAAATGTCAGCAGAATTCCGAGAATAATGAAAGAGTTGCAAAGCATTTTTAAACTTCAGCAGAATTCCGAGTGCAATGGAAGAGTTCCGAAGCATTTTTAAACTTCAGCGGAACTCCGAGAAAAATGGAAGAGTTCCGAAGCATTTTTAAACATCAGCGGAACTCTGAGAAAAATAGAAGAGTTCCGAAGCATTTTTAAACTTTAGCGGAATTCCGAGAACAATGGAAGAGTTTCAAAGCATTTTTAAATGGCAGCAGAATTCCGAGAACAATGGAAGAGTTCCGAAGCACTTTTAAACTTCAGCGGAATTCTGAGAACAATGGAAGAGTTCCGAAGCATTTTTAAACATCATCGTAATTCCGAGAACAATGGTACAGTTCTGAAGCATTTTTAAACGTCAGCGGAATTCCGAGAACAATTGAAGAGTACCGAATCATTTTTAAACATCAGCGGAATTCCGAGAAAAAAGGAAGAGTTCCGAAGCATTTTTAAATGTCAGCAGAATTCCGAGAACAATGGAAGAGTCACAAAGGATTTTTTAACGTCAGCGGAATTCCGAGAACAATGGAAGAGTTCCGAAGCATTTTTAAACTTCAGCGGAACTCCGAGAAAAATGGAAGAGTTCCGAAGCATTTTTAAACATCAGCGGAATTCCGAGAAAAATGGAAGAGTTACGAAGCATTTTGAAACGTCAGCGGAATTCCGAGAACAATGAAAGAGTTCCGAAGCATTTTTAAACGTCAGCGGAATTCCGAGAACAATGGAAGAGTTCTGAAGCATTTTTAAACATCAGCGGAATTCCGAGAACAATGGAAGAGTTCCGAAGCATTTTTAAACTTCAGCGGAATTTCGAGAACAATGGAAGAGTTCCGAAGCATTTTTAAACTTCAGGGGAATTCCGAGAACAATGGAACAGTTCCGAAGCATTTTTAAACTTCAGCGGAATTCCGAGAAAAATGGAAGAATTCTGAAGCATTTTTAAACATCAACGGAATTCTGAGAACAATGGAAGAGTTCTGAAGCATTTTTAAACTTCAGTGGAATTCCGAGAACAATGGTAGAGTTCTGAAGCATTTTTAAACGTCAGCAGAATTCCGAGAACAATGGAAGAGTTCCGAAGCATTTTTAAACGTCAGCGGAATTCCGAGAACAATGGTAGAGTTCCGAAGCACTTTTAAACTTCAGCGGAATTCCGAGAAAAATGGAAGAGTTCCGAAGCATTTTTAAACTTCAGCGGAACTCCGAGAAAAATGGAAGAGTTCCGAAGCATTTTTAAACATCAGCGGAACTCCGAGAAAAATGGAAGAGTTCCAAAGCATTTTTAAATGTCAGCAGAATTCCGAGAACAATGGAAGAGTCACAAAGGATTTTTTAACGTCAGCGGAATTCCGAGAACAATTTAAGAGTTTCGAAGCAATTTTAAATGTCAGCAGAATTCTGAGAACAGTGGAAGAGTTCCGAAGCATTTTTAACTTCAGCAGAATTCTGAGAACAATGGAAGAGTTCCGAAGCATTTTTAAACGTCAGCGGAATTCCGAGAAAAATGGAAGAGTTCCGAAGCATTTTTAAACTTCAGCGGAACTTCGAGAACATAGGAAGACTTCTGAAGCATTTTTAAACGTCAGCGGAATTCTGAGAAAAATGGAAGAGTACCGAAGCATTTTTAAACATCAGCGGAATTCTGAGAACAATGGAAGTGTTCTGAAGCATTTTTAAACTTCAGCGGAATTTTGAGAACATAGGAAGACTTCTGAAGCATTTTTAAACGTCAGCGGAATTCTGAGAAAAATGGAAGAGTACCGAAGCATTTTTAAACATCAGCGGAATTCTGAGAACAATGGAAGTGTTCTGAAGCATTTTTAAACTTCAGCGGAATTTCGAGAACATAGGAAGACTTCCGAAGCATTTTTAAATGTCAGCGGAACTCCGAGAACAATGGTAGAGTTCCGAAGCATTTTTAAACTTCAGCGGAATTCCGAGAAAAATGGAAGAGTTCCGAAGCATTTTTAAACTTCAGCAGAATTCCGAGAAAAATGGAAGAGTTCCGAAGGATTTTTAAACATTAGCGGAATTCTGAGAACAATGGAAGAGTTCCAAAGCATTTTTTGCTTCAGTAGAATTCCGAGAACAATGGAAGAGTTCCGAAGCATTTTTAAACGTCAGCGGAATTCTGAGAACAATAGAAGAGTTCCGAAGCATTTTTAAACGTCAGCGGAATTCCGAGAACAATGGAAGACTTCTGAAGCATTTTTAAACTTCAGCGGAATTCCTAGAACAATGGAAGAGTTCCGATGCATTTTTAAACTTCAGCGGAATTTCTAGAACAATGGAAGTGTTCCGAAGCATTTTAAAACTTCAGCAGAATTCCGAGAACAATGGAAGAGTTCCGAAACATTTTTAAATGTCAGCAGAATTCCGAGAATAATGAAAGAGTTGCAAAGCATTTTTAAACTTCAGCAGAATTCCGAGTGCAATGGAAGAGTTCCGAAGCATTTTTAAACTTCAGCGGAACTCCGAGAAAAATGGAAGAGTTCCGAAGCATTTTTAAACTTCAGCGGAACTTCGAGAACATAGGAAGACTTCTGAAGCATTTTTAAACGTCAGCGGAATTCTGAGAAAAATGGAAGAGTACCAAAGCATTTTTAAACATCAGCGGAATTCTGAGAACAATGGAAGTGTTCTGAAGCATTTTTAAACTTCAGCGGAATTTCGAGAACATAGGAAGACTTCCGAAGCATTTTTAAATGTCAGCGGAACTCCGAGAACAATGGTAGAGTTCCGAAGCATTTTTAAACTTCAGCGGAATTCCGAGAAAAATGGAAGAGTTCCGAAGCATTTTTAAACTTCAGCAGAATTCCGAGAAAAATGGAAGAGTTCCGAAGGATTTTTAAACATTAGCGGAATTCTGAGAACAATGGAAGAGTTCCAAAGCATTTTTTGCTTCAGTAGAATTCCGAGAACAATGGAAGAGTTCCGAAGCATTTTTAAACGTCAGCGGAATTCTGAGAACAATAGAAGAGTTCCGAAGCATTTTTAAACGTCAGCGGAATTCCGAGAACAATGGAAGACTTCTGAAGCATTTTTAAACTTCAGCGGAATTCCTAGAACAATGGAAGAGTTCCGATGCATTTTTAAACTTCAGCGGAATTTCTAGAACAATGGAAGTGTTCCGAAGCATTTTAAAACTTCAGCAGAATTCCGAGAACAATGGAAGAGTTCCGAAACATTTTTAAATGTCAGCAGAATTCCGAGAATAATGAAAGAGTTGCAAAGCATTTTTAAACTTCAGCAGAATTCCGAGTGCAATGGAAGAGTTCCGAAGCATTTTTAAACTTCAGCGGAACTCCGAGAAAAATGGAAGAGTTCCGAAGCATTTTTAAACTTCAGCGGAACTTCGAGAACATAGGAAGACTTCTGAAGCATTTTTAAACGTCAGCGGAATTCTGAGAAAAATGGAAGAGTACCAAAGCATTTTTAAACATCAGCGGAATTCTGAGAACAATGGAAGTGTTCTGAAGCATTTTTAAACTTCAGCGGAATTTCGAGAACATAGGAAGACTTCCGAAGCATTTTTAAATGTCAGCGGAATTCCGAGAACAATGGTAGAGTTCCGAAGCATTTTTAAACTTCAGCGGAATTCCGAGAAAAATGGAAGAGTTCCGAAGCATTTTTAAACTTCAGCGGAATTCCGAGAAAAAAGGAAGAGTTCCGAAGCATTTTTAAACTTCAGCAGAATTCCGAGAAAAATGGAAGAGTTCCGAAGGATTTTTAAACATTAGCGGAATTCTGAGAACAATGGAAGAGTTCCAAAGCATTTTTTGCTTCAGTAGAATTCCGAGAACAATGGAAGAGTTCCGAAGCATTTTTAAACGTCAGCGGAATTCTGAGAACAATAGAAGAGTTCCGAAGCATTTTTAAACATCAGCGGAATTCCGAGAACAATGGAAGACTTCTGAAGCATTTTTAAACTTCAGCGGAATTCCTAGAACAATGGAAGAGTTCCGATGCATTTTTAAACTTCAGCGGAATTTCTAGAACAATGGAAGTGTTCCGAAGCATTTTAAAACTTCAGCAGAATTCCGAGAACAATGGAAGAGTTCCGAAACATTTTTAAATGTCAGCAGAATTCCGAGAATAATGAAAGAGTTGCAAAGCATTTTTAAACTTCAGCAGAATTCCGAGTGCAATGCAAGAGTTCCGAAGCATTTTTAAACTTCAGCAGAATTCCGAGAACAATGGTAGAGTTCCGAAGCACTTTTAAACTTCAGCGGAATTCCGAGAAAAATGGAAGAGTTCCGAAGCATTTTTAAACTTCAGCGGAACTCCGAGAAAAATGGAAGAGTTCCGAAGCATTTTTAAACATCAGCGGAACTCCGAGAAAAATGGAAGAGTTCCAAAGCATTTTTAAATGTCAGCAGAATTCCGAGAACAATGGAAGAGTCACAAAGGATTTTTTAACGTCAGCGGAATTCCGAGAACAATTTAAGAGTTCCGAAGCAATTTTAAATGTCAGCAGAATTCTGAGAACAGTGGAAGAGTTCCGAAGCATTTTTAACTTCAACAGAATTCTGAGAACAATGGAAGAGTTCCGAAGCATTTTTAAACGTCAGCGGAATTCCGAGAACAATGGAAGAGTTCCGAAGCATTTTTAAACTTCAGCGGAACTCCGAGAAAAATGGAAGAGTTCCGAAGCATTTTTAAACATCAGCGGAACTCCGAGAAAAATGGAAGAGTTCCGAAGCATTTTTAAACTTCAGCGGAACTTCGAGAACATAGGAAGACTTCTGAAGCATTTTTAAACGTCAGCGGAATTCTGAGAAAAATGGAAGAGTACCGAAGCATTTTTAAACATCAGCGGAATTCTGAGAACAATGGAAGTGTTCTGAAGCATTTTTAAACTTCAGCGGAATTTCGAGAACATAGGAAGACTTCTGAAGCATTTTTAAACGTCAGCGGAATTCTGAGAAAAATGGAAGAGTACCGAAGCATTTTTAAACATCAGCGGAATTCTGAGAACAATGGAAGTGTTCTGAAGCATTTTTAAACTTCAGCGGAATTTCGAGAACATAGGAAGACTTCCGAAGCATTTTTAAATGTCAGCGGAACTCCGAGAACAATGGTAGAGTTCCGAAGCATTTTTAAACTTCAGCGGAATTCCGAGAAAAATGGAAGAGTTCCGAAGCATTTTTAAACTTCAGCAGAATTCCGAGAAAAATGGAAGAGTTCCGAAGGATTTTTAAACATTAGCGGAATTCTGAGAACAATGGAAGAGTTCCAAAGCATTTTTTGCTTCAGTAGAATTCCGAGAACAATGGAAGAGTTCCGAAGCATTTTTAAACGTCAGCGGAATTCTGAGAACAATAGAAGAGTTCCGAAGCATTTTTAAACGTCAGCGGAATTCCGAGAACAATGGAAGACTTCTGAAGCATTTTTAAACTTCAGCGGAATTCCTAGAACAATGGAAGAGTTCCGATGCATTTTTAAACTTCAGCGGAATTTCTAGAACAATGGAAGTGTTCCGAAGCATTTTAAAACTTCAGCAGAATTCCGAGAACAATGGAAGAGTTCCGAAACATTTTTAAATGTCAGCAGAATTCCGAGAATAATGAAAGAGTTGCAAAGCATTTTTAAACTTCAGCAGAATTCCGAGTGCAATGGAAGAGTTCCGAAGCATTTTTAAACTTCAGCGGAACTCCGAGAAAAATGGAAGAGTTCCGAAGCATTTTTAAACTTCAGCGGAACTTCGAGAACATAGGAAGACTTCTGAAGCATTTTTAAACGTCAGCGGAATTCTGAGAAAAATGGAAGAGTACCAAAGCATTTTTAAACATCAGCGGAATTCTGAGAACAATGGAAGTGTTCTGAAGCATTTTTAAACTTCAGCGGAATTTCGAGAACATAGGAAGACTTCCGAAGCATTTTTAAATGTCAGCGGAACTCCGAGAACAATGGTAGAGTTCCGAAGCATTTTTAAACTTCAGCGGAATTCCGAGAAAAATGGAAGAGTTCCGAAGCATTTTTAAACTTCAGCAGAATTCCGAGAAAAATGGAAGAGTTCCGAAGGATTTTTAAACATTAGCGGAATTCTGAGAACAATGGAAGAGTTCCAAAGCATTTTTTGCTTCAGTAGAATTCCGAGAACAATGGAAGAGTTCCGAAGCATTTTTAAACGTCAGCGGAATTCTGAGAACAATAGAAGAGTTCCGAAGCATTTTTAAACGTCAGCGGAATTCCGAGAACAATGGAAGACTTCTGAAGCATTTTTAAACTTCAGCGGAATTCCTAGAACAATGGAAGAGTTCCGATGCATTTTTAAACTTCAGCGGAATTTCTAGAACAATGGAAGTGTTCCGAAGCATTTTAAAACTTCAGCAGAATTCCGAGAACAATGGAAGAGTTCCGAAACATTTTTAAATGTCAGCAGAATTCCGAGAATAATGAAAGAGTTGCAAAGCATTTTTAAACTTCAGCAGAATTCCGAGTGCAATGGAAGAGTTCCGAAGCATTTTTAAACTTCAGCGGAACTCCGAGAAAAATGGAAGAGTTCCGAAGCATTTTTAAACTTCAGCGGAACTTCGAGAACATAGGAAGACTTCTGAAGCATTTTTAAACGTCAGCGGAATTCTGAGAAAAATGGAAGAGTACCAAAGCATTTTTAAACATCAGCGGAATTCTGAGAACAATGGAAGTGTTCTGAAGCATTTTTAAACTTCAGCGGAATTTCGAGAACATAGGAAGACTTCCGAAGCATTTTTAAATGTCAGCGGAATTCCGAGAACAATGGTAGAGGTCCGAAGCATTTTTAAACTTCAGCGGAATTCCGAGAAAAATGGAAGAGTTCCGAAGCATTTTTAAACTTCAGCAGAATTCCGAGAAAAATGGAAGAGTTCCTAAGGATTTTTAAACATTAGCGGAATTCTGAGAACAATGGAAGAGTTCCAAAGCATTTTTTGCATCAGTAGAATTCCGAGAACAATGGAAGAGTTCCGAAGCATTTTTAAACGTCAGCGGAATTCTGAGAACAATAGAAGAGTTCCGAAGCATTTTTAAACGTCAGCAGAATTCCGAGAACAATGGAAGACTTCTGAAGCATTTTTAAACTTCAGCGGAATTCCTAGAACAATGGAAGAGTTCCGATGCATTTTTAAACTTCAGTGGAATTTCAAGAACAATGGAAGTGTTCCGAAGCATTTTAAAACTTCAGCAGAATTCCGAGAACAATGGAAGAGTTCCGAAACATTTTTAAATGTCAGCAGAATTCCGAGAATAATGAAAGAGTTGCAAAGCATTTTTAAACTTCAGCAGAATTCCGAGTGCAATGGAAGAGTTCCGAAGCATTTTTAAACTTCAGCGGAACTCCGAGAAAAATGGAAGAGTTCCGAAGCATTTTTAAACATCAGCGGAACTCTGAGAAAAATAGAAGAGTTCCGAAGCATTTTTAAACTTTAGCGGAATTCCGAGAACAATGGAAGAGTTTCAAAGCATTTTTAAATGGCAGCAGAATTCCGAGAACAATGGAAGAGTTCCGAAGCACTTTTAAACTTCAGCGGAATTCTGAGAACAATGGAAGAGTTCCGAAGCATTTTTAAACATCATCGTAATTCCGAGAACAATGGTACAGTTCTGAAGCATTTTTAAACGTCAGCGGAATTCCGAGAACAATTGAAGAGTACCGAATCATTTTTAAACATCAGCGGAATTCCGAGAAAAAAGGAAGAGTTCCGAAGCATTTTTAAATGTCAGCAGAATTCCGAGAACAATGGAAGAGTCACAAAGGATTTTTTAACGTCAGCGGAATTCCGAGAACAATGGAAGAGTTCCGAAGCATTTTTAAACTTCAGCGGAACTCCGAGAAAAATGGAAGAGTTCCGAAGCATTTTTAAACATCAGCGGAATTCCGAGAAAAATGGAAGAGTTACGAAGCATTTTGAAACGTCAGCGGAATTCCGAGAACAATGAAAGAGTTCCGAAGCATTTTTAAACGTCAGCGGAATTCCGAGAACAATGGAAGAGTTCTGAAGCATTTTTAAACATCAGCGGAATTCCGAGAACAATGGAAGAGTTCCGAAGCATTTTTAAACTTCAGCGGAATTTCGAGAACAATGGCAGAGTTCCGAAGCATTTTTAAACTTCAGGGGAATTCCGAGAACAATGGAACAGTTCCGAAGCATTTTTAAACTTCAGCGGAATTCCGAGAAAAATGGAAGAATTCTGAAGCATTTTTAAACATCAACGGAATTCTGAGAACAATGGAAGAGTTCTGAAGCATTTTTAAACTTCAGTGGAATTCCGAGAACAATGGTAGAGTTCTGAAGCATTTTTAAACGTCAGCAGAATTCCGAGAACAATGGAAGAGTTCCGAAGCATTTTTAAACGTCAGCGGAATTCCGAGAACAATGGTAGAGTTCCGAAGCACTTTTAAACTTCAGCGGAATTCCGAGAAAAATGGAAGAGTTCCGAAGCATTTTTAAACTTCAGCGGAACTCCGAGAAAAATGGAAGAGTTCCGAAGCATTTTTAAACATCAGCGGAACTCCGAGAAAAATGGAAGAGTTCCAAAGCATTTTTAAATGTCAGCAGAATTCCGAGAACAATGGAAGAGTCACAAAGGATTTTTTAACGTCAGCGGAATTCCGAGAACAATTTAAGAGTTTCGAAGCAATTTTAAATGTCAGCAGAATTCTGAGAACAGTGGAAGAGTTCCGAAGCATTTTTAACTTCAGCAGAATTCCGAGAACAATGGAAGAGTTCCGAAGCATTTTTAAACGTCAGCGGAATTCCGAGAACAATGGAAGAGTTCCGAAGCATTTTTAAACTTCAGCGGAACTCCGAGAAAAATGGAAGAGTTCCGAAGCATTTTTAAACATCAGCGGAACTCCGAGAAAAATGGAAGAGTTCCGAAGCATTTTTAAACTTCAGCGGAACTTCGAGAACATAGGAAGACTTCTGAAGCATTTTTAAACGTCAGCGGAATTCTGAGAAAAATGGAAGAGTACCGAAGCATTTTTAAACATCAGCGGAATTCTGAGAACAATGGAAGTGTTCTGAAGCATTTTTAAACTTCAGCGGAATTTCGAGAACATAGGAAGACTTCTGAAGCATTTTTAAACGTCAGCGGAATTCTGAGAAAAATGGAAGAGTACCGAAGCATTTTTAAACATCAGCGGAATTCTGAGAACAATGGAAGTGTTCTGAAGCATTTTTAAACTTCAGCGGAATTTCGAGAACATAGGAAGACTTCCGAAGCATTTTTAAATGTCAGCGGAACTCCGAGAACAATGGTAGAGTTCCGAAGCATTTTTAAACTTCAGCGGAATTCCGAGAAAAATGGAAGAGTTCCGAAGCATTTTTAAACTTCAGCAGAATTCCGAGAAAAATGGAAGAGTTCCGAAGGATTTTTAAACATTAGCGGAATTCTGAGAACAATGGAAGAGTTCCAAAGCATTTTTTGCTTCAGTAGAATTCCGAGAACAATGGAAGAGTTCCGAAGCATTTTTAAACGTCAGCGGAATTCTGAGAACAATAGAAGAGTTCCGAAGCATTTTTAAACGTCAGCGGAATTCCGAGAACAATGGAAGACTTCTGAAGCATTTTTAAACTTCAGCGGAATTCCTAGAACAATGGAAGAGTTCCGATGCATTTTTAAACTTCAGCGGAATTTCTAGAACAATGGAAGTGTTCCGAAGCATTTTAAAACTTCAGCAGAATTCCGAGAACAATGGAAGAGTTCCGAAACATTTTTAAATGTCAGCAGAATTCCGAGAATAATGAAAGAGTTGCAAAGCATTTTTAAACTTCAGCAGAATTCCGAGTGCAATGGAAGAGTTCCGAAGCATTTTTAAACTTCAGCGGAACTCCGAGAAAAATGGAAGAGTTCCGAAGCATTTTTAAACTTCAGCGGAACTTCGAGAACATAGGAAGACTTCTGAAGCATTTTTAAACGTCAGCGGAATTCTGAGAAAAATGGAAGAGTACCAAAGCATTTTTAAACATCAGCGGAATTCTGAGAACAATGGAAGTGTTCTGAAGCATTTTTAAACTTCAGCGGAATTTCGAGAACATAGGAAGACTTCCGAAGCATTTTTAAATGTCAGCGGAACTCCGAGAACAATGGTAGAGTTCCGAAGCATTTTTAAACTTCAGCGGAATTCCGAGAAAAATGGAAGAGTTCCGAAGCATTTTTAAACTTCAGCAGAATTCCGAGAAAAATGGAAGAGTTCCGAAGGATTTTTAAACATTAGCGGAATTCTGAGAACAATGGAAGAGTTCCAAAGCATTTTTTGCTTCAGTAGAATTCCGAGAACAATGGAAGAGTTCCGAAGCATTTTTAAACGTCAGCGGAATTCTGAGAACAATAGAAGAGTTCCGAAGCATTTTTAAACGTCAGCGGAATTCCGAGAACAATGGAAGACTTCTGAAGCATTTTTAAACTTCAGCGGAATTCCTAGAACAATGGAAGAGTTCCGATGCATTTTTAAACTTCAGCGGAATTTCTAGAACAATGGAAGTGTTCCGAAGCATTTTAAAACTTCAGCAGAATTCCGAGAACAATGGAAGAGTTCCGAAACATTTTTAAATGTCAGCAGAATTCCGAGAATAATGAAAGAGTTGCAAAGCATTTTTAAACTTCAGCAGAATTCCGAGTGCAATGGAAGAGTTCCGAAGCATTTTTAAACTTCAGCGGAACTCCGAGAAAAATGGAAGAGTTCCGAAGCATTTTTAAACTTCAGCGGAACTTCGAGAACATAGGAAGACTTCTGAAGCATTTTTAAACGTCAGCGGAATTCTGAGAAAAATGGAAGAGTACCAAAGCATTTTTAAACATCAGCGGAATTCTGAGAACAATGGAAGTGTTCTGAAGCATTTTTAAACTTCAGCGGAATTTCGAGAACATAGGAAGACTTCCGAAGCATTTTTAAATGTCAGCGGAATTCCGAGAACAATGGTAGAGTTCCGAAGCATTTTTAAACTTCAGCGGAATTCCGAGAAAAATGGAAGAGTTCCGAAGCATTTTTAAACTTCAGCGGAATTCCGAGAAAAAAGGAAGAGTTCCGAAGCATTTTTAAACTTCAGCAGAATTCCGAGAAAAATGGAAGAGTTCCGAAGGATTTTTAAACATTAGCGGAATTCTGAGAACAATGGAAGAGTTACAAAGCATTTTTTGCTTCAGTAGAATTCCGAGAACAATGGAAGAGTTCCGAAGCATTTTTAAACGTCAGCGGAATTCTGAGAACAATAGAAGAGTTCCGAAGCATTTTTAAACATCAGCGGAATTCCGAGAACAATGGAAGACTTCTGAAGCATTTTTAAACTTCAGCGGAATTCCTAGAACAATGGAAGAGTTCCGATGCATTTTTAAACTTCAGCGGAATTTCTAGAACAATGGAAGTGTTCCGAAGCATTTTAAAACTTCAGCAGAATTCCGAGAACAATGGAAGAGTTCCGAAACATTTTTAAATGTCAGCAGAATTCCGAGAATAATGAAAGAGTTGCAAAGCATTTTTAAACTTCAGCAGAATTCCGAGTGCAATGCAAGAGTTCCGAAGCATTTTTAAACTTCAGCGGAACTCCGAGAAAAATGGAAGAGTTCCGAAGCATTTTTAAACTTCAGCGGAATTTCGAGAACATAGGAAGACTTCTGAAGCATTTTTAAACGTCAGCGGAATTCTGAGAAAAATGGAAGAGTACCGAAGCATTTTTAAACATCAGCGGAATTCTGAGAACAATGGAAGTGTTCTGAAGCATTTTTAAACTTCAGCGGAATTTCGAGAACATAGGAAGACTTCTGAAGCATTTTTAAACGTCAGCGGAATTCTGAGAAAAATGGAAGAGTACCGAAGCATTTTTAAACATCAGCGGAATTCTGAGAACAATGGAAGTGTTCTGAAGCATTTTTAAACTTCAGCGGAATTTCGAGAACATAGGAAGACTTCCGAAGCATTTTTAAATGTCAGCGGAACTCCGAGAACAATGGTAGAGTTCCGAAGCATTTTTAAACTTCAGCGGAATTCCGAGAAAAATGGAAGAGTTCCGAAGCATTTTTAAACTTCAGCAGAATTCCGAGAAAAATGGAAGAGTTCCGAAGGATTTTTAAACATTAGCGGAATTCTGAGAACAATGGAAGAGTTCCAAAGCATTTTTTGCTTCAGTAGAATTCCGAGAACAATGGAAGAGTTCCGAAGCATTTTTAAACGTCAGCGGAATTCTGAGAACAATAGAAGAGTTCCGAAGCATTTTTAAACGTCAGCGGAATTCCGAGAACAATGGAAGACTTCTGAAGCATTTTTAAACTTCAGCGGAATTCCTAGAACAATGGAAGAGTTCCGATGCATTTTTAAACTTCAGCGGAATTTCTAGAACAATGGAAGTGTTCCGAAGCATTTTAAAACTTCAGCAGAATTCCGAGAACAATGGAAGAGTTCCGAAACATTTTTAAATGTCAGCAGAATTCCGAGAATAATGAAAGAGTTGCAAAGCATTTTTAAACTTCAGCAGAATTCCGAGTGCAATGGAAGAGTTCCGAAGCATTTTTAAACTTCAGCGGAACTCCGAGAAAAATGGAAGAGTTCCGAAGCATTTTTAAACTTCAGCGGAACTTCGAGAACATAGGAAGACTTCTGAAGCATTTTTAAACGTCAGCGGAATTCTGAGAAAAATGGAAGAGTACCAAAGCATTTTTAAACATCAGCGGAATTCTGAGAACAATGGAAGTGTTCTGAAGCATTTTTAAACTTCAGCGGAATTTCGAGAACATAGGAAGACTTCCGAAGCATTTTTAAATGTCAGCGGAATTCCGAGAACAATGGTAGAGGTCCGAAGCATTTTTAAACTTCAGCGGAACTTCGAGAACATAGGAAGACTTCTGAAGCATTTTTAAACGTCAGCGGAATTCTGAGAAAAATGGAAGAGTACCAAAGCATTTTTAAACATCAGCGGAATTCTGAGAACAATGGAAGTGTTCTGAAGCATTTTTAAACTTCAGCGGAATTTCGAGAACATAGGAAGACTTCCGAAGCATTTTTAAATGTCAGCGGAATTCCGAGAACAATGGTAGAGGTCCGAAGCATTTTTAAACTTCAGCGGAATTCCGAGAAAAATGGAAGAGTTCCGAAGCATTTTTAAACTTCAGCAGAATTCCGAGAAAAATGGAAGAGTTCCTAAGGATTTTTAAACATTAGCGGAATTCTGAGAACAATGGAAGAGTTCCAAAGCATTTTTTGCATCAGTAGAATTCCGAGAACAATGGAAGAGTTCCGAAGCATTTTTAAACGTCAGCGGAATTCTGAGAACAATAGAAGAGTTCCGAAGCATTTTTAAACGTCAGCAGAATTCCGAGAACAATGGAAGACTTCTGAAGCATTTTTAAACTTCAGCGGAATTTCTAGAACAATGGAAGTGTTCCGAAGCATTTTAAAACTTCAGCAGAATTCCGAGAACAATGGAAGAGTTCCGAAACATTTTTAAATGTCAGCAGAATTCCGAGAATAATGAAAGAGTTGCAAAGCATTTTTAAACTTCAGCAGAATTCCGAGTGCAATGGAAGAGTTCCGAAGCATTTTTAAACTTCAGCGGAACTCCGAGAAAAATGGAAGAGTTCCGAAGCATTTTTAAACTTCAGCGGAACTTCGAGAACATAGGAAGACTTCTGAAGCATTTTTAAACGTCAGCGGAATTCTGAGAAAAATGGAAGAGTACCAAAGCATTTTTAAACATCAGCGGAATTCTGAGAACAATGGAAGTGTTCTGAAGCATTTTTAAACTTCAGCGGAATTTCGAGAACATAGGAAGACTTCCGAAGCATTTTTAAATGTCAGCGGAATTCCGAGAACAATGGTAGAGTTCCGAAGCATTTTTAAACTTCAGCGGAATTCCGAGAAAAATGGAAGAGTTCCGAAGCATTTTTAAACTTCAGCGGAATTCCGAGAAAAAAGGAAGAGTTCCGAAGCATTTTTAAACTTCAGCAGAATTCCGAGAAAAATGGAAGAGTTCCGAAGGATTTTTAAACATTAGCGGAATTCTGAGAACAATGGAAGAGTTACAAAGCATTTTTTGCTTCAGTAGAATTCCGAGAACAATGGAAGAGTTCCGAAGCATTTTTAAACGTCAGCGGAATTCTGAGAACAATAGAAGAGTTCCGAAGCATTTTTAAACATCAGCGGAATTCCGAGAACAATGGAAGACTTCTGAAGCATTTTTAAACTTCAGCGGAATTCCTAGAACAATGGAAGAGTTCCGATGCATTTTTAAACTTCAGCGGAATTTCTAGAACAATGGAAGTGTTCCGAAGCATTTTAAAACTTCAGCAGAATTCCGAGAACAATGGAAGAGTTCCGAAACATTTTTAAATGTCAGCAGAATTCCGAGAATAATGAAAGAGTTGCAAAGCATTTTTAAACTTCAGCAGAATTCCGAGTGCAATGCAAGAGTTCCGAAGCATTTTTAAACTTCAGCGGAACTCCGAGAAAAATGGAAGAGTTCCGAAGCATTTTTAAACTTCAGCGGAATTTCGAGAACATAGGAAGACTTCTGAAGCATTTTTAAACGTCAGCGGAATTCTGAGAAAAATGGAAGAGTACCGAAGCATTTTTAAACATCAGCGGAATTCTGAGAACAATGGAAGTGTTCTGAAGCATTTTTAAACTTCAGCGGAATTTCGAGAACATAGGAAGACTTCTGAAGCATTTTTAAACGTCAGCGGAATTCTGAGAAAAATGGAAGAGTACCGAAGCATTTTTAAACATCAGCGGAATTCTGAGAACAATGGAAGTGTTCTGAAGCATTTTTAAACTTCAGCGGAATTTCGAGAACATAGGAAGACTTCCGAAGCATTTTTAAATGTCAGCGGAACTCCGAGAACAATGGTAGAGTTCCGAAGCATTTTTAAACTTCAGCGGAATTCCGAGAAAAATGGAAGAGTTCCGAAGCATTTTTAAACTTCAGCAGAATTCCGAGAAAAATGGAAGAGTTCCGAAGGATTTTTAAACATTAGCGGAATTCTGAGAACAATGGAAGAGTTCCAAAGCATTTTTTGCTTCAGTAGAATTCCGAGAACAATGGAAGAGTTCCGAAGCATTTTTAAACGTCAGCGGAATTCTGAGAACAATAGAAGAGTTCCGAAGCATTTTTAAACGTCAGCGGAATTCCGAGAACAATGGAAGACTTCTGAAGCATTTTTAAACTTCAGCGGAATTCCTAGAACAATGGAAGAGTTCCGATGCATTTTTAAACTTCAGCGGAATTTCTAGAACAATGGAAGTGTTCCGAAGCATTTTAAAACTTCAGCAGAATTCCGAGAACAATGGAAGAGTTCCGAAACATTTTTAAATGTCAGCAGAATTCCGAGAATAATGAAAGAGTTGCAAAGCATTTTTAAACTTCAGCAGAATTCCGAGTGCAATGGAAGAGTTCCGAAGCATTTTTAAACTTCAGCGGAACTCCGAGAAAAATGGAAGAGTTCCGAAGCATTTTTAAACTTCAGCGGAACTTCGAGAACATAGGAAGACTTCTGAAGCATTTTTAAACGTCAGCGGAATTCTGAGAAAAATGGAAGAGTACCAAAGCATTTTTAAACATCAGCGGAATTCTGAGAACAATGGAAGTGTTCTGAAGCATTTTTAAACTTCAGCGGAATTTCGAGAACATAGGAAGACTTCCGAAGCATTTTTAAATGTCAGCGGAATTCCGAGAACAATGGTAGAGGTCCGAAGCATTTTTAAACTTCAGCGGAATTCCGAGAAAAATGGAAGAGTTCCGAAGCATTTTTAAACTTCAGCAGAATTCCGAGAAAAATGGAAGAGTTCCTAAGGATTTTTAAACATTAGCGGAATTCTGAGAACAATGGAAGAGTTCCAAAGCATTTTTTGCATCAGTAGAATTCCGAGAACAATGGAAGAGTTCCGAAGCATTTTTAAACGTCAGCGGAATTCTGAGAACAATAGAAGAGTTCCGAAGCATTTTTAAACGTCAGCAGAATTCCGAGAACAATGGAAGACTTCTGAAGCATTTTTAAACTTCAGCGGAATTCCTAGAACAATGGAAGAGTTCCGATGCATTTTTAAACTTCAGTGGAATTTCAAGAACAATGGAAGTGTTCCGAAGCATTTTAAAACTTCAGCAGAATTCCGAGAACAATGGAAGAGTTCCGAAACATTTTTAAATGTCAGCAGAATTCCGAGAATAATGAAAGAGTTGCAAAGCATTTTTAAACTTCAGCAGAATTCCGAGTGCAATGGAAGAGTTCCGAAGCATTTTTAAACTTCAGCGGAACTCCGAGAAAAATGGAAGAGTTCCGAAGCATTTTTAAACATCAGCGGAACTCTGAGAAAAATAGAAGAGTTCCGAAGCATTTTTAAACTTTAGCGGAATTCCGAGAACAATGGAAGAGTTTCAAAGCATTTTTAAATGGCAGCAGAATTCCGAGAACAATGGAAGAGTTCCGAAGCACTTTTAAACTTCAGCGGAATTCTGAGAACAATGGAAGAGTTCCGAAGCATTTTTAAACATCATCGTAATTCCGAGAACAATGGTACAGTTCTGAAGCATTTTTAAACGTCAGCGGAATTCCGAGAACAATTGAAGAGTACCGAATCATTTTTAAACATCAGCGGAATTCCGAGAAAAAAGGAAGAGTTCCGAAGCATTTTTAAATGTCAGCAGAATTCCGAGAACAATGGAAGAGTCACAAAGGATTTTTTAACGTCAGCGGAATTCCGAGAACAATGGAAGAGTTCCGAAGCATTTTTAAACTTCAGCGGAACTCCGAGAAAAATGGAAGAGTTCCGAAGCATTTTTAAACATCAGCGGAATTCCGAGAAAAATGGAAGAGTTACGAAGCATTTTGAAACGTCAGCGGAATTCCGAGAACAATGAAAGAGTTCCGAAGCATTTTTAAACGTCAGCGGAATTCCGAGAACAATGGAAGAGTTCTGAAGCATTTTTAAACATCAGCGGAATTCCGAGAACAATGGAAGAGTTCCGAAGCATTTTTAAACTTCAGCGGAATTTCGAGAACAATGGAAGAGTTCCGAAGCATTTTTAAACTTCAGGGGAATTCCGAGAACAATGGAACAGTTCCGAAGCATTTTTAAACTTCAGCGGAATTCCGAGAAAAATGGAAGAATTCTGAAGCATTTTTAAACATCAACGGAATTCTGAGAACAATGGAAGAGTTCTGAAGCATTTTTAAACTTCAGTGGAATTCCGAGAACAATGGTAGAGTTCTGAAGCATTTTTAAACGTCAGCAGAATTCCGAGAACAATGGAAGAGTTCCGAAGCATTTTTAAACGTCAGCGGAATTCCGAGAACAATGGTAGAGTTCCGAAGCACTTTTAAACTTCAGCGGAATTCCGAGAAAAATGGAAGAGTTCCGAAGCATTTTTAAACTTCAGCGGAACTCCGAGAAAAATGGAAGAGTTCCGAAGCATTTTTAAACATCAGCGGAACTCCGAGAAAAATGGAAGAGTTCCAAAGCATTTTTAAATGTCAGCAGAATTCCGAGAACAATGGAAGAGTCACAAAGGATTTTTTAACGTCAGCGGAATTCCGAGAACAATTTAAGAGTTTCGAAGCAATTTTAAATGTCAGCAGAATTCTGAGAACAGTGGAAGAGTTCCGAAGCATTTTTAACTTCAGCAGAATTCCGAGAACAATGGAAGAGTTCCGAAGCATTTTTAAACGTCAGCGGAATTCCGAGAACAATGGAAGAGTTCCGAAGCATTTTTAAACTTCAGCGGAACTCCGAGAAAAATGGAAGAGTTCCGAAGCATTTTTAAACATCAGCGGAACTCCGAGAAAAATGGAAGAGTTCCGAAGCATTTTTAAACTTCAGCGGAACTTCGAGAACATAGGAAGACTTCTGAAGCATTTTTAAACGTCAGCGGAATTCTGAGAAAAATGGAAGAGTACCGAAGCATTTTTAAACATCAGCGGAATTCTGAGAACAATGGAAGTGTTCTGAAGCATTTTTAAACTTCAGCGGAATTTCGAGAACATAGGAAGACTTCTGAAGCATTTTTAAACGTCAGCGGAATTCTGAGAAAAATGGAAGAGTACCGAAGCATTTTTAAACATCAGCGGAATTCTGAGAACAATGGAAGTGTTCTGAAGCATTTTTAAACTTCAGCGGAATTTCGAGAACATAGGAAGACTTCCGAAGCATTTTTAAATGTCAGCGGAACTCCGAGAACAATGGTAGAGTTCCGAAGCATTTTTAAACTTCAGCGGAATTCCGAGAAAAATGGAAGAGTTCCGAAGCATTTTTAAACTTCAGCAGAATTCCGAGAAAAATGGAAGAGTTCCGAAGGATTTTTAAACATTAGCGGAATTCTGAGAACAATGGAAGAGTTCCAAAGCATTTTTTGCTTCAGTAGAATTCCGAGAACAATGGAAGAGTTCCGAAGCATTTTTAAACGTCAGCGGAATTCTGAGAACAATAGAAGAGTTCCGAAGCATTTTTAAACGTCAGCGGAATTCCGAGAACAATGGAAGACTTCTGAAGCATTTTTAAACTTCAGCGGAATTCCTAGAACAATGGAAGAGTTCCGATGCATTTTTAAACTTCAGCGGAATTTCTAGAACAATGGAAGTGTTCCGAAGCATTTTAAAACTTCAGCAGAATTCCGAGAACAATGGAAGAGTTCCGAAACATTTTTAAATGTCAGCAGAATTCCGAGAATAATGAAAGAGTTGCAAAGCATTTTTAAACTTCAGCAGAATTCCGAGTGCAATGGAAGAGTTCCGAAGCATTTTTAAACTTCAGCGGAACTCCGAGAAAAATGGAAGAGTTCCGAAGCATTTTTAAACTTCAGCGGAACTTCGAGAACATAGGAAGACTTCTGAAGCATTTTTAAACGTCAGCGGAATTCTGAGAAAAATGGAAGAGTACCAAAGCATTTTTAAACATCAGCGGAATTCTGAGAACAATGGAAGTGTTCTGAAGCATTTTTAAACTTCAGCGGAATTTCGAGAACATAGGAAGACTTCCGAAGCATTTTTAAATGTCAGCGGAACTCCGAGAACAATGGTAGAGTTCCGAAGCATTTTTAAACTTCAGCGGAATTCCGAGAAAAATGGAAGAGTTCCGAAGCATTTTTAAACTTCAGCAGAATTCCGAGAAAAATGGAAGAGTTCCGAAGGATTTTTAAACATTAGCGGAATTCTGAGAACAATGGAAGAGTTCCAAAGCATTTTTTGCTTCAGTAGAATTCCGAGAACAATGGAAGAGTTCCGAAGCATTTTTAAACGTCAGCAGAATTCTGAGAACAATAGAAGAGTTCCGAAGCATTTTTAAACGTCAGCGGAATTCCGAGAACAATGGAAGACTTCTGAAGCATTTTTAAACTTCAGCGGAATTCCTAGAACAATGGAAGAGTTCCGATGCATTTTTAAACTTCAGCGGAATTTCTAGAACAATGGAAGTGTTCCGAAGCATTTTAAAACTTCAGCAGAATTCCGAGAACAATGGAAGAGTTCCGAAACATTTTTAAATGTCAGCAGAATTCCGAGAATAATGAAAGAGTTGCAAAGCATTTTTAAACTTCAGCAGAATTCCGAGTGCAATGGAAGAGTTCCGAAGCATTTTTAAACTTCAGCGGAACTCCGAGAAAAATGGAAGAGTTCCGAAGCATTTTTAAACTTCAGCGGAACTTCGAGAACATAGGAAGACTTCTGAAGCATTTTTAAACGTCAGCGGAATTCTGAGAAAAATGGAAGAGTACCAAAGCATTTTTAAACATCAGCGGAATTCTGAGAACAATGGAAGTGTTCTGAAGCATTTTTAAACTTCAGCGGAATTTCGAGAACATAGGAAGACTTCCGAAGCATTTTTAAATGTCAGCGGAATTCCGAGAACAATGGTAGAGTTCCGAAGCATTTTTAAACTTCAGCGGAATTCCGAGAAAAATGGAAGAGTTCCGAAGCATTTTTAAACTTCAGCGGAATTCCGAGAAAAAAGGAAGAGTTCCGAAGCATTTTTAAACTTCAGCAGAATTCCGAGAAAAATGGAAGAGTTCCGAAGGATTTTTAAACATTAGCGGAATTCTGAGAACAATGGAAGAGTTACAAAGCATTTTTTGCTTCAGTAGAATTCCGAGAACAATGGAAGAGTTCCGAAGCATTTTTAAACGTCAGCGGAATTCTGAGAACAATAGAAGAGTTCCGAAGCATTTTTAAACATCAGCGGAATTCCGAGAACAATGGAAGACTTCTGAAGCATTTTTAAACTTCAGCGGAATTCCTAGAACAATGGAAGAGTTCCGATGCATTTTTAAACTTCAGCGGAATTTCTAGAACAATGGAAGTGTTCCGAAGCATTTTAAAACTTCAGCAGAATTCCGAGAACAATGGAAGAGTTCCGAAACATTTTTAAATGTCAGCAGAATTCCGAGAATAATGAAAGAGTTGCAAAGCATTTTTAAACTTCAGCAGAATTCCGAGTGCAATGCAAGAGTTCCGAAGCATTTTTAAACTTCAGCGGAACTCCGAGAAAAATGGAAGAGTTCCGAAGCATTTTTAAACATCAGCGGAACTCTGAGAAAAATAGAAGAGTTCCGAAGCATTTTTAAACTTTAGCGGAATTCCGAGAACAATGGAAGAGTTTCAAAGCATTTTTAAATGGCAGCAGAATTCCGAGAACAATGGAAGAGTTCCGAAGCACTTTTAAACTTCAGCGGAATTCTGAGAACAATGGAAGAGTTCCGAAGCATTTTTAAACATCATCGTAATTCCGAGAACAATGGTACAGTTCTGAAGCATTTTTAAACGTCAGCGGAATTCCGAGAACAATTGAAGAGTACCGAATCATTTTTAAACATCAGCGGAATTCCGAGAGAAAAGGAAGAGTTCCGAAGCATTTTTAAATGTCAGCAGAATTCCGAGAACAATGGAAGAGTCACAAAGGATTTTTTAACGTCAGCGGAATTCCGAGAACAATGGAAGAGTTCCGAAGCATTTTTAAACTTCAGCGGAACTCCGAGAAAAATGGAAGAGTTCCGAAGCATTTTTAAACATCAGCGGAATTCCGAGAAAAATGGAAGAGTTACGAAGCATTTTGAAACGTCAGCGGAATTCCGAGAACAATGAAAGAGTTCCGAAGCATTTTTAAACTTCAGCGGAACTCCGAGAACAATGGTAGAGTTCCGAAGCATTTTTAAACTTCAGCGGAATTCCGAGAAAAATGGAAGAGTTCCGAAGCATTTTTAAACTTCAGCAGAATTTCGAGAAAAATGGAAGAGTTCCGAAGGATTTTTAAACATTAGCGGAATTCTGAGAACAATGGAAGAGTTCCAAAGCATTTTTTGCTTCAGTAGAATTCCGAGAACAATGGAAGAGTTCCGAAGCATTTTTAAACGTCAGCGGAATTCTGAGAACAATAGAAGAGTTCCGAAGCATTTTTAAACGTCAGCGGAATTCCGAGAACAATGTTAGAGTTCTGAAGCATTTTTAAACTTCAGCGGAATTCCGAGAAAAATGGAAGAGTTACGAAGCATTTTTAAACTTCAGCGGAATTCCTAGAACAATGGAAGAGTTCCGATGCATTTTTAAACGTCAGCGGAATTCTGAGAACAATAGAAGAGTTCCGAAGCATTTTTAAACGTCAGCGGAATTCCGAGAACAATGGAAGACTTCTGAAGCATTTTTAAACTTCAGCGGAATTTCGAGAACATAGGAAGACTTCCGAAGCATTTTTAAATGTCAGCGGAACTCCGAGAACAATGGTAGAGTTCCGAAGCATTTTTAAACTTCAGCGGAATTCCGAGAAAAATGGAAGAGTTCCGAAGCATTTTTAAACTTCAGCAGAATTCCGAGAAAAATGGAAGAGTTCCGAAGGATTTTTAAACATTAGCGGAATTCTGAGAACAATGGAAGAGTTCCAAAGCATTTTTTGCTTCAGTAGAATTCCGAGAACAATGGAAGAGTTCCGAAGCAATTTTAAACGTCAGCGGAATTCTGAGAACAATAGAAGAGTTCCGAAGCATTTTTAAACGTCAGCGGAATTCCGAGAACAATGTTAGAGTTCTGAAGCATTTTTAAACTTCAGCGGAATTCCGAGAAAAATGGAAGAGTTACGAAGCATTTTTAAATTTCAGCGGAATTCCTAGAACAATGGAAGAGTTCCGATGCATTTTTAAACTTCAGCGGAATTTCTAGAACAATGGAAGTGTTCCGAAGCATTTTAAAACTTCAGCAGAATTCCGAGAACAATGGAAGAGTTCCGAAACATTTTTAAATGTCAGCAGAATTCCGAGAATAATAAAAGAGTTCCGAAGCAATTTTAAATGTCAGCAGAATTCTGAGAACAGTGGAAGAGTTCCGAAGCATTTTTAACTTCAGCAGAATTCTGAGAACAATGGAAGAGTTCCGAAGCATTTTTAAACGTCAGCGGAATTCCGAGAACAATGGTAGAGTTCCGAAGCATTTTTAAATGTCAGCAGAATTCCGAGAACAATGGAAGAGTCACACAGGATTTTTTAACGTCAGCGGAATTCCGAGAACAATTTAAGAGTTCCGAAGCAATTTTAAATGTCAGCAGAATTCTGAGAACAGTGGAAGAGTTCCGAAGCATTTTTAACTTCAGCAGAATTCTGAGAACAATGGAAGAGTTCCGAAGCATTTTTAAACGTCAGCGGAATTCCGAGAACAATGGTAGAGTTCCGAAGCACTTTTAAACTTCAGCGGAATTCCGAGAAAAATGGAAGAGTTCCGAAGCATTTTTAAACTTCAGCGGAACTCCGAGAAAAATGGAAGAGTTCCGAAGCATTTTTAAACATCAGCGGAACTCCGAGAAAAATGGAAGAGTTCCAAAGCATTTTTAAATGTCAGCAGAATTCCGAGAACAATGGAAGAGTCACAAAGGATTTTTTAACGTCAGCGGAATTCCGAGAACAATTTAAGAGTTCCGAAGCAATTTTAAATGTCAGCAGAATTCTGAGAACAGTGGAAGAGTTCCGAAGCATTTTTAACTTCAGCAGAATTCTGAGAACAATGGAAGAGTTCCGAAGCATTTTTAAACGTCAGCGGAATTCCGAGAACAATGGAAGAGTTCCGAAGCATTTTTAAACTTCAGCGGAACTCCGAGAAAAATGGAAGAGTTCCGAAGCATTTTTAAACATCAGCGGAACTCCGAGAAAAATGGAAGAGTTCCGAAGCATTTTTAAACTTCAGCGGAACTTCGAGAACATAGGAAGACTTCTGAAGCATTTTTAAACGTCAGCGGAATTCTGAGAAAAATGGAAGAGTACCGAAGCATTTTTAAACATCAGCGGAATTCTGAGAACAATGGAAGTGTTCTGAAGCATTTTTAAACTTCAGCGGAATTTCGAGAACATAGGAAGACTTCCAAAGCATTTTTAAATGTCAGCGGAACTCCGAGAACAATGGTAGAGTTCCGAAGCATTTTTAAACTTCAGCTGAATTCCGAGAAAAATGGAAGAGTTCCGAAGCATTTTTAAACTTCAGCAGAATTCCGAGAAAAATGGAAGAGTTCCGAAGGATTTTTAAACATTAGCGGAATTCTGAGAACAATGGAAGAGTTCCAAAGCATTTTTTGCTTCAGTAGAATTCCGAGAACAATGGAAGAGTTCCGAAGCATTTTTAAACGTCAGCGGAATTCTGAGAACAATAGAAGAGTTCCGAAGCATTTTTAAACGTCAGCGGAATTCCGAGAACAATGGAAGACTTCTGAAGCATTTTTAAACTTCAGCGGAATTCCTAGAACAATGGAAGAGTTCCGATGCATTTTTAAACTTCAGCGGAATTTCTAGAACAATGGAAGTGTTCCGAAGCATTTTAAAACTTCAGCAGAATTCCGAGAACAATGGAAGAGTTCCGAAACATTTTTAAATGTCAGCAGAATTCCGAGAATAATGAAAGAGTTGCAAAGCATTTTTAAACTTCAGCAGAATTCCGAGTGCAATGGAAGAGTTCCGAAGCATTTTTAAACTTCAGCGGAACTCCGAGAAAAATGGAAGAGTTCCGAAGCATTTTTAAACTTCAGCGGAACTTCGAGAACATAGGAAGACTTCTGAAGCATTTTTAAACGTCAGCGGAATTCTGAGAAAAATGGAAGAGTACCAAAGCATTTTTAAACATCAGCGGAATTCTGAGAACAATGGAAGTGTTCTGAAGCATTTTTAAACTTCAGCGGAATTTCGAGAACATAGGAAGACTTCCGAAGCATTTTTAAATGTCAGCGGAACTCCGAGAACAATGGTAGAGTTCCGAAGCATTTTTAAACTTCAGCGGAATTCCGAGAAAAATGGAAGAGTTCCGAAGCATTTTTAAACTTCAGCAGAATTCCGAGAAAAATGGAAGAGTTCCGAAGGATTTTTAAACATTAGCGGAATTCTGAGAACAATGGAAGAGTTCCAAAGCATTTTTTGCTTCAGTAGAATTCCGAGAACAATGGAAGAGTTCCGAAGCATTTTTAAACGTCAGCGGAATTCTGAGAACAATAGAAGAGTTCCGAAGCATTTTTAAACGTCAGCAGAATTCCGAGAACAATGGAAGACTTCTGAAGCATTTTTAAACTTCAGCGGAATTTCAAGAACAATGGAAGTGTTCCGAAGCATTTTAAAACTTCAGCAGAATTCCGAGAACAATGGAAGAGTTCCGAAACATTTTTAAATGTCAGCAGAATTCCGAGAATAATGAAAGAGTAGTAAAGCATTTTTAAACTTCAGCAGAATTCCGAGTGCAATGGAAGAGTTCCGAAGCATTTTTAAACTTCAGCGGAACTCCGAGAAAAATGGAAGAGTTCCGAAGCATTTTTAAACATCAGCGGAACTCTGAGAAAAATAGAAGAGTTCCGAAGCATTTTTAAACTTTAGCGGAATTCCGAGAACAATGGAAGAGTTTCAAAGCATTTTTAAATGGCAGCAGAATTCCGAGAACAATGGAAGAGTCACAAAGGATTTTTTAACGTCAGCGGAATTCCGAGAACAATTTAAGAGTTCCGAAGCAATTTTAAATGTCAGCAGAATTCTGAGAACAGTGGAAGAGTTCCGAAGCATTTTTAACTTCAGCAGAATTCTGAGAACAATGGAAGAGTTCCGAAGCATTTTTAAACGTCAGCGGAATTCCGAGAACAATGGAAGAGTTCCGAAGCATTTTTAAACTTCAGCGGAACTCCGAGAAAAATGGAAGAGTTCCGAAGCATTTTTAAACATCAGCGGAACTCCGAGAAAAATGGAAGAGTTCCGAAGCATTTTTAAACTTCAGCGGAACTTCGAGAACATAGGAAGACTTCCGAAGCATTTTTAAATGTCAGCGGAACTCCGAGAACAATGGTAGAGTTCCGAAGCATTTTTAAACTTCAGCGGAATTCCGAGAAAAATGGAAGAGTTCCGAAGCATTTTTAAACTTCAGCAGAATTCCGAGAAAAATGGAAGAGTTCCGAAGCATTTTTAAACTTCAGCGGAACTTCGAGAACATAGGAAGACTTCTGAAGCATTTTTAAACGTCAGCGGAATTCTGAGAAAAATGGAAGAGTACCAAAGCATTTTTAAACATCAGCGGAATTCTGAGAACAATGGAAGTGTTCTGAAGCATTTTTAAACTTCAGCGGAATTTCGAGAACATAGGAAGACTTCCGAAGCATTTTTAAATGTCAGCGGAATTCCGAGAACAATGGTAGAGTTCCGAAGCATTTTTAAACTTCAGCGGAATTCCGAGAAAAATGGAAGAGTTCCGAAGCATTTTTAAACTTCAGCGGAATTCCGAGAAAAAAGGAAGAGTTCCGAAGCATTTTTAAACTTCAGCAGAATTCCGAGAAAAATGGAAGAGTTCCGAAGGATTTTTAAACATTAGCGGAATTCTGAGAACAATGGAAGAGTTCCAAAGCATTTTTTGCTTCAGTAGAATTCCGAGAACAATGGAAGAGTTCCGAAGCATTTTTAAACGTCAGCGGAATTCTGAGAACAATAGAAGAGTTCCGAAGCATTTTTAAACGTCAGCGGAATTCCGAGAACAATGGAAGACTTCTGAAGCATTTTTAAACTTCAGCGGAATTCCTAGAACAATGGAAGAGTTCCGATGCATTTTTAAACTTCAGCGGAATTTCTAGAACAATGGAAGTGTTCCGAAGCATTTTAAAACTTCAGCAGAATTCCGAGAACAATGGAAGAGTTCCGAAACATTTTTAAATGTCAGCAGAATTCCGAGAATAATGAAAGAGTTGCAAAGCATTTTTAAACTTCAGCAGAATTCCGAGTGCAATGGAAGAGTTCCGAAGCATTTTTAAACTTCAGCGGAACTCCGAGAAAAATGGAAGAGTTCCGAAGCATTTTTAAACTTCAGCGGAACTTCGAGAACATAGGAAGACTTCTGAAGCATTTTTAAACGTCAGCGGAATTCTGAGAAAAATGGAAGAGTACCAAAGCATTTTTAAACATCAGCGGAATTCTGAGAACAATGGAAGTGTTCTGAAGCATTTTTAAACTTCAGCGGAATTTCGAGAACATAGGAAGACTTCCGAAGCATTTTTAAATGTCAGCGGAATTCCGAGAACAATGGTAGAGGTCCGAAGCATTTTTAAACTTCAGCGGAATTCCGAGAAAAATGGAAGAGTTCCGAAGCATTTTTAAACTTCAGCAGAATTCCGAGAAAAATGGAAGAGTTCCTAAGGATTTTTAAACATTAGCGCAATTCTGAGAACAATGGAAGAGTTCCAAAGCATTTTTTGCATCAGTAGAATTCCGAGAACAATGGAAGAGTTCCGAAGCATTTTTAAACGTCAGCGGAATTCTGAGAACAATAGAAGAGTTCCGAAGCATTTTTAAACGTCAGCAGAATTCCGAGAAAAATGGAAGACTTCTGAAGCATTTTTAAACTTCAGCGGAATTCCTAGAACAATGGAAGAGTTCCGATGCATTTTTAAACTTCAGTGGAATTTCAAGAACAATGGAAGTGTTCCGAAGCATTTTAAAACTTCAGCAGAATTCCGAGAACAATGGAAGAGTTCCGAAACATTTTTAAATGTCAGCAGAATTCCGAGAATAATGAAAGAGTTGCAAAGCATTTTTAAACTTCAGCAGAATTCCGAGTGCAATGGAAGAGTTCCGAAGCATTTTTAAACTTCAGCGGAACTCCGAGAAAAATGGAAGAGTTCCGAAGCATTTTTAAACATCAGCGGAACTCTGAGAAAAATAGAAGAGTTCCGAAGCATTTTTAAACTTTAGCGGAATTCCGAGAACAATGGAAGAGTTTCAAAGCATTTTTAAATGGCAGCAGAATTCCGAGAACAATGGAAGAGTTCCGAAGCACTTTTAAACTTCAGCGGAATTCTGAGAACAATGGAAGAGTTCCGAAGCATTTTTAAACATCATCGTAATTCCGAGAACAATGGTAGAGTTCTGAAGCATTTTTAAACGTCAGCGGAATTCCGAGAACAATTGAAGAGTACCGAATCATTTTTAAGCATCAGCGGAATTCCGAGAAAAAAGAAAGAGTTCCGAAGCATTTTTAAATGTCAGCAGAATTCCGAGAACAATGGAAGAGTCACAAAGGATTTTTTAACGTCAGCGGAATTCCGAGAACAATGGAAGAGTTCCGAAGCATTTTTAAACTTCAGCGGAACTCCGAGAAAAATGGAAGAGTTCCGAAGCATTTTTAAACATCAGCGGAATTCCGAGAAAAATGGAAGAGTTACGAAGCATTTTGAAACGTCAGCGGAATTCCGAGAACAATGAAAGAGTTCCGAAGCATTTTTAAACGTCAGCGGAATTCCGAGAACAATGGAAGAGTTCTGAAGCATTTTTAAACATCAGCGGAATTCCGAGAACAATGGAAGAGTTCCGAAGCATTTTTAAACTTCAGCGGAATTTCGAGAACAATGGAAGAGTTCCGAAGCATTTTTAAACTTCAGGGGAATTCCGAGAACAATGGAACAGTTCCGAAGCATTTTTAAACTTCAGCGGAATTCCGAGAAAAATGGAAGAATTCTGAAGCATTTTTAAACATCAACGGAATTCTGAGAACAATGGAAGAGTTCTGAAGCATTTTTAAACTTCAGTGGAATTCCGAGAACAATGGTAGAGTTCTGAAGCATTTTTAAACGTCAGCAGAATTCCGAGAACAATGAAAGAGTTCCGAAGCATTTTTAAACGTCAGCGGAATTCCGTGAACAATGGAAGAGTTCTGAAGCATTTTTAAACTTCAGCGGAATTTCGAGAACATAGGAAGACTTCCGAAGCATTTTTAAATGTCAGCGGAACTCCGAGAACAATGGTAGAGTTCCGAAGCATTTTTAAACTTCAGCGGAATTCCGAGAAAAATGGAAGAGTTCCGAAGCATTTTTAAACTTCAGCAGAATTCCGAGAAAAATGGAAGAGTTCCGAAGGATTTTTAAACATTAGCGGAATTGTGAGAACAATGGAAGAGTTCCAAAGCATTTTTTGCTTCAGTAGAATTCCGAGAACAATGGAAGAGTTCCGAAGCATTTTTAAACGTCAGCGGAATTCTGAGAACAATAGAAGAGTTCCGAAGCATTTTTAAACGTCAGCGGAATTCCGAGAACAATGTTAGAGTTCTGAAGCATTTTTAAACTTCAGCGGAATTCCGAGAAAAATGGAAGAGTTACGAAGCATTTTTAAACTTCAGCGGAATTCCTAGAACAATGGAAGAGTTCCGATGCATTTTTAAACTTCAGCGGAATTTCTAGAACAATGGAAGTGTTCCGAAGCATTTTAAAACTTCAGCAGAATTCCGAGAACAATGGAAGAGTTCCGAAACATTTTTAAATGTCAGCAGAATTCCGAGAATAATAAAAGAGTTCCGAAGCAATTTTAAATGTCAGCAGAATTCTGAGAACAGTGGAAGAGTTCCGAAGCATTTTTAACTTCAGCAGAATACTGAGAACAATGGAAGAGTTCCGAAGCATTTTTAAACGTCAGCGGAATTCCGAGAACAATGGTAGAGTTCCGAAGCATTTTTAAATGTCAGCAGAATTCCGAGAACAATGGAAGAGTCACACAGGATTTTTTAACGTCAGCGGAATTCCGAGAACAATTTAAGAGTTCCGAAGCAATTTTAAATGTCAGCAGAATTCTGAGAACAGTGGAAGAGTTCCGAAGCATTTTTAACTTCAGCAGAATTCTGAGAACAATGGAAGAGTTCCGAAGCATTTTTAAACGTCAGCGGAATTCCGAGAACAATGGTAGAGTTCCGAAGCACTTTTAAACTTCAGCGGAATTCCGAGAAAAATGGAAGAGTTCCGAAGCATTTTTAAACTTCAGCGGAACTCCGAGAAAAATGGAAGAGTTCCGAAGCATTTTTAAACATCAGCGGAACTCCGAGAAAAATGGAAGAGTTCCAAAGCATTTTTAAATGTCAGCAGAATTCCGAGAACAATGGAAGAGTCACAAAGGATTTTTTAACGTCAGCGGAATTCCTAGAACAATGGAAGAGTTCCGATGCATTTTTAAACTTCAGCGGAATTTCTAGAACAATGGAAGTGTTCCGAAGCATTTTAAAACTTCAGCAGAATTCCGAGAACAATGGAAGAGTTCCGAAACATTTTTAAATGTCAGCAGAATTCCGAGAATAATGAAAGAGTTGCAAAGCATTTTTAAACTTCAGCAGAATTCCGAGTGCAATGGAAGAGTTCCGAAGCATTTTTAAACTTCAGCGGAACTCCGAGAAAAATGGAAGAGTTCCGAATCATTTTTAAACTTCAGCGGAACTTCGAGAACATAGGAAGACTTCTGAAGCATTTTTAAACGTCAGCGGAATTCTGAGAAAAATGGAAGAGTACCAAAGCATTTTTAAACATCAGCGGAATTCTGAGAACAATGGAAGTGTTCTGAAGCATTTTTAAACTTCAGCGGAATTTCGAGAACATAGGAAGACTTCCGAAGCATTTTTAAATGTCAGCGGAATTCCGAGAACAATGGTAGAGTTCCGAAGCATTTTTAAACTTCAGCGGAATTCCGAGAAAAATGGAAGCGTTCCGAAGCATTTTTAAACTTCAGCAGAATTCCGAGAAAAATGGAAGAGTTCCGAAGGATTTTTAAACATTAGCGGAATTCTGAGAACAATGGAAGAGTTCCAAAGCATTTTTTGCTTCAGTAGAATTCCGAGAACAATGGAAGAGTTCCGAAGCATTTTTAAACGTCAGCGGAATTCTGAGAACAATAGAAGAGTTCCGAAGCATTTTTAAACGTCAGCAGAATTCCGAGAACAATGGAAGACTTCTGAAGCATTTTTAAACTTCAGCGGAATTTCAAGAACAATGGAAGTGTTCCGAAGCATTTTAAAACTTCAGCAGAATTCCGAGAACAATGGAAGAGTTCCGAAACATTTTTAAATGTCAGCAGAATTCCGAGAATAATGAAAGAGTAGTAAAGCATTTTTAAACTTCAGCAGAATTCCGAGTGCAATGGAAGAGTTCCGAAGCATTTTTAAACTTCAGCGGAACTCCGAGAAAAATGGAAGAGTTCCGAAGCATTTTTAAACATCAGCGGAACTCTGAGAAAAATAGAAGAGTTCCGAAGCATTTTTAAACTTTAGCGGAATTCCGAGAACAATGGAAGAGTTTCAAAGCATTTTTAAATGGCAGCAGAATTCCGAGAACAATGGAAGAGTCACAAAGGATTTTTTAACGTCAGCGGAATTCCGAGAACAATTTAAGAGTTCCGAAGCAATTTTAAATGTCAGCAGAATTCTGAGAACAGTGGAAGAGTTCCGAAGCATTTTTAACTTCAGCAGAATTCTGAGAACAATGGAAGAGTTCCGAAGCATTTTTAAACGTCAGCGGAATTCCGAGAACAATGGAAGAGTTCCGAAGCATTTTTAAACTTCAGCGGAACTCCGAGAAAAATGGAAGAGTTCCGAAGCATTTTTAAACATCAGCGGAACTCCGAGAAAAATGGAAGAGTTCCGAAGCATTTTTAAACTTCAGCGGAACTTCGAGAACATAGGAAGACTTCCGAAGCATTTTTAAATGTCAGCGGAACTCCGAGAACAATGGTAGAGTTCCGAAGCATTTTTAAACTTCAGCAGAATTCCGAGAAAAATGGAAGAGTTCCGAAGGATTTTTAAACATTAGCGGAATTCTGAGAACAATGGAAGAGTTCCAAAGCATTTTTTGCTTCAGTAGAATTCCGAGAACAATGGAAGAGTTCCGAAGCATTTTTAAACGTCAGCGGAATTCTGAGAACAATAGAAGAGTTCCGAAGCATTTTTAAACGTCAGCGGAATTCTGAGAACAATAGAAGAGTTCCGAAGCATTTTTAAACGTCAGCGGAATTCCGAGAACAATGGAAGACTTCTGAAGCATTTTTAAACTTCAGCGGAATTCCTAGAACAATGGAAGAGTTCCGATGCATTTTTAAACTTCAGCGGAATTTCTAGAACAATGGAAGTGTTCCGAAGCATTTTAAAACTTCAGCAGAATTCCGAGAACAATGGAAGAGTTCCGAAACATTTTTAAATGTCAGCAGAATTCCGAGAATAATGAAAGAGTTGCAAAGCATTTTTAAACTTCAGCAGAATTCCGAGTGCAATGGAAGAGTTCCGAAGCATTTTTAAACTTCAGCGGAACTCCGAGAAAAATGGAAGAGTTCCGAAGCATTTTTAAACTTCAGCGGAACTTCGAGAACATAGGAAGACTTCTGAAGCATTTTTAAACGTCAGCGGAATTCTGAGAAAAATGGAAGAGTACCAAAGCATTTTTAAACATCAGCGGAATTCTGAGAACAATGGAAGTGTTCTGAAGCATTTTTAAACTTCAGCGGAATTTCGAGAACATAGGAAGACTTCCGAAGCATTTTTAAATGTCAGCGGAATTCCGAGAACAATGGTAGAGTTGCGAAGCATTTTTAAACTTCAGCGGAATTCCGAGAAAAATGGAAGAGTTCCGAAGCATTTTTAAACTTCAGCAGAATTCCGAGAAAAATGGAAGAGTTCCGAAGGATTTTTAAACATTAGCGGAATTCTGAGAACAATGGAAGAGTTCCAAAGCATTTTTTGCTTCAGTAGAATTCCGAGAACAATGGAAGAGTTCCGAAGCATTTTTAAACGTCAGCGGAATTCTGAGAACAATAGAAGAGTTCCGAAGCATTTTTAAACTTCAGTGGAATTTCAAGAACAATGGAAGTGTTCCGAAGCATTTTAAAACTTCAGCAGAATTCCGAGAACAATGGAAGAGTTCCGAAACATTTTTAAATGTCAGCAGAATTCCGAGAATAATGAAAGAGTTGCAAAGCATTTTTAAACTTCAGCAGAATTCCGAGTGCAATGGAAGAGTTCCGAAGCATTTTTAAACTTCAGCGGAACTCCGAGAAAAATGGAAGAGTTCCGAAGCATTTTTAAACATCAGCGGAACTCTGAGAAAAATAGAAGAGTTCCGAAGCATTTTTAAACTTTAGCGGAATTCCGAGAACAATGGAAGAGTTTCAAAGCATTTTTAAATGGCAGCAGAATTCCGAGAACAATGGAAGAGTTCCGAAGCACTTTTAAACTTCAGCGGAATTCTGAGAACAATGGAAGAGTTCCGAAGCATTTTTAAACATCATCGTAATTCCGAGAACAATGGTACAGTTCTGAAGCATTTTTAAACGTCAGCGGAATTCCGAGAACAATTGAAGAGTACCGAATCATTTTTAAACATCAGCGGAATTCCGAGAAAAAAGGAAGAGTTCCGAAGCATTTTTAAATGTCAGCAGAATTCCGAGAACAATGGAAGAGTCACAAAGGATTTTTTAACGTCAGCGGAATTCCGAGAACAATGGAAGAGTTCCGAAGCATTTTTAAACTTCAGCGGAACTCCGAGAAAAATGGAAGAGTTCCGAAGCATTTTTAAACATCAGCGGAACTCCGAGAAAAATGGAAGAGTTCCGAAGCATTTTTAAACTTCAGCGGAACTTCGAGAACATAGGAAGACTTCCGAAGCATTTTTAAACGTCAGCGGAATTCCGAGAACAATGGTAGAGTTCCGAAGCATTTTTAAACTTCAGCGGAATTCCGAGAAAAATGGAAGAGTTACGAAGCATTTTGAAACGTCAGCGGAATTCCGAGAACAATGAAAGAGTTCCGAAGCATTTTTAAACGTCAGCGGAATTCCGAGAACAATGGAAGAGTTCTGAAGCATTTTTAAATATCAGCGGAATTCCGAGAACAATGGAAGAGTTCCGAAGCATTTTTAAACTTCAGCGGAATTTCGAGAACAATGGAAGAGTTCCGAAGCATTTTAAAACTTCAGCAGAATTCCGAGAACAATGGAAGAGTTCCGAAACATTTTTAAATGTCAGCAGAATTCCGAGAATAATAAAAGAGTTCCGAAGCAATTTTAAATGTCAGCAGAATTCTGAGAACAGTGGAAGAGTTCTGAAGCATTTTTAACTTCAGCAGAATACTGAGAACAATGGAAGAGTTCCGAAGCATTTTTAAACGTCAGCGGAATTCCGAGAACAATGGTAGAGTTCCGAAGCATTTTTAAATGTCAGCAGAATTCCGAGAACAATGGAAGAGTCACACAGGATTTTTTAACGTCAGCGGAATTCCGAGAACAATTTAAGAGTTCCGAAGCAATTTTAAATGTCAGCAGAATTCTGAGAACAGTGGAAGAGTTCCGAAGCATTTTTAACTTCAGCAGAATTCTGAGAACAATGGAAGAGTTCCGAAGCATTTTTAAACGTCAGCGGAATTCCGAGAACAATGGTAGAGTTCCGAAGCACTTTTAAACTTCAGCGGAATTCCGAGAAAAATGGAAGAGTTCCGAAGCATTTTTAAACTTCAGCGGAACTCCGAGAAAAATGGAAGAGTTCCGAAGCATTTTTAAACATCAGCGGAACTCCGAGAAAAATGGAAGAGTTCCAAAGCATTTTTAAATGTCAGCAGAATTCCGAGAACAATGGAAGAGTCACAAAGGATTTTTTAACGTCAGCGGAATTCCGAGAACAATTTAAGAGTTCCGAAGCAATTTTAAATGTCAGCAGAATTCTGAGAACAGTGGAAGAGTTCCGAAGCATTTTTAACTTCAGCAGAATTCTGAGAACAATGGAAGAGTTCCGAAGCATTTTTAAACGTCAGCGGAATTCCGAGAACAATGGAAGAGTTCCGAAGCATTTTTAAACTTCAACGGAACTCCGAGAAAAATGGAAGAGTTCCGAAGCATTTTTAAACATCAGCGGAACTCCGAGAAAAATGGAAGAGTTCCGAAGCATTTTTAAACTTCAGCGGAACTTCGAGAACATAGGAAGACTTCTGAAGCATTTTTAAACGTCAGCGGAATTCTGAGAAAAATGGAAGAGTACCGAAGCATTTTTAAACATCAGCGGAATTCTGAGAACAATGGAAGTGTTCTGAAGCATTTTTAAACTTCAGCGGAATTTCGAGAACATAGGAAGACTTCCGAAGCATTTTTAAATGTCAGCGGAACTCCGAGAACAATGGTAGAGTTCCGAAGCATTTTTAAACTTCAGCGGAATTCCGAGAAAAATGGAAGAGTTCCGAAGCATTTTTAAACGTCAGCGGAATTCTGAGAACAATGGAAGAGTTCCAAAGCATTTTTTGCTTCAGTAGAATTCCGAGAACAATGGAAGAGTTCCGAAGCATTTTTAAACGTCAGCGGAATTCTGAGAACAATAGAAGAGTTCCGAAGCATTTTTAAACGTCAGCGGAATTCCGAGAACAATGGAAGACTTCTGAAGCATTTTTAAACTTCAGCGGAATTCCTAGAACAATGGAAGAGTTCCGATGCATTTTTAAACTTCAGCAGAATTTCTAGAACAATGGAAGTGTTCCGAAGCATTTTAAAACTTCAGCAGAATTCCGAGAACAATGGAAGAGTTCCGAAACATTTTTAAATGTCAGCAGAATTCCGAGAATAATGAAAGAGTTGCAAAGCATTTTTAAACTTCAGCAGAATTCCGAGTGCAATGGAAGAGTTCCGAAGCATTTTTAAACTTCAGCGGAACTCCGAGAAAAATGGAAGAGTTCCGAATCATTTTTAAACTTCAGCGGAACTTCGAGAACATAGGAAGACTTCTGAAGCATTTTTAAACGTCAGCGGAATTCTGAGAAAAATGGAAGAGTACCAAAGCATTTTTAAACATCAGCGGAATTCTGAGAACAATGGAAGTGTTCTGAAGCATTTTTAAACTTCAGCGGAATTTCGAGAACATAGGAAGACTTCCGAAGCATTTTTAAATGTCAGCGGAATTCCGAGAACAATGGTAGAGTTCCGAAGCATTTTTAAACTTCAGCGGAATTCCGAGAAAAATGGAAGAGTTCCGAAGCATTTTTAAACTTCAGCAGAATTCCGAGAAAAATGGAAGAGTTCCGAAGGATTTTTAAACATTAGCGGAATTCTGAGAACAATGGAAGAGTTCCAAAGCATTTTTTGCTTCAGTAGAATTCCGAGAACAATGGAAGAGTTTCGAAGCATTTTTAAACGTCAGCGGAATTCTGAGAACAATAGAAGAGTTCCGAAGCATTTTTAAACGTCAGCAGAATTCCGAGAACAATGGAAGACTTCTGAAGCATTTTTAAACTTCAGCGGAATTTCAAGAACAATGGAAGTGTTCCGAAGCATTTTAAAACTTCAGCAGAATTCCGAGAACAATGGAAGAGTTCCGAAACATTTTTAAATGTCAGCAGAATTCCGAGAATAATGAAAGAGTAGCAAAGCATTTTTAAACTTCAGCAGAATTCCGAGTGCAATGGAAGAGTTCCGAAGCATTTTTAAACTTCAGCGGAACTCCGAGAAAAATGGAAGAGTTCCGAAGCATTTTTAAACATCAGCGGAACTCTGAGAAAAATAGAAGAGTTCCGAAGCATTTTTAAACTTTAGCGGAATTCCGAGAACAATGGAAGAGTTTCAAAGCATTTTTAAATGGCAGCAGAATTCCGAGAACAATGGAAGAGTCACAAAGGATTTTTTAACGTCAGCGGAATTCCGAGAACAATTTAAGAGTTCCGAAGCAATTTTAAATGTCAGCAGAATTCTGAGAACAGTGGAAGAGTTCCGAAGCATTTTTAACTTCAGCAGAATTCTGAGAACAATGGAAGAGTTCCGAAGCATTTTTAAACGTCAGCGGAATTCCGAGAACAATGGAAGAGTTCCGAAGCATTTTTAAACTTCAGCGGAACTCCGAGAAAAATGGAAGAGTTCCGAAGCATTTTTAAACATCAGCGGAACTCCGAGAAAAATGGAAGAGTTCCGAAGCATTTTTAAACTTCAGCGGAACTTCGAGAACATAGGAAGACTTCCGAAGCATTTTTAAATGTCAGCGGAACTCCGAGAGCAATGGTAGAGTTCCGAAGCATTTTTAAACTTCAGCGGAATTCCGAGAAAAATGGAAGAGTTCCGAAGCATTTTTAAACTTCAGCAGAATTCCGAGAAAAATGGAAGAGTTCCGAAGGATTTTTAAACATTAGCGGAATTCTGAGAACAATGGAAGAGTTCCAAAGCATTTTTTGCTTCAGTAGAATTCCGAGAACAATGGAAGAGTTCCGAAGCATTTTTAAACGTCAGGGGAATTCTGAGAACAATAGAAGAGTTCCGAAGCATTTTTAAACGTCAGCGGAATTCCGAGAACAATGGAAGACTTCTGAAGCATTTTTAAACTTCAGCGGAATTCCTAGAACAATGGAAGAGTTCCGATGCATTTTTAAACTTCAGCAGAATTTCTAGAACAATGGAAGTGTTCCGAAGCATTTTAAAACTTCAGCAGAATTCCGAGAACAATGGAAGAGTTCCGAAACATTTTTAAATGTCAGCAGAATTCCGAGAATAATGAAAGAGTTGCAAAGCATTTTTAAACTTCAGCAGAATTCCGAGTGCAATGGAAGAGTTCCGAAGCATTTTTAAACTTCAGCGGAACTCCGAGAAAAATGGAAGAGTTCCGAAGCATTTTTAAACTTCAGCGGAACTTCGAGAACATAGGAAGACTTCTGAAGCATTTTTAAACGTCAGCGGAATTCTGAGAAAAATGGAAGAGTACCAAAGCATTTTTAAACATCAGCGGAATTCTGAGAACAATGGAAGTGTTCTGAAGCATTTTTAAACTTCAGCAGATTTCCGAGAAAAATGGAAGAGTTCCGAAGGATTTTTAAACATTAGCGGAATTCTGAGAACAATGGAAGAGTTCCAAAGCATTTTTTGCTTCAGTAGAATTCCGAGAACAATGGAAGAGTTCCGAAGCATTTTTAAACGTCAGCGGAATTCTGAGAACAATAGAAGAGTTCCGAAGCATTTCTAAACGTCAGCGGAATTCCGAGAACAATGGAAGACTTCTGAAGCATTTTTAAACTTCAGCGGAATATCGAGAACATAGGAAGACTTCCTAAGCATTTTTAAACTTCAGCGGAATTCCGAGAAAAATGGAAGAGTTACGAAGCATTTTTAAACTTCAGCGGAATTCCTAGAACAATGGAAGAGTTCCGATGCATTTTTAAACTTCAGCGGAATTTCTAGAACAATGGAAGTGTTCCGAAGCATTTTAAAACTTCAGCAGAATTCCGAGAACAATGGAAGAGTTCCGAAACATTTTTAAATGTCAGCAGAATTCCGAGAATAATAAAAGAGTTCCGAAGCAATTTTAAATGTCAGCAGAATTCTGAGAACAGTGGAAGAGTTCCGAAGCATTTTTAACTTCAGCAGAATTCTGAGAACAATGGAAGAGTTCCAAAGCATTTTTAAACGTCAGCGGAATTCCGAGAACAATGGTAGAGTTCCGAAGCATTTTTAAACTTCAGCGGAATTCCGAGAAAAATGGAAGAGTTCCGAAGCATTTTTAAACTTCAGCGGAACTCCGAGAAAAATGGAAGAGTTCCGAAGCATTTTTAAACATCAGCGGAATTCCGAGAAAAATGGAAGAGTTCCGAAGCATTTTTAAACGTCAGCAGAATTCCGAGAACAATGGAAGAGTACCGAATCATTTTTAAACATCAGCGGAATTCTGAGAACAAAGGAAGAGTTCCGAAGCATTTTTAAATGTCAGCAGAATTCCGAGAACAATAGAAGAGTTCCGAAGCATTTTTAAACGTCAGCGGAATTCCGAGAACAATGGAAGACTTATGAAGCATTTTTAAACTTCAGCGGAATTCCTAGAACAGTGGAAGAGTTCCGATGCATTTTTAAACTTCAGCGGAATTTCTAGAACAATGGAAGTGTTCCGAAGCATTTTAAAACTTCAGCAGAATTCCGAGAACAATGGAAGAGTTCCGAAACATTTTTAAATGTCAGCAGAATTCCGAGAATAATGAAAGAGTTGCAAAGCATTTTTAAACTTCAGCAGAATTCCGAGTGCAATGGAAGAGTTCCGAAGCATTTTTAAACTTCAGCGGAACTCCGAGAAAAATGGAAGAGTTCCGAAGCATTTTTAAACTTCAGCGGAACTTCGAGAACATAGGAAGACTTCTGAAGCATTTTTAAACGTCAGCGGAATTCTGAGAAAAATGGAAGAGTACCAAAGCATTTTTAAACATCAGCGGAATTCTGAGAACAATGGAAGTGTTCTGAAGCATTTTTAAACTTCAGCGGAATTTCGAGAACATAGGAAGACTTCCGAAGCATTTTTAAATGTCAGCGGAATTCCGAGAACAATGGTAGAGTTCCGAAGCATTTTTAAACTTCAGCGGAATTCCGAGAAAAATGGAAGAGTTCCGAAGCATTTTTAAACTTCAGCAGAATTCCGAGAAAAATGGAAGAGTTCCGAAGGATTTTTAAACATTAGCGGAATTCTGAGAACAATGGAAGAGTTCCAAAGCATTTTTTGCTTCAGTAGAATTCCGAGAACAATGGAAGAGTTCCGAAGCATTTTTAAACGTCAGCGGAATTCTGAGAACAATAGAAGAGTTCCGAAGCATTTTTAAACGTCAGCAGAATTCCGAGAACAATGGAAGACTTCTGAAGCATTTTTAAACTTCGGCGGAATTCCTAGAACAATGGAAGAGTTCCGATGCATTTTTAAACTTCAGTGGAATTTCAAGAACAATGGAAGTGTTCCGAAGCATTTTAAAACTTCAGCAGAATTCCGAGAACAATGGAAGAGTTCCGAAACATTTTTAAATGTCAGCAGAATTCCGAGAATAATGAAAGAGTTGCAAAGCATTTTTAAACTTCAGCAGAATTCCGAGTGCAATGGAAGAGTTCCGAAGCATTTTTAAACTTCAGCGGAACTCCGAGAAAAATGGAAGAGTTCCGAAGCATTTTTAAACATCAGCGGAACTCTGAGAAAAATAGAAGAGTTCCGAAGCATTTTTAAACTTTAGCGGAATTCCGAGAACAATGGAAGAGTTTCAAAGCATTTTTAAATGGCAGCAGAATTCCGAGAACAATGGAAGAGTTCCGAAGCACTTTTAAACTTCAGCGGAATTCTGAGAACAATGGAAGAGTTCCGAAGCATTTTTAAACATCATCGTAATTCCGAGAACAATGGTACAGTTCTGAAGCATTTTTAAACGTCAGCGGAATTCCGAGAACAATTGAAGAGTACCGAATCATTTTTAAACATCAGCGGAATTCCGAGAAAAAAGGAAGAGTTCCGAAGCATTTTTAAATGTCAGCAGAATTCCGAGAACAATGGAAGAGTCACAAAGGATTTTTTAACGTCAGCGGAATTCCGAGAACAATGGAAGAGTTCCGAAGCATTTTTAAACTTCAGCGGAACTCCGAGAAAAATGGAAGAGTTCCGAAGCATTTTTAAACATCAGCGGAACTCCGAGAAAAATGGAAGAGTTCCGAAGCATTTTTAAACTTCAGCGGAACTTCGAGAACATAGGAAGACTTCCGAAGCATTTTTAAACGTCAGCGGAATTCCGAGAACAATGGTAGAGTTCCGAAGCATTTTTAAACTTCAGCGGAATTCCGAGAAAAATGGAAGAGTTACGAAGCATTTTGAAACGTCAGCGGAATTCCGAGAACAATGAAAGAGTTCCGAAGCATTTTTAAACGTCAGCGGAATTCCGAGAACAATGGAAGAGTTCTGAAGCATTTTTAAATATCAGCGGAATTCCGAGAACAATGGAAGAGTTCCGAAGCATTTTTAAACTTCAGCGGAATTTCGAGAACAATGGAAGAGTTCCGAAGCATTTTTAAACTTCAGGGGAATTCCGAGAACAATGGAACAGTTCCGAAGCATTTTTAAACTTCAGCGGAATTCCGAGAAAAATGGAAGAATTCTGAAGCATTTTTAAACATCAACGGAATTCTGAGAACAATGGATGAGTTCCGAAGCATTTTTAAACTTCAGTGGAATTCCGAGAACAATGGTAGAGTTCTGAAGCATTTTTAAACGTCAGCAGAATTCCGAGAACAATGAAAGAGTTCCGAAGCATTTTTAAACGTCAGCGGAATTCCGAGAACAATGGAAGAGTTCTGAAGCATTTTTAAACTTCAGCGGAATTTCGAGAACATAGGAAGACTTCCGAAGCATTTCTAAATGTCAGCGGAACTCCGAGAACAATGGTAGAGTTCCGAAGCATTTTTAAACTTCAGCGGAATTCCGAGAAAAATGGAAGAGTTCCGAAGCATTTTTAAACTTCAGCAGATTTCCGAGAAAAATGGAAGAGTTCCGAAGGATTTTTAAACATTAGCGGAATTCTGAGAACAATGGAAGAGTTCCAAAGCATTTTTTGCTTCAGTAGAATTCCGAGAACAATGGAAGAGTTCCGAAGCATTTTTAAACGTCAGCGGAATTCTGAGAACAATAGAAGAGTTCCGAAGCATTTCTAAACGTCAGCGGAATTCCGAGAACAATGGAAGACTTCTGAAGCATTTTTAAACTTCAGCGGAATATCGAGAACATAGGAAGACTTCCTAAGCATTTTTAAACGTCAGCGGAATTCCGAGAACAATGTTAGAGTTCTGAAGCATTTTTAAACTTCAGCGGAATTCCGAGAAAAATGGAAGAGTTACGAAGCATTTTTAAACTTCAGCGGAATTTCTAGAACAATGGAAGTGTTCCGAAGCATTTTAAAACTTCAGCAGAATTCCGAGAACAATGGAAGAGTTCCGAAACATTTTTAAATGTCAGCAGAATTCCGAGAATAATAAAAGAGTTCCGAAGCAATTTTAAATGTCAGCAGAATTCTGAGAACAGTGGAAGAGTTCCGAAGCATTTTTAACTTCAGCAGAATTCTGAGAACAATGGAAGAGTTCCAAAGCATTTTTAAACGTCAGCGGAATTCCGAGAACAATGGTAGAGTTCCGAAGCATTTTTAAACTTCAGCGGAATTCCGAGAAAAATGGAAGAGTTCCGAAGCATTTTTAAACTTCAGCGGAACTCCGAGAAAAATGGAAGAGTTCCGAAGCATTTTTAAACATCAGCGGAATTCCGAGAAAAATGGAAGAGTTCTGAAGCATTTTTAAACGTCAGCAGAATTCCGAGAACAATGGAAGAGTACCGAATCATTTTTAAACATCAGCGGAATTCTGAGAACAAAGGAAGAGTTCCGAAGCATTTTTAAATGTCAGCAGAATTCCGAGAACAATAGAAGAGTTCCGAAGCATTTTTAAACGTCAGCGGAATTCCGAGAACAATGGAAGACTTATGAAGCATTTTTAAACTTCAGCGGAATTCCTAGAACAGTGGAAGAGTTCCGATGCATTTTTAAACTTCAGCGGAATTTCTAGAACAATGGAAGTGTTCCGAAGCATTTTAAAACTTCAGCAGAATTCCGAGTGCAATGGAAGAGTTCCGCAGCATTTTTAAACTTCAGCGGAACTCCGAGAAAAATGGAAGAGTTCCGAAGCATTTTTAAACATCAGCCGAACTCTGAGAAAAATGGAAGAGTTCCGAAGCATTTTTAAACTTTAGCGGAATTCTGAGAACAATGGAAGAGTTTCAAAGCATTTTTAAATGGCAGCAGAATTCCGAGAACAATGGAAGAGTTCCGAAGCACTTTTAAACTTCAGCGGAATTCCGAGAACAATGGTACAGTTCTGAAGCATTTTTAAACGTCAGCGGAATTCCGAGAACAATGGAAGAGTACCGAATCATTTTTAAACGTCAGCAGAATTCCGAGAACAATGGAAGAGTACCGAATCATTTTTAAACATCAGCGGAATTCTGAGAACAAAGGAAGAGTTCCGAAGCATTTTTAAATGTCAGCAGAATTCCGAGAACAATGGAAGAGTCACACAGGATTTTTTAACGTCAGCGGAATTCCGAGAACAATTTAAGAGTTCCGAAGCAATTTTAAATGTCAGCAGAATTCTGAGAACAGTGGAAGAGTTCCGAAGCATTTTTAACTTCAGCAGAATTCTGAGAACAATGGAAGAGTTCCGAAGCATTTTTAAACGTCAGCGGAATTCCGAGAACAATGGTAGAGTTCCGAAGCACTTTTAAACTTCAGCGGAATTCCGAGAAAAATGGAAGAGTTCCGAAGCATTTTTAAACGTCAGCGGAATTCCGAGAACAATGGAAGAGTCACAAAGGATTTTTTAACGTCAGCGGAATTCCGAGAACAATGGAAGAGTTCCGAAGCATTTTTAAACTTCAGCGGAACTCCGAGAAAAATGGAAGAGTTCCGAAGCATTTTTAAACATCAGCGGAACTCCGAGAAAAATGGAAGAGTTCCGAAGCATTTTTAAACTTCAGCGGAACTTCGAGAACATAGGAAGACTTCCGAAGCATTTTTAAACGTCAGCGGAATTCCGAGAACAATGGTAGAGTTCCGAAGCATTTTTAAACTTCAGCGGAATTCCGAGAAAAATGGAAGAGTTACGAAGCATTTTGAAACGTCAGCGGAATTCCGAGAACAATGAAAGAGTTCCGAAGCATTTTTAAACGTCAGCGGAATTCCGAGAACAATGGAAGAGTTCTGAAGCATTTTTAAACATCAGCGGAATTCCGAGAACAATGGAAGAGTTCCGAAGCATTTTTAAACTTCAGCGGAATTTCGAGAACAATGGAAGAGTTCCGAAGCATTTTTAAACTTCAGCGGAACTCCGAGAAAAATGGAAGAGTTCCGAATCATTTTTAAACTTCAGCGGAATTTCGAGAACATAGGAAGACTTCCGAAGCATTTTTAAATGTCAGCGGAATTCCGAGAACAATGGTAGAGTTCCGAAGCATTTTTAAACTTCAGCGGAATTCCGAGAAAAATGGAAGAGTTCCGAAGCATTTTTAAACTTCAGCAGAATTCCGAGAAAAATGGAAGAGTTCCGAAGGATTTTTAAACATTAGCGGAATTCTGAGAACAATGGAAGAGTTCCAAAGCATTTTTTGCTTCAGTAGAATTCCGAGAACAATGGAAGAGTTCCGAAGCATTTTTAAACGTCAGCGGAATTCTGAGAACAATAGAAGAGTTCCGAAGCATTTTTAAACGTCAGCAGAATTCCGAGAACAATGGAAGACTTCTGAAGCATTTTTAAACTTCGGCGGAATTCCTAGAACAATGGAAGAGTTCCGATGCATTTTTAAACTTCAGTGGAATTTCAAGAACAATGGAAGTGTTCCGAAGCATTTTAAAACTTCAGCAGAATTCCGAGAACAATGGAAGAGTTCCGAAACATTTTTAAATGTCAGCAGAATTCCGAGAATAATGAAAGAGTTGCAAAGCATTTTTAAACTTCAGCAGAATTCCGAGTGCAATGGAAGAGTTCCGAAGCATTTTTAAACTTCAGCGGAACTCCGAGAAAAATGGAAGAGTTCCGAAGCATTTTTAAACATCAGCGGAACTCTGAGAAAAATAGAAGAGTTCCGAAGCATTTTTAAACTTTAGCGGAATTCCGAGAACAATGGAAGAGTTTCAAAGCATTTTTAAATGGCAGCAGAATTCCGAGAACAATGGAAGAGTTCCGAAGCACTTTTAAACTTCAGCGGAATTCTGAGAACAATGGAAGAGTTCCGAAGCATTTTTAAACATCATCGTAATTCCGAGAACAATGGTACAGTTCTGAAGCATTTTTAAACGTCAGCGGAATTCCGAGAACAATTGAAGAGTACCGAATCATTTTTAAACATCAGCGGAATTCCGAGAAAAAAGGAAGAGTTCCGAAGCATTTTTAAATGTCAGCAGAATTCCGAGAACAATGGAAGAGTCACAAAGGATTTTTTAACGTCAGCGGAATTCCGAGAACAATGGAAGAGTTCCGAAGCATTTTTAAACTTCAGCGGAACTCCGAGAAAAATGGAAGAGTTCCGAAGCATTTTTAAACATCAGCGGAACTCCGAGAAAAATGGAAGAGTTCCGAAGCATTTTTAAACTTCAGCGGAACTTCGAGAACATAGGAAGACTTCCGAAGCATTTTTAAACGTCAGCGGAATTCCGAGAACAATGGTAGAGTTCCGAAGCATTTTTAAACTTCAGCGGAATTCCGAGAAAAATGGAAGAGTTACGAAGCATTTTGAAACGTCAGCGGAATTCCGAGAACAATGAAAGAGTTCCGAAGCATTTTTAAACGTCAGCGGAATTCCGAGAACAATGGAAGAGTTCTGAAGCATTTTTAAATATCAGCGGAATTCCGAGAACAATGGAAGAGTTCCGAAGCATTTTTAAACGTCAGCGGAATTCTGAGAACAATAGAAGAGTTCCGAAGCATTTCTAAACGTCAGCGGAATTCCGAGAACAATGGAAGACTTCTGAAGCATTTTTAAACTTCAGCGGAATATCGAGAACATAGGAAGACTTCCTAAGCATTTTTAAACGTCAGCGGAATTCCGAGAACAATGTTAGAGTTCTGAAGCAATTTTAAACTTCAGCGGAATTCCGAGAAAAATGGAAGAGTTACGAAGCATTTTTAAACTTCAGCGGAATTTCTAGAACAATGGAAGTGTTCCGAAGCATTTTAAAACTTCAGCAGAATTCCGAGAACAATGGAAGAGTTCCGAAACATTTTTAAATGTCAGCAGAATTCCGAGAATAATAAAAGAGTTCCGAAGCAATTTTAAATGTCAGCAGAATTCTGAGAACAGTGGAAGAGTTCCGAAGCATTTTTAACTTCAGCAGAATTCTGAGAACAATGGAAGAGTTCCAAAGCATTTTTAAACGTCAGCGGAATTCCGAGAACAATGGTAGAGTTCCGAAGCATTTTTAAACTTCAGCGGAATTCCGAGAAAAATGGAAGAGTTCCGAAGCATTTTTAAACTTCAGCGGAACTCCGAGAAAAATGGAAGAGTTCCGAAGCATTTTTAAACATCAGCGGAATTCCGAGAAAAATGGAAGAGTTCCGAAGCATTTTTAAACGTCAGCAGAATTCCGAGAACAATGGAAGAGTACCGAATCATTTTTAAACATCAGCGGAATTCTGAGAACAAAGGAAGAGTTCCGAAGCATTTTTAAATGTCAGCAGAATTCCGAGAACAATAGAAGAGTTCCGAAGCATTTTTAAACGTCAGCGGAATTCCGAGAACAATGGAAGACTTATGAAGCATTTTTAAACTTCAGCGGAATTCCTAGAACAGTGGAAGAGTTCCGATGCATTTTTAAACTTCAGCGGAATTTCTAGAACAATGGAAGTGTTCCGAAGCATTTTAAAACTTCAGCAGAATTCCGAGTGCAATGGAAGAGTTCCGCAGCATTTTTAAACTTCAGCGGAACTCCGAGAAAAATGGAAGAGTTCCGAAGCATTTTTAAACATCAGCCGAACTCTGAGAAAAATGGAAGTGTTCCGAAGCATTTTTAAACTTTAGCGGAATTCCGAGAACAATGGAAGAGTTTCAAAGCATTTTTAAATGGCAGCAGAATTCCGAGAACAATGGAAGAGTTCCGAAGCACTTTTAAACTTCAGCGGAATTCCGAGAACAATGGTACAGTTCTGAAGCATTTTTAAACGTCAGCGGAATTCCGAGAACAATGGAAGAGTACCGAATCATTTTTAAACGTCAGCAGAATTCCGAGAACAATGGAAGAGTACCGAATCATTTTTAAACATCAGCGGAATTCTGAGAACAAAGGAAGAGTTCCGAAGCATTTTTAAATGTCAGCAGAATTCCGAGAACAATGGAAGAGTCACACAGGATTTTTTAACGTCAGCAGAATTCCGAGAACAATTTAAGAGTTCCGAAGCAATTTTAAATGTCAGCAGAATTCTGAGAACAGTGGAAGAGTTCCGAAGCATTTTTAACTTCAGCAGAATTCTGAGAACAATGGAAGAGTTCCGAAGCATTTTTAAACGTCAGCGGAATTCCGAGAACAATGGTAGAGTTCCGAAGCACTTTTAAACTTCAGCGGAATTCCGAGAAAAATGGAAGAGTTCCGAAGCATTTTTAAACGTCAGCGGAATTCCGAGAACAATGGAAGAGTCACAAAGGATTTTTTAACGTCAGCGGAATTCCGAGAACAATGGAAGAGTTCCGAAGCATTTTTAAACTTCAGCGGAACTCCGAGAAAAATGGAAGAGTTCCGAAGCATTTTTAAACATCAGCGGAACTCCGAGAAAAATGGAAGAGTTCCGAAGCATTTTTAAACTTCAGCGGAACTTCGAGAACATAGGAAGACTTCCGAAGCATTTTTAAACGTCAGCGGAATTCCGAGAACAATGGTAGAGTTCCGAAGCATTTTTAAACTTCAGCGGAATTCCGAGAAAAATGGAAGAGTTACGAAGCATTTTGAAACGTCAGCGGAATTCCGAGAACAATGAAAGAGTTCCGAAGCATTTTTAAACGTCAGCGGAATTCCGAGAACAATGGAAGAGTTCTGAAGCACTTTTAAACATCAGCGGAATTCCGAGAACAATGGAAGAGTTCCGAAGCATTTTTAAACTTCAGCGGAATTTCGAGAACAATGGAAGAGTTCCGAAGCATTTTTAAACTTCAGCGGAACTCCGAGAAAAATGGAAGAGTTCCGAATCATTTTTAAACTTCAGCGGAATTTCGAGAACATAGGAAGACTTCCGAAGCATTTTTAAATGTCAGCGGAATTCCGAGAACAATGGTAGAGTTCCGAAGCATTTTTAAACTTCAGCGGAATTCCGAGAAAAATGGAAGAGTTCCGAAGCATTTTTAAACTTCAGCAGAATTCCGAGAAAAATGGAAGAGTTCCGAAGGATTTTTAAACATTAGCGGAATTCTGAGAACAATGGAAGAGTTCCAAAGCATTTTTTGCTTCAGTAGAATTCCGAGAACAATGGAAGAGTTCCGAAGCATTTTTAAACGTCAGCGGAATTCTGAGAACAATAGAAGAGTTCCGAAGCATTTTTAAACGTCAGCAGAATTCCGAGAACAATGGAAGACTTCTGAAGCATTTTTAAACTTCAGCGGAATTTCAAGAACAATGGAAGTGTTCCGAAGCATTTTAAAACTTCAGCAGAATTTCGAGAACAATGGAAGAGTTCCGAAACATTTTTAAATGTCAGCAGAATTCCGAGAATAATGAAAGAGTAGCAAAGCATTTTTAAACTTCAGCAGAATTCCGAGTGCAATGGAAGAGTTCCGAAGCATTTTTAAACTTCAGCGGAACTCCGAGAAAAATGGAAGAGTTCCGAAGCATTTTTAAACATCAGCGGAACTCTGAGAAAAATAGAAGAGTTCCGAAGCATTTTTAAACTTTAGCGGAATTCCGAGAACAATGGAAGAGTTTCAAAGCATTTTTAAATGGCAGCAGAATTCCGAGAACAATGGAAGAGTCACAAAGGATTTTTTAACGTCAGCGGAATTCCGAGAACAATTTAAGAGTTCCGAAGCAATTTTAAATGTCAGCAGAATTCTGAGAACAGTGGAAGAGTTCCGAAGCATTTTTAACTTCAGCAGAATTCTGAGAACAATGGAAGAGTTCCGAAGCATTTTTAAACTTCAGCGGAACTCCGAGAAAAATGGAAGAGTTCCGAAGCATTTTTAAACTTCAGCAGAATTCCGAGAAAAATGGAAGAGTTCCGAAGGATTTTTAAACATTAGCGGAATTCTGAGAACAATGGAAGAGTTCCAAAGCATTTTTTGCTTCAGTAGAATTCCGAGAACAATGGAAGAGTTCCGAAGCATTTTTAAACGTCAGCGGAATTCTGAGAACAATAGAAGAGTTCCGAAGCATTTTTAAACGTCAGCGGAATTCCGAGAACAATGGAAGACTTCTGAAGCATTTTTAAACTTCAGCGGAATTCCTAGAACAATGGAAGAGTTCCGATGCATTTTTAAACTTCAGCGGAATTTCTAGAACAATGGAAGTGTTCCGAAGCATTTTTAAACATCAGCGGAACTCTGAGAAAAATAGAAGAGTTCCGAAGCATTTTTAAACTTTAGCGGAATTCCGAGAACAATGGAAGAGTTTCAAAGCATTTTTAAATGGCAGCAGAATTCCGAGAACAATGGAAGAGTCACAAAGGATTTTTTAACGTCAGCGGAATTCCGAGAACAATTTAAGAGTTCCGAAGCAATTTTAAATGTCAGCAGAATTCTGAGAACAGTGGAAGAGTTCCGAAGCATTTTTAACTTCAGCAGAATTCTGAGAACAATGGAAGAGTTCCGAAGCATTTTTAAACTTCAGCGGAACTCCGAGAAAAATGGAAGAGTTCCGAAGCATTTTTAAACTTCAGCAGAATTCCGAGAAAAATGGAAGAGTTCCGAAGGATTTTTAAACATTAGCGGAATTCTGAGAACAATGGAAGAGTTCCAAAGCATTTTTTGCTTCAGTTGAATTCCGAGAACAATGGAAGAGTTCCGAAGCATTTTTAAACGTCAGCGGAATTCTGAGAACAATAGAAGAGTTCCGAAGCATTTTTAAACGTCAGCGGAATTCCGAGAACAATGGAAGACTTCTGAAGCATTTTTAAACTTCAGCGGAATTCCTAGAACAATGGAAGAGTTCCGATGCATTTTTAAACTTCAGCGGAAATTCTAGAACAATGGAAGTGTTCCGAAGCATTTTTAAACTTCAGCGGAACTCCGAGAAAAATGGAAGAGTTCCGAAGCATTTTTAAACTTCAGCGGAACTTCGAGAACATAGGAAGACTTCTGAAGCATTTTTAAACGTCAGCGGAATTCTGAGAAAAATGGAAGAGTACCAAAGCATTTTTAAACATCAGCGGAATTCTGAGAACAATGGAAGTGTTCTGAAGCATTTTTAAACTTCAGCGGAATTTCGAGAACATAGGAAGACTTCCGAAGCATTTTTAAATGTCAGCGGAATTCCGAGAACAATGGTAGAGTTCCGAAGCATTTTTAAACTTCAGCGGAATCCCGAGAAAAATGGAAGAGTTCCGAAGCATTTTTAAACTTCAGCGGAATTCCGAGAAAAATGGAAGAGTTCCAAAGGATTTTTAAACATTAGCGGAATTCTGAGAACAATGGAAGAGTTCCAAAGCATTTTTTGCTTCAGTAGAATTCCGAGAACAATGGAAGAGTTCCGAAGCATTTTTAAACGTCAGCGGAATTCTGAGAACAATAGAAGAGTTCCGAAGCATTTTTAAACGTCAGCAGAATTCCGAGAACAATGGAAGACTTCTAAAGCATTTTTAAACTTCGGCGGAATTCCTAGAACAATGGAAGAGTTCCGATGCATTTTTAAACTTCAGTGGAATTTCAAGAACAATGGAAGTGTTCCGAAGCATTTTAAAACTTCAGCAGAATTCCGAGAACAATGGAAGAGTTCCGAAACATTTTTAAATGTCAGCAGAATTCCGAGAATAATGAAAGAGTTGCAAAGCATTTTTAAACTTCAGCAGAATTCCGAGTGCAATGGAAGAGTTCCGAAGCATTTTTAAACTTCAGCGGAACTCCGAGAAAAATGGAAGAGTTCCGAAGCATTTTTAAACATCAGCGGAACTCTGAGAAAAATAGAAGAGTTCCGAAGCATTTTTAAACTTTAGCGGAATTCCGAGAACAATGGAAGAGTTTCAAAGCATTTTTAAATGGCAGCAGAATTCCGAGAACAATGGAAGAGTTCCGATGCACTTTTAAACTTCAGCGGAATTCTGAGAACAATGGAAGAGTTCCGAAGCATTTTTAAACATCATCGTAATTCCGAGAACAATGGTACAGTTCTGAAGCATTTTTAAACGTCAGCGGAATTCCGAGAACAATTGAAGAGTACCGAATCATTTTTAAACATCAGCGGAATTCCGAGAAAAAAGGAAGAGTTCCGAAGCATTTTTAAATGTCAGCAGAATTCCGAGAACAATGGAAGAGTCACAAAGGATTTTTTAACGTCAGCGGAATTCCGAGAACAATGGAAGAGTTCCGAAGCATTTTTAAACTTCAGCGGAACTCCGAGAAAAATGGAAGAGTTCCGAAGCATTTTTAAACATCAGCGGAACTCCGAGAAAAATGGAAGAGTTCCGAAGCATTTTTAAACTTCAGCGGAACTTCGAGAACATAGGAAGACTTCCGAAGCATTTTTAAACGTCAGCGGAATTCCGAGAACAATGGTAGAGTTCCGAAGCATTTTTAAACTTCAGCGGAATTCCGAGAAAAATGGAAGAGTTACGAAGCATTTTGAAACGTCAGCGGAATTCCGAGAACAATGAAAGAGTTCCGAAGCATTTTTAAACGTCAGCGGAATTCCGAGAACAATGGAAGAGTTCTGAAGCATTTTTAAATATCAGCGGAATTCCGTGAACAATGGAAGAGTTCCGAAGCATTTTTAAACTTCAGCGGAATTTCGAGAACAATGGAAGAGTTCCGAAGCATTTTTAAACTTCAGGGGAATTCCGAGAACAATGGAACAGTTCCGAAGCATTTTTAAACTTCAGCGGAATTCCGAGAAAAATGGAAGAATTCTGAAGCATTTTTAAACATCAACGGAATTCTGAGAACAATGGAAGAGTTCCGAAGCATTTTTAAACTTCAGTGGAATTCCGAGAACAATGGTAGAGTTCTGAAGCATTTTTAAACTTCAGCGGAATTTCGAGAACATAGGAAGACTTCCGAAGCATTTCTAAATGTCAGCGGAACTCCGAGAACAATGGTAGAGTTCCGAAGCATTTTTAAACTTCAGCGGAATTCCGAGAAAAATGGAAGAGTTCCGAAGCATTTTTAAACTTCAGCAGATTTCCGAGAAAAATGGCAGAGTTCCGAAGGATTTTTAAACATTAGCGGAATTCTGAGAACAATGGAAGAGTTCCAAAGCATTTTTTGCTTCAGTAGAATTCCGAGAACAATGGAAGAGTTCCGAAGCATTTTTAAACGTCAGCGGAATTCTGAGAACAATAGAAGAGTTCCGAAGCATTTTTAAACGTCAGCGGAATTCCGAGAACAATGGAAGACTTCTGAAGCATTTTTAAACTTCAGCGGAATATCGAGAACATAGGAAGACTTCCTAAGCATTTTTAAACGTCAGCGGAATTCCGAGAACAATGTTAGAGTTCTGAAGCATTTTTAAACTTCAGCGGAATTCCGAGAAAAATGGAAGAGTTACGAAGCATTTTTAAACTTCAGCGGAATTCCTAGAACAATGGAAGAGTTCCGATGCATTTTTAAACTTCAGCGGAATTTCTAGAACAATGGAAGTGTTCCGAAGCATTTTAAAACTTCAGCAGAATTCCGAGAACAATGGAAGAGTTCCGAAACATTTTTAAATGTCAGCAGAATTCCGAGAATAATAAAAGAGTTCCGAAGCAATTTTAAATGTCAGCAGAATTCTGAGAACAGTGGAAGAGTTCCGAAGCATTTTTAACTTCAGCAGAATTCTGAGAACAATGGAAGAGTTCCAAAGCATTTTTAAACGTCAGCGGAATTCCGAGAACAATGGTAGAGTTCCGAAGCATTTTTAAACTTCAGCGGAATTCCGAGAAAAATGGAAGAGTTCCGAAGCATTTTTAAACTTCAGCGGAACTCCGAGAAAAATGGAAGAGTTCCGAAGCATTTTTAAACATCAGCGGAATTCCGAGAAAAATGGAAGAGTTCCGAAGCATTTTTAAACGTCAGCAGAATTCCGAGAACAATGGAAGAGTACCGAATCATTTTTAAACATCAGCGGAATTCTGAGAACAAAGGAAGAGTTCCGAAGCATTTTTAAATGTCAGCAGAATTCCGAGAACAATAGAAGAGTTCCGAAGCATTTTTAAACGTCAGCGGAATTCCGAGAACAATGGAAGACTTATGAAGCATTTTTAAACTTCAGCGGAATTCCTAGAACAGTGGAAGAGTTCCGATGCATTTTTAAACTTCAGCGGAATTTCTAGAACAATGGAAGTGTTCCGAAGCATTTTAAAACTTCAGCAGAATTCCGAGTGCAATGGAAGAGTTCCGAAGCATTTTTAAACTTCAGCGGAACTCCGAGAAAAATGGAAGAGTTCCGAAGCATTTTTAAACATCAGCCGAACTCTGAGAAAAATGGAAGAGTTCCGAAGCATTTTTAAACTTTAGCGGAATTCCGAGAACAATGGAAGAGTTTCAAAGCATTTTTAAATGGCAGCAGAATTCCGAGAACAATGGAAGAGTTCCGAAGCACTTTTAAACTTCAGCGGAATTCCGAGAACAATGGTACAGTTCTGAAGCATTTTTAAACGTCAGCGGAATTCCGAGAACAATGGAAGAGTACCGAATCATTTTTAAACGTCAGCAGAATTCCGAGAACAATGGAAGAGTACCGAATCATTTTTAAACATCAGCGGAATTCTGAGAACAAAGGAAGAGTTCCGAAGCATTTTTAAATGTCAGCAGAATTCCGAGAACAATGGAAGAGTCACACAGGATTTTTTAACGTCAGCGGAATTCCGAGAACAATTTAAGAGTTACGAAGCAATTTTAAATGTCAGCAGAATTCTGAGAACAGTGGAAGAGTTCCGAAGCATTTTTAACTTCAGCAGAATTCTGAGAACAATGGAAGAGTTCCGAAGCATTTTTAAACGTCAGCGGAATTCCGAGAACAATGGTAGAGTTCCGAAGCACTTTTAAACTTCAGCGGAATTCCGAGAAAAATGGAAGAGTTCCGAAGCATTTTTAAACGTCAGCGGAATTCCGAGAACAATGGAAGAGTCACAAAGAATTTTTTAACGTCAGCGGAATTCCGAGAACAATGGAAGAGTTCCAAAGCATTTTTTGCTTCAGTAGAATTCCGAGAACAATGGAAGAGTTCCGAAGCATTTTTAAACGTCAGCGGAATTCTGAGAACAATAGAAGAGTTCCGAAGCATTTTTAAACGTCAGCGGAATTCCGAGAACAATGGTAGAGTTCCGAAGCATTTTTAAACTTCAGCGGAATTCCGAGAAAAATGGAAGAGTTCCGAAGCATTTTTAAACTTCAGCGGAATTCCGAGAAAAATGGAAGAGTTCCGAAGCATTTTTAAACATCAGCAGAATTCCGAGAACAATGGAAGAGTACCGAATCATTTTTAAACATCAGCGGAATTCTGAGAACAAAGGAAGAGTTCCGAAGCATTTTTAAATGTCAGCAGAATTCCGAGAACAATAGAAGAGTTCCGAAGCATTTTTAAACGTCAGCGGAATTCCGAGAACAATGGAAGACTTATGAAGCATTTTTAAACTTCAGCGGAATTCCTAGAACAGTGGAAGAGTTCCGATGCATTTTTAAACTTCAGCGGAATTTCTAGAACAATGGAAGTGTTCCGAAGCATTTTAAAACTTCAGCAGAATTCCGAGAACAATGGAAGAGTTCCGAAACATTTTTAAATGTCAGCAGAATTCCGAGAATAATGAAAGAGTTGCAAAGCATTTTTAAACTTCAGCAGAATTCCGAGTGCAATGGAAGAGTTCCGAAGCATTTTTAAACTTCAGCGGAACTCCGAGAAAAATGGAAGAGTTCCGAAGCATTTTTAAACTTCAGCGGAACTTCGAGAACATAGGAAGACTTCTGAAGCATTTTTAAACGTCAGCGGAATTCTGAGAAAAATGGAAGAGTACCAAAGCATTTTTAAACATCAGCGGAATTCTGAGAACAATGGAAGTGTTCTGAAGCATTTTTAAACTTCAGCGGAATTTCGAGAACATAGGAAGACTTCCGAAGCATTTTTAAATGTCAGCGGAATTCCGAGAACAATGGTAGAGTTCCGAAGCATTTTTAAACTTCAGCGGAATTCCGAGAAAAATGGAAGAGTTCCGAAGCATTTTTAAACTTCAGCAGAATTCCGAGAAAAATGGAAGAGTTCCGAAGGATTTTTAAACATTAGCGGAATTCTGAGAACAATGGAAGAGTTCCAAAGCATTTTTTGCTTCAGTAGAATTCCGAGAACAATGGAAGAGTTCCGAAGCATTTTTAAACGTCAGCGGAATTCTGAGAACAATAGAAGAGTTCCGAAGCATTTTTAAACGTCAGCAGAATTCCGAGAACAATGGAAGACTTCTGAAGCATTTTTAAACTTCGGCGGAATTCCTAGAACAATGGAAGAGTTCCGATGCATTTTTAAACTTCAGTGGAATTTCAAGAACAATGGAAGTGTTCCGAAGCATTTTAAAACTTCAGCAGAATTCCGAGAACAATGGAAGAGTTCCGAAACATTTTTAAATGTCAGCAGAATTCCGAGAATAATGAAAGAGTTGCAAAGCATTTTTAAACTTCAGCAGAATTCCGAGTGCAATGGAAGAGTTCCGAAGCATTTTTAAACTTCAGCGGAACTCCGAGAAAAATGGAAGAGTTCCGAAGCATTTTTAAACTTCAGCGGAACTCCGAGAAAAATGGAAGAGTTCCGAAGCATTTTTAAACATCAGCGGAATTCCGAGAAAAATGGAAGAGTTCCGAAGCATTTTTAAACGTCAGCAGAATTCCGAGAACAATGGAAGAGTACCGAATCATTTTTAAACATCAGCGGAATTCTGAGAACAAAGGAAGAGTTCCGAAGCATTTTTAAATGTCAGCAGAATTCCGAGAACAATAGAAGAGTTCCGAAGCATTTTTAAACGTCAGCGGAATTCCGAGAACAATGGAAGACTTATGAAGCATTTTTAAACTTCAGCGGAATTCCTAGAACAGTGGAAGAGTTCCGATGCATTTTTAAACATCATCGTAATTCCGAGAACAATGGTACAGTTCTGAAGCATTTTTAAACGTCAGCGGAATTCCGAGAACAATTGAAGAGTACCGAATCATTTTTAAACATCAGCGGAATTCCGAGAAAAAAGGAAGAGTTCCGAAGCATTTTTAAATGTCAGCAGAATTCCGAGAACAATGGAAGAGTCACAAAGGATTTTTTAACGTCAGCGGAATTCCGAGAACAATGGAAGAGTTCCGAAGCATTTTTAAACTTCAGCGGAACTCCGAGAAAAATGGAAGAGTTCCGAAGCATTTTTAAACATCAGCGGAACTCCGAGAAAAATGGAAGAGTTCCGAAGCATTTTTAAACTTCAGCGGAACTTCGAGAACATAGGAAGACTTCCGAAGCATTTTTAAACGTCAGCGGAATTCCGAGAACAATGGTAGAGTTCCGAAGCATTTTTAAACTTCAGCGGAATTCCGAGAAAAATGGAAGAGTTACGAAGCATTTTGAAACGTCAGCGGAATTCCGAGAACAATGAAAGAGTTCCGAAGCATTTTTAAACGTCAGCGGAATTCCGAGAACAATGGAAGAGTTCTGAAGCATTTTTAAATATCAGCGGAATTCCGTGAACAATGGAAGAGTTCCGAAGCATTTTTAAACTTCAGCGGAATTTCGAGAACAATGGAAGAGTTCCGAAGCATTTTTAAACTTCAGGGGAATTCCGAGAACAATGGAACAGTTCCGAAGCATTTTTAAACTTCAGCGGAATTCCGAGAAAAATGGAAGAATTCTGAAGCATTTTTAAACATCAACGGAATTCTGAGAACAATGGAAGAGTTCCGAAGCATTTTTAAACTTCAGTGGAATTCCGAGAACAATGGTAGAGTTCTGAAGCATTTTTAAACTTCAGCGGAATTTCGAGAACATAGGAAGACTTCCGAAGCATTTCTAAATGTCAGCGGAACTCCGAGAACAATGGTAGAGTTCCGAAGCATTTTTAAACTTCAGCGGAATTCCGAGAAAAATGGAAGAGTTCCGAAGCATTTTTAAACTTCAGCAGATTTCCGAGAAAAATGGCAGAGTTCCGAAGGATTTTTAAACATTAGCGGAATTCTGAGAACAATGGAAGAGTTCCAAAGCATTTTTTGCTTCAGTAGAATTCCGAGAACAATGGAAGAGTTCCGAAGCATTTTTAAACGTCAGCGGAATTCTGAGAACAATAGAAGAGTTCCGAAGCATTTTTAAACGTCAGCGGAATTCCGAGAACAATGGAAGACTTCTGAAGCATTTTTAAACTTCAGCGGAATATCGAGAACATAGGAAGACTTCCTAAGCATTTTTAAACGTCAGCGGAATTCCGAGAACAATGTTAGAGTTCTGAAGCATTTTTAAACTTCAGCGGAATTCCGAGAAAAATGGAAGAGTTACGAAGCATTTTTAAACTTCAGCGGAATTCCTAGAACAATGGAAGAGTTCCGATGCATTTTTAAACTTCAGCGGAATTTCTAGAACAATGGAAGTGTTCCGAAGCATTTTAAAACTTCAGCAGAATTCCGAGAACAATGGAAGAGTTCCGAAACATTTTTAAATGTCAGCAGAATTCCGAGAATAATAAAAGAGTTCCGAAGCAATTTTAAATGTCAGCAGAATTCTGAGAACAGTGGAAGAGTTCCGAAGCATTTTTAACTTCAGCAGAATTCTGAGAACAATGGAAGAGTTCCAAAGCATTTTTAAACGTCAGCGGAATTCCGAGAACAATGGTAGAGTTCCGAAGCATTTTTAAACTTCAGCGGAATTCCGAGAAAAATGGAAGAGTTCCGAAGCATTTTTAAACTTCAGCGGAACTCCGAGAAAAATGGAAGAGTTCCGAAGCATTTTTAAACATCAGCGGAATTCCGAGAAAAATGGAAGAGTTCCGAAGCATTTTTAAACGTCAGCAGAATTCCGAGAACAATGGAAGAGTACCGAATCATTTTTAAACATCAGCGGAATTCTGAGAACAAAGGAAGAGTTCCGAAGCATTTTTAAATGTCAGCAGAATTCCGAGAACAATAGAAGAGTTCCGAAGCATTTTTAAACGTCAGCGGAATTCCGAGAACAATGGAAGACTTATGAAGCATTTTTAAACTTCAGCGGAATTCCTAGAACAGTGGAAGAGTTCCGATGCATTTTTAAACTTCAGCGGAATTTCTAGAACAATGGAAGTGTTCCGAAGCATTTTAAAACTTCAGCAGAATTCCGAGTGCAATGGAAGAGTTCCGAAGCATTTTTAAACTTCAGCGGAACTCCGAGAAAAATGGAAGAGTTCCGAAGCATTTTTAAACATCAGCCGAACTCTGAGAAAAATGGAAGAGTTCCGAAGCATTTTTAAACTTTAGCGGAATTCCGAGAACAATGGAAGAGTTTCAAAGCATTTTTAAATGGCAGCAGAATTCCGAGAACAATGGAAGAGTTCCGAAGCACTTTTAAACTTCAGCGGAATTCCGAGAACAATGGTACAGTTCTGAAGCATTTTTAAACGTCAGCGGAATTCCGAGAACAATGGAAGAGTACCGAATCATTTTTAAACGTCAGCAGAATTCCGAGAACAATGGAAGAGTACCGAATCATTTTTAAACATCAGCGGAATTCTGAGAACAAAGGAAGAGTTCCGAAGCATTTTTAAATGTCAGCAGAATTCCGAGAACAATGGAAGAGTCACACAGGATTTTTTAACGTCAGCGGAATTCCGAGAACAATTTAAGAGTTCCGAAGCAATTTTAAATGTCAGCAGAATTCTGAGAACAGTGGAAGAGTTCCGAAGCATTTTTAACTTCAGCAGAATTCTGAGAACAATGGAAGAGTTCCGAAGCATTTTTAAACGTCAGCGGAATTCCGAGAACAATGGTAGAGTTCCGAAGCACTTTTAAACTTCAGCGGAATTCCGAGAAAAATGGAAGAGTTCCGAAGCATTTTTAAACGTCAGCGGAATTCCGAGAACAATGGAAGAGTCACAAAGAATTTTTTAACGTCAGCGGAATTCCGAGAACAATGGAAGAGTTCCAAAGCATTTTTTGCTTCAGTAGAATTCCGAGAACAATGGAAGAGTTCCGAAGCATTTTTAAACGTCAGCGGAATTCTGAGAACAATAGAAGAGTTCCGAAGCATTTTTAAACGTCAGCGGAATTCCGAGAACAATGGTAGAGTTCCGAAGCATTTTTAAACTTCAGCGGAATTCCGAGAAAAATGGAAGAGTTCCGAAGCATTTTTAAACTTCAGCGGAATTCCGAGAAAAATGGAAGAGTTCCGAAGCATTTTTAAACATCAGCAGAATTCCGAGAACAATGGAAGAGTACCGAATCATTTTTAAACATCAGCGGAATTCTGAGAACAAAGGAAGAGTTCCGAAGCATTTTTAAATGTCAGCAGAATTCCGAGAACAATAGAAGAGTTCCGAAGCATTTTTAAACGTCAGCGGAATTCCGAGAACAATGGAAGACTTATGAAGCATTTTTAAACTTCAGCGGAATTCCTAGAACAGTGGAAGAGTTCCGATGCATTTTTAAACTTCAGCGGAATTTCTAGAACAATGGAAGTGTTCCGAAGCATTTTAAAACTTCAGCAGAATTCCGAGAACAATGGAAGAGTTCCGAAACATTTTTAAATGTCAGCAGAATTCCGAGAATAATGAAAGAGTTGCAAAGCATTTTTAAACTTCAGCAGAATTCCGAGTGCAATGGAAGAGTTCCGAAGCATTTTTAAACTTCAGCGGAACTCCGAGAAAAATGGAAGAGTTCCGAAGCATTTTTAAACTTCAGCGGAACTTCGAGAACATAGGAAGACTTCTGAAGCATTTTTAAACGTCAGCGGAATTCTGAGAAAAATGGAAGAGTACCAAAGCATTTTTAAACATCAGCGGAATTCTGAGAACAATGGAAGTGTTCTGAAGCATTTTTAAACTTCAGCGGAATTTCGAGAACATAGGAAGACTTCCGAAGCATTTTTAAATGTCAGCGGAATTCCGAGAACAATGGTAGAGTTCCGAAGCATTTTTAAACTTCAGCGGAATTCCGAGAAAAATGGAAGAGTTCCGAAGCATTTTTAAACTTCAGCAGAATTCCGAGAAAAATGGAAGAGTTCCGAAGGATTTTTAAACATTAGCGGAATTCTGAGAACAATGGAAGAGTTCCAAAGCATTTTTTGCTTCAGTAGAATTCCGAGAACAATGGAAGAGTTCCGAAGCATTTTTAAACGTCAGCGGAATTCTGAGAACAATAGAAGAGTTCCGAAGCATTTTTAAACGTCAGCAGAATTCCGAGAACAATGGAAGACTTCTGAAGCATTTTTAAACTTCGGCGGAATTCCTAGAACAATGGAAGAGTTCCGATGCATTTTTAAACTTCAGTGGAATTTCAAGAACAATGGAAGTGTTCCGAAGCATTTTAAAACTTCAGCAGAATTCCGAGAACAATGGAAGAGTTCCGAAACATTTTTAAATGTCAGCAGAATTCCGAGAATAATGAAAGAGTTGCAAAGCATTTTTAAACTTCAGCAGAATTCCGAGTGCAATGGAAGAGTTCCGAAGCATTTTTAAACTTCAGCGGAACTCCGAGAAAAATGGAAGAGTTCCGAAGCATTTTTAAACTTCAGCGGAACTCCGAGAAAAATGGAAGAGTTCCGAAGCATTTTTAAACATCAGCGGAATTCCGAGAAAAATGGAAGAGTTCCGAAGCATTTTTAAACGTCAGCAGAATTCCGAGAACAATGGAAGAGTACCGAATCATTTTTAAACATCAGCGGAATTCTGAGAACAAAGGAAGAGTTCCGAAGCATTTTTAAATGTCAGCAGAATTCCGAGAACAATAGAAGAGTTCCGAAGCATTTTTAAACGTCAGCGGAATTCCGAGAACAATGGAAGACTTATGAAGCATTTTTAAACTTCAGCGGAATTCCTAGAACAGTGGAAGAGTTCCGATGCATTTTTAAACATCATCGTAATTCCGAGAACAATGGTACAGTTCTGAAGCATTTTTAAACGTCAGCGGAATTCCGAGAACAATTGAAGAGTACCGAATCATTTTTAAACATCAGCGGAATTCCGAGAAAAAAGGAAGAGTTCCGAAGCATTTTTAAATGTCAGCAGAATTCCGAGAACAATGGAAGAGTCACAAAGGATTTTTTAACGTCAGCGGAATTCCGAGAACAATGGAAGAGTTCCGAAGCATTTTTAAACTTCAGCGGAACTCCGAGAAAAATGGAAGAGTTCCGAAGCATTTTTAAACATCAGCGGAACTCCGAGAAAAATGGAAGAGTTCCGAAGCATTTTTAAACTTCAGCGGAACTTCGAGAACATAGGAAGACTTCCGAAGCATTTTTAAACGTCAGCGGAATTCCGAGAACAATGGTAGAGTTCCGAAGCATTTTTAAACTTCAGCGGAATTCCGAGAAAAATGGAAGAGTTACGAAGCATTTTGAAACGTCAGCGGAATTCCGAGAACAATGAAAGAGTTCCGAAGCATTTTTAAACGTCAGCGGAATTCCGAGAACAATGGAAGAGTTCTGAAGCATTTTTAAATATCAGCGGAATTCCGTGAACAATGGAAGAGTTCCGAAGCATTTTTAAACTTCAGCGGAATTTCGAGAACAATGGAAGAGTTCCGAAGCATTTTTAAACTTCAGGGGAATTCCGAGAACAATGGAACAGTTCCGAAGCATTTTTAAACTTCAGCGGAATTCCGAGAAAAATGGAAGAATTCTGAAGCATTTTTAAACATCAACGGAATTCTGAGAACAATGGAAGAGTTCCGAAGCATTTTTAAACTTCAGTGGAATTCCGAGAACAATGGTAGAGTTCTGAAGCATTTTTAAACTTCAGCGGAATTTCGAGAACATAGGAAGACTTCCGAAGCATTTCTAAATGTCAGCGGAACTCCGAGAACAATGGTAGAGTTCCGAAGCATTTTTAAACTTCAGCGGAATTCCGAGAAAAATGGAAGAGTTCCGAAGCATTTTTAAACTTCAGCAGATTTCCGAGAAAAATGGCAGAGTTCCGAAGGATTTTTAAACATTAGCGGAATTCTGAGAACAATGGAAGAGTTCCAAAGCATTTTTTGCTTCAGTAGAATTCCGAGAACAATGGAAGAGTTCCGAAGCATTTTTAAACGTCAGCGGAATTCTGAGAACAATAGAAGAGTTCCGAAGCATTTTTAAACGTCAGCGGAATTCCGAGAACAATGGAAGACTTCTGAAGCATTTTTAAACTTCAGCGGAATATCGAGAACATAGGAAGACTTCCTAAGCATTTTTAAACGTCAGCGGAATTCCGAGAACAATGTTAGAGTTCTGAAGCATTTTTAAACTTCAGCGGAATTCCGAGAAAAATGGAAGAGTTACGAAGCATTTTTAAACTTCAGCGGAATTCCTAGAACAATGGAAGAGTTCCGATGCATTTTTAAACTTCAGCGGAATTTCTAGAACAATGGAAGTGTTCCGAAGCATTTTAAAACTTCAGCAGAATTCCGAGAACAATGGAAGAGTTCCGAAACATTTTTAAATGTCAGCAGAATTCCGAGAATAATAAAAGAGTTCCGAAGCAATTTTAAATGTCAGCAGAATTCTGAGAACAGTGGAAGAGTTCCGAAGCATTTTTAACTTCAGCAGAATTCTGAGAACAATGGAAGAGTTCCAAAGCATTTTTAAACGTCAGCGGAATTCCGAGAACAATGGTAGAGTTCCGAAGCATTTTTAAACTTCAGCGGAATTCCGAGAAAAATGGAAGAGTTCCGAAGCATTTTTAAACTTCAGCGGAACTCCGAGAAAAATGGAAGAGTTCCGAAGCATTTTTAAACATCAGCGGAATTCCGAGAAAAATGGAAGAGTTCCGAAGCATTTTTAAACGTCAGCAGAATTCCGAGAACAATGGAAGAGTACCGAATCATTTTTAAACATCAGCGGAATTCTGAGAACAAAGGAAGAGTTCCGAAGCATTTTTAAATGTCAGCAGAATTCCGAGAACAATAGAAGAGTTCCGAAGCATTTTTAAACGTCAGCGGAATTCCGAGAACAATGGAAGACTTATGAAGCATTTTTAAACTTCAGCGGAATTCCTAGAACAGTGGAAGAGTTCCGATGCATTTTTAAACTTCAGCGGAATTTCTAGAACAATGGAAGTGTTCCGAAGCATTTTAAAACTTCAGCAGAATTCCGAGTGCAATGGAAGAGTTCCGAAGCATTTTTAAACTTCAGCGGAACTCCGAGAAAAATGGAAGAGTTCCGAAGCATTTTTAAACATCAGCCGAACTCTGAGAAAAATGGAAGAGTTCCGAAGCATTTTTAAACTTTAGCGGAATTCCGAGAACAATGGAAGAGTTTCAAAGCATTTTTAAATGGCAGCAGAATTCCGAGAACAATGGAAGAGTTCCGAAGCACTTTTAAACTTCAGCGGAATTCCGAGAACAATGGTACAGTTCTGAAGCATTTTTAAACGTCAGCGGAATTCCGAGAACAATGGAAGAGTACCGAATCATTTTTAAACGTCAGCAGAATTCCGAGAACAATGGAAGAGTACCGAATCATTTTTAAACATCAGCGGAATTCTGAGAACAAAGGAAGAGTTCCGAAGCATTTTTAAATGTCAGCAGAATTCCGAGAACAATGGAAGAGTCACACAGGATTTTTTAACGTCAGCGGAATTCCGAGAACAATTTAAGAGTTCCGAAGCAATTTTAAATGTCAGCAGAATTCTGAGAACAGTGGAAGAGTTCCGAAGCATTTTTAACTTCAGCAGAATTCTGAGAACAATGGAAGAGTTCCGAAGCATTTTTAAACGTCAGCGGAATTCCGAGAACAATGGTAGAGTTCCGAAGCACTTTTAAACTTCAGCGGAATTCCGAGAAAAATGGAAGAGTTCCGAAGCATTTTTAAACGTCAGCGGAATTCCGAGAACAATGGAAGAGTCACAAAGAATTTTTTAACGTCAGCGGAATTCCGAGAACAATGGAAGAGTTCCAAAGCATTTTTTGCTTCAGTAGAATTCCGAGAACAATGGAAGAGTTCCGAAGCATTTTTAAACGTCAGCGGAATTCTGAGAACAATAGAAGAGTTCCGAAGCATTTTTAAACGTCAGCGGAATTCCGAGAACAATGGTAGAGTTCCGAAGCATTTTTAAACTTCAGCGGAATTCCGAGAAAAATGGAAGAGTTCCGAAGCATTTTTAAACTTCAGCGGAATTCCGAGAAAAATGGAAGAGTTCCGAAGCATTTTTAAACATCAGCAGAATTCCGAGAACAATGGAAGAGTACCGAATCATTTTTAAACATCAGCGGAATTCTGAGAACAAAGGAAGAGTTCCGAAGCATTTTTAAATGTCAGCAGAATTCCGAGAACAATAGAAGAGTTCCGAAGCATTTTTAAACGTCAGCGGAATTCCGAGAACAATGGAAGACTTATGAAGCATTTTTAAACTTCAGCGGAATTCCTAGAACAGTGGAAGAGTTCCGATGCATTTTTAAACTTCAGCGGAATTTCTAGAACAATGGAAGTGTTCCGAAGCATTTTAAAACTTCAGCAGAATTCCGAGAACAATGGAAGAGTTCCGAAACATTTTTAAATGTCAGCAGAATTCCGAGAATAATGAAAGAGTTGCAAAGCATTTTTAAACTTCAGCAGAATTCCGAGTGCAATGGAAGAGTTCCGAAGCATTTTTAAACTTCAGCGGAACTCCGAGAAAAATGGAAGAGTTCCGAAGCATTTTTAAACTTCAGCGGAACTTCGAGAACATAGGAAGACTTCTGAAGCATTTTTAAACGTCAGCGGAATTCTGAGAAAAATGGAAGAGTACCAAAGCATTTTTAAACATCAGCGGAATTCTGAGAACAATGGAAGTGTTCTGAAGCATTTTTAAACTTCAGCGGAATTTCGAGAACATAGGAAGACTTCCGAAGCATTTTTAAATGTCAGCGGAATTCCGAGAACAATGGTAGAGTTCCGAAGCATTTTTAAACTTCAGCGGAATTCCGAGAAAAATGGAAGAGTTCCGAAGCATTTTTAAACTTCAGCAGAATTCCGAGAAAAATGGAAGAGTTCCGAAGGATTTTTAAACATTAGCGGAATTCTGAGAACAATGGAAGAGTTCCAAAGCATTTTTTGCTTCAGTAGAATTCCGAGAACAATGGAAGAGTTCCGAAGCATTTTTAAACGTCAGCGGAATTCTGAGAACAATAGAAGAGTTCCGAAGCATTTTTAAACGTCAGCAGAATTCCGAGAACAATGGAAGACTTCTGAAGCATTTTTAAACTTCGGCGGAATTCCTAGAACAATGGAAGAGTTCCGATGCATTTTTAAACTTCAGTGGAATTTCAAGAACAATGGAAGTGTTCCGAAGCATTTTAAAACTTCAGCAGAATTCCGAGAACAATGGAAGAGTTCCGAAACATTTTTAAATGTCAGCAGAATTCCGAGAATAATGAAAGAGTTGCAAAGCATTTTTAAACTTCAGCAGAATTCCGAGTGCAATGGAAGAGTTCCGAAGCATTTTTAAACTTCAGCGGAACTCCGAGAAAAATGGAAGAGTTCCGAAGCATTTTTAAACTTCAGCGGAACTCCGAGAAAAATGGAAGAGTTCCGAAGCATTTTTAAACATCAGCGGAATTCCGAGAAAAATGGAAGAGTTCCGAAGCATTTTTAAACGTCAGCAGAATTCCGAGAACAATGGAAGAGTACCGAATCATTTTTAAACATCAGCGGAATTCTGAGAACAAAGGAAGAGTTCCGAAGCATTTTTAAATGTCAGCAGAATTCCGAGAACAATAGAAGAGTTCCGAAGCATTTTTAAACGTCAGCGGAATTCCGAGAACAATGGAAGACTTATGAAGCATTTTTAAACTTCAGCGGAATTCCTAGAACAGTGGAAGAGTTCCGATGCATTTTTAAACATCATCGTAATTCCGAGAACAATGGTACAGTTCTGAAGCATTTTTAAACGTCAGCGGAATTCCGAGAACAATTGAAGAGTACCGAATCATTTTTAAACATCAGCGGAATTCCGAGAAAAAAGGAAGAGTTCCGAAACATTTTTAAATGTCAGCAGAATTCCGAGAACAATGGAAGAGTCACAAAGGATTTTTTAACGTCAGCGGAATTCCGAGAACAATGGAAGAGTTCCGAAGCATTTTTAAACTTCAGCGGAACTCCGAGAAAAATGGAAGAGTTCCGAAGCATTTTTAAACATCAGCGGAACTCCGAGAAAAATGGAAGAGTTCCGAAGCATTTTTAAACTTCAGCGGAACTTCGAGAACATAGGAAGACTTCCGAAGCATTTTTAAACGTCAGCGGAATTCCGAGAACAATGGTAGAGTTCCGAAGCATTTTTAAACTTCAGCGGAATTCCGAGAAAAATGGAAGAGTTACGAAGCATTTTGAAACGTCAGCGGAATTCCGAGAACAATGAAAGAGTTCCGAAGCATTTTTAAACGTCAGCGGAATTCCGAGAACAATGGAAGAGTTCTGAAGCATTTTTAAATATCAGCGGAATTCCGTGAACAATGGAAGAGTTCCGAAGCATTTTTAAACTTCAGCGGAATTTCGAGAACAATGGAAGAGTTCCGAAGCATTTTTAAACTTCAGGGGAATTCCGAGAACAATGGAACAGTTCCGAAGCATTTTTAAACTTCAGCGGAATTCCGAGAAAAATGGAAGAATTCTGAAGCATTTTTAAACATCAACGGAATTCTGAGAACAATGGAAGAGTTCCGAAGCATTTTTAAACTTCAGTGGAATTCCGAGAACAATGGTAGAGTTCTGAAGCATTTTTAAACTTCAGCGGAATTTCGAGAACATAGGAAGACTTCCGAAGCATTTCTAAATGTCAGCGGAACTCCGAGAACAATGGTAGAGTTCCGAAGCATTTTTAAACTTCAGCGGAATTCCGAGAAAAATGGAAGAGTTCCGAAGCATTTTTAAACTTCAGCAGATTTCCGAGAAAAATGGCAGAGTTCCGAAGGATTTTTAAACATTAGCGGAATTCTGAGAACAATGGAAGAGTTCCAAAGCATTTTTTGCTTCAGTAGAATTCCGAGAACAATGGAAGAGTTCCGAAGCATTTTTAAACGTCAGCGGAATTCTGAGAACAATAGAAGAGTTCCGAAGCATTTTTAAACGTCAGCGGAATTCCGAGAACAATGGAAGACTTCTGAAGCATTTTTAAACTTCAGCGGAATATCGAGAACATAGGAAGACTTCCTAAGCATTTTTAAACGTCAGCGGAATTCCGAGAACAATGTTAGAGTTCTGAAGCATTTTTAAACTTCAGCGGAATTCCGAGAAAAATGGAAGAGTTACGAAGCATTTTTAAACTTCAGCGGAATTCCTAGAACAATGGAAGAGTTCCGATGCATTTTTAAACTTCAGCGGAATTTCTAGAACAATGGAAGTGTTCCGAAGCATTTTAAAACTTCAGCAGAATTCCGAGAACAATGGAAGAGTTCCGAAACATTTTTAAATGTCAGCAGAATTCCGAGAATAATAAAAGAGTTCCGAAGCAATTTTAAATGTCAGCAGAATTCTGAGAACAGTGGAAGAGTTCCGAAGCATTTTTAACTTCAGCAGAATTCTGAGAACAATGGAAGAGTTCCAAAGCATTTTTAAACGTCAGCGGAATTCCGAGAACAATGGTAGAGTTCCGAAGCATTTTTAAACTTCAGCGGAATTCCGAGAAAAATGGAAGAGTTCCGAAGCATTTTTAAACTTCAGCGGAACTCCGAGAAAAATGGAAGAGTTCCGAAGCATTTTTAAACATCAGCGGAATTCCGAGAAAAATGGAAGAGTTCCGAAGCATTTTTAAACGTCAGCAGAATTCCGAGAACAATGGAAGAGTACCGAATCATTTTTAAACATCAGCGGAATTCTGAGAACAAAGGAAGAGTTCCGAAGCATTTTTAAATGTCAGCAGAATTCCGAGAACAATAGAAGAGTTCCGAAGCATTTTTAAACGTCAGCGGAATTCCGAGAACAATGGAAGACTTATGAAGCATTTTTAAACTTCAGCGGAATTCCTAGAACAGTGGAAGAGTTCCGATGCATTTTTAAACTTCAGCGGAATTTCTAGAACAATGGAAGTGTTCCGAAGCATTTTAAAACTTCAGCAGAATTCCGAGTGCAATGGAAGAGTTCCGAAGCATTTTTAAACTTCAGCGGAACTCCGAGAAAAATGGAAGAGTTCCGAAGCATTTTTAAACATCAGCCGAACTCTGAGAAAAATGGAAGAGTTCCGAAGCATTTTTAAACTTTAGCGGAATTCCGAGAACAATGGAAGAGTTTCAAAGCATTTTTAAATGGCAGCAGAATTCCGAGAACAATGGAAGAGTTCCGAAGCACTTTTAAACTTCAGCGGAATTCCGAGAACAATGGTACAGTTCTGAAGCATTTTTAAACGTCAGCGGAATTCCGAGAACAATGGAAGAGTACCGAATCATTTTTAAACGTCAGCAGAATTCCGAGAACAATGGAAGAGTACCGAATCATTTTTAAACATCAGCGGAATTCTGAGAACAAAGGAAGAGTTCCGAAGCATTTTTAAATGTCAGCAGAATTCCGAGAACAATGGAAGAGTCACACAGGATTTTTTAACGTCAGCGGAATTCCGAGAACAATTTAAGAGTTCCGAAGCAATTTTAAATGTCAGCAGAATTCTGAGAACAGTGGAAGAGTTCCGAAGCATTTTTAACTTCAGCAGAATTCTGAGAACAATGGAAGAGTTCCGAAGCATTTTTAAACGTCAGCGGAATTCCGAGAACAATGGTAGAGTTCCGAAGCACTTTTAAACTTCAGCGGAATTCCGAGAAAAATGGAAGAGTTCCGAAGCATTTTTAAACGTCAGCGGAATTCCGAGAACAATGGAAGAGTCACAAAGAATTTTTTAACGTCAGCGGAATTCCGAGAACAATGGAAGAGTTCCAAAGCATTTTTTGCTTCAGTAGAATTCCGAGAACAATGGAAGAGTTCCGAAGCATTTTTAAACGTCAGCGGAATTCTGAGAACAATAGAAGAGTTCCGAAGCATTTTTAAACGTCAGCGGAATTCCGAGAACAATGGTAGAGTTCCGAAGCATTTTTAAACTTCAGCGGAATTCCGAGAAAAATGGAAGAGTTCCGAAGCATTTTTAAACTTCAGCGGAATTCCGAGAAAAATGGAAGAGTTCCGAAGCATTTTTAAACATCAGCAGAATTCCGAGAACAATGGAAGAGTACCGAATCATTTTTAAACATCAGCGGAATTCTGAGAACAAAGGAAGAGTTCCGAAGCATTTTTAAATGTCAGCAGAATTCCGAGAACAATAGAAGAGTTCCGAAGCATTTTTAAACGTCAGCGGAATTCCGAGAACAATGGAAGACTTATGAAGCATTTTTAAACTTCAGCGGAATTCCTAGAACAGTGGAAGAGTTCCGATGCATTTTTAAACTTCAGCGGAATTTCTAGAACAATGGAAGTGTTCCGAAGCATTTTAAAACTTCAGCAGAATTCCGAGAACAATGGAAGAGTTCCGAAACATTTTTAAATGTCAGCAGAATTCCGAGAATAATGAAAGAGTTGCAAAGCATTTTTAAACTTCAGCAGAATTCCGAGTGCAATGGAAGAGTTCCGAAGCATTTTTAAACTTCAGCGGAACTCCGAGAAAAATGGAAGAGTTCCGAAGCATTTTTAAACTTCAGCGGAACTTCGAGAACATAGGAAGACTTCTGAAGCATTTTTAAACGTCAGCGGAATTCTGAGAAAAATGGAAGAGTACCAAAGCATTTTTAAACATCAGCGGAATTCTGAGAACAATGGAAGTGTTCTGAAGCATTTTTAAACTTCAGCGGAATTTCGAGAACATAGGAAGACTTCCGAAGCATTTTTAAATGTCAGCGGAATTCCGAGAACAATGGTAGAGTTCCGAAGCATTTTTAAACTTCAGCGGAATTCCGAGAAAAATGGAAGAGTTCCGAAGCATTTTTAAACTTCAGCAGAATTCCGAGAAAAATGGAAGAGTTCCGAAGGATTTTTAAACATTAGCGGAATTCTGAGAACAATGGAAGAGTTCCAAAGCATTTTTTGCTTCAGTAGAATTCCGAGAACAATGGAAGAGTTCCGAAGCATTTTTAAACGTCAGCGGAATTCTGAGAACAATAGAAGAGTTCCGAAGCATTTTTAAACGTCAGCAGAATTCCGAGAACAATGGAAGACTTCTGAAGCATTTTTAAACTTCGGCGGAATTCCTAGAACAATGGAAGAGTTCCGATGCATTTTTAAACTTCAGTGGAATTTCAAGAACAATGGAAGTGTTCCGAAGCATTTTAAAACTTCAGCAGAATTCCGAGAACAATGGAAGAGTTCCGAAACATTTTTAAATGTCAGCAGAATTCCGAGAATAATGAAAGAGTTGCAAAGCATTTTTAAACTTCAGCAGAATTCCGAGTGCAATGGAAGAGTTCCGAAGCATTTTTAAACTTCAGCGGAACTCCGAGAAAAATGGAAGAGTTCCGAAGCATTTTTAAACATCAGCGGAACTCTGAGAAAAATAGAAGAGTTCCGAAGCATTTTTAAACTTTAGCGGAATTCCGAGAACAATGGAAGAGTTTCAAAGCATTTTTAAATGGCAGCAGAATTCCGAGAACAATGGAAGAGTTCCGAAGCACTTTTAAACTTCAGCGGAATTCTGAGAACAATGGAAGAGTTCCGAAGCATTTTTAAACATCATCGTAATTCCGAGAACAATGGTACAGTTCTGAAGCATTTTTAAACGTCAGCGGAATTCCGAGAACAATTGAAGAGTACCGAATCATTTTTAAACATCAGCGGAATTCCGAGAAAAAAGGAAGAGTTCCGAAGCATTTTTAAATGTCAGCAGAATTCCGAGAACAATGGAAGAGTCACAAAGGATTTTTTAACGTCAGCGGAATTCCGAGAACAATGGAAGAGTTCCGAAGCATTTTTAAACATCAGCGGAACTCCGAGAAAAATGGAAGAGTTCCGAAGCATTTTTAAACTTCAGCGGAACTTCGAGAACATAGGAAGACTTCCGAAGCATTTTTAAACGTCAGCGGAATTCCGAGAACAATGGTAGAGTTCCGAAGCATTTTTAAACTTCAGCGGAATTCCGAGAAAAATGGAAGAGTTACGAAGCATTTTGAATCGTCAGCGGAATTCCGAGAACAATGAAAGAGTTCCGAAGCATTTTTAAACGTCAGCGGAATTCCGAGAACAATGGAAGAGTTCTGAAGCATTTTTAAATATCAGCGGAATTCCGTGAACAATGGAAGAGTTCCGAAGCATTTTTAAACTTCAGCGGAATTTCGAGAACAATGGAAGAGTTCCGAAGCATTTTTAAACTTCAGGGGAATTCCGAGAACAATGGAACAGTTCCGAAGCATTTTTAAACTTCAGCGGAATTCCGAGAAAAATGGAAGAATTCTGAAGCATTTTTAAACTTCAGCGGAATTTCGAGAACATAGGAAGACTTCCGAAGCATTTCTAAATGTCAGCGGAACTCCGAGAACAATGGTAGAGTTCCGAAGCATTTTTAAACTTCAGCGGAATTCCGAGAAAAATGGAAGAGTTCCGAAGCATTTTTAAACTTCAGCAGATTTCCGAGAAAAATGGCAGAGTTCCGAAGGATTTTTAAACATTAGCGGAATTCTGAGAACAATGGAAGAGTTCCAAAGCATTTTTTGCTTCAGTAGAATTCCGAGAACAATGGAAGAGTTCCGAAGCATTTTTAAACGTCAGCGGAATTCTGAGAACAATAGAAGAGTTCCGAAGCATTTTTAAACGTCAGCGGAATTCCGAGAACAATGGAAGACTTCTGAAGCATTTTTAAACTTCAGCGGAATATCGAGAACATAGGAAGACTTCCTAAGCATTTTTAAACGTCAGCGGAATTCCGAGAACAATGTTAGAGTTCTGAAGCATTTTTAAACTTCAGCGGAATTCCGAGAAAAATGGAAGAGTTACGAAGCATTTTTAAACTTCAGCGGAATTCCTAGAACAATGGAAGAGTTCCGATGCATTTTTAAACTTCAGCGGAATTTCTAGAACAATGGAAGTGTTCCGAAGCATTTTAAAACTTCAGCAGAATTCCGAGAACAATGGAAGAGTTCCGAAACATTTTTAAATGTCAGCAGAATTCCGAGAATAATAAAAGAGTTCCGAAGCAATTTTAAATGTCAGCAGAATTCTGAGAACAGTGGAAGAGTTCCGAAGCATTTTTAACTTCAGCAGAATTCTGAGAACAATGGAAGAGTTCCAAAGCATTTTTAAACGTCAGCGGAATTCCGAGAACAATGGTAGAGTTCCGAAGCATTTTTAAACTTCAGCGGAATTCCGAGAAAAATGGAAGAGTTCCGAAGCATTTTTAAACTTCAGCGGAACTCCGAGAAAAATGGAAGAGTTCCGAAGCATTTTTAAACATCAGCGGAATTCCGAGAAAAATGGAAGAGTTCCGAAGCATTTTTAAACGTCAGCAGAATTCCGAGAACAATGGAAGAGTACCGAATCATTTTTAAACATCAGCGGAATTCTGAGAACAAAGGAAGAGTTCCGAAGCATTTTTAAATGTCAGCAGAATTCCGAGAACAATAGAAGAGTTCCGAAGCATTTTTAAACGTCAGCGGAATTCCGAGAACAATGGAAGACTTATGAAGCATTTTTAAACTTCAGCGGAATTCCTAGAACAGTGGAAGAGTTCCGATGCATTTTTAAACTTCAGCGGAATTTCTAGAACAATGGAAGTGTTCCGAAGCATTTTAAAACTTCAGCAGAATTCCGAGTGCAATGGAAGAGTTCCGAAGCATTTTTAAACGTCAGCGGAATTCCGAGAACAATGGAAGAGTTCCGAAGCATTTTTAAACTTCAGCGGAACTCCGAGAAAAATGGAAGAGTTCCGAAGCATTTTTAAACTTCAGCAGAATTCCGAGAAAAATGGAAGAGTTCCGAAGGATTTTTAAACATTAGCGGAATTCTGAGAACAATGGAAGAGTTCCAAAGCATTTTTTGCTTCAGTAGAATTCCGAGAACAATGGAAGAGTTCCGAAGCATTTTTAAACGTCAGCGGAATTCTGAGAACAATAGAAGAGTTCCGAAGCATTTTTAAACGTCAGCGGAATTCCGAGAACAATGGAAGACTTCTGAAGCATTTTTAAACTTCAGCGGAATTCCTAGAACAATGGAAGAGTTCCGATGCATTTTTAAACTTCAGCGGAATTTCTAGAACAATGGAAGTGTTCCGAAGCATTTTTAAACTTCAGCGGAACTCCGAGAAAAATGGAAGAGTTCCGAAGCATTTTTAAACTTCAGCGGAACTTCGAGAACATAGGAAGACTTCTGAAGCATTTTTAAACGTCAGCGGAATTCTGAGAAAAATGGAAGAGTACCAAAGCATTTTTAAACATCAGCGGAATTCTGAGAACAATGGAAGTGTTCTGAAGCATTTTTAAACTTCAGCGGAATTTCGAGAACATAGGAAGACTTCCGAAGCATTTTTAAATGTCAGCGGAATTCCGAGAACAATGGTAGAGTTCCGAAGCATTTTTAAACTTCAGCGGAATCCCGAGAAAAATGGAAGAGTTCCGAAGCATTTTTAAACTTCAGCGGAATTCCGAGAAAAATGGAAGAGTTCCGAAGGATTTTTAAACATTAGCGGAATTCTGAGAACAATGGAAGAGTTCCAAAGCATTTTTTGCTTCAGTAGAATTCCGAGAACAATGGAAGAGTTCCGAAGCATTTTTAAACGTCAGCGGAATTCTGAGAACAATAGAAGAGTTCCGAAGCATTTTTAAACGTCAGCAGAATTCCGAGAACAATGGAAGACTTCTAAAGCATTTTTAAACTTCGGCGGAATTCCTAGAACAATGGAAGAGTTCCGATGCATTTTTAAACTTCAGTGGAATTTCAAGAACAATGGAAGTGTTCCGAAGCATTTTAAAACTTCAGCAGAATTCCGAGAACAATGGAAGAGTTCCGAAACATTTTTAAATGTCAGCAGAATTCCGAGAATAATGAAAGAGTTGCAAAGCATTTTTAAACTTCAGCAGAATTCCGAGTGCAATGGAAGAGTTCCGAAGCATTTTTAAACTTCAGCGGAACTCCGAGAAAAATGGAAGAGTTCCGAAGCATTTTTAAACATCAGCGGAACTCTGAGAAAAATAGAAGAGTTCCGAAGCATTTTTAAACTTTAGCGGAATTCCGAGAACAATGGAAGAGTTTCAAAGCATTTTTAAATGGCAGCAGAATTCCGAGAACAATGGAAGAGTTCCGAAGCACTTTTAAACTTCAGCGGAATTCTGAGAACAATGGAAGAGTTCCGAAGCATTTTTAAACATCATCGTAATTCCGAGAACAATGGTACAGTTCTGAAGCATTTTTAAACGTCAGCGGAATTCCGAGAACAATTGAAGAGTACCGAATCATTTTTAAACATCAGCGGAATTCCGAGAAAAAAGGAAGAGTTCCGAAGCATTTTTAAATGTCAGCAGAATTCCGAGAACAATGGAAGAGTCACAAAGGATTTTTTAACGTCAGCGGAATTCCGAGAACAATGGAAGAGTTCCGAAGCATTTTTAAACTTCAGCGGAATTCCGAGAAAAATGGAAGAGTTCCGAAGCATTTTTAAACTTCAGCGGAACTCCGAGAAAAATGGAAGAGTTCCGAAGCATTTTTAAACATCAGCGGAATTCCGAGAAAAATGGAAGAGTTCCGAAGCATTTTTAAACGTCAGCAGAATTCCGAGAACAATGGAAGAGTACCGAATCATTTTTAAACATCAGCGGAATTCTGAGAACAAAGGAAGAGTTCCGAAGCATTTTTAAATGTCAGCAGAATTCCGAGAACAATAGAAGAGTTCCGAAGCATTTTTAAACGTCAGCGGAATTCCGAGAACAATGGAAGACTTATGAAGCATTTTTAAACTTCAGCGGAATTCCTAGAACAGTGGAAGAGTTCCGATGCATTTTTAAACTTCAGCGGAATTTCTAGAACAATGGAAGTGTTCCGAAGCATTTTAAAACTTCAGCAGAATTCCGAGTGCAATGGAAGAGTTCCGAAGCATTTTTAAACGTCAGCGGAATTCCGAGAACAATGGAAGAGTTCCGAAGCATTTTTAAACTTCAGCGGAACTCCGAGAAAAATGGAAGAGTTCCGAAGCATTTTTAAACTTCAGCAGAATTCCGAGAAAAATGGAAGAGTTCCGAAGGATTTTTAAACATTAGCGGAATTCTGAGAACAATGGAAGAGTTCCAAAGCATTTTTTGCTTCAGTAGAATTCCGAGAACAATGGAAGAGTTCCGAAGCATTTTTAAACGTCAGCGGAATTCTGAGAACAATAGAAGAGTTCCGAAGCATTTTTAAACGTCAGCGGAATTCCGAGAACAATGGAAGACTTCTGAAGCATTTTTAAACTTCAGCGGAATTCCTAGAACAATGGAAGAGTTCCGATGCATTTTTAAACTTCAGCGGAATTTCTAGAACAATGGAAGTGTTCCGAAGCATTTTTAAACTTCAGCGGAACTCCGAGAAAAATGGAAGAGTTCCGAAGCATTTTTAAACTTCAGCGGAACTTCGAGAACATAGGAAGACTTCTGAAGCATTTTTAAACGTCAGCGGAATTCTGAGAAAAATGGAAGAGTACCAAAGCATTTTTAAACATCAGCGGAATTCTGAGAACAATGGAAGTGTTCTGAAGCATTTTTAAACTTCAGCGGAATTTCGAGAACATAGGAAGACTTCCGAAGCATTTTTAAATGTCAGCGGAATTCCGAGAACAATGGTAGAGTTCCGAAGCATTTTTAAACTTCAGCGGAATCCCGAGAAAAATGGAAGAGTTCCGAAGCATTTTTAAACTTCAGCGGAATTCCGAGAAAAATGGAAGAGTTCCGAAGGATTTTTAAACATTAGCGGAATTCTGAGAACAATGGAAGAGTTCCAAAGCATTTTTTGCTTCAGTAGAATTCCGAGAACAATGGAAGAGTTCCGAAGCATTTTTAAACGTCAGCGGAATTCTGAGAACAATAGAAGAGTTCCGAAGCATTTTTAAACGTCAGCAGAATTCCGAGAACAATGGAAGACTTCTAAAGCATTTTTAAACTTCGGCGGAATTCCTAGAACAATGGAAGAGTTCCGATGCATTTTTAAACTTCAGTGGAATTTCAAGAACAATGGAAGTGTTCCGAAGCATTTTAAAACTTCAGCAGAATTCCGAGAACAATGGAAGAGTTCCGAAACATTTTTAAATGTCAGCAGAATTCCGAGAATAATGAAAGAGTTGCAAAGCATTTTTAAACTTCAGCAGAATTCCGAGTGCAATGGAAGAGTTCCGAAGCATTTTTAAACTTCAGCGGAACTCCGAGAAAAATGGAAGAGTTCCGAAGCATTTTTAAACATCAGCGGAACTCTGAGAAAAATAGAAGAGTTCCGAAGCATTTTTAAACTTTAGCGGAATTCCGAGAACAATGGAAGAGTTTCAAAGCATTTTTAAATGGCAGCAGAATTCCGAGAACAATGGAAGAGTTCCGAAGCACTTTTAAACTTCAGCGGAATTCTGAGAACAATGGAAGAGTTCCGAAGCATTTTTAAACATCATCGTAATTCCGAGAACAATGGTACAGTTCTGAAGCATTTTTAAACGTCAGCGGAATTCCGAGAACAATTGAAGAGTACCGAATCATTTTTAAACATCAGCGGAATTCCGAGAAAAAAGGAAGAGTTCCGAAGCATTTTTAAATGTCAGCAGAATTCCGAGAACAATGGAAGAGTCACAAAGGATTTTTTAACGTCAGCGGAATTCCGAGAACAATGGAAGAGTTCCGAAGCATTTTTAAACTTCAGCGGAACTCCGAGAAAAATGGAAGAGTTCCGAAGCATTTTTAAACTTCAGCGGAACTTCGAGAACATAGGAAGACTTCCGAAGCATTTTTAAACGTCAGCGGAATTCCGAGAACAATGGTAGAGTTCCGAAGCATTTTTAAACTTCAGCGGAATTCCGAGAAAAATGGAAGAGTTACGAAGCATTTTGAAACGTCAGCGGAATTCCGAGAACAATGAAAGAGTTCCGAAGCATTTTTAAACGTCATCGGAATTCCGAGAACAATGGAAGAGTTCTGAAGCATTTTTAAATATCAGCGGAATTCCGTGAACAATGGAAGAGTTCCGAAGCATTTTTAAACTTCAGCGGAATTTCGAGAACAATGGAAGAGTTCCGAAGCATTTTTAAACTTCAGGGGAATTCCGAGAACAATGGAACAGTTCCGAAGCATTTTTAAACTTCAGCGGAATTCCGAGAAAAATGGAAGAATTCTGAAGCATTTTTAAACATCAACGGAATTCTGAGAACAATGGAAGAGTTCCGAAGCATTTTTAAACTTCAGTGGAATTCCGAGAACAATGGTAGAGTTCTGAAGCATTTTTAAACTTCAGCGGAATTTCGAGAACATAGGAAGACTTCCGAAGCATTTCTAAATGTCAGCGGAACTCCGAGAACAATGGTAGAGTTCCGAAGCATTTTTAAACTTCAGCGGAATTCCGAGAAAAATGGAAGAGTTCCGAAGCATTTTTAAACTTCAGCAGATTTCCGAGAAAAATGGCAGAGTTCCGAAGGATTTTTAAACATTAGCGGAATTCTGAGAACAATGGAAGAGTTCCAAAGCATTTTTTGCTTCAGTAGAATTCCGAGAACAATGGAAGAGTTCCGAAGCATTTTTAAACGTCAGCGGAATTCTGAGAACAATAGAAGAGTTCCGAAGCATTTTTAAACGTCAGCGGAATTCCGAGAACAATGGAAGACTTCTGAAGCATTTTTAAACTTCAGCGGAATATCGAGAACATAGGAAGACTTCCTAAGCATTTTTAAACGTCAGCGGAATTCCGAGAACAATGTTAGAGTTCTGAAGCATTTTTAAACTTCAGCGGAATTCCGAGAAAAATGGAAGAGTTACGAAGCATTTTTAAACTTCAGCGGAATTCCTAGAACAATGGAAGAGTTCCGATGCATTTTTAAACTTCAGCGGAATTTCTAGAACAATGGAAGTGTTCCGAAGCATTTTAAAACTTCAGCAGAATTCCGAGAACAATGGAAGAGTTCCGAAACATTTTTAAATGTCAGCAGAATTCCGAGAATAATAAAAGAGTTCCGAAGCAATTTTAAATGTCAGCAGAATTCTGAGAACAGTGGAAGAGTTCCGAAGCATTTTTAACTTCAGCAGAATTCTGAGAACAATGGAAGAGTTCCAAAGCATTTTTAAACGTCAGCGGAATTCCGAGAACAATGGTAGAGTTCCGAAGCATTTTTAAACTTCAGCGGAATTCCGAGAACAATGTTAGAGTTCTGAAGCATTTTTAAACTTCAGCGGAATTCCGAGAAAAATGGAAGAGTTACGAAGCATTTTTAAACTTCAGCGGAATTCCTAGAACAATGGAAGAGTTCCGATGCATTTTTAAACTTCAGCGGAATTTCTAGAACAATGGAAGTGTTCCGAAGCATTTTAAAACTTCAGCAGAATTCCGAGAACAATGGAAGAGTTCCGAAACATTTTTAAATGTCAGCAGAATTCCGAGAATAATAAAAGAGTTCCGAAGCAATTTTAAATGTCAGCAGAATTCTGAGAACAGTGGAAGAGTTCCGAAGCATTTTTAACTTCAGCAGAATTCTGAGAACAATGGAAGAGTTCCAAAGCATTTTTAAACGTCAGCGGAATTCCGAGAACAATGGTAGAGTTCCGAAGCATTTTTAAACTTCAGCGGAATTCCGAGAAAAATGGAAGAGTTCCGAAGCATTTTTAAACTTCAGCGGAACTCCGAGAAAAATGGAAGAGTTCCGAAGCATTTTTAAACATCAGCGGAATTCCGAGAAAAATGGAAGAGTTCCGAAGCATTTTTAAACGTCAGCAGAATTCCGAGAACAATGGAAGAGTACCGAATCATTTTTAAACATCAGCGGAATTCTGAGAACAAAGGAAGAGTTCCGAAGCATTTTTAAATGTCAGCAGAATTCCGAGAACAATAGAAGAGTTCCGAAGCATTTTTAAACGTCAGCGGAATTCCGAGAACAATGGAAGACTTATGAAGCATTTTTAAACTTCAGCGGAATTCCTAGAACAGTGGAAGAGTTCCGATGCATTTTTAAACTTCAGCGGAATTTCTAGAACAATGGAAGTGTTCCGAAGCATTTTAAAACTTCAGCAGAATTCCGAGTGCAATGGAAGAGTTCCGAAGCATTTTTAAACGTCAGCGGAATTCCGAGAACAATGGAAGAGTTCCGAAGCATTTTTAAACTTCAGCGGAACTCCGAGAAAAATGGAAGAGTTCCGAAGCATTTTTAAACTTCAGCAGAATTCCGAGAAAAATGGAAGAGTTCCGAAGGATTTTTAAACATTAGCGGAATTCTGAGAACAATGGAAGAGTTCCAAAGCATTTTTTGCTTCAGTAGAATTCCGAGAACAATGGAAGAGTTCCGAAGCATTTTTAAACGTCAGCGGAATTCTGAGAACAATAGAAGAGTTCCGAAGCATTTTTAAACGTCAGCGGAATTCCGAGAACAATGGAAGACTTCTGAAGCATTTTTAAACTTCAGCGGAATTCCTAGAACAATGGAAGAGTTCCGATGCATTTTTAAACTTCAGCGGAATTTCTAGAACAATGGAAGTGTTCCGAAGCATTTTTAAACTTCAGCGGAACTCCGAGAAAAATGGAAGAGTTCCGAAGCATTTTTAAACTTCAGCGGAACTTCGAGAACATAGGAAGACTTCTGAAGCATTTTTAAACGTCAGCGGAATTCTGAGAAAAATGGAAGAGTACCAAAGCATTTTTAAACATCAGCGGAATTCTGAGAACAATGGAAGTGTTCTGAAGCATTTTTAAACTTCAGCGGAATTTCGAGAACATAGGAAGACTTCCGAAGCATTTTTAAATGTCAGCGGAATTCCGAGAACAATGGTAGAGTTCCGAAGCATTTTTAAACTTCAGCGGAATCCCGAGAAAAATGGAAGAGTTCCGAAGCATTTTTAAACTTCAGCGGAATTCCGAGAAAAATGGAAGAGTTCCGAAGGATTTTTAAACATTAGCGGAATTCTGAGAACAATGGAAGAGTTCCAAAGCATTTTTTGCTTCAGTAGAATTCCGAGAACAATGGAAGAGTTCCGAAGCATTTTTAAACGTCAGCGGAATTCTGAGAACAATAGAAGAGTTCCGAAGCATTTTTAAACGTCAGCAGAATTCCGAGAACAATGGAAGACTTCTAAAGCATTTTTAAACTTCGGCGGAATTCCTAGAACAATGGAAGAGTTCCGATGCATTTTTAAACTTCAGTGGAATTTCAAGAACAATGGAAGTGTTCCGAAGCATTTTAAAACTTCAGCAGAATTCCGAGAACAATGGAAGAGTTCCGAAACATTTTTAAATGTCAGCAGAATTCCGAGAATAATGAAAGAGTTGCAAAGCATTTTTAAACTTCAGCAGAATTCCGAGTGCAATGGAAGAGTTCCGAAGCATTTTTAAACTTCAGCGGAACTCCGAGAAAAATGGAAGAGTTCCGAAGCATTTTTAAACATCAGCGGAACTCTGAGAAAAATAGAAGAGTTCCGAAGCATTTTTAAACTTTAGCGGAATTCCGAGAACAATGGAAGAGTTTCAAAGCATTTTTAAATGGCAGCAGAATTCCGAGAACAATGGAAGAGTTCCGAAGCACTTTTAAACTTCAGCGGAATTCTGAGAACAATGGAAGAGTTCCGAAGCATTTTTAAACATCATCGTAATTCCGAGAACAATGGTACAGTTCTGAAGCATTTTTAAACGTCAGCGGAATTCCGAGAACAATTGAAGAGTACCGAATCATTTTTAAACATCAGCGGAATTCCGAGAAAAAAGGAAGAGTTCCGAAGCATTTTTAAATGTCAGCAGAATTCCGAGAACAATGGAAGAGTCACAAAGGATTTTTTAACGTCAGCGGAATTCCGAGAACAATGGAAGAGTTCCGAAGCATTTTTAAACTTCAGCGGAACTCCGAGAAAAATGGAAGAGTTCCGAAGCATTTTTAAACATCAGCGGAACTCCGAGAAAAATGGAAGAGTTCCGAAGCATTTTTAAACTTCAGCGGAACTTCGAGAACATAGGAAGACTTCCGAAGCATTTTTAAACGTCAGCGGAATTCCGAGAACAATGGTAGAGTTCCGAAGCATTTTTAAACTTCAGCGGAATTCCGAGAAAAATGGAAGAGTTACGAAGCATTTTGAAACGTCAGCGGAATTCCGAGAACAATGAAAGAGTTCCGAAGCATTTTTAAACGTCAGCGGAATTCCGAGAACAATGGAAGAGTTCTGAAGCATTTTTAAATATCAGCGGAATTCCGTGAACAATGGAAGAGTTCCGAAGCATTTTTAAACTTCAGCGGAATTTCGAGAACAATGGAATAGTTCCGAAGCATTTTTAAACTTCAGGGGAATTCCGAGAACAATGGAACAGTTCCGAAGCATTTTTAAACTTCAGCGGAATTCCGAGAAAAATGGAAGAATTCTGAAGCATTTTTAAACATCAACGGAATTCTGAGAACAATGGAAGAGTTCCGAAGCATTTTTAAACTTCAGTGGAATTCCGAGAACAATGGTAGAGTTCTGAAGCATTTTTAAACTTCAGCGGAATTTCGAGAACATAGGAAGACTTCCGAAGCATTTCTAAATGTCAGCGGAACTCCGAGAACAATGGTAGAGTTCCGAAGCATTTTTAAACTTCAGCGGAATTCCGAGAAAAATGGCAGAGTTCCGAAGGATTTTTAAACATTAGCGGAATTCTGAGAACAATGGAAGAGTTCCAAAGCATTTTTTGCTTCAGTAGAATTCCGAGAACAATGGAAGAGTTCCGAAGCATTTTTAAACGTCAGCGGAATTCTGAGAACAATAGAAGAGTTCCGAAGCATTTTTAAACGTCAGCGGAATTCCGAGAACAATGGAAGACTTCTGAAGCATTTTTAAACTTCAGCGGAATATCGAGAACATAGGAAGACTTCCTAAGCATTTTTAAACGTCAGCGGAATTCCGAGAACAATGTTAGAGTTCTGAAGCATTTTTAAACTTCAGCGGAATTCCGAGAAAAATGGAAGAGTTACGAAGCATTTTTAAACTTCAGCGGAATTCCTAGAACAATGGAAGAGTTCCGATGCATTTTTAAACTTCAGCGGAATTTCTAGAACAATGGAAGTGTTCCGAAGCATTTTAAAACTTCAGCAGAATTCCGAGAACAATGGAAGAGTTCCGAAGCATTTTTAAACGTCAGCGGAATTCTGAGAACAATAGAAGAGTTCCGAAGCATTTTTAAACGTCAGCGGAATTCCGAGAACAATGGAAGACTTCTGAAGCATTTTTAAACTTCAGCGGAATTCCTAGAACAATGGAAGAGTTCCGATGCATTTTTAAACTTCAGCGGAATTTCTAGAACAATGGAAGTGTTCCGAAGCATTTTTAAACTTCAGCGGAACTCCGAGAAAAATGGAAGAGTTCCGAAGCATTTTTAAACTTCAGCGGAACTTCGAGAACATAGGAAGACTTCTGAAGCATTTTTAAACGTCAGCGGAATTCTGAGAAAAATGGAAGAGTACCAAAGCATTTTTAAACATCAGCGGAATTCTGAGAACAATGGAAGTGTTCTGAAGCATTTTTAAACTTCAGCGGAATTTCGAGAACATAGGAAGACTTCCGAAGCATTTTTAAATGTCAGCGGAATTCCGAGAACAATGGTAGAGTTCCGAAGCATTTTTAAACTTCAGCGGAATCCCGAGAAAAATGGAAGAGTTCCGAAGCATTTTTAAACTTCAGCGGAATTCCGAGAAAAATGGAAGAGTTCCGAAGGATTTTTAAACATTAGCGGAATTCTGAGAACAATGGAAGAGTTCCAAAGCATTTTTTGCTTCAGTAGAATTCCGAGAACAATGGAAGAGTTCCGAAGCATTTTTAAACGTCAGCGGAATTCTGAGAACAATAGAAGAGTTCCGAAGCATTTTTAAACGTCAGCAGAATTCCGAGAACAATGGAAGACTTCTAAAGCATTTTTAAACTTCGGCGGAATTCCTAGAACAATGGAAGAGTTCCGATGCATTTTTAAACTTCAGTGGAATTTCAAGAACAATGGAAGTGTTCCGAAGCATTTTAAAACTTCAGCAGAATTCCGAGAACAATGGAAGAGTTCCGAAACATTTTTAAATGTCAGCAGAATTCCGAGAATAATGAAAGAGTTGCAAAGCATTTTTAAACTTCAGCAGAATTCCGAGTGCAATGGAAGAGTTCCGAAGCATTTTTAAACTTCAGCGGAACTCCGAGAAAAATGGAAGAGTTCCGAAGCATTTTTAAACATCAGCGGAACTCTGAGAAAAATAGAAGAGTTCCGAAGCATTTTTAAACTTTAGCGGAATTCCGAGAACAATGGAAGAGTTTCAAAGCATTTTTAAATGGCAGCAGAATTCCGAGAACAATGGAAGAGTTCCGAAGCACTTTTAAACTTCAGCGGAATTCTGAGAACAATGGAAGAGTTCCGAAGCATTTTTAAACATCATCGTAATTCCGAGAACAATGGTACAGTTCTGAAGCATTTTTAAACGTCAGCGGAATTCCGAGAACAATTGAAGAGTACCGAATCATTTTTAAACATCAGCGGAATTCCGAGAAAAAAGGAAGAGTTCCGAAGCATTTTTAAATGTCAGCAGAATTCCGAGAACAATGGAAGAGTCACAAAGGATTTTTTAACGTCAGCGGAATTCCGAGAACAATGGAAGAGTTCCGAAGCATTTTTAAACTTCAGCGGAACTCCGAGAAAAATGGAAGAGTTCCGAAGCATTTTTAAACATCAGCGGAACTCCGAGAAAAATGGAAGAGTTCCGAAGCATTTTTAAACTTCAGCGGAACTTCGAGAACATAGGAAGACTTCCGAAGCATTTTTAAACGTCAGCGGAATTCCGAGAACAATGGTAGAGTTCCGAAGCATTTTTAAACTTCAGCGGAATTCCGAGAAAAATGGAAGAGTTACGAAGCATTTTGAAACGTCAGCGGAATTCCGAGAACAATGAAAGAGTTCCGAAGCATTTTTAAACGTCAGCGGAATTCCGAGAACAATGGAAGAGTTCTGAAGCATTTTTAAATATCAGCGGAATTCCGTGAACAATGGAAGAGTTCCGAAGCATTTTTAAACTTCAGCGGAATTTCGAGAACAATGGAATAGTTCCGAAGCATTTTTAAACTTCAGGGGAATTCCGAGAACAATGGAACAGTTCCGAAGCATTTTTAAACTTCAGCGGAATTCCGAGAAAAATGGAAGAATTCTGAAGCATTTTTAAACATCAACGGAATTCTGAGAACAATGGAAGAGTTCCGAAGCATTTTTAAACTTCAGTGGAATTCCGAGAACAATGGTAGAGTTCTGAAGCATTTTTAAACTTCAGCGGAATTTCGAGAACATAGGAAGACTTCCGAAGCATTTCTAAATGTCAGCGGAACTCCGAGAACAATGGTAGAGTTCCGAAGCATTTTTAAACTTCAGCGGAATTCCGAGAAAAATGGCAGAGTTCCGAAGGATTTTTAAACATTAGCGGAATTCTGAGAACAATGGAAGAGTTCCAAAGCATTTTTTGCTTCAGTAGAATTCCGAGAACAATGGAAGAGTTCCGAAGCATTTTTAAACGTCAGCGGAATTCTGAGAACAATAGAAGAGTTCCGAAGCATTTTTAAACGTCAGCGGAATTCCGAGAACAATGGAAGACTTCTGAAGCATTTTTAAACTTCAGCGGAATATCGAGAACATAGGAAGACTTCCTAAGCATTTTTAAACGTCAGCAGAATTCCGAGAACAATGTTAGAGTTCTGAAGCATTTTTAAACTTCAGCGGAATTCCGAGAAAAATGGAAGAGTTACGAAGCATTTTTAAACTTCAGCGGAATTCCTAGAACAATGGAAGAGTTCCGATGCATTTTTAAACTTCAGCGGAATTTCTAGAACAATGGAAGTGTTCCGAAGCATTTTAAAACTTCAGCAGAATTCCGAGAACAATGGAAGAGTTCCGAAACATTTTTAAATGTCAGCAGAATTCCGAGAATAATAAAAGAGTTCCGAAGCAATTTTAAATGTCAGCAGAATTCTGAGAACAGTGGAAGAGTTCCGAAGCATTTTTAACTTCAGCAGAATTCTGAGAACAATGGAAGAGTTCCAAAGCATTTTTAAACGTCAGCGGAATTCCGAGAACAATGGTAGAGTTCCGAAGCATTTTTAAACTTCAGCGGAATTCCGAGAAAAATGGAAGAGTTCCGAAGCATTTTTAAACTTCAGCGGAACTCCGAGAAAAATGGAAGAGTTCCGAAGCATTTTTAAACATCAGCGGAATTCCGAGAAAAATGGAAGAGTTCCGAAGCATTTTTAAACGTCAGCAGAATTCCGAGAACAATGGAAGAGTACCGAATCATTTTTAAACATCAGCGGAATTCTGAGAACAAAGGAAGAGTTCCGAAGCATTTTTAAATGTCAGCAGAATTCCGAGAACAATAGAAGAGTTCCGAAGCATTTTTAAACGTCAGCGGAATTCCGAGAACAATGGAAGACTTATGAAGCATTTTTAAACTTCAGCGGAATTCCTAGAACAGTGGAAGAGTTCCGATGCATTTTTAAACTTCAGCGGAATTTCTAGAACAATGGAAGTGTTCCGAAGCATTTTAAAACTTCAGCAGAATTCCGAGTGCAATGGAAGAGTTCCGAAGCATTTTTAAACTTCAGCGGAACTCCGAGAAAAATGGAAGAGTTCCGAAGCATTTTTAAACATCAGCCGAACTCTGAGAAAAATGGAAGAGTTCCGAAGCATTTTTAAACTTTAGCGGAATTCCGAGAACAATGGAAGAGTTTCAAAGCATTTTTAAATGGCAGCAGAATTCCGAGAACAATGGAAGAGTTCCGAAGCACTTTTAAACTTCAGCGGAATTCCGAGAACAATGGTACAGTTCTGAAGCATTTTTAAACGTCAGCGGAATTCCGAGAACAATGGAAGAGTACCGAATCATTTTTAAACGTCAGCAGAATTCCGAGAACAATGGAAGAGTACCGAATCATTTTTAAACATCAGCGGAATTCTGAGAACAAAGGAAGAGTTCCGAAGCATTTTTAAATGTCAGCAGAATTCCGAGAACAATGGAAGAGTCACACAGGATTTTTTAACGTCAGCGGAATTCCGAGAACAATTTAAGAGTTCCGAAGCAATTTTAAATGTCAGCAGAATTCTGAGAACAGTGGAAGAGTTCCGAAGCATTTTTAACTTCAGCAGAATTCTGAGAACAATGGAAGAGTTCCGAAGCATTTTTAAACGTCAGCGGAATTCCGAGAACAATGGTAGAGTTCCGAAGCACTTTTAAACTTCAGCGGAATTCCGAGAAAAATGGAAGAGTTCCGAAGCATTTTTAAACGTCAGCGGAATTCCGAGAACAATGGAAGAGTTCCGAAGCATTTTTAAACGTCAGCGGAATTCTGAGAACAATAGAAGAGTTCCGAAGCATTTTTAAACGTCAGCAGAATTCCGAGAACAATGGAAGACTTCTGAAGCATTTTTAAACTTCGGCGGAATTCCTAGAACAATGGAAGAGTTCCGATGCATTTTTAAACTTCAGTGGAATTTCAAGAACAATGGAAGTGTTCCGAAGCATTTTAAAACTTCAGCAGAATTCCGAGAACAATGGAAGAGTTCCGAAACATTTTTAAATGTCAGCAGAATTCCGAGAATAATGAAAGAGTTGCAAAGCATTTTTAAACTTCAGCAGAATTCCGAGTGCAATGGAAGAGTTCCGAAGCATTTTTAAACTTCAGCGGAACTCCGAGAAAAATGGAAGAGTTCCGAAGCATTTTTAAACATCAGCGGAACTCTGAGAAAAATAGAAGAGTTCCGAAGCATTTTTAAACTTTAGCGGAATTCCGAGAACAATGGAAGAGTTTCAAAGCATTTTTAAATGGCAGCAGAATTCCGAGAACAATGGAAGAGTTCCGAAGCACTTTTAAACTTCAGCGGAATTCTGAGAACAATGGAAGAGTTCCGAAGCATTTTTAAACATCATCGTAATTCCGAGAACAATGGTACAGTTCTGAAGCATTTTTAAACGTCAGCGGAATTCCGAGAACAATTGAAGAGTACCGAATCATTTTTAAACATCAGCGGAATTCCGAGAAAAAAGGAAGAGTTCCGAAGCATTTTTAAATGTCAGCAGAATTCCGAGAACAATGGAAGAGTCACAAAGGATTTTTTAACGTCAGCGGAATTCCGAGAACAATGGAAGAGTTCCGAAGCATTTTTAAACATCAGCGGAACTCCGAGAAAAATGGAAGAGTTCCGAAGCATTTTTAAACTTCAGCGGAACTTCGAGAACATAGGAAGACTTCCGAAGCATTTTTAAACGTCAGCGGAATTCCGAGAACAATGGTAGAGTTCCGAAGCATTTTTAAACTTCAGCGGAATTCCGAGAAAAATGGAAGAGTTACGAAGCATTTTGAATCGTCAGCGGAATTCCGAGAACAATGAAAGAGTTCCGAAGCATTTTTAAACGTCAGCGGAATTCCGAGAACAATGGAAGAGTTCTGAAGCATTTTTAAATATCAGCGGAATTCCGTGAACAATGGAAGAGTTCCGAAGCATTTTTAAACTTCAGCGGAATTTCGAGAACAATGGAAGAGTTCCGAAGCATTTTTAAACTTCAGGGGAATTCCGAGAACAATGGAACAGTTCCGAAGCATTTTTAAACTTCAGCGGAATTCCGAGAAAAATGGAAGAATTCTGAAGCATTTTTAAACATCAACGGAATTCTGAGAACAATGGAAGAGTTCCGAAGCATTTTTAAACTTCAGTGGAATTCCGAGAACAATGGTAGAGTTCTGAAGCATTTTTAAACTTCAGCGGAATTTCGAGAACATAGGAAGACTTCCGAAGCATTTCTAAATGTCAGCGGAACTCCGAGAACAATGGTAGAGTTCCGAAGCATTTTTAAACTTCAGCGGAATTCCGAGAAAAATGGAAGAGTTCCGAAGCATTTTTAAACTTCAGCAGATTTCCGAGAAAAATGGCAGAGTTCCGAAGGATTTTTAAACATTAGCGGAATTCTGAGAACAATGGAAGAGTTCCAAAGCATTTTTTGCTTCAGTAGAATTCCGAGAACAATGGAAGAGTTCCGAAGCATTTTTAAACGTCAGCGGAATTCTGAGAACAATAGAAGAGTTCCGAAGCATTTTTAAACGTCAGCGGAATTCCGAGAACAATGGAAGACTTCTGAAGCATTTTTAAACTTCAGCGGAATATCGAGAACATAGGAAGACTTCCTAAGCATTTTTAAACGTCAGCGGAATTCCGAGAACAATGTTAGAGTTCTGAAGCATTTTTAAACTTCAGCGGAATTCCGAGAAAAATGGAAGAGTTACGAAGCATTTTTAAACTTCAGCGGAATTCCTAGAACAATGGAAGAGTTCCGATGCATTTTTAAACTTCAGCGGAATTTCTAGAACAATGGAAGTGTTCCGAAGCATTTTAAAACTTCAGCAGAATTCCGAGAACAATGGAAGAGTTCCGAAACATTTTTAAATGTCAGCAGAATTCCGAGAATAATAAAAGAGTTCCGAAGCAATTTTAAATGTCAGCAGAATTCTGAGAACAGTGGAAGAGTTCCGAAGCATTTTTAACTTCAGCAGAATTCTGAGAACAATGGAAGAGTTCCAAAGCATTTTTAAACGTCAGCGGAATTCCGAGAACAATGGTAGAGTTCCGAAGCATTTTTAAACTTCAGCGGAATTCCGAGAAAAATGGAAGAGTTCCGAAGCATTTTTAAACTTCAGCGGAACTCCGAGAAAAATGGAAGAGTTCCGAAGCATTTTTAAACATCAGCGGAATTCCGAGAAAAATGGAAGAGTTCCGAAGCATTTTTAAACGTCAGCAGAATTCCGAGAACAATGGAAGAGTACCGAATCATTTTTAAACATCAGCGGAATTCTGAGAACAAAGGAAGAGTTCCGAAGCATTTTTAAATGTCAGCAGAATTCCGAGAACAATAGAAGAGTTCCGAAGCATTTTTAAACGTCAGCGGAATTCCGAGAACAATGGAAGACTTATGAAGCATTTTTAAACTTCAGCGGAATTCCTAGAACAGTGGAAGAGTTCCGATGCATTTTTAAACTTCAGCGGAATTTCTAGAACAATGGAAGTGTTCCGAAGCATTTTAAAACTTCAGCAGAATTCCGAGTGCAATGGAAGAGTTCCGAAGCATTTTTAAACGTCAGCGGAATTCCGAGAACAATGGAAGAGTTCCGAAGCATTTTTAAACTTCAGCGGAACTCCGAGAAAAATGGAAGAGTTCCGAAGCATTTTTAAACTTCAGCAGAATTCCGAGAAAAATGGAAGAGTTCCGAAGGATTTTTAAACATTAGCGGAATTCTGAGAACAATGGAAGAGTTCCAAAGCATTTTTTGCTTCAGTAGAATTCCGAGAACAATGGAAGAGTTCCGAAGCATTTTTAAACGTCAGCGGAATTCTGAGAACAATAGAAGAGTTCCGAAGCATTTTTAAACGTCAGCGGAATTCCGAGAACAATGGAAGACTTCTGAAGCATTTTTAAACTTCAGCGGAATTCCTAGAACAATGGAAGAGTTCCGATGCATTTTTAAACTTCAGCGGAATTTCTAGAACAATGGAAGTGTTCCGAAGCATTTTTAAACTTCAGCGGAACTCCGAGAAAAATGGAAGAGTTCCGAAGCATTTTTAAACTTCAGCGGAACTTCGAGAACATAGGAAGACTTCTGAAGCATTTTTAAACGTCAGCGGAATTCTGAGAAAAATGGAAGAGTACCAAAGCATTTTTAAACATCAGCGGAATTCTGAGAACAATGGAAGTGTTCTGAAGCATTTTTAAACTTCAGCGGAATTTCGAGAACATAGGAAGACTTCCGAAGCAATTTTAAATGTCAGCGGAATTCCGAGAACAATGGTAGAGTTCCGAAGCATTTTTAAACTTCAGCGGAATCCCGAGAAAAATGGAAGAGTTCCGAAGCATTTTTAAACTTCAGCGGAATTCCGAGAAAAATGGAAGAGTTCCGAAGGATTTTTAAACATTAGCGGAATTCTGAGAACAATGGAAGAGTTCCAAAGCATTTTTTGCTTCAGTAGAATTCCGAGAACAATGGAAGAGTTCCGAAGCATTTTTAAACGTCAGCGGAATTCTGAGAACAATAGAAGAGTTCCGAAGCATTTTTAAACGTCAGCAGAATTCCGAGAACAATGGAAGACTTCTAAAGCATTTTTAAACTTCGGCGGAATTCCTAGAACAATGGAAGAGTTCCGATGCATTTTTAAACTTCAGTGGAATTTCAAGAACAATGGAAGTGTTCCGAAGCATTTTAAAACTTCAGCAGAATTCCGAGAACAATGGAAGAGTTCCGAAACATTTTTAAATGTCAGCAGAATTCCGAGAATAATGAAAGAGTTGCAAAGCATTTTTAAACTTCAGCAGAATTCCGAGTGCAATGGAAGAGTTCCGAAGCATTTTTAAACTTCAGCGGAACTCCGAGAAAAATGGAAGAGTTCCGAAGCATTTTTAAACATCAGCGGAACTCTGAGAAAAATAGAAGAGTTCCGAAGCATTTTTAAACTTTAGCGGAATTCCGAGAACAATGGAAGAGTTTCAAAGCATTTTTAAATGGCAGCAGAATTCCGAGAACAATGGAAGAGTTCCGAAGCACTTTTAAACTTCAGCGGAATTCTGAGAACAATGGAAGAGTTCCGAAGCATTTTTAAACATCATCGTAATTCCGAGAACAATGGTACAGTTCTGAAGCATTTTTAAACGTCAGCGGAATTCCGAGAACAATTGAAGAGTACCGAATCATTTTTAAACATCAGCGGAATTCCGAGAAAAAAGGAAGAGTTCCGAAGCATTTTTAAATGTCAGCAGAATTCCGAGAACAATGGAAGAGTCACAAAGGATTTTTTAACGTCAGCGGAATTCCGAGAACAATGGAAGAGTTCCGAAGCATTTTTAAACTTCAGCGGAACTCCGAGAAAAATGGAAGAGTTCCGAAGCATTTTTAAACATCAGCGGAACTCCGAGAAAAATGGAAGAGTTCCGAAGCATTTTTAAACTTCAGCGGAACTTCGAGAACATAGGAAGACTTCCGAAGCATTTTTAAACGTCAGCGGAATTCCGAGAACAATGGTAGAGTTCCGAAGCATTTTTAAACTTCAGCGGAATTCCGAGAAAAATGGAAGAGTTACGAAGCATTTTGAAACGTCAGCGGAATTCCGAGAACAATGAAAGAGTTCCGAAGCATTTTTAAACGTCAGCGGAATTCCGAGAACAATGGAAGAGTTCTGAAGCATTTTTAAATATCAGCGGAATTCCGTGAACAATGGAAGAGTTCCGAAGCATTTTTAAACTTCAGCGGAATTTCGAGAACAATGGAAGAGTTCCGAAGCATTTTTAAACTTCAGGGGAATTCCGAGAACAATGGAACAGTTCCGAAGCATTTTTAAACTTCAGCGGAATTCCGAGAAAAATGGAAGAATTCTGAAGCATTTTTAAACATCAACGGAATTCTGAGAACAATGGAAGAGTTCCGAAGCATTTTTAAACTTCAGTGGAATTCCGAGAACAATGGTAGAGTTCTGAAGCATTTTTAAACTTCAGCGGAATTTCGAGAACATAGGAAGACTTCCGAAGCATTTCTAAATGTCAGCGGAACTCCGAGAACAATGGTAGAGTTCCGAAGCATTTTTAAACTTCAGCGGAATTCCGAGAAAAATGGAAGAGTTCCGAAGCATTTTTAAACTTCAGCAGATTTCCGAGAAAAATGGCAGAGTTCCGAAGGATTTTTAAACATTAGCGGAATTCTGAGAACAATGGAAGAGTTCCAAAGCATTTTTTGCTTCAGTAGAATTCCGAGAACAATGGAAGAGTTCCGAAGCATTTTTAAACGTCAGCGGAATTCTGAGAACAATAGAAGAGTTCCGAAGCATTTTTAAACGTCAGCGGAATTCCGAGAACAATGGAAGACTTCTGAAGCATTTTTAAACTTCAGCGGAATATCGAGAACATAGGAAGACTTCCTAAGCATTTTTAAACGTCAGCGGAATTCCGAGAACAATGTTAGAGTTCTGAAGCATTTTTAAACTTCAGCGGAATTCCGAGAAAAATGGAAGAGTTACGAAGCATTTTTAAACTTCAGCGGAATTCCTAGAACAATGGAAGAGTTCCGATGCATTTTTAAACTTCAGCGGAATTTCTAGAACAATGGAAGTGTTCCGAAGCATTTTAAAACTTCAGCAGAATTCCGAGAACAATGGAAGAGTTCCGAAACATTTTTAAATGTCAGCAGAATTCCGAGAATAATAAAAGAGTTCCGAAGCAATTTTAAATGTCAGCAGAATTCTGAGAACAGTGGAAGAGTTCCGAAGCATTTTTAACTTCAGCAGAATTCTGAGAACAATGGAAGAGTTCCAAAGCATTTTTAAACGTCAGCGGAATTCCGAGAACAATGGTAGAGTTCCGAAGCATTTTTAAACTTCAGCGGAATTCCGAGAACAATGTTAGAGTTCTGAAGCATTTTTAAACTTCAGCGGAATTCCGAGAAAAATGGAAGAGTTACGAAGCATTTTTAAACTTCAGCGGAATTCCTAGAACAATGGAAGAGTTCCGATGCATTTTTAAACTTCAGCGGAATTTCTAGAACAATGGAAGTGTTCCGAAGCATTTTAAAACTTCAGCAGAATTCCGAGAACAATGGAAGAGTTCCGAAACATTTTTAAATGTCAGCAGAATTCCGAGAATAATAAAAGAGTTCCGAAGCAATTTTAAATGTCAGCAGAATTCTGAGAACAGTGGAAGAGTTCCGAAGCATTTTTAACTTCAGCAGAATTCTGAGAACAATGGAAGAGTTCCAAAGCATTTTTAAACGTCAGCGGAATTCCGAGAACAATGGTAGAGTTCCGAAGCATTTTTAAACTTCAGCGGAATTCCGAGAAAAATGGAAGAGTTCCGAAGCATTTTTAAACTTCAGCGGAACTCCGAGAAAAATGGAAGAGTTCCGAAGCATTTTTAAACATCAGCGGAATTCCGAGAAAAATGGAAGAGTTCCGAAGCATTTTTAAACGTCAGCAGAATTCCGAGAACAATGGAAGAGTACCGAATCATTTTTAAACATCAGCGGAATTCTGAGAACAAAGGAAGAGTTCCGAAGCATTTTTAAATGTCAGCAGAATTCCGAGAACAATAGAAGAGTTCCGAAGCATTTTTAAACGTCAGCGGAATTCCGAGAACAATGGAAGACTTATGAAGCATTTTTAAACTTCAGCGGAATTCCTAGAACAGTGGAAGAGTTCCGATGCATTTTTAAACTTCAGCGGAATTTCTAGAACAATGGAAGTGTTCCGAAGCATTTTAAAACTTCAGCAGAATTCCGAGTGCAATGGAAGAGTTCCGAAGCATTTTTAAACGTCAGCGGAATTCCGAGAACAATGGAAGAGTTCCGAAGCATTTTTAAACTTCAGCGGAACTCCGAGAAAAATGGAAGAGTTCCGAAGCATTTTTAAACTTCAGCAGAATTCCGAGAAAAATGGAAGAGTTCCGAAGGATTTTTAAACATTAGCGGAATTCTGAGAACAATGGAAGAGTTCCAAAGCATTTTTTGCTTCAGTAGAATTCCGAGAACAATGGAAGAGTTCCGAAGCATTTTTAAACGTCAGCGGAATTCTGAGAACAATAGAAGAGTTCCGAAGCATTTTTAAACGTCAGCGGAATTCCGAGAACAATGGAAGACTTCTGAAGCATTTTTAAACTTCAGCGGAATTCCTAGAACAATGGAAGAGTTCCGATGCATTTTTAAACTTCAGCGGAATTTCTAGAACAATGGAAGTGTTCCGAAGCATTTTTAAACTTCAGCGGAACTCCGAGAAAAATGGAAGAGTTCCGAAGCATTTTTAAACTTCAGCGGAACTTCGAGAACATAGGAAGACTTCTGAAGCATTTTTAAACGTCAGCGGAATTCTGAGAAAAATGGAAGAGTACCAAAGCATTTTTAAACATCAGCGGAATTCTGAGAACAATGGAAGTGTTCTGAAGCATTTTTAAACTTCAGCGGAATTTCGAGAACATAGGAAGACTTCCGAAGCATTTTTAAATGTCAGCGGAATTCCGAGAACAATGGTAGAGTTCCGAAGCATTTTTAAACTTCAGCGGAATCCCGAGAAAAATGGAAGAGTTCCGAAGCATTTTTAAACTTCAGCGGAATTCCGAGAAAAATGGAAGAGTTCCGAAGGATTTTTAAACATTAGCGGAATTCTGAGAACAATGGAAGAGTTCCAAAGCATTTTTTGCTTCAGTAGAATTCCGAGAACAATGGAAGAGTTCCTAAGCATTTTTAAACGTCAGCGGAATTCTGAGAACAATAGAAGAGTTCCGAAGCATTTTTAAACGTCAGCAGAATTCCGAGAACAATGGAAGACTTCTAAAGCATTTTTAAACTTCGGCGGAATTCCTAGAACAATGGAAGAGTTCCGATGCATTTTTAAACTTCAGTGGAATTTCAAGAACAATGGAAGTGTTCCGAAGCATTTTAAAACTTCAGCAGAATTCCGAGAACAATGGAAGAGTTCCGAAACATTTTTAAATGTCAGCAGAATTCCGAGAATAATGAAAGAGTTGCAAAGCATTTTTAAACTTCAGCAGAATTCCGAGTGCAATGGAAGAGTTCTGAAGCATTTTTAAACTTCAGCGGAACTCCGAGAAAAATGGAAGAGTTCCGAAGCATTTTTAAACATCAGCGGAACTCTGAGAAAAATAGAAGAGTTCCGAAGCATTTTTAAACTTTAGCGGAATTCCGAGAACAATGGAAGAGTTTCAAAGCATTTTTAAATGGCAGCAGAATTCCGAGAACAATGGAAGAGTTCCGAAGCACTTTTAAACTTCAGCGGAATTCTGAGAACAATGGAAGAGTTCCGAAGCATTTTTAAACATCATCGTAATTCCGAGAACAATGGTACAGTTCTGAAGCATTTTTAAACGTCAGCGGAATTCCGAGAACAATTGAAGAGTACCGAATCATTTTTAAACATCAGCGGAATTCCGAGAAAAAAGGAAGAGTTCCGAAGCATTTTTAAATGTCAGCAGAATTCCGAGAACAATGGAAGAGTCACAAAGGATTTTTTAACGTCAGCGGAATTCCGAGAACAATGGAAGAGTTCCGAAGCATTTTTAAACTTCAGCGGAACTCCGAGAAAAATGGAAGAGTTCCGAAGCATTTTTAAACATCAGCGGAACTCCGAGAAAAATGGAAGAGTTCCGAAGCATTTTTAAACTTCAGCGGAACTTCGAGAACATAGGAAGACTTCCGAAGCATTTTTAAACGTCAGCGGAATTCCGAGAACAATGGTAGAGTTCCGAAGCATTTTTAAACTTCAGCGGAATTCCGAGAAAAATGGAAGAGTTACGAAGCATTTTGAAACGTCAGCGGAATTCCGAGAACAATGAAAGAGTTCCGAAGCATTTTTAAACGTCAGCGGAATTCCGAGAACAATGGAAGAGTTCTGAAGCATTTTTAAATATCAGCGGAATTCCGTGAACAATGGAAGAGTTCCGAAGCATTTTTAAACTTCAGCGGAATTTCGAGAACAATGGAAGAGTTCCGAAGCATTTTTAAACTTCAGGGGAATTCCGAGAACAATGGAACAGTTCCGAAGCATTTTTAAACTTCAGCGGAATTCCGAGAAAAATGGAAGAATTCTGAAGCATTTTTAAACATCAACGGAATTCTGAGAACAATGGAAGAGTTCCGAAGCATTTTTAAACTTCAGTGGAATTCCGAGAACAATGGTAGAGTTCTGAAGCATTTTTAAACTTCAGCGGAATTTCGAGAACATAGGAAGCATTCCGAAGCATTTCTAAATGTCAGCGGAACTCCGAGAACAATGGTAGAGTTCCGAAGCATTTTTAAACTTCAGCGGAATTCCGAGAAAAATGGAAGAGTTCCGAAGCATTTTTAAACTTCAGCAGATTTCCGAGAAAAATGGCAGAGTTCCGAAGGATTTTTAAACATTAGCGGAATTCTGAGAACAATGGAAGAGTTCCAAAGCATTTTTTGCTTCAGTAGAATTCCGAGAACAATGGAAGAGTTCCGAAGCATTTTTAAACGTCAGCGGAATTCTGAGAACAATAGAAGAGTTCCGAAGCATTTTTAAACGTCAGCGGAATTCCGAGAACAATGGAAGACTTCTGAAGCATTTTTAAACTTCAGCGGAATATCGAGAACATAGGAAGACTTCCTAAGCATTTTTAAACGTCAGCGGAATTCCGAGAACAATGTTAGAGTTCTGAAGCATTTTTAAACTTCAGCGGAATTCCGAGAAAAATGGAAGAGTTACGAAGCATTTTTAAACTTCAGCGGAATTCCTAGAACAATGGAAGAGTTCCGATGCATTTTTAAACTTCAGCGGAATTTCTAGAACAATGGAAGTGTTCCGAAGCATTTTAAAACTTCAGCAGAATTCCGAGAACAATGGAAGAGTTCCGAAACATTTTTAAATGTCAGCAGAATTCCGAGAATAATAAAAGAGTTCCGAAGCAATTTTAAATGTCAGCAGAATTCTGAGAACAGTGGAAGAGTTCCGAAGCATTTTTAACTTCAGCAGAATTCTGAGAACAATGGAAGAGTTCCAAAGCATTTTTAAACGTCAGCGGAATTCCGAGAACAATGGTAGAGTTCCGAAGCATTTTTAAACTTCAGCGGAATTCCGAGAAAAATGGAAGAGTTCCGAAGCATTTTTAAACTTCAGCGGAACTCCGAGAAAAATGGAAGAGTTCCGAAGCATTTTTAAACATCAGCGGAATTCCGAGAAAAATGGAAGAGTTCCGAAGCATTTTTAAACGTCAGCAGAATTCCGAGAACAATGGAAGAGTACCGAATCATTTTTAAACATCAGCGGAATTCTGAGAACAAAGGAAGAGTTCCGAAGCATTTTTAAATGTCAGCAGAATTCCGAGAACAATAGAAGAGTTCCGAAGCATTTTTAAACGTCAGCGGAATTCCGAGAACAATGGAAGACTTATGAAGCATTTTTAAACTTCAGCGGAATTCCTAGAACAGTGGAAGAGTTCCGATGCATTTTTAAACTTCAGCGGAATTTCTAGAACAATGGAAGTGTTCCGAAGCATTTTAAAACTTCAGCAGAATTCCGAGTGCAATGGAAGAGTTCCGAAGCATTTTTAAACTTCAGCGGAACTCCGAGAAAAATGGAAGAGTTCCGAAGCATTTTTAAACATCAGCCGAACTCTGAGAAAAATGGAAGAGTTCCGAAGCATTTTTAAACTTTAGCGGAATTCCGAGAACAATGGAAGAGTTTCAAAGCATTTTTAAATGGCAGCAGAATTCCGAGAACAATGGAAGAGTTCCGAAGCACTTTTAAACTTCAGCGGAATTCCGAGAACAATGGTACAGTTCTGAAGCATTTTTAAACGTCAGCGGAATTCCGAGAACAATGGAAGAGTACCGAATCATTTTTAAACGTCAGCAGAATTCCGAGAACAATGGAAGAGTACCGAATCATTTTTAAACATCAGCGGAATTCTGAGAACAAAGGAAGAGTTCCGAAGCATTTTTAAATGTCAGCAGAATTCCGAGAACAATGGAAGAGTCACACAGGATTTTTTAACGTCAGCGGAATTCCGAGAACAATTTAAGAGTTCCGAAGCAATTTTAAATGTCAGCAGAATTCTGAGAACAGTGGAAGAGTTCCGAAGCATTTTTAACTTCAGCAGAATTCTGAGAGCAATGGAAGAGTTCCGAAGCATTTTTAAACGTCAGCGGAATTCCGAGAACAATGGTAGAGTTCCGAAGCACTTTTAAACTTCAGCGGAATTCCGAGAAAAATGGAAGAGTTCCGAAGCATTTTTAAACGTCAGCGGAATTCCGAGAACAATGGAAGAGTCACAAAGAATTTTTTAACGTCAGCGGAATTCCGAGAACAATGGAAGAGTTCCAAAGCATTTTTTGCTTCAGTAGAATTCCGAGAACAATGGAAGAGTTCCGAAGCATTTTTAAACGTCAGCGGAATTCTGAGAACAATAGAAGAGTTCCGAAGCATTTTTAAACGTCAGCGGAATTCCGAGAACAATGGTAGAGTTCCGAAGCATTTTTAAACTTCAGCGGAATTCCGAGAAAAATGGAAGAGTTCCGAAGCATTTTTAAACTTCAGCGGAACTCCGAGAAAAATGGAAGAGTTCCGAAGCATTTTTAAACATCAGCGGAATTCCGAGAAAAATGGAAGAGTTCCGAAGCATTTTTAAACGTCAGCAGAATTCCGAGAACAATGGAAGAGTACCGAATCATTTTTAAACATCAGCGGAATTCTGAGAACAAAGGAAGAGTTCCGAAGCATTTTTAAATGTCAGCAGAATTCCGAGAACAATAGAAGAGTTCCGAAGCATTTTTAAACGTCAGCGGAATTCCGAGAACAATGGAAGACTTATGAAGCATTTTTAAACTTCAGCGGAATTCCTAGAACAGTGGAAGAGTTCCGATGTATTTTTAAACTTCAGCGGAATTTCTAGAACAATGGAAGTGTTCCGAAGCATTTTAAAACTTCAGCAGAATTCCGAGAACAATGGAAGAGTTCCGAAACATTTTTAAATGTCAGCAGAATTCCGAGAATAATGAAAGAGTTGCAAAGCATTTTTAAACTTCAGCAGAATTCCGAGTGCAATGGAAGAGTTCCGAAGCATTTTTAAACTTCAGCGGTACTCCGAGAAAAATGGAAGAGTTCCGAAGCATTTTTAAACTTCAGCGGAACTTCGAGAACATAGGAAGACTTCTGAAGCATTTTTAAACGTCAGCGGAATTCTGAGAAAAATGGAAGAGTACCAAAGCATTTTTAAACATCAGCGGAATTCTGAGAACAATGGAAGTGTTCTGAAGCATTTTTAAACTTCAGCGGAATTTCGAGAACATAGGAAGACTTCCGAAGCATTTTTAAATGTCAGCGGAATTCCGAGAACAATGGTAGAGTTCCGAAGCATTTTTAAACTTCAGCGGAATTCCGAGAAAAATGGAAGAGTTCCGAAGCATTTTTAAACTTCAGCAGAATTCCGAGAAAAATGGAAGAGTTCCGAAGGATTTTTAAACATTAGCGGAATTCTGAGAACAATGGAAGAGTTCCAAAGCATTTTTTGCTTCAGTAGAATTCCGAGAACAATGGAAGAGTTCCGAAGCATTTTTAAACGTCAGCGGAATTCTGAGAACAATAGAAGAGTTCCGAAGCATTTTTAAACGTCAGCAGAATTCCGAGAACAATGGAAGACTTCTGAAGCATTTTTAAACTTCGGCGGAATTCCTAGAACAATGGAAGAGTTCCGATGCATTTTTAAACTTCAGTGGAATTTCAAGAACAATGGAAGTGTTCCGAAGCATTTTAAAACTTCAGCAGAATTCCGAGAACAATGGAAGAGTTCCGAAACATTTTTAAATGTCAGCAGAATTCCGAGAATAATGAAAGAGTTGCAAAGCATTTTTAAACTTCAGCAGAATTCCGAGTGCAATGGAAGAGTTCCGAAGCATTTTTAAACTTCAGCGGAACTCCGAGAAAAATGGAAGAGTTCCGAAGCATTTTTAAACATCAGCGGAACTCTGAGAAAAATAGAAGAGTTCCGAAGCATTTTTAAACTTTAGCGGAATTCCGAGAACAATGGAAGAGTTTCAAAGCATTTTTAAATGGCAGCAGAAATCCGAGAACAATGGAAGAGTTCCGAAGCACTTTTAAACTTCAGCGGAATTCTGAGAACAATGGAAGAGTTCCGAAGCATTTTTAAACATCATCGTAATTCCGAGAACAATGGTACAGTTCTGAAGCATTTTTAAACGTCAGCGGAATTCCGAGAACAATTGAAGAGTACCGAATCATTTTTAAACATCAGCGGAATTCCGAGAAAAAAGGAAGAGTTCCGAAGCATTTTTAAATGTCAGCAGAATTCCGAGAACAATGGAAGAGTCACAAAGGATTTTTTAACGTCAGCGGAATTCCGAGAACAATGGAAGAGTTCCGAAGCATTTTTAAACATCAGCGGAACTCCGAGAAAAATGGAAGAGTTCCGAAGCATTTTTAAACTTCAGCGGAACTTCGAGAACATAGGAAGACTTCCGAAGCATTTTTAAACGTCAGCGGAATTCCGAGAACAATGGTAGAGTTCCGAAGCATTTTTAAACTTCAGCGGAATTCCGAGAAAAATGGAAGAGTTACGAAGCATTTTGAATCGTCAGCGGAATTCCGAGAACAATGAAAGAGTTCCGAAGCATTTTTAAACGTCAGCGGAATTCCGAGAACAATGGAAGAGTTCTGAAGCATTTTTAAATATCAGCGGAATTCCGTGAACAATGGAAGAGTTCCGAAGCATTTTTAAACTTCAGCGGAATTTCGAGAACAATGGAAGAGTTCCGAAGCATTTTTAAACTTCAGGGGAATTCCGAGAACAATGGAACAGTTCCGAAGCATTTTTAAACTTCAGCGGAATTCCGAGAAAAATGGAAGAATTCTGAAGCATTTTTAAACATCAACGGAATTCTGAGAACAATGGAAGAGTTCCGAAGCATTTTTAAACTTCAGTGGAATTCCGAGAACAATGGTAGAGTTCTGAAGCATTTTTAAACTTCAGCGGAATTTCGAGAACATAGGAAGACTTCCGAAGCATTTCTAAATGTCAGCGGAACTCCGAGAACAATGGTAGAGTTCCGAAGCATTTTTAAACTTCAGCGGAATTCCGAGAAAAATGGAAGAGTTCCGAAGCATTTTTAAACTTCAGCAGATTTCCGAGAAAAATGGCAGAGTTCCGAAGGATTTTTAAACATTAGCGGAATTCTGAGAACAATGGAAGAGTTCCAAAGCATTTTTTGCTTCAGTAGAATTCCGAGAACAATGGAAGAGTTCCGAAGCATTTTTAAACGTCAGCGGAATTCTGAGAACAATAGAAGAGTTCCGAAGCATTTTTAAACGTCAGCGGAATTCCGAGAACAATGGAAGACTTCTGAAGCATTTTTAAACTTCAGCGGAATATCGAGAACATAGGAAGACTTCCTAAGCATTTTTAAACGTCAGCGGAATTCCGAGAACAATGTTAGAGTTCTGAAGCATTTTTAAACTTCAGCGGAATTCCGAGAAAAATGGAAGAGTTACGAAGCATTTTTAAACTTCAGCGGAATTCCTAGAACAATGGAAGAGTTCCGATGCATTTTTAAACTTCAGCGGAATTTCTAGAACAATGGAAGTGTTCCGAAGCATTTTAAAACTTCAGCAGAATTCCGAGAACAATGGAAGAGTTCCGAAACATTTTTAAATGTCAGCAGAATTCCGAGAATAATAAAAGAGTTCCGAAGCAATTTTAAATGTCAGCAGAATTCTGAGAACAGTGGAAGAGTTCCGAAGCATTTTTAACTTCAGCAGAATTCTGAGAACAATGGAAGAGTTCCAAAGCATTTTTAAACGTCAGCGGAATTCCGAGAACAATGGTAGAGTTCCGAAGCATTTTTAAACTTCAGCGGAATTCCGAGAAAAATGGAAGAGTTCCGAAGCATTTTTAAACTTCAGCGGAACTCCGAGAAAAATGGAAGAGTTCCGAAGCATTTTTAAACATCAGCGGAATTCCGAGAAAAATGGAAGAGTTCCGAAGCATTTTTAAACGTCAGCAGAATTCCGAGAACAATGGAAGAGTACCGAATCATTTTTAAACATCAGCGGAATTCTGAGAACAATAGAAGAGTTCCGAAGCATTTTTAAACGTCAGCGGAATTCCGAGAACAATGGAAGACTTATGAAGCATTTTTAAACTTCAGCGGAATTCCTAGAACAGTGGAAGAGTTCCGATGCATTTTTAAACTTCAGCGGAATTTCTAGAACAATGGAAGTGTTCCGAAGCATTTTAAAACTTCAGCAGAATTCCGAGTGCAATGGAAGAGTTCCGAAGCATTTTTAAACTTCAGCGGAACTCCGAGAAAAATGGAAGAGTTCCGAAGCATTTTTAAACATCAGCCGAACTCTGAGAAAAATGGAAGAGTTCCGAAGCATTTTTAAACTTTAGCGGAATTCCGAGAACAATGGAAGAGTTTCAAAGCATTTTTAAATGGCAGCAGAATTCCGAGAACAATGGAAGAGTTCCGAAGCACTTTTAAACTTCAGCGGAATTCCGAGAACAATGGTACAGTTCTGAAGCATTTTTAAACGTCAGCGGAATTCCGAGAACAATGGAAGAGTACCGAATCATTTTTAAATGTCAGCAGAATTCCGAGAACAATGGAAGAGTACCGAATCATTTTTAAACATCAGCGGAATTCTGAGAACAAAGGAAGAGTTCCGAAGCATTTTTAAATGTCAGCAGAATTCCGAGAACAATGGAAGAGTCACACAGAATTTTTTAACGTCAGCGGAATTCCGAGAACAATTTAAGAGTTCCGAAGCAATTTTAAATGTCAGCAGAATTCTGAGAACAGTGGAAGAGTTCCGAAGCATTTTTAACTTCAGCAGAATTCTGAGAACAATGGAAGAGTTCCGAAGCATTTTTAAACGTCAGCGGAATTCCGAGAACAATGGTAGAGTTCCGAAGCACTTTTAAACTTCAGCGGAATTCCGAGAAAAATGGAAGAGTTCCGAAGCATTTTTAAACGTCAGCGGAATTCCGAGAACAATGGAAGAGTCACAAAGAATTTTTTAACGTCAGCGGAATTCCGAGAACAATGGAAGAGTTCCAAAGCATTTTTTGCTTCAGTAGAATTCCGAGAACAATGGAAGAGTTCCGAAGCATTTTTAAACGTCAGCGGAATTCTGAGAACAATAGAAGAGTTCCGAAGCATTTTTAAACGTCAGCGGAATTCCGAGAACAATGGTAGAGTTCCGAAGCATTTTTAAACTTCAGCGGAATTCCGAGAAAAATGGAAGAGTTCCGAAGCATTTTTAAACTTCAGCGGAACTCCGAGAAAAATGGAAGAGTTCCGAAGCATTTTTAAACATCAGCGGAATTCCGAGAAAAATGGAAGAGTTCCGAAGCATTTTTAAACGTCAGCAGAATTCCGAGAACAATGGAAGAGTACCGAATCATTTTTAAACATCAGCGGAATTCTGAGAACAAAGGAAGAGTTCCGAAGCATTTTTAAATGTCAGCAGAATTCCGAGAACAATAGAAGAGTTCCGAAGCATTTTTAAACGTCAGCGGAATTCCGAGAACAATGGAAGACTTATGAAGCATTTTTAAACTTCAGCGGAATTCCTAGAACAGTGGAAGAGTTCCGATGCATTTTTAAACTTCAGCGGAATTTCTAGAACAATGGAAGTGTTCCGAAGCATTTTAAAACTTCAGCAGAATTCCGAGAACAATGGAAGAGTTCCGAAACATTTTTAAATGTCAGCAGAATTCCGAGAATAATGAAAGAGTTGCAAAGCATTTTTAAACTTCAGCAGAATTCCGAGTGCAATGGAAGAGTTCCGAAGCATTTTTAAACTTCAGCGGAACTCCGAGAAAAATGGAAGAGTTCCGAAGCATTTTTAAACTTCAGCGGAACTTCGAGAACATAGGAAGACTTCTGAAGCATTTTTAAACGTCAGCGGAATTCTGAGAAAAATGGAAGAGTACCAAAGCATTTTTAAACATCAGCGGAATTCTGAGAACAATGGAAGTGTTCTGAAGCATTTTTAAACTTCAGCGGAATTTCGAGAACATAGGAAGACTTCCGAAGCATTTTTAAATGTCAGCGGAATTCCGAGAACAATGGTAGAGTTCCGAAGCATTTTTAAACTTCAGCGGAATTCCGAGAAAAATGGAAGAGTTCCGAAGCATTTTTAAACTTCAGCAGAATTCCGAGAAAAATGGAAGAGTTCCGAAGGATTTTTAAACATTAGCGGAATTCTGAGAACAATGGAAGAGTTCCAAAGCATTTTTTGCTTCAGTAGAATTCCGAGAACAATGGAAGAGTTCCGAAGCATTTTTAAACGTCAGCGGAATTCTGAGAACAATAGAAGAGTTCCGAAGCATTTTTAAACGTCAGCAGAATTCCGAGAACAATGGAAGACTTCTGAAGCATTTTTAAACTTCGGCGGAATTCCTAGAACAATGGAAGAGTTCCGATGCATTTTTAAACTTCAGTGGAATTTCAAGAACAATGGAAGTGTTCCGAAGCATTTTAAAACTTCAGCAGAATTCCGAGAACAATGGAAGAGTTCCGAAACATTTTTAAATGTCAGCAGAATTCCGAGAATAATGAAAGAGTTGCAAAGCATTTTTAAACTTCAGCAGAATTCCGAGTGCAATGGAAGAGTTCCGAAGCATTTTTAAACTTCAGCGGAACTCCGAGAAAAATGGAAGAGTTCCGAAGCATTTTTAAACATCAGCGGAACTCTGAGAAAAATAGAAGAGTTCCGAAGCATTTTTAAACTTTAGCGGAATTCCGAGAACAATGGAAGAGTTTCAAAGCATTTTTAAATGGCAGCAGAATTCCGAGAACAATGGAAGAGTTCCGAAGCACTTTTAAACTTCAGCGGAATTCTGAGAACAATGGAAGAGTTCCGAAGCATTTTTAAACATCATCGTAATTCCGAGAACAATGGTACAGTTCTGAAGCATTTTTAAACGTCAGCGGAATTCCGAGAACAATTGAAGAGTACCGAATCATTTTTAAACATCAGCGGAATTCCGAGAAAAAAGGAAGAGTTCCGAAGCATTTTTAAATGTCAGCAGAATTCCGAGAACAATGGAAGAGTCACAAAGGATTTTTTAACGTCAGCGGAATTCCGAGAACAATGGAAGAGTTCCGAAGCATTTTTAAACATCAGCGGAACTCCGAGAAAAATGGAAGAGTTCCGAAGCATTTTTAAACTTCAGCGGAACTTCGAGAACATAGGAAGACTTCCGAAGCATTTTTAAACGTCAGCGGAATTCCGAGAACAATGGTAGAGTTCCGAAGCATTTTTAAACTTCAGCGGAATTCCGAGAAAAATGGAAGAGTTACGAAGCATTTTGAATCGTCAGCGGAATTCCGAGAACAATGAAAGAGTTCCGAAGCATTTTTAAACGTCAGCGGAATTCCGAGAACAATGGAAGAGTTCTGAAGCATTTTTAAATATCAGCGGAATTCCGTGAACAATGGAAGAGTTCCGAAGCATTTTTAAACTTCAGCGGAATTTCGAGAACAATGGAAGAGTTCCGAAGCATTTTTAAACTTCAGGGGAATTCCGAGAACAATGGAACAGTTCCGAAGCATTTTTAAACTTCAGCGGAATTCCGAGAAAAATGGAAGAATTCTGAAGCATTTTTAAACATCAACGGAATTCTGAGAACAATGGAAGAGTTCCGAAGCATTTTTAAACTTCAGTGGAATTCCGAGAACAATGGTAGAGTTCTGAAGCATTTTTAAACTTCAGCGGAATTTCGAGAACATAGGAAGACTTCCGAAGCATTTCTAAATGTCAGCGGAACTCCGAGAACAATGGTAGAGTTCCGAAGCATTTTTAAACTTCAGCGGAATTCCGAGAAAAATGGAAGAGTTCCGAAGCATTTTTAAACTTCAGCAGATTTCCGAGAAAAATGGCAGAGTTCCGAAGGATTTTTAAACATTAGCGGAATTCTGAGAACAATGGAAGAGTTCCAAAGCATTTTTTGCTTCAGTAGAATTCCGAGAACAATGGAAGAGTTCCGAAGCATTTTTAAACGTCAGCGGAATTCTGAGAACAATAGAAGAGTTCCGAAGCATTTTTAAACGTCAGCGGAATTCCGAGAACAATGGAAGACTTCTGAAGCATTTTTAAACTTCAGCGGAATATCGAGAACATAGGAAGACTTCCTAAGCATTTTTAAACGTCAGCGGAATTCCGAGAACAATGTTAGAGTTCTGAAGCATTTTTAAACTTCAGCGGAATTCCGAGAAAAATGGAAGAGTTACGAAGCATTTTTAAACTTCAGCGGAATTCCTAGAACAATGGAAGAGTTCCGATGCATTTTTAAACTTCAGCGGAATTTCTAGAACAATGGAAGTGTTCCGAAGCATTTTAAAACTTCAGCAGAATTCCGAGAACAATGGAAGAGTTCCGAAACATTTTTAAATGTCAGCAGAATTCCGAGAATAATAAAAGAGTTCCGAAGCAATTTTAAATGTCAGCAGAATTCTGAGAACAGTGGAAGAGTTCCGAAGCATTTTTAACTTCAGCAGAATTCTGAGAACAATGGAAGAGTTCCAAAGCATTTTTAAACGTCAGCGGAATTCCGAGAACAATGGTAGAGTTCCGAAGCATTTTTAAACTTCAGCGGAATTCCGAGAAAAATGGAAGAGTTCCGAAGCATTTTTAAACTTCAGCGGAACTCCGAGAAAAATGGAAGAGTTCCGAAGCATTTTTAAACATCAGCGGAATTCCGAGAAAAATGGAAGAGTTCCGAAGCATTTTTAAACGTCAGCAGAATTCCGAGAACAATGGAAGAGTACCGAATCATTTTTAAACATCAGCGGAATTCTGAGAACAAAGGAAGAGTTCCGAAGCATTTTTAAATGTCAGCAGAATTCCGAGAACAATAGAAGAGTTCCGAAGCATTTTTAAACGTCAGCGGAATTCCGAGAACAATGGAAGACTTATGAAGCATTTTTAAACTTCAGCGGAATTCCTAGAACAGTGGAAGAGTTCCGATGCATTTTTAAACTTCAGCGGAATTTCTAGAACAATGGAAGTGTTCCGAATCATTTTAAAACTTCAGCAGAATTCCGAGTGCAATGGAAGAGTTCCGAAGCATTTTTAAACTTCAGCGGAACTCCGAGAAAAATGGAAGAGTTCCGAAGCATTTTTAAACATCAGCCGAACTCTGAGAAAAATGGAAGAGTTCCGAAGCATTTTTAAACTTTAGCGGAATTCCGAGAACAATGGAAGAGTTTCAAAGCATTTTTAAATGGCAGCAGAATTCCGAGAACAATGGAAGAGTTCCGAAGCACTTTTAAACTTCAGCGGAATTCCGAGAACAATGGTACAGTTCTGAAGCATTTTTAAACGTCAGCGGAATTCCGAGAACAATGGAAGAGTACCGAATCATTTTTAAACGTCAGCAGAATTCCGAGAACAATGGAAGAGTACCGAATCATTTTTAAACATCAGCGGAATTCTGAGAACAAAGGAAGAGTTCCGAAGCATTTTTAAATGTCAGCAGAATTCCGAGAACAATGGAAGAGTCACACAGGATTTTTTAACGTCAGCGGAATTCCGAGAACAATTTAAGAGTTCCGAAGCAATTTTAAATGTCAGCAGAATTCTGAGAACAGTGGAAGAGTTCCGAAGCATTTTTAACTTCAGCAGAATTCTGAGAACAATGGAAGAGTTCCGAAGCATTTTTAAACGTCAGCGGAATTCCGAGAACAATGGTAGAGTTCCGAAGCACTTTTAAACTTCAGCGGAATTCCGAGAAAAATGGAAGAGTTCCGAAGCATTTTTAAACGTCAGCGGAATTCCGAGAACAATGGAAGAGTCACAAAGAATTTTTTAACGTCAGCGGAATTCCGAGAACAATGGAAGAGTTCCAAAGCATTTTTTGCTTCAGTAGAATTCCGAGAACAAAGGAAGAGTTCCGAAGCATTTTTAAACGTCAGCGGAATTCTGAGAACAATAGAAGAGTTCCGAAGCATTTTTAAACGTCAGCGGAATTCCGAGAACAATGGTAGAGTTCCGAAGCATTTTTAAACTTCAGCGGAATTCCGAGAAAAATGGAAGAGTTCCGAAGCATTTTTAAACTTCAGCGGAACTCCGAGAAAAATGGAAGAGTTCCGAAGCATTTTTAAACATCAGCGGAATTCCGAGAAAAATGGAAGAGTTCCGAAGCATTTTTAAACGTCAGCAGAATTCCGAGAACAATGGAAGAGTACCGAATCATTTTTAAACATCAGCGGAATTCTGAGAACAAAGGAAGAGTTCCGAAGCATTTTTAAATGTCAGCAGAATTCCGAGAACAAAAGAAGAGTTCCGAAGCATTTTTAAACGTCAGCGGAATTCCGAGAACAATGGAAGACTTATGAAGCATTTTTAAACTTCAGCGGAATTCCTAGAACAGTGGAAGAGTTCCGATGCATTTTTAAACTTCAGCGGAATTTCTAGAACAATGGAAGTGTTCCGAAGCATTTTAAAACTTCAGCAGAATTCCGAGAACAATGGAAGAGTTCCGAAACATTTTTAAATGTCAGCAGAATTCCGAGAATAATGAAAGAGTTGCAAAGCATTTTTAAACTTCAGCAGAATTCCGAGTGCAATGGAAGAGTTCCGAAGCATTTTTAAACTTCAGCGGAACTCCGAGAAAAATGGAAGAGTTCCGAAGCATTTTTAAACTTCAGCGGAACTTCGAGAACATAGGAAGACTTCTGAAGCATTTTTAAACGTCAGCGGAATTCTGAGAAAAATGGAAGAGTACCAAAGCATTTTTAAACATCAGCGGAATTCTGAGAACAATGGAAGTGTTCTGAAGCATTTTTAAACTTCAGCGGAATTTCGAGAACATAGGAAGACTTCCGAAGCATTTTTAAATGTCAGCGGAATTCCGAGAACAATGGTAGAGTTCCGAAGCATTTTTAAACTTCAGCGGAATTCCGAGAAAAATGGAAGAGTTCCGAAGCATTTTTAAACTTCAGCAGAATTCCGAGAAAAATGGAAGAGTTCCGAAGGATTTTTAAACATTAGCGGAATTCTGAGAACAATGGAAGAGTTCCAAAGCATTTTTTGCTTCAGTAGAATTCCGAGAACAATGGAAGAGTTCCGAAGCATTTTTAAACGTCAGCGGAATTCTGAGAACAATAGAAGAGTTCCGAAGCATTTTTAAACGTCAGCAGAATTCCGAGAACAATGGAAGACTTCTGAAGCATTTTTAAACTTCGGCGGAATTCCTAGAACAATGGAAGAGTTCCGATGCATTTTTAAACTTCAGTGGAATTTCAAGAACAATGGAAGTGTTCCGAAGCATTTTAAAACTTCAGCAGAATTCCGAGAACAATGGAAGAGTTCCGAAACATTTTTAAATGTCAGCAGAATTCCGAGAATAATGAAAGAGTTGCAAAGCATTTTTAAACTTCAGCAGAATTCCGAGTGCAATGGAAGAGTTCCGAAGCATTTTTAAACTTCAGCGGAACTCCGAGAAAAATGGAAGAGTTCCGAAGCATTTTTAAACATCAGCGGAACTCTGAGAAAAATAGAAGAGTTCCGAAGCATTTTTAAACTTTAGCGGAATTCCGAGAACAATGGAAGAGTTTCAAAGCATTTTTAAATGGCAGCAGAATTCCGAGAACAATGGAAGAGTTCCGAAGCACTTTTAAACTTCAGCGGAATTCTGAGAACAATGGAAGAGTTCCGAAGCATTTTTAAACATCATCGTAATTCCGAGAACAATGGTACAGTTCTGAAGCATTTTTAAACGTCAGCGGAATTCCGAGAACAATTGAAGAGTACCGAATCATTTTTAAACATCAGCGGAATTCCGAGAAAAAAGGAAGAGTTCCGAAGCATTTTTAAATGTCAGCAGAATTCCGAGAACAATGGAAGAGTCACAAAGGATTTTTTAACGTCAGCGGAATTCCGAGAACAATGGAAGAGTTCCGAAGCATTTTTAAACATCAGCGGAACTCCGAGAAAAATGGAAGAGTTCCGAAGCATTTTTAAACTTCAGCGGAACTTCGAGAACATAGGAAGACTTCCGAAGCATTTTTAAACGTCAGCGGAATTCCGAGAACAATGGTAGAGTTCCGAAGCATTTTTAAACTTCAGCGGAATTCCGAGAAAAATGGAAGAGTTACGAAGCATTTTGAATCGTCAGCGGAATTCCGAGAACAATGAAAGAGTTCCGAAGCATTTTTAAACGTCAGCGGAATTCCGAGAACAATGGAAGAGTTCTGAAGCATTTTTAAATATCAGCGGAATTCCGTGAACAATGGAAGAGTTCCGAAGCATTTTTAAACTTCAGCGGAATTTCGAGAACAATGGAAGAGTTCCGAAGCATTTTTAAACTTCAGGGGAATTCCGAGAACAATGGAACAGTTCCGAAGCATTTTTAAACTTCAGCGGAATTCCGAGAAAAATGGAAGAATTCTGAAGCATTTTTAAACATCAACGGAATTCTGAGAACAATGGAAGAGTTCCGAAGCATTTTTAAACTTCAGTGGAATTCCGAGAACAATGGTAGAGTTCTGAAGCATTTTTAAACTTCAGCGGAATTTCGAGAACATAGGAAGACTTCCGAAGCATTTCTAAATGTCAGCGGAACTCCGAGAACAATGGTAGAGTTCCGAAGCATTTTTAAACTTCAGCGGAATTCCGAGAAAAATGGAAGAGTTCCGAAGCATTTTTAAACTTCAGCAGATTTCCGAGAAAAATGGCAGAGTTCCGAAGGATTTTTAAACATTAGCGGAATTCTGAGAACAATGGAAGAGTTCCAAAGCATTTTTTGCTTCAGTAGAATTCCGAGAACAATGGAAGAGTTCCGAAGCATTTTTAAACGTCAGCGGAATTCTGAGAACAATAGAAGAGTTCCGAAGCATTTTTAAACGTCAGCGGAATTCCGAGAACAATGGAAGACTTCTGAAGCATTTTTAAACTTCAGCGGAATATCGAGAACATAGGAAGACTTCCTAAGCATTTTTAAACGTCAGCGGAATTCCGAGAACAATGTTAGAGTTCTGAAGCATTTTTAAACTTCAGCGGAATTCCGAGAAAAATGGAAGAGTTACGAAGCATTTTTAAACTTCAGCGGAATTCCTAGAACAATGGAAGAGTTCCGATGCATTTTTAAACTTCAGCGGAATTTCTAGAACAATGGAAGTGTTCCGAAGCATTTTAAAACTTCAGCAGAATTCCGAGAACAATGGAAGAGTTCCGAAACATTTTTAAATGTCAGCAGAATTCCGAGAATAATAAAAGAGTTCCGAAGCAATTTTAAATGTCAGCAGAATTCTGAGAACAGTGGAAGAGTTCCGAAGCATTTTTAACTTCAGCAGAATTCTGAGAACAATGGAAGAGTTCCAAAGCATTTTTAAACGTCAGCGGAATTCCGAGAACAATGGTAGAGTTCCGAAGCATTTTTAAACTTCAGCGGAATTCCGAGAAAAATGGAAGAGTTCCGAAGCATTTTTAAACTTCAGCGGAACTCCGAGAAAAATGGAAGAGTTCCGAAGCATTTTTAAACATCAGCGGAATTCCGAGAAAAATGGAAGAGTTCCGAAGCATTTTTAAACGTCAGCAGAATTCCGAGAACAATGGAAGAGTACCGAATCATTTTTAAACATCAGCGGAATTCTGAGAACAAAGGAAGAGTTCCGAAGCATTTTTAAATGTCAGCAGAATTCCGAGAACAATAGAAGAGTTCCGAAGCATTTTTAAACGTCAGCGGAATTCCGAGAACAATGGAAGACTTATGAAGCATTTTTAAACTTCAGCGGAATTCCTAGAACAGTGGAAGAGTTCCGATGCATTTTTAAACTTCAGCGGAATTTCTAGAACAATGGAAGTGTTCCGAATCATTTTAAAACTTCAGCAGAATTCCGAGTGCAATGGAAGAGTTCCGAAGCATTTTTAAACTTCAGCGGAACTCCGAGAAAAATGGAAGAGTTCCGAAGCATTTTTAAACATCAGCCGAACTCTGAGAAAAATGGAAGAGTTCCGAAGCATTTTTAAACTTTAGCGGAATTCCGAGAACAATGGAAGAGTTTCAAAGCATTTTTAAATGGCAGCAGAATTCCGAGAACAATGGAAGAGTTCCGAAGCACTTTTAAACTTCAGCGGAATTCCGAGAACAATGGTACAGTTCTGAAGCATTTTTAAACGTCAGCGGAATTCCGAGAACAATGGAAGAGTACCGAATCATTTTTAAACGTCAGCAGAATTCCGAGAACAATGGAAGAGTACCGAATCATTTTTAAACATCAGCGGAATTCTGAGAACAAAGGAAGAGTTCCGAAGCATTTTTAAATGTCAGCAGAATTCCGAGAACAATGGAAGAGTCACACAGGATTTTTTAACGTCAGCGGAATTCCGAGAACAATTTAAGAGTTCCGAAGCAATTTTAAATGTCAGCAGAATTCTGAGAACAGTGGAAGAGTTCCGAAGCATTTTTAACTTCAGCAGAATTCTGAGAACAATGGAAGAGTTCCGAAGCATTTTTAAACGTCAGCGGAATTCCGAGAACAATGGAAGAGTTCCGAAGCATTTTTAAACTTCAGCGGAACTCCGAGAAAAATGGAAGAGTTCCGAAGCATTTTTAAACTTCAGCGGAACTTCGAGAACATAGGAAGACTTCTGAAGCATTTTTAAACGTCAGCGGAATTCTGAGAAAAATGGAAGAGTACCAAAGCATTTTTAAACATCAGCGGAATTCTGAGAACAATGGAAGTGTTCTGAAGCATTTTTAAACTTCAGCGGAATTCCGAGAAAAATGGAAGAGTTCCGAAGCATTTTTAAACTTCAGCAGAATTCCGAGAAAAATGGAAGAGTTCCGAAGGATTTTTAAACATTAGCGGAATTCTGAGAACAATGGAAGAGTTCCAAAGCATTTTTTGCTTCAGTAGAATTCCGAGAACAATGGAAGAGTTCCGAAGCATTTTTAAACGTCAGCGGAATTCTGAGAACAATAGAAGAGTTCCGAAGCATTTTTAAACGTCAGCAGAATTCCGAGAACAATGGAAGACTTCTGAAGCATTTTTAAACTTCGGCGGAATTCCTAGAACAATGGAAGAGTTCCGATGCATTTTTAAACTTCAGTGGAATTTCAAGAACAATGGAAGTGTTCCGAAGCATTTTAAAACTTCAGCAGAATTCCGAGAACAATGGAAGAGTTCCGAAACATTTTTAAATGTCAGCAGAATTCCGAGAATAATGAAAGAGTTGCAAAGCATTTTTAAACTTCAGCAGAATTCCGAGTGCAATGGAAGAGTTCCGAAGCATTTTTAAACTTCAGCGGAACTCCGAGAAAAATGGAAGAGTTCCGAAGCATTTTTAAACATCAGCGGAACTCTGAGAAAAATAGAAGAGTTCCGAAGCATTTTTAAACTTTAGCGGAATTCCGAGAACAATGGAAGAGTTTCAAAGCATTTTTAAATGGCAGCAGAATTCCGAGAACAATGGAAGAGTTCCGAAGCACTTTTAAACTTCAGCGGAATTCTGAGAACAATGGAAGAGTTCCGAAGCATTTTTAAACATCATCGTAATTCCGAGAACAATGGTACAGTTCTGAAGCATTTTTAAACGTCAGCGGAATTCCGAGAACAATTGAAGAGTACCGAATCATTTTTAAACATCAGCGGAATTCCGAGAAAAAAGGAAGAGTTCCGAAGCATTTTTAAATGTCAGCAGAATTCCGAGAACAATGGAAGAGTCACAAAGGATTTTTTAACGTCAGCGGAATTCCGAGAACAATGGAAGAGTTCCGAAGCATTTTTAAACATCAGCGGAACTCCGAGAAAAATGGAAGAGTTCCGAAGCATTTTTAAACTTCAGCGGAACTTCGAGAACATAGGAAGACTTCCGAAGCATTTTTAAACGTCAGCGGAATTCCGAGAACAATGGTAGAGTTCCGAAGCATTTTTAAACTTCAGCGGAATTCTGAGAAAAATGGAAGAGTTACGAAGCATTTTGAAACGTCAGCGGAATTCCGAGAACAATGAAAGAGTTCCGAAGCATTTTTAAACGTCAGCGGAATTCCGAGAACAATGGAAGAGTTCTGAAGCATTTTTAAATATCAGCGGAATTCCGAGAACAATGGAAGAGTTCCGAAGCATTTTTAAACTTCAGCGGAATTTCGAGAACAATGGAAGAGTTCCGAAGCATTTTTAAACTTCAGGGGAATTCCGAGAACAATGGAACAGTTCCGAAGCATTTTTAAACTTCAGCGGAATTCCGAGAAAAATGGAAGAATTCTGAAGCATTTTTAAACATCAACGGAATTCTGAGAACAATGGATGAGTTCCGAAGCATTTTTAAACTTCAGTGGAATTCCGAGAACAATGGTAGAGTTCTGAAGCATTTTTAAACGTCAGCAGAATTCCGAGAACAATGAAAGAGTTCCGAAGCATTTTTAAACGTCAGCGGAATTCCGAGAACAATGGAAGAGTTCTGAAGCATTTTTAAACTTCAGCGGAATTTCGAGAACATAGGAAGACTTCCGAAGCATTTCTAAATGTCAGCGGAACTCCGAGAACAATGGTAGAGTTCCGAAGCATTTTTAAACTTCAGCGGAATTTCGAGAACAATGGAAGAGTTCCGAAGCATTTTTAAACTTCAGGGGAATTCCGAGAACAATGGAACAGTTCCGAAGCATTTTTAAACTTCAGCGGAATTCCGAGAAAAATGGAAGAATTCTGAAGCATTTTTAAACATCAACGGAATTCTGAGAACAATGGAAGAGTTCCGAAGCATTTTTAAACTTCAGTGGAATTCCGAGAACAATGGTAGAGTTCTGAAGCATTTTTAAACTTCAGCGGAATTTCGAGAACATAGGAAGACTTCCGAAGCATTTCTAAATGTCAGCGGAACTCCGAGAACAATGGTAGAGTTCCGAAGCATTTTTAAACTTCAGCGGAATTCCGAGAAAAATGGAAGAGTTCCGAAGCATTTTTAAACTTCAGCAGATTTCCGAGAAAAATGGCAGAGTTCCGAAGGATTTTTAAACATTAGCGGAATTCTGAGAACAATGGAAGAGTTCCAAAGCATTTTTTGCTTCAGTAGAATTCCGAGAACAATGGAAGAGTTCCGAAGCATTTTTAAACGTCAGCGGAATTCTGAGAACAATAGAAGAGTTCCGAAGCATTTTTAAACGTCAGCGGAATTCCGAGAACAATGGAAGACTTCTGAAGCATTTTTAAACTTCAGCGGAATATCGAGAACATAGGAAGACTTCCTAAGCATTTTTAAACGTCAGCGGAATTCCGAGAACAATGTTAGAGTTCTGAAGCATTTTTAAACTTCAGCGGAATTCCGAGAAAAATGGAAGAGTTACGAAGCATTTTTAAACTTCAGCGGAATTCCTAGAACAATGGAAGAGTTCCGATGCATTTTTAAACTTCAGCGGAATTTCTAGAACAATGGAAGTGTTCCGAAGCATTTTAAAACTTCAGCAGAATTCCGAGAACAATGGAAGAGTTCCGAAACATTTTTAAATGTCAGCAGAATTCCGAGAATAATAAAAGAGTTCCGAAGCAATTTTAAATGTCAGCAGAATTCTGAGAACAGTGGAAGAGTTCCGAAGCATTTTTAACTTCAGCAGAATTCTGAGAACAATGGAAGAGTTCCAAAGCATTTTTAAACGTCAGCGGAATTCCGAGAACAATGGTAGAGTTCCGAAGCATTTTTAAACTTCAGCGGAATTCCGAGAAAAATGGAAGAGTTCCGAAGCATTTTTAAACTTCAGCGGAACTCCGAGAAAAATGGAAGAGTTCCGAAGCATTTTTAAACATCAGCGGAATTCCGAGAAAAATGGAAGAGTTCCGAAGCATTTTTAAACGTCAGCAGAATTCCGAGAACAATGGAAGAGTACCGAATCATTTTTAAACATCAGCGGAATTCTGAGAACAAAGGAAGAGTTCCGAAGCATTTTTAAATGTCAGCAGAATTCCGAGAACAATAGAAGAGTTCCGAAGCATTTTTAAACGTCAGCGGAATTCCGAGAACAATGGAAGACTTATGAAGCATTTTTAAACTTCAGCGGAATTCCTAGAACAGTGGAAGAGTTCCGATGCATTTTTAAACTTCAGCGGAATTTCTAGAACAATGGAAGTGTTCCGAATCATTTTAAAACTTCAGCAGAATTCCGAGTGCAATGGAAGAGTTCCGAAGCATTTTTAAACTTCAGCGGAACTCCGAGAAAAATGGAAGAGTTCCGAAGCATTTTTAAACATCAGCCGAACTCTGAGAAAAATGGAAGAGTTCCGAAGCATTTTTAAACTTTAGCGGAATTCCGAGAACAATGGAAGAGTTTCAAAGCATTTTTAAATGGCAGCAGAATTCCGAGAACAATGGAAGAGTTCCGAAGCACTTTTAAACTTCAGCGGAATTCCGAGAACAATGGTACAGTTCTGAAGCATTTTTAAACGTCAGCGGAATTCCGAGAACAATGGAAGAGTACCGAATCATTTTTAAACGTCAGCAGAATTCCGAGAACAATGGAAGAGTACCGAATCATTTTTAAACATCAGCGGAATTCTGAGAACAAAGGAAGAGTTCCGAAGCATTTTTAAATGTCAGCAGAATTCCGAGAACAATGGAAGAGTCACACAGGATTTTTTAACGTCAGCGGAATTCCGAGAACAATTTAAGAGTTCCGAAGCAATTTTAAATGTCAGCAGAATTCTGAGAACAGTGGAAGAGTTCCGAAGCATTTTTAACTTCAGCAGAATTCTGAGAACAATGGAAGAGTTCCGAAGCATTTTTAAACGTCAGCGGAATTCCGAGAACAATGGTAGAGTTCCGAAGCACTTTTAAACTTCAGCGGAATTCCGAGAAAAATGGAAGAGTTCCGAAGCATTTTTAAACGTCAGCGGAATTCCGAGAACAATGGAAGAGTCACAAAGAATTTTTTAACGTCAGCGGAATTCCGAGAACAATGGAAGAGTTCCAAAGCATTTTTTGCTTCAGTAGAATTCCGAGAACAAAGGAAGAGTTCCGAAGCATTTTTAAACGTCAGCGGAATTCTGAGAACAATAGAAGAGTTCCGAAGCATTTTTAAACGTCAGCGGAATTCCGAGAACAATGGTAGAGTTCCGAAGCATTTTTAAACTTCAGCGGAATTCCGAGAAAAATGGAAGAGTTCCGAAGCATTTTTAAACTTCAGCGGAACTCCGAGAAAAATGGAAGAGTTCCGAAGCATTTTTAAACATCAGCGGAATTCCGAGAAAAATGGAAGAGTTCCGAAGCATTTTTAAACGTCAGCAGAATTCCGAGAACAATGGAAGAGTACCGAATCATTTTTAAACATCAGCGGAATTCTGAGAACAAAGGAAGAGTTCCGAAGCATTTTTAAATGTCAGCAGAATTCCGAGAACAAAAGAAGAGTTCCGAAGCATTTTTAAACGTCAGCGGAATTCCGAGAACAATGGAAGACTTATGAAGCATTTTTAAACTTCAGCGGAATTCCTAGAACAGTGGAAGAGTTCCGATGCATTTTTAAACTTCAGCGGAATTTCTAGAACAATGGAAGTGTTCCGAAGCATTTTAAAACTTCAGCAGAATTCCGAGAACAATGGAAGAGTTCCGAAACATTTTTAAATGTCAGCAGAATTCCGAGAATAATGAAAGAGTTGCAAAGCATTTTTAAACTTCAGCAGAATTCCGAGTGCAATGGAAGAGTTCCGAAGCATTTTTAAACTTCAGCGGAACTCCGAGAAAAATGGAAGAGTTCCGAAGCATTTTTAAACTTCAGCGGAACTTCGAGAACATAGGAAGACTTCTGAAGCATTTTTAAACGTCAGCGGAATTCTGAGAAAAATGGAAGAGTACCAAAGCATTTTTAAACATCAGCGGAATTCTGAGAACAATGGAAGTGTTCTGAAGCATTTTTAAACTTCAGCGGAATTTCGAGAACATAGGAAGACTTCCGAAGCATTTTTAAATGTCAGCGGAATTCCGAGAACAATGGTAGAGTTCCGAAGCATTTTTAAACTTCAGCGGAATTCCGAGAAAAATGGAAGAGTTCCGAAGCATTTTTAAACTTCAGCAGAATTCCGAGAAAAATGGAAGAGTTCCGAAGGATTTTTAAACATTAGCGGAATTCTGAGAACAATGGAAGAGTTCCAAAGCATTTTTTGCTTCAGTAGAATTCCGAGAACAATGGAAGAGTTCCGAAGCATTTTTAAACGTCAGCGGAATTCTGAGAACAATAGAAGAGTTCCGAAGCATTTTTAAACGTCAGCAGAATTCCGAGAACAATGGAAGACTTCTGAAGCATTTTTAAACTTCGGCGGAATTCCTAGAACAATGGAAGAGTTCCGAAGCATTTTAAAACTTCAGCAGAATTCCGAGAACAATGGAAGAGTTCCGAAACATTTTTAAATGTCAGCAGAATTCCGAGAATAATGAAAGAGTTGCAAAGCATTTTTAAACTTCAGCAGAATTCCGAGTGCAATGGAAGAGTTCCGAAGCATTTTTAAACTTCAGCGGAACTCCGAGAAAAATGGAAGAGTTCCGAAGCATTTTTAAACATCAGCGGAACTCTGAGAAAAATAGAAGAGTTCCGAAGCATTTTTAAACTTTAGCGGAATTCCGAGAACAATGGAAGAGTTTCAAAGCATTTTTAAATGGCAGCAGAATTCCGAGAACAATGGAAGAGTTCCGAAGCACTTTTAAACTTCAGCGGAATTCTGAGAACAATGGAAGAGTTCCGAAGCATTTTTAAACATCATCGTAATTCCGAGAACAATGGTACAGTTCTGAAGCATTTTTAAACGTCAGCGGAATTCCGAGAACAATTGAAGAGTACCGAATCATTTTTAAACATCAGCGGAATTCCGAGAAAAAAGGAAGAGTTCCGAAGCATTTTTAAATGTCAGCAGAATTCCGAGAACAATGGAAGAGTCACAAAGGATTTTTTAACGTCAGCGGAATTCCGAGAACAATGGAAGAGTTCCGAAGCATTTTTAAACATCAGCGGAACTCCGAGAAAAATGGAAGAGTTCCGAAGCATTTTTAAACTTCAGCGGAACTTCGAGAACATAGGAAGACTTCCGAAGCATTTTTAAACGTCAGCGGAATTCCGAGAACAATGGTAGAGTTCCGAAGCATTTTTAAACTTCAGCGGAATTCCGAGAAAAATGGAAGAGTTACGAAGCATTTTGAATCGTCAGCGGAATTCCGAGAACAATGAAAGAGTTCCGAAGCATTTTTAAACGTCAGCGGAATTCCGAGAACAATGGAAGAGTTCTGAAGCATTTTTAAATATCAGCGGAATTCCGTGAACAATGGAAGAGTTCCGAAGCATTTTTAAACTTCAGCGGAATTTCGAGAACAATGGAAGAGTTCCGAAGCATTTTTAAACTTCAGGGGAATTCCGAGAACAATGGAACAGTTCCGAAGCATTTTTAAACTTCAGCGGAATTCCGAGAAAAATGGAAGAATTCTGAAGCATTTTTAAACATCAACGGAATTCTGAGAACAATGGAAGAGTTCCGAAGCATTTTTAAACTTCAGTGGAATTCCGAGAACAATGGTAGAGTTCTGAAGCATTTTTAAACTTCAGCGGAATTTCGAGAACATAGGAAGACTTCCGAAGCATTTCTAAATGTCAGCGGAACTCCGAGAACAATGGTAGAGTTCCGAAGCATTTTTAAACTTCAGCGGAATTCCGAGAAAAATGGAAGAGTTCCGAAGCATTTTTAAACTTCAGCAGATTTCCGAGAAAAATGGCAGAGTTCCGAAGGATTTTTAAACATTAGCGGAATTCTGAGAACAATGGAAGAGTTCCAAAGCATTTTTTGCTTCAGTAGAATTCCGAGAACAATGGAAGAGTTCCGAAGCATTTTTAAACGTCAGCGGAATTCTGAGAACAATAGAAGAGTTCCGAAGCATTTTTAAACGTCAGCGGAATTCCGAGAACAATGGAAGACTTCTGAAGCATTTTTAAACTTCAGCGGAATATCGAGAACATAGGAAGACTTCCTAAGCATTTTTAAACGTCAGCGGAATTCCGAGAACAATGTTAGAGTTCTGAAGCATTTTTAAACTTCAGCGGAATTCCGAGAAAAATGGAAGAGTTACGAAGCATTTTTAAACTTCAGCGGAATTCCTAGAACAATGGAAGAGTTCCGATGCATTTTTAAACTTCAGCGGAATTTCTAGAACAATGGAAGTGTTCCGAAGCATTTTAAAACTTCAGCAGAATTCCGAGAACAATGGAAGAGTTCCGAAACATTTTTAAATGTCAGCAGAATTCCGAGAATAATAAAAGAGTTCCGAAGCAATTTTAAATGTCAGCAGAATTCTGAGAACAGTGGAAGAGTTCCGAAGCATTTTTAACTTCAGCAGAATTCTGAGAACAATGGAAGAGTTCCAAAGCATTTTTAAACGTCAGCGGAATTCCGAGAACAATGGTAGAGTTCCGAAGCATTTTTAAACTTCAGCGGAATTCCGAGAAAAATGGAAGAGTTCCGAAGCATTTTTAAACTTCAGCGGAACTCCGAGAAAAATGGAAGAGTTCCGAAGCATTTTTAAACATCAGCGGAATTCCGAGAAAAATGGAAGAGTTCCGAAGCATTTTTAAACGTCAGCAGAATTCCGAGAACAATGGAAGAGTACCGAATCATTTTTAAACATCAGCGGAATTCTGAGAACAAAGGAAGAGTTCCGAAGCATTTTTAAATGTCAGCAGAATTCCGAGAACAATAGAAGAGTTCCGAAGCATTTTTAAACGTCAGCGGAATTCCGAGAACAATGGAAGACTTATGAAGCATTTTTAAACTTCAGCGGAATTCCTAGAACAGTGGAAGAGTTCCGATGCATTTTTAAACTTCAGCGGAATTTCTAGAACAATGGAAGTGTTCCGAATCATTTTAAAACTTCAGCAGAATTCCGAGTGCAATGGAAGAGTTCCGAAGCATTTTTAAACTTCAGCGGAACTCCGAGAAAAATGGAAGAGTTCCGAAGCATTTTTAAACATCAGCCGAACTCTGAGAAAAATGGAAGAGTTCCGAAGCATTTTTAAACTTTAGCGGAATTCCGAGAACAATGGAAGAGTTTCAAAGCATTTTTAAATGGCAGCAGAATTCCGAGAACAATGGAAGAGTTCCGAAGCACTTTTAAACTTCAGCGGAATTCCGAGAACAATGGTACAGTTCTGAAGCATTTTTAAACGTCAGCGGAATTCCGAGAACAATGGAAGAGTACCGAATCATTTTTAAACGTCAGCAGAATTCCGAGAACAATGGAAGAGTACCGAATCATTTTTAAACATCAGCGGAATTCTGAGAACAAAGGAAGAGTTCCGAAGCATTTTTAAATGTCAGCAGAATTCCGAGAACAATGGAAGAGTCACACAGGATTTTTTAACGTCAGCGGAATTCCGAGAACAATTTAAGAGTTCCGAAGCAATTTTAAATGTCAGCAGAATTCTGAGAACAGTGGAAGAGTTCCGAAGCATTTTTAACTTCAGCAGAATTCTGAGAACAATGGAAGAGTTCCGAAGCATTTTTAAACGTCAGCGGAATTCCGAGAACAATGGTAGAGTTCCGAAGCACTTTTAAACTTCAGCGGAATTCCGAGAAAAATGGAAGAGTTCCGAAGCATTTTTAAACGTCAGCGGAATTCCGAGAACAATGGAAGAGTCACAAAGAATTTTTTAACGTCAGCGGAATTCCGAGAACAATGGAAGAGTTCCAAAGCATTTTTTGCTTCAGTAGAATTCCGAGAACAAAGGAAGAGTTCCGAAGCATTTTTAAACGTCAGCGGAATTCTGAGAACAATAGAAGAGTTCCGAAGCATTTTTAAACGTCAGCGGAATTCCGAGAACAATGGTAGAGTTCCGAAGCATTTTTAAACTTCAGCGGAATTCCGAGAAAAATGGAAGAGTTCCGAAGCATTTTTAAACTTCAGCGGAACTCCGAGAAAAATGGAAGAGTTCCGAAGCATTTTTAAACATCAGCGGAATTCCGAGAAAAATGGAAGAGTTCCGAAGCATTTTTAAACGTCAGCAGAATTCCGAGAACAATGGAAGAGTACCGAATCATTTTTAAACATCAGCGGAATTCTGAGAACAAAGGAAGAGTTCCGAAGCATTTTTAAATGTCAGCAGAATTCCGAGAACAAAAGAAGAGTTCCGAAGCATTTTTAAACGTCAGCGGAATTCCGAGAACAATGGAAGACTTATGAAGCATTTTTAAACTTCAGCGGAATTCCTAGAACAGTGGAAGAGTTCCGATGCATTTTTAAACTTCAGCGGAATTTCTAGAACAATGGAAGTGTTCCGAAGCATTTTAAAACTTCAGCAGAATTCCGAGAACAATGGAAGAGTTCCGAAACATTTTTAAATGTCAGCAGAATTCCGAGAATAATGAAAGAGTTGCAAAGCATTTTTAAACTTCAGCAGAATTCCGAGTGCAATGGAAGAGTTCCGAAGCATTTTTAAACTTCAGCGGAACTCCGAGAAAAATGTAAGAGTTCCGAAGCATTTTTAAACTTCAGCGGAACTTCGAGAACATAGGAAGACTTCTGAAGCATTTTTAAACGTCAGCGGAATTCTGAGAAAAATGGAAGAGTACCAAAGCATTTTTAAACATCAGCGGAATTCTGAGAACAATGGAAGTGTTCTGAAGCATTTTTAAACTTCAGCGGAATTTCGAGAACATAGGAAGACTTCCGAAGCATTTTTAAATGTCAGCGGAATTCCGAGAACAATGGTAGAGTTCCGAAGCATTTTTAAACTTCAGCGGAATTCCGAGAAAAATGGAAGAGTTCCGAAGCATTTTTAAACTTCAGCAGAATTCCGAGAAAAATGGAAGAGTTCCGAAGGATTTTTAAACATTAGCGGAATTCTGAGAACAATGGAAGAGTTCCAAAGCATTTTTTGCTTCAGTAGAATTCCGAGAACAATGGAAGAGTTCCGAAGCATTTTTAAACGTCAGCGGAATTCTGAGAACAATAGAAGAGTTCCGAAGCATTTTTAAACGTCAGCAGAATTCCGAGAACAATGGAAGACTTCTGAAGCATTTTTAAACTTCGGCGGAATTCCTAGAACAATGGAAGAGTTCCGATGCATTTTTAAACTTCAGTGGAATTTCAAGAACAATGGAAGTGTTCCGAAGCATTTTAAAACTTCAGCAGAATTCCGAGAACAATGGAAGAGTTCCGAAACATTTTTAAATGTCAGCAGAATTCCGAGAATAATGAAAGAGTTGCAAAGCATTTTTAAACTTCAGCAGAATTCCGAGTGCAATGGAAGAGTTCCGAAGCATTTTTAAACTTCAGCGGAACTCCGAGAAAAATGGAAGAGTTCCGAAGCATTTTTAAACATCAGCGGAACTCTGAGAAAAATAGAAGAGTTCCGAAGCATTTTTAAACTTTAGCGGAATTCCGAGAACAATGGAAGAGTTTCAAAGCATTTTTAAATGGCAGCAGAATTCCGAGAACAATGGAAGAGTTCCGAAGCACTTTTAAACTTCAGCGGAATTCTGAGAACAATGGAAGAGTTCCGAAGCATTTTTAAACATCATCGTAATTCCGAGAACAATGGTACAGTTCTGAAGCATTTTTAAACGTCAGCGGAATTCCGAGAACAATTGAAGAGTACCGAATCATTTTTAAACATCAGCGGAATTCCGAGAAAAAAGGAAGAGTTCCGAAGCATTTTTAAATGTCAGCAGAATTCCGAGAACAATGGAAGAGTCACAAAGGATTTTTTAACGTCAGCGGAATTCCGAGAACAATGGAAGAGTTCCGAAGCATTTTTAAACATCAGCGGAACTCCGAGAAAAATGGAAGAGTTCCGAAGCATTTTTAAACTTCAGCGGAACTTCGAGAACATAGGAAGACTTCCGAAGCATTTTTAAACGTCAGCGGAATTCCGAGAACAATGGTAGAGTTCCGAAGCATTTTTAAACTTCAGCGGAATTCCGAGAAAAATGGAAGAGTTACGAAGCATTTTGAATCGTCAGCGGAATTCCGAGAACAATGAAAGAGTTCCGAAGCATTTTTAAACGTCAGCGGAATTCCGAGAACAATGGAAGAGTTCTGAAGCATTTTTAAATATCAGCGGAATTCCGTGAACAATGGAAGAGTTCCGAAGCATTTTTAAACTTCAGCGGAATTTCGAGAACAATGGAAGAGTTCCGAAGCATTTTTAAACTTCAGGGGAATTCCGAGAACAATGGAACAGTTCCGAAGCATTTTTAAACTTCAGCGGAATTCCGAGAAAAATGGAAGAATTCTGAAGCATTTTTAAACATCAACGGAATTCTGAGAACAATGGAAGAGTTCCGAAGCATTTTTAAACTTCAGTGGAATTCCGAGAACAATGGTAGAGTTCTGAAGCATTTTTAAACTTCAGCGGAATTTCGAGAACATAGGAAGACTTCCGAAGCATTTCTAAATGTCAGCGGAACTCCGAGAACAATGGTAGAGTTCCGAAGCATTTTTAAACTTCAGCGGAATTCCGAGAAAAATGGAAGAGTTCCGAAGCATTTTTAAACTTCAGCAGATTTCCGAGAAAAATGGCAGAGTTCCGAAGGATTTTTAAACATTAGCGGAATTCTGAGAACAATGGAAGAGTTCCAAAGCATTTTTTGCTTCAGTAGAATTCCGAGAACAATGGAAGAGTTCCGAAGCATTTTTAAACGTCAGCGGAATTCTGAGAACAATAGAAGAGTTCCGAAGCATTTTTAAACGTCAGCGGAATTCCGAGAACAATGGAAGACTTCTGAAGCATTTTTAAACTTCAGCGGAATATCGAGAACATAGGAAGACTTCCTAAGCATTTTTAAACGTCAGCGGAATTCCGAGAACAATGTTAGAGTTCTGAAGCATTTTTAAACTTCAGCGGAATTCCGAGAAAAATGGAAGAGTTACGAAGCATTTTTAAACTTCAGCGGAATTCCTAGAACAATGGAAGAGTTCCGATGCATTTTTAAACTTCAGCGGAATTTCTAGAACAATGGAAGTGTTCCGAAGCATTTTAAAACTTCAGCAGAATTCCGAGAACAATGGAAGAGTTCCGAAACATTTTTAAATGTCAGCAGAATTCCGAGAATAATAAAAGAGTTCCGAAGCAATTTTAAATGTCAGCAGAATTCTGAGAACAGTGGAAGAGTTCCGAAGCATTTTTAACTTCAGCAGAATTCTGAGAACAATGGAAGAGTTCCAAAGCATTTTTAAACGTCAGCGGAATTCCGAGAACAATGGTAGAGTTCCGAAGCATTTTTAAACTTCAGCGGAATTCCGAGAAAAATGGAAGAGTTCCGAAGCATTTTTAAACTTCAGCGGAACTCCGAGAAAAATGGAAGAGTTCCGAAGCATTTTTAAACATCAGCGGAATTCCGAGAAAAATGGAAGAGTTCCGAAGCATTTTTAAACGTCAGCAGAATTCCGAGAACAATGGAAGAGTACCGAATCATTTTTAAACATCAGCGGAATTCTGAGAACAAAGGAAGAGTTCCGAAGCATTTTTAAATGTCAGCAGAATTCCGAGAACAATAGAAGAGTTCCGAAGCATTTTTAAACGTCAGCGGAATTCCGAGAACAATGGAAGACTTATGAAGCATTTTTAAACTTCAGCGGAATTCCTAGAACAGTGGAAGAGTTCCGATGCATTTTTAAACTTCAGCGGAATTTCTAGAACAATGGAAGTGTTCCGAATCATTTTAAAACTTCAGCAGAATTCCGAGTGCAATGGAAGAGTTCCGAAGCATTTTTAAACTTCAGCGGAACTCCGAGAAAAATGGAAGAGTTCCGAAGCATTTTTAAACATCAGCCGAACTCTGAGAAAAATGGAAGAGTTCCGAAGCATTTTTAAACTTTAGCGGAATTCCGAGAACAATGGAAGAGTTTCAAAGCATTTTTAAATGGCAGCAGAATTCCGAGAACAATGGAAGAGTTCCGAAGCACTTTTAAACTTCAGCGGAATTCCGAGAACAATGGTACAGTTCTGAAGCATTTTTAAACGTCAGCGGAATTCCGAGAACAATGGAAGAGTACCGAATCATTTTTAAACGTCAGCAGAATTCCGAGAACAATGGAAGAGTACCGAATCATTTTTAAACATCAGCGGAATTCTGAGAACAAAGGAAGAGTTCCGAAGCATTTTTAAATGTCAGCAGAATTCCGAGAACAATGGAAGAGTCACACAGGATTTTTTAACGTCAGCGGAATTCCGAGAACAATTTAAGAGTTCCGAAGCAATTTTAAATGTCAGCAGAATTCTGAGAACAGTGGAAGAGTTCCGAAGCATTTTTAACTTCAGCAGAATTCTGAGAACAATGGAAGAGTTCCGAAGCATTTTTAAACGTCAGCGGAATTCCGAGAACAATGGTAGAGTTCCGAAGCACTTTTAAACTTCAGCGGAATTCCGAGAACAATGGAAGAGTTCCGAAACATTTTTAAATGTCAGCAGAATTCCGAGAATAATGAAAGAGTTGCAAAGCATTTTTAAACTTCAGCAGAATTCCGAGTGCAATGGAAGAGTTCCGAAGCATTTTTAAACTTCAGCGGAACTCCGAGAAAAATGGAAGAGTTCCGAAGCATTTTTAAACTTCAGCGGAACTTCGAGAACATAGGAAGACTTCTGAAGCATTTTTAAACGTCAGCGGAATTCTGAGAAAAATGGAAGAGTACCAAAGCATTTTTAAACATCAGCGGAATTCTGAGAACAATGGAAGTGTTCTGAAGCATTTTTAAACTTCAGCGGAATTCCGAGAAAAATGGAAGAGTTCCGAAGCATTTTTAAACTTCAGCAGAATTCCGAGAAAAATGGAAGAGTTCCGAAGGATTTTTAAACATTAGCGGAATTCTGAGAACAATGGAAGAGTTCCAAAGCATTTTTTGCTTCAGTAGAATTCCGAGAACAATGGAAGAGTTCCGAAGCATTTTTAAACGTCAGCGGAATTCTGAGAACAATAGAAGAGTTCCGAAGCATTTTTAAACGTCAGCAGAATTCCGAGAACAATGGAAGACTTCTGAAGCATTTTTAAACTTCGGCGGAATTCCTAGAACAATGGAAGAGTTCCGATGCATTTTTAAACTTCAGTGGAATTTCAAGAACAATGGAAGTGTTCCGAAGCATTTTAAAACTTCAGCAGAATTCCGAGAACAATGGAAGAGTTCCGAAACATTTTTAAATGTCAGCAGAATTCCGAGAATAATGAAAGAGTTGCAAAGCATTTTTAAACTTCAGCAGAATTCCGAGTGCAATGGAAGAGTTCCGAAGCATTTTTAAACTTCAGCGGAACTCCGAGAAAAATGGAAGAGTTCCGAAGCATTTTTAAACATCAGCGGAACTCTGAGAAAAATAGAAGAGTTCCGAAGCATTTTTAAACTTTAGCGGAATTCCGAGAACAATGGAAGAGTTTCAAAGCATTTTTAAATGGCAGCAGAATTCCGAGAACAATGGAAGAGTTCCGAAGCACTTTTAAACTTCAGCGGAATTCTGAGAACAATGGAAGAGTTCCGAAGCATTTTTAAACATCATCGTAATTCCGAGAACAATGGTACAGTTCTGAAGCATTTTTAAACGTCAGCGGAATTCCGAGAACAATTGAAGAGTACCGAATCATTTTTAAACATCAGCGGAATTCCGAGAAAAAAGGAAGAGTTCCGAAGCATTTTTAAATGTCAGCAGAATTCCGAGAACAATGGAAGAGTCACAAAGGATTTTTTAACGTCAGCGGAATTCCGAGAACAATGGAAGAGTTCCGAAGCATTTTTAAACATCAGCGGAACTCCGAGAAAAATGGAAGAGTTCCGAAGCATTTTTAAACTTCAGCGGAACTTCGAGAACATAGGAAGACTTCCGAAGCATTTTTAAACGTCAGCGGAATTCCGAGAACAATGGTAGAGTTCCGAAGCATTTTTAAACTTCAGCGGAATTCTGAGAAAAATGGAAGAGTTACGAAGCATTTTGAAACGTCAGCGGAATTCCGAGAACAATGAAAGAGTTCCGAAGCATTTTTAAACGTCAGCGGAATTCCGAGAACAATGGAAGAGTTCTGAAGCATTTTTAAATATCAGCGGAATTCCGAGAACAATGGAAGAGTTCCGAAGCATTTTTAAACTTCAGCGGAATTTCGAGAACAATGGAAGAGTTCCGAAGCATTTTTAAACTTCAGGGGAATTCCGAGAACAATGGAACAGTTCCGAAGCATTTTTAAACTTCAGCGGAATTCCGAGAAAAATGGAAGAATTCTGAAGCATTTTTAAACATCAACGGAATTCTGAGAACAATGGATGAGTTCCGAAGCATTTTTAAACTTCAGTGGAATTCCGAGAACAATGGTAGAGTTCTGAAGCATTTTTAAACGTCAGCAGAATTCCGAGAACAATGAAAGAGTTCCGAAGCATTTTTAAACGTCAGCGGAATTCCGAGAACAATGGAAGAGTTCTGAAGCATTTTTAAACTTCAGCGGAATTTCGAGAACATAGGAAGACTTCCGAAGCATTTCTAAATGTCAGCGGAACTCCGAGAACAATGGTAGAGTTCCGAAGCATTTTTAAACTTCAGCGGAATTCCGAGAAAAATGGAAGAGTTCCGAAGCATTTTTAAACTTCAGCAGATTTCCGAGAAAAATGGAAGAGTTCCGAAGGATTTTTAAACATTAGCGGAATTCTGAGAACAATGGAAGAGTTCCAAAGCATTTTTTGCTTCAGTAGAATTCCGAGAACAATGGAAGAGTTCCGAAGCATTTTTAAACGTCAGCGGAATTCTGAGAACAATAGAAGAGTTCCGAAGCATTTCTAAACGTCAGCGGAATTCCGAGAACAATGGAAGACTTCTGAAGCATTTTTAAACTTCAGCGGAATATCGAGAACATAGGAAGACTTCCTAAGCATTTTTAAACGTCAGCGGAATTCCGAGAACAATGTTAGAGTTCTGAAGCATTTTTAAACTTCAGCGGAATTCCGAGAAAAATGGAAGAGTTACGAAGCATTTTTAAACTTCAGCGGAATTTCTAGAACAATGGAAGTGTTCCGAAGCATTTTAAAACTTCAGCAGAATTCCGAGAACAATGGAAGAGTTCCGAAACATTTTTAAATGTCAGCAGAATTCCGAGAATAATAAAAGAGTTCCGAAGCAATTTTAAATGTCAGCAGAATTCTGAGAACAGTGGAAGAGTTCCGAAGCATTTTTAAACGTCAGCGGAATTCCGAGAACAATGGTAGAGTTCCGAAGCATTTTTAAACTTCAGCGGAATTCCGAGAACAATGGTAGAGTTCCGAAGCATTTTTAAACTTCAGCGGAATTCCGAGAAAAATGGAAGAGTTCCGAAGCATTTTTAAACTTCAGCGGAACTCCGAGAAAAATGGAAGAGTTCCGAAGCATTTTTAAACATCAGCGGAATTCCGAGAAAAATGGAAGAGTTCCGAAGCATTTTTAAACGTCAGCAGAATTCCGAGAACAATGGAAGAGTACCGAATCATTTTTAAACATCAGCGGAATTCTGAGAACAAAGGAAGAGTTCCGAAGCATTTTTAAATGTCAGCAGAATTCCGAGAACAATAGAAGAGTTCCGAAGCATTTTTAAACGTCAGCGGAATTCCGAGAACAATGGAAGACTTATGAAGCATTTTTAAACTTCAGCGGAATTCCTAGAACAGTGGAAGAGTTCCGATGCATTTTTAAACTTCAGCGGAATTTCTAGAACAATGGAAGTGTTCCGAAGCATTTTAAAACTTCAGCAGAATTCCGAGTGCAATGGAAGAGTTCCGCAGCATTTTTAAACTTCAGCGGAACTCCGAGAAAAATGGAAGAGTTCCGAAGCATTTTTAAACATCAGCCGAACTCTGAGAAAAATGGAAGAGTTCCGAAGCATTTTTAAACTTTAGCGGAATTCCGAGAACAATGGAAGAGTTTCAAAGCATTTTTAAATGGCAGCAGAATTCCGAGAACAATGGAAGAGTTCCGAAGCACTTTTAAACTTCAGCGGAATTCCGAGAACAATGGTACAGTTCTGAAGCATTTTTAAACGTCAGCGGAATTCCGAGAACAATGGAAGAGTACCGAATCATTTTTAAACGTCAGCAGAATTCCGAGAACAATGGAAGAGTACCGAATCATTTTTAAACATCAGAGGAATTCTGAGAACAAAGGAAGAGTTCCGAAGCATTTTTAAATGTCAGCAGAATTCCGAGAACAATGGAAGAGTCACACAGGATTTTTTAACGTCAGCGGAATTCCGAGAACAATTTAAGAGTTCCGAAGCAATTTTAAATGTCAGCAGAATTCTGAGAACAGTGGAAGAGTTCCGAAGCATTTTTAACTTCAGCAGAATTCTGAGAACAATGGAAGAGTTCCGAAGCATTTTTAAACGTCAGCGGAATTCCGAGAACAATGGTAGAGTTCCGAAGCACTTTTAAACTTCAGCGGAATTCCGAGAAAAATGGAAGAGTTCCGAAGCATTTTTAAACGTCAGCGGAATTCCGAGAACAATGGAAGAGTCACAAAGGATTTTTTAACGTCAGCGGAATTCCGAGAACAATGGAAGAGTTCCGAAGCATTTTTAAACTTCAGCGGAACTCCGAGAAAAATGGAAGAGTTCCGAAGCATTTTTAAACATCAGCGGAACTCCGAGAAAAATGGAAGAGTTCCGAAGCATTTTTAAACTTCAGCGGAACTTCGAGAACATAGGAAGACTTCCGAAGCATTTTTAAACGTCAGCGGAATTCCGAGAACAATGGTAGAGTTCCGAAGCATTTTTAAACTTCAGCGGAATTCCGAGAAAAATGGAAGAGTTACGAAGCATTTTGAAACGTCAGCGGAATTCCGAGAACAATGAAAGAGTTCCGAAGCATTTTTAAACGTCAGCGGAATTCCGAGAACAATGGAAGAGTTCTGAAGCATTTTTAAACATCAGCGGAATTCCGAGAACAATGGAAGAGTTCCGAAGCATTTTTAAACTTCAGCGGAATTTCGAGAACAATGGAAGAGTTCCGAAGCATTTTTAAACTTCAGCGGAACTCCGAGAAAAATGGAAGAGTTCCGAATCATTTTTAAACTTCAGCGGAATTTCGAGAACATAGGAAGACTTCCGAAGCATTTTTAAATGTCAGCGGAATTCCGAGAACAATGGTAGAGTTCCGAAGCATTTTTAAACTTCAGCGGAATTCCGAGAAAAATGGAAGAGTTCCGAAGCATTTTTAAACTTCAGCAGAATTCCGAGAAAAATGGAAGAGTTCCGAAGGATTTTTTGCTTCAGTAGAATTCCGAGAACAATGGAAGAGTTCCGAAGCATTTTTAAACGTCAGCGGAATTCTGAGAACAATAGAAGAGTTCCGAAGCATTTTTAAACGTCAGCAGAATTCCGAGAACAATGGAAGACTTCTGAAGCATTTTTAAACTTCAGCGGAATTTCAAGAACAATGGAAGTGTTCCGAAGCATTTTAAAACTTCAGCAGAATTCCGAGAACAATGGAAGAGTTCCGAAACATTTTTAAATGTCAGCAGAATTCCGAGAATAATGAAAGAGTAGCAAAGCATTTTTAAACTTCAGCAGAATTCCGAGTGCAATGGAAGAGTTCCGAAGCATTTTTAAACTTCAGCGGAACTCCGAGAAAAATGGAAGAGTTCCGAAGCATTTTTAAACATCAGCGGAACTCTGAGAAAAATAGAAGAGTTCCGAAGCATTTTTAAACTTTAGCGGAATTCCGAGAACAATGGAAGAGTTTCAAAGCATTTTTAAATGGCAGCAGAATTCCGAGAACAATGGAAGAGTCACAAAGGATTTTTTAACGTCAGCGGAATTCCGAGAACAATTTAAGAGTTCCGAAGCAATTTTAAATGTCAGCAGAATTCTGAGAACAGTGGAAGAGTTCCGAAGCATTTTTAACTTCAGCAGAATTCTGAGAACAATGGAAGAGTTCCGAAGCATTTTTAAACGTCAGCGGAATTCCGAGAACAATGGAAGAGTTCCGAAGCATTTTTTAACTTCAGCGGAACTCCGAGAAAAATGGAAGAGTTCCGAAGCATTTTTAAACTTCAGCAGAATTCCGAGAAAAATGGAAGAGTTCCGAAGGATTTTTAAACATTTGCGGAATTCTGAGAACAATGGAAGAGTTCCAAAGCATTTTTTGCTTCAGTAGAATTCCGAGAACAATGGAAGAGTTCCGAAGCATTTTTAAACGTCAGCGGAATTCTGAGAACAATAGAAGAGTTCCGAAGCATTTTTAAACGTCAGCGGAATTCCGAGAACAATGGAAGACTTCTGAAGCATTTTTAAACTTCAGCGGAATTCCTAGAACAATGGAAGAGTTCCGATGCATTTTTAAACTTCAGCGGAATTTCTAGAACAATGGAAGTGTTCCGAAGCATTTTTAAACTTCAGCGGAACTCCGAGAAAAATGGAAGAGTTCCGAAGCATTTTTAAACTTCAGCGGAACTTCGAGAACATAGGAAGACTTCTGAAGCATTTTTAAACGTCAGCGGAATTCTGAGAAAAATGGAAGAGTACCAAAGCATTTTTAAACATCAGCGGAATTCTGAGAACAATGGAAGTGTTCTGAAGCATTTTTAAACTTCAGCGGAATTTCGAGAACATAGGAAGACTTCCGAAGCATTTTTAAATGTCAGCGGAATTCCGAGAACAATGGTAGAGTTCCGAAGCATTTTTAAACTTCAGCGGAATCCCGAGAAAAATGGAAGAGTTCCGAAGCATTTTTAAACTTCAGCGGAATTCCGAGAAAAATGGAAGAGTTCCGAAGGATTTTTAAACATTAGCGGAATTCTGAGAACAATGGAAGAGTTCCAAAGCATTTTTTGCTTCAGTAGAATTCCGAGAACAATGGAAGAGTTCCGAAGCATTTTTAAACGTCAGCGGAATTCTGAGAACAATAGAAGAGTTCCGAAGCATTTTTAAACGTCAGCAGAATTCCGAGAACAATGGAAGACTTCTGAAGCATTTTTAAACTTCGGCGGAATTCCTAGAACAATGGAAGAGTTCCGATGCATTTTTAAACTTCAGTGGAATTTCAAGAACAATGGAAGTGTTCCGAAGCATTTTAAAACTTCAGCAGAATTCCGAGAACAATGGAAGAGTTCCGAAACATTTTTAAATGTCAGCAGAATTCCGAGAATAATGAAAGAGTTGCAAAGCATTTTTAAACTTCAGCAGAATTCCGAGTGCAATGGAAGAGTTCCGAAGCATTTTTAAACTTCAGCGGAACTCCGAGAAAAATGGAAGAGTTCCGAAGCATTTTTAAACATCAGCGGAACTCTGAGAAAAATAGAAGAGTTCCGAAGCATTTTTAAACTTTAGCGGAATTCCGAGAACAATGGAAGAGTTTCAAAGCATTTTTAAATGGCAGCAGAATTCCGAGAACAATGGAAGAGTTCCGAAGCACTTTTAAACTTCAGCGGAATTCTGAGAACAATGGAAGAGTTCCGAAGCATTTTTAAACATCATCGTAATTCCGAGAACAATGGTACAGTTCTGAAGCACTTTTAAACGTCAGCGGAATTCCGAGAACAATTGAAGAGTACCGAATCATTTTTAAACATCAGCGGAATTCCGAGAAAAAAGGAAGAGTTCCGAAGCATTTTTAAATGTCAGCAGAATTCCGAGAACAATGGAAGAGTCACAAAGGATTTTTTAACGTCAGCGGAATTCCGAGAACAATGGAAGAGTTCCGAAGCATTTTTAAACTTCAGCGGAACTCCGAGAAAAATGGAAGAGTTCCGAAGCATTTTTAAACATCAGCGGAACTCCGAGAAAAATGGAAGAGTTCCGAAGCATTTTTAAACTTCAGCGGAACTTCGAGAACATAGGAAGACTTCCGAAGCATTTTTAAACGTCAGCGGAATTCCGAGAACAATGGTAGAGTTCCGAAGCATTTTTAAACTTCAGCGGAATTCCGAGAAAAATGGAAGAGTTACGAAGCATTTTGAAACGTCAGCGGAATTCCGAGAACAATGAAAGAGTTCCGAAGCATTTTTAAACGTCAGCGGAATTCCGCGAACAATGGAAGAGTTCTGAAGCATTTTTAAATATCAGCGGAATTCCGTGAACAATGGAAGAGTTCCGAAGCATTTTTAAACTTCAGCGGAATTTCGAGAACAATGGAAGAGTTCCGAAGCATTTTTAAACTTCAGGGGAATTCCGAGAACAATGGAACAGTTCCGAAGCATTTTTAAACTTCAGCGGAATTCCGAGAAAAATGGAAGAATTCTGAAGCATTTTTAAACATCAACGGAATTCTGAGAACAATGGAAGAGTTCCGAAGCATTTTTAGACTTCAGTGGAATTCAGAGAACAATGGTAGAGTTCTGAAGCATTTTTAAACTTCAGCGGAATTTCGAGAACATAGGAAGACTTCCGAAGCATTTCTAAATGTCAGCGGAACTCCGAGAACAATGGTAGAGTTCCGAAGCATTTTTAAACTTCAGCGGAATTCCGAGAAAAATGGAAGAGTTCCGAAGCATTTTTAAACTTCAGCAGATTTCCGAGAAAAATGGAAGAGTTCCGAAGGATTTTTAAACATTAGCGGAATTCTGAGAACAATGGAAGAGTTCCAAAGCATTTTTTGCTTCAGTAGAATTCCGAGAACAATGGAAGAGTTCCGAAGCATTTTTAAACGTCAGCGGAATTCTGAGAACAATAGAAGAGTTCCGAAGCATTTTTAAACTTCAGCGGAACTCCGAGAAAAATGGAAGAGTTCCGAAGCATTTTTAAACATCAGCGGAACTCCGAGAAAAATGGAAGAGTTCCGAAGCATTTTTAAACTTCAGCGGAACTCCGAGAAAAATGGAAGAGTTCCGAAGCATTTTTAAACATCAGCAGAATTCCGAGAAAAATGGAAGAGTTCCGAAGGATTTTTAAACATTAGCGGAATTCTGAGAACAATGGAAGAGTTCCAAAGCATTTTTTGCTTCAGTAGAATTCCGAGAACAATGGAAGAGTTCCGAAGCATTTTTAAACGTCAGCGGAATTCTGAGAACAATAGAAGAGTTCCGAAGCATTTTTAAACGTCAGCGGAATTCCGAGAACAATGGAAGACTTCTGAAGCATTTTTAAACTTCAGCGGAATATCGAGAACATAGGAAGACTTCCTAAGCATTTTTAAACGTCAGCGGAATTCCGAGAACAATGTTAGAGTTCTGAAGCATTTTTAAACTTCAGCGGAATTCCGAGAAAAATGGAAGAGTTACGAAGCATTTTTAAACTTCAGCGGAATTCCTAGAACAATGGAAGAGTTCCGATGCATTTTTAAACTTCAGCGGAATTTCTAGAACAATGGAAGTGTTCCGAAGCATTTTAAAACTTCAGCAGAATTCCGAGAACAATGGAAGAGTTCCGAAACATTTTTAAATGTCAGCAGAATTCCGAGAATAATAAAAGAGTTCCGAAGCAATTTTAAATGTCAGCAGAATTCTGAGAACAGTGGAAGAGTTCCGAAGCATTTTTAACTTCAGCAGAATTCTGAGAACAATGGAAGAGTTCCAAAGCATTTTTAAACGTCAGCGGAATTCCGAGAACAATGGTAGAGTTCCGAAGCATTTTTAAACTTCAGCGGAATTCCGAGAAAAATGGAAGAGTTCCGAAGCATTTTTAAACTTCAGCGGAACTCCGAGAAAAATGGAAGAGTTCCGAAGCATTTTTAAACATCAGCGGAATTCCGAGAAAAATGGAAGAGTTCCGAAGCATTTTTAAACGTCAGCAGAATTCCGAGAACAATGGAAGAGTACCGAATCATTTTTAAACATCAGCGGAATTCTGAGAACAAAGGAAGAGTTCCGAAGCATTTTTAAATGTCAGCAGAATTCCGAGAACAATAGAAGAGTTCCGAAGCATTTTTAAACGTCAGCGGAATTCCGAGAACAATGGAAGACTTATGAAGCATTTTTAAACTTCAGCGGAATTCCTAGAACAGTGGAAGAGTTCCTATGCATTTTTAAACTTCAGCGGAATTTCTAGAACAATGGAAGTGTTCCGAAGCATTTTAAAACTTCAGCAGAATTCCGAGTGCAATGGAAGAGTTCCGAAGCATTTTTAAACTTCAGCGGAACTCCGAGAAAAATGGAAGAGTTCCGAAGCATTTTTAAACATCAGCCGAACTCTGAGAAAAATGGAAGAGTTCCGAAGCATTTTTAAACTTTAGCGGAATTCCGAGAACAATGGAAGAGTTTCAAAGCATTTTTAAATGGCAGCAGAATTCCGAGAACAATGGAAGAGTTCCGAAGCACTTTTAAACTTCAGCGGAATTCCGAGAACAATGGTACAGTTCTGAAGCATTTTTAAACGTCAGCGGAATTTCGAGAACAATGGAAGAGTTCCGAAGCATTTTTAAACTTCAGGGGAATTCCGAGAACAATGGAACAGTTCCGAAGCATTTTTAAACTTCAGCGGAATTCCGAGAAAAATGGAAGAATTCTGAAGCATTTTTAAACATCAACGGAATTCTGAGAACAATGGAAGAGTTCCGAAGCATTTTTAAACTTCAGTGGAATTCCGAGAACATAGGAAGACTTCCGAAGCATTTCTAAATGTCAGCGGAACTCCGAGAACAATGGTAGAGTTCCGAAGCATTTTTAAACTTCAGCGGAATTCCGAGAAAAATGGAAGAGTTCCGAAGTATTTTTAAACTTCAGCAGATTTCCGAGAAAAATGGAAGAGTTCCGAAGGATTTTTAAACATTAGCGGAATTCTGAGAACAATGGAAGAGTTCCAAAGCATTTTTTGCTTCAGTAGAATTCCGAGAACAATGGAAGAGTTCCGAAGCATTTTTAAACGTCAGCGGAATTCTGAGAACAATAGAAGAGTTCCGAAGCATTTTTAAACTTCAGCGGAACTCCGAGAAAAATGGAAGAGTTCCGAAGCATTTTTAAACATCAGCGGAACTCCGAGAAAAATGGAAGAGTTCCGAAGCATTTTTAAACTTCAGCGGAACTCCGAGAAAAATGGAAGAGTTCCGAAGCATTTTTAAACATCAGCAGAATTCCGAGAAAAATGGAAGAGTTCCGAAGGATTTTTAAACATTAGCGGAATTCTGAGAACAATGGAAGAGTTCCAAAGCATTTTTTGCTTCAGTAGAATTCCGAGAACAATGGAAGAGTTCCGAAGCATTTTTAAACGTCAGCGGAATTCTGAGAACAATAGAAGAGTTCCGAAGCATTTTTAAACGTCAGCGGAATTCCGAGAACAATGGAAGACTTCTGAAGCATTTTTAAACTTCAGCGGAATATCGAGAACATAGGAAGACTTCCTAAGCATTTTTAAACGTCAGCGGAATTCCGAGAACAATGTTAGAGTTCTGAAGCATTTTTAAACTTCAGCGGAATTCCGAGAAAAATGGAAGAGTTACGAAGCATTTTTAAACTTCAGCGGAATTCCTAGAACAATGGAAGAGTTCCGATGCATTTTTAAACTTCAGCGGAATTTCTAGAACAATGGAAGTGTTCCGAAGCATTTTAAAACTTCAGCAGAATTCCGAGAACAATGGAAGAGTTCCGAAACATTTTTAAATGTCAGCAGAATTCCGAGAATAATAAAAGAGTTCCGAAGCAATTTTAAATGTCAGCAGAATTCTGAGAACAGTGGAAGAGTTCCGAAGCATTTTTAACTTCAGCAGAATTCTGAGAACAATGGAAGAGTTCCAAAGCATTTTTAAACGTCAGCGGAATTCCGAGAACAATGGTAGAGTTCCGAAGCATTTTTAAACTTCAGCGGAATTCCGAGAAAAATGGAAGAGTTCCGAAGCATTTTTAAACTTCAGCGGAACTCCGAGAAAAATGGAAGAGTTCCGAAGCATTTTTAAACATCAGCGGAATTCCGAGAAAAATGGAAGAGTTCCGAAGCATTTTTAAACGTCAGCAGAATTCCGAGAACAATGGAAGAGTACCGAATCATTTTTAAACATCAGCGGAATTCTGAGAACAAAGGAAGAGTTCCGAAGCATTTTTAAATGTCAGCAGAATTCCGAGAACAATAGAAGAGTTCCGAAGCATTTTTAAACGTCAGCGGAATTCCGAGAACAATGGAAGACTTATGAAGCATTTTTAAACTTCAGCGGAATTCCTAGAACAGTGGAAGAGTTCCTATGCATTTTTAAACTTCAGCGGAATTTCTAGAACAATGGAAGTGTTCCGAAGCATTTTAAAACTTCAGCAGAATTCCGAGTGCAATGGAAGAGTTCCGAAGCATTTTTAAACTTCAGCGGAACTCCGAGAAAAATGGAAGAGTTCCGAAGCATTTTTAAACATCAGCCGAACTCTGAGAAAAATGGAAGAGTTCCGAAGCATTTTTAAACTTTAGCGGAATTCCGAGAACAATGGAAGAGTTTCAAAGCATTTTTAAATGGCAGCAGAATTCCGAGAACAATGGAAGAGTTCCGAAGCACTTTTAAACTTCAGCGGAATTCCGAGAACAATGGTACAGTTCTGAAGCATTTTTAAACGTCAGCGGAATTCCGAGAACAATGGAAGAGTACCGAATCATTTTTAAACGTCAGCAGAATTCCGAGAACAATGGAAGAGTACCGAATCATTTTTAAACATCAGCGGAATTCTGAGAACAAAGGAAGAGTTCCGAAGCATTTTTAAATGTCAGCAGAATTCCGAGAACAATGGAAGAGTCACACAGGATTTTTTAACGTCAGCGGAATTCCGAGAACAATTTAAGAGTTCCGAAGCAATTTTAAATGTCAGCAGAATTCTGAGAACAGTGGAAGAGTTCCGAAGCATTTTTAACTTCAGCAGAATTCTGAGAACAATGGAAGAGTTCCGAAGCATTTTTAAACGTCAGCGGAATTCCGAGAACAATGGTAGAGTTCCGAAGCACTTTTAAACTTCAGCGGAATTCCGAGAAAAATGGAAGAGTTCCGAAGCATTTTTAAACGTCAGCGGAATTCCGAGAACAATGGAAGAGTCACAAAGAATTTTTTAACGTCAGCGGAATTCCGAGAACAATGGAAGAGTTCCGAAGCATTTTTAAACTTCAGCGGAACTCCGAGAAAAATGGAAGAGTTCCGAAGCATTTTTAAACATCAGCGGAACTCCGAGAAAAATGGAAGAGTTCCGAAGCATTTTTAAACTTCAGCGGAACTTCGAGAACATAGGAAGACTTCCGAAGCATTTTTAAACGTCAGCGGAATTCCGAGAACAATGGTAGAGTTCGGAAGCATTTTTAAACTTCAGCGGAATTCCGAGAAAAATGGAAGAGTTACGAAGCATTTTGAAACGTCAGCGGAATTCCGAGAACAATGGAAGAGTTCTGAAGCATTTTTAAACATCAGCGGAATTCCGAGAACAATGGAAGAGTTCCGAAGCATTTTTAAACGTCAGCAGAATTCCGAGAACAATGAAAGAGTTCCGAAGCATTTTTAAACGTCAGCGGAATTCCGAGAACAATGGAAGAGTTCTGAAGCATTTTTAAACTTCAGCGGAATTTCGAGAACATAGGAAGACTTCCGAAGCATTTTTAAATGTCAGCGGAACTCCGAGAACAATGGTAGAGTTCCGAAGCATTTTTAAACGTCAGCGGAATTCCGAGAACAATGGTAGAGTTCCGAAGCACTTTTAAACTTCAGCGGAATTCCGAGAAAAATGGAAGAGTTCCGAAGCATTTTTAAACGTCAGCGGAATTCTGAGAACAACGGAAGAGTTCCGAAGCATTTTTAAACGTCAGCAGAATTCCGAGAACAATGGAAGAGTACCGAATCATTTTTAAACATCAGCGGAATTCTGAGAACAAAGGAAGAGTTCCGAAGCATTTTTAAATGTCAGCAGAATTCCGAGAACAATAGAAGAGTTCCGAAGCATTTTTAAACGTCAGCGGAATTCCGAGAACAATGGAAGACTTATGAAGCATTTTTAAACTTCAGCGGAATTCCTAGAACAGTGGAAGAGTTCCGATGCATTTTTAAACTTCAGCGGAATTTCTAGAACAATGGAAGTGTTCCGAAGCATTTTAAAACTTCACCAGAATTCCGAGTGCAATGGAAGAGTTCCGAAGCATTTTTAAACTTCAGCGGAACTCCGAGAAAAATGGAAGAGTTCCGAAGCATTTTTAAACATCAGCCGAACTCTGAGAAAAATGGAAGAGTTCCGAAGCATTTTTAAACTTTAGCGGAATTCCGAGAACAATGGAAGAGTTTCAAAGCATTTTTAAATGGCAGCAGAATTCCGAGAACAATGGAAGAGTTCCGAAGCACTTTTAAACTTCAGCGGAATTCCGAGAACAATGGTACAGTTCTGAAGCATTTTTAAACGTCAGCGGAATTCCGAGAACAATGGAAGAGTACCGAATCATTTTTAAACGTCAGCAGAATTCCGAGAACAATGGAAGAGTACCGAATCATTTTTAAACATCAGCGGAATTCTGAGAACAAAGGAAGAGTTCCGAAGCATTTTTAAATGTCAGCAGAATTCCGAGAACAATGGAAGAGTCACACAGGATTTTTTAACGTCAGCGGAATTCCGAGAACAATTTAAGAGTTCCGAAGCAATTTTAAATGTCAGCAGAATTCTGAGAACAGTGGAAGAGTTCCGAAGCATTTTTAACTTCAGCAGAATTCTGAGAACAATGGAAGAGTTCCGAAGCATTTTTAAACGTCAGCGGAATTCCGAGAACAATGGTAGAGTTCCGAAGCACTTTTAAACTTCAGCGGAATTCCGAGAAAAATGGAAGAGTTCCGAAGCATTTTTAAACGTCAGCGGAATTCCGAGAACAATGGAAGAGTCACAAAGAATTTTTTAACGTCAGCGGAATTCCGAGAACAATGGAAGAGTTCCAAAGCATTTTTTGCTTCAGTAGAATTCCGAGAACAATGGAAGAGTTCCGAAGCATTTTTAAACGTCAGCGGAATTCTGAGAACAATAGAAGAGTTCCGAAGCATTTTTAAACGTCAGCGGAATTCCGAGAACAATGGAAGACTTCTGAAGCATTTTTAAACTTCAGCGGAATTCCTAGAACAATGGAAGAGTTCCGATGCATTTTTAAACTTCAGCGGAATTTCTAGAACAATGGAAGTGTTCCGAAGCATTTTAAAACTTCAGCAGAATTCCGAGAACAATGGAAGAGTTCCGAAACATTTTTAAATGTCAGCAGAATTCCGAGAATAATGAAAGAGTTGCAAAGCATTTTTAAACTTCAGCAGAATTCCGAGTGCAATGGAAGAGTTCCGAAGCATTTTTAAACTTCAGCGGAACTCCGAGAAAAATGGAAGAGTTCCGAAGCATTTTTAAACTTCAGCGGAACTTCGAGAACATAGGAAGACTTCTGAAGCATTTTTAAACGTCAGCGGAATTCTGAGAAAAATGGAAGAGTACCAAAGCATTTTTAAACATCAGCGGAATTCTGAGAACAATGGAAGTGTTCTGAAGCATTTTTAAACTTCAGCGGAATTTCGAGAACATAGGAAGACTTCCGAAGCATTTTTAAATGTCAGCGGAATTCCGAGAACAATGGTAGAGTTCCGAAGCATTTTTAAACTTCAGCGGAATCCCGAGAAAAATGGAAGAGTTCCGAAGCATTTTTAAACTTCAGCGGAATTCCGAGAAAAATGGAAGAGTTCCGAAGGATTTTTAAACATTAGCGGAATTCTGAGAACAATGGAAGAGTTCCAAAGCATTTTTTGCTTCAGTAGAATTCCGAGAACAATGGAAGAGTTCCGAAGCATTTTTAAACGTCAGCGGAATTCTGAGAACAATAGAAGAGTTCCGAAGCATTTTTAAACGTCAGCAGAATTCCGAGAACAATGGAAGACTTCTGAAGCATTTTTAAACTTCGGCGGAATTCCTAGAACAATGGAAGAGTTCCGATGCATTTTTAAACTTCAGTGGAATTTCAAGAACAATGGAAGTGTTCCGATGCATTTTAAAACTTCAGCAGAATTCCGAGAACAATGGAAGAGTTCCGAAACATTTTTAAATGTCAGCAGAATTCCGAGAATAATGAAAGAGTTGCAAAGCATTTTTAAACTTCAGCAGAATTCCGAGTGCAATGGAAGAGTTCCGAAGCATTTTTAAACTTCAGCGGAACTCCGAGAAAAATGGAAGAGTTCCGAAGCATTTTTAAACATCAGCGGAACTCTGAGAAAAATAGAAGAGTTCCGAAGCATTTTTAAACTTTAGCGGAATTCCGAGAACAATGGAAGAGTTTCAAAGCATTTTTAAATGGCAGCAGAATTCCGAGAACAATGGAAGAGTTCCGAAGCACTTTTAAACTTCAGCGGAATTCTGAGAACAATGGAAGAGTTCCGAAGCATTTTTAAACATCATCGTAATTCCGAGAACAATGGTACAGTTCTGAAGCATTTTTAAACGTCAGCGGAATTCCGAGAACAATTGAAGAGTACCGAATCATTTTTAAACATCAGCGGAATTCCGAGAAAAAAGGAAGAGTTCCGAAGCATTTTTAAATGTCAGCAGAATTCCGAGAACAATGGAAGAGTCACAAAGGATTTTTTAACGTCAGCGGAATTCCGAGAACAATGGAAGAGTTCCGAAGCATTTTTAAACTTCAGCGGAACTCCGAGAAAAATGGAAGAGTTCCGAAGCATTTTTAAACATCAGCGGAACTCCGAGAAAAATGGAAGAGTTCCGAAGCATTTTTAAACTTCAGCGGAACTTCGAGAACATAGGAAGACTTCCGAAGCATTTTTAAACGTCAGCGGAATTCCGAGAACAATGGTAGAGTTCCGAAGCATTTTTAAACTTCAGCGGAATTCCGAGAAAAATGGAAGAGTTACGAAGCATTTTGAAACGTCAGCGGAATTCCGAGAACAATGAAAGAGTTCCGAAGCATTTTTAAACGTCAGCGGAATTCCGAGAACAATGGAAGAGTTCTGAAGCATTTTTAAATATCAGCGGAATTCCGTGAACAATGGAAGAGTTCCGAAGCATTTTTAAACTTCAGCGGAATTTCGAGAACAATGGAAGAGTTCCGAAGCATTTTTAAACTTCAGGGGAATTCCGAGAACAATGGAACAGTTCCGAAGCATTTTTAAACTTCAGCGGAATTCCGAGAAAAATGGAAGAATTCTGAAGCATTTTTAAACATCAACGGAATTCTGAGAACAATGGAAGAGTTCCGAAGCATTTTTAAACTTCAGTGGAATTCCGAGAACAATGGTAGAGTTCTGAAGCATTTTTAAACTTCAGCGGAATTTCGAGAACATAGGAAGACTTCCGAAGCATTTCTAAATGTCAGCGGAACTCCGAGAACAATGGTAGAGTTCCGAATCATTTTTAAACTTCAGCGGAATTCCGAGAAAAATGGAAGAGTTCCGAAGCATTTTTAAACTTCAGCAGATTTCCGAGAAAAATGGAAGAGTTCCGAAGGATTTTTAAACATTAGCGGAATTCTGAGAACAATGGAAGAGTTCCAAAGCATTTTTTGCTTCACTAGAATTCCGAGAACAATGGAAGAGTTCCGAAGCATTTTTAAACGTCAGCGGAATTCTGAGAACAATAGAAGAGTTCCGAAGCATTTTTAAACGTCAGCGGAATTCCGAGAACAATGGAAGACTTCTGAAGCATTTTTAAACTTCAGCGGAATATCGAGAACATAGGAAGACTTCCTAAGCATTTTTAAACGTCAGCGGAATTCCGAGAACAATGTTAGAGTTCTGAAGCATTTTTAAACTTCAGCGGAATTCCGAGAAAAATGGAAGAGTTACGAAGCATTTTTAAACTTCAGCGGAATTCCTAGAACAATGGAAGAGTTCCGATGCATTTTTAAACTTCAGCGGAATTTCTAGAACAATGGAAGTGTTCCGAAGCATTTTAAAACTTCAGCAGAATTCCGAGAACAATGGAAGAGTTCCGAAACATTTTTAAATGTCAGCAGAATTCCGAGAATAATAAAAGAGTTCCGAAGCAATTTTAAATGTCAGCAGAATTCTGAGAACAGTGGAAGAGTTCCGAAGCATTTTTAACTTCAGCAGAATTCTGAGAACAATGGAAGAGTTCCAAAGCATTTTTAAACGTCAGCGGAATTCCGAGAACAATGGTAGAGTTCCGAAGCATTTTTAAACTTCAGCGGAATTCCGAGAAAAATGGAAGAGTTCCGAAGCATTTTTAAACTTCAGCGGAACTCCGAGAAAAATGGAAGAGTTCCGAAGCATTTTTAAACATCAGCGGAATTCCGAGAAAAATGGAAGAGTTCCGAAGCATTTTTAAACGTCAGCAGAATTCCGAGAACAATGGAAGAGTACCGAATCATTTTTAAACATCAGCGGAATTCTGAGAACAAAGGAAGAGTTCCGAAGCATTTTTAAATGTCAGCAGAATTCCGAGAACAATAGAAGAGTTCCGAAGCATTTTTAAACGTCAGCGGAATTCCGAGAACAATGGAAGACTTATGAAGCATTTTTAAACTTCAGCGGAATTCCTAGAACAGTGGAAGAGTTCCTATGCATTTTTAAACTTCAGCGGAATTTCTAGAACAATGGAAGTGTTCCGAAGCATTTTAAAACTTCAGCAGAATTCCGAGTGCAATGGAAGAGTTCCGAAGCATTTTTAAACTTCAGCGGAACTCCGAGAAAAATGGAAGAGTTCCGAAGCATTTTTAAACATCAGCCGAACTCTGAGAAAAATGGAAGAGTTCCGAAGCATTTTTAAACTTTAGCGGAATTCCGAGAACAATGGAAGAGTTTCAAAGCATTTTTAAATGGCAGCAGAATTCCGAGAACAATGGAAGAGTTCCGAAGCACTTTTAAACTTCAGCGGAATTCCGAGAACAATGGTACAGTTCTGAAGCATTTTTAAACGTCAGCGGAATTCCGAGAACAATGGAAGAGTACCGAATCATTTTTAAACGTCAGCAGAATTCCGAGAACAATGGAAGAGTACCGAATCATTTTTAAACATCAGCGGAATTCTGAGAACAAAGGAAGAGTTCCGAAGCATTTTTAAATGTCAGCAGAATTCCGAGAACAATGGAAGAGTCACACAGGATTTTTTAACGTCAGCGGAATTCCGAGAACAATTTAAGAGTTCCGAAGCAATTTTAAATGTCAGCAGAATTCTGAGAACAGTGGAAGAGTTCCGAAGCATTTTTAACTTCAGCAGAATTCTGAGAACAATGGAAGAGTTCCGAAGCATTTTTAAACGTCAGCGGAATTCCGAGAACAATGGTAGAGTTCCGAAGCACTTTTAAACTTCAGCGGAATTCCGAGAAAAATGGAAGAGTTCCGAAGCATTTTTAAACGTCAGCGGAATTCCGAGAACAATGGAAGAGTCACAAAGAATTTTTTAACGTCAGCGGAATTCCGAGAACAATGGAAGAGTTCCGAAGCATTTTTAAACTTCAGCGGAACTCCGAGAAAAATGGAAGAGTTCCGAAGCATTTTTAAACATCAGCGGAACTCCGAGAAAAATGGAAGAGTTCCGAAGCATTTTTAAACTTCAGCGGAACTTCGAGAACATAGGAAGACTTCCGAAGCATTTTTAAACGTCAGCGGAATTCCGAGAACAATGGTAGAGTTCGGAAGCATTTTTAAACTTCAGCGGAATTCCGAGAAAAATGGAAGAGTTACGAAGCATTTTGAAACGTCAGCGGAATTCCGAGAACAATGGAAGAGTTCTGAAGCATTTTTAAACATCAGCGGAATTCCGAGAACAATGGAAGAGTTCCGAAGCATTTTTAAACGTCAGCAGAATTCCGAGAACAATGAAAGAGTTCCGAAGCATTTTTAAACGTCAGCGGAATTCCGAGAACAATGGAAGAGTTCTGAAGCATTTTTAAACTTCAGCGGAATTTCGAGAACATAGGAAGACTTCCGAAGCATTTTTAAATGTCAGCGGAACTCCGAGAACAATGGTAGAGTTCCGAAGCATTTTTAAACGTCAGCGGAATTCCGAGAACAATGGTAGAGTTCCGAAGCACTTTTAAACTTCAGCGGAATTCCGAGAAAAATGGAAGAGTTCCGAAGCATTTTTAAACGTCAGCGGAATTCTGAGAACAACGGAAGAGTTCCGAAGCATTTTTAAACTTCAGTGGAATTCCGAGAACAATGGTAGAGTTCTGAAGCATTTTTAAACGTCAGCAGAATTCCGAGAACAATGAAAGAGTTCCGAAGCATTTTTAAACGTCAGCGGAATTCCGAGAACAATGGAAGAGTTCTGAAGCATTTTTAAACTTCAGCGGAATTTCGAGAACATAGGAAGACTTCCGAAGCATTTTTAAATGTCAGCGGAACTCCGAGAACAATGGTAGAGTTCCGAAGCACTTTTAAACTTCAGCGGAATTCCGAGAAAAATGGAAGAGTTCCGAAGCATTTTTAAACGTCAGCGGAATTCCGAGAACAATGGAAGAGTTCCGAAGCACTTTTAAACTTCAGCGGAATTCTGAGAACAATGGAAGAGTACCGAATCATTTTTAAACATCAGCGGAATTCCGAGAAAAAAGGAAGAGTTCCGAAGCATTTTTAAATGTCAGCAGAATTCCGAGAACAATGGAAGAGTCACAAAGGATTTTTTAACGTCAGCGGAATTCCGAGAACAATGGAAGAGTTCCGAAGCATTTTTTAACTTCAGCGGAACTCCGAGAAAAATGGAAGAGTTCCGAAGCATTTTTAAACATCAGCGGAACTCCGAGAAAAATGGAAGAGTTCCGAAGCATTTTTAAACTTCAGCGGAACTTCGAGAACATAGGAAGACTTCCGAAGCATTTTTAAACGTCAGCGGAATTCCGAGAACAATGGTAGAGTTCCGAAGCATTTTTAAACTTCAGCGGAATTCCGAGAAAAATGGAAGAGTTACGAAGCATTTTGAAACGTCAGCGGAATTCCGAGAACAATGAAAGAGTTCCGAAGCATTTTTAAACGTCAGCGGAATTCCGAGAACAATGGAAGAGTTCTGAAGCATTTTTAAACATCAGCGGAATTCCGAGAACAATGGAAGAGTTCCGAAGCATTTTTAAACTTCAGCGGAATTTCGAGAACAATGGAAGAGTTCCGAAGCATTTTTAAACTTCAGGGGAATTCCGAGAACAATGGAAGAGTTCCGAAGCATTTTTAAACTGCAGCGGAATTCCGAGAAAAATGGAAGAATTCTGAAGCATTTTTAAACATCAACGGAATTCTGAGAACAATGGAAGAGTTCCGAAGCATTTTTAAACGTCAGCGGAATTCCGAGAACAATGGAAGAGTTCTGAAGCATTTTTAAACTTCAGCGGAATTTCGAGAACATAGGAAGACTTCCGAAGCATTTTTAAATGTCAGCGGAACTCCGAGAACAATGGTAGAGTTCCGAAGCATTTTTAAACTTCAGCAGAATTCCGAGAAAAATGGAAGAGTTCCGAAGGATTTTTAAACATTAGCGGAATTCTGAGAACAATGGAACAGTTCCAAAGCATTTTTTGCTTCAGTAGAATTCCGAGAACAATGGAAGAGTTCCGAAGCATTTTTAAACGTCAGCGGAATTCTGAGAACAATAGAAGAGTTCCGAAGCATTTTTAAACGTCAGCGGAATTCCGAGAACAATGGAAGACTTCTGAAGCATTTTTAAACTTCAGCGGAATTCCTAGAACAATGGCAGAGTTCCGATGCATTTTTAAACTTCAGCGGAATTTCTAGAACAATGGAAGAGTTCCGAAGCATTTTTAAACTTCAGCGGAACTCCGAGAAAAATGGAAGAGTTCCGAAGCATTTTTAAACATCAGCGGAACTCCGAGAAAAATGGAAGAGTTCCGAAGCATTTTTAAACTTCAGCGGAACTTCGAGAACATAGGAAGACTTCCGAAGCATTTTTAAACGTCAGCGGAATTCCGAGAACAATGGTAGAGTTCGGAAGCATTTTTAAACTTCAGCGGAATTCCGAGAAAAATGGAAGAGTTACGAAGCATTTTGAAACGTCAGCGGAATTCCGAGAACAATGGAAGAGTTCTGAAGCATTTTTAAACATCAGCGGAATTCCGAGAACAATGGAAGAGTTCCGAAGCATTTTTAAACTTCAGCGGAATTTCGAGAACAATGGAAGAGTTCCGAAGCATTTTTAAACTTCAGGGGAATTCCGAGAACAATGGAAGAGTTCCGAAGCATTTTTAAACTGCAGCGGAATTCCGAGAAAAATGGAAGAATTCTGAAGCATTTTTAAACATCAACGGAATTCTGAGAACAATGGAAGAGTTCCGAAGCATTTTTAAACTTCAGTGGAATTCCGAGAACAATGGTAGAGTTCTGAAGCATTTTTAAACGTCAGCAGAATTCCGAGAACAATGAAAGAGTTCCGAAGCATTTTTAAACGTCAGCGGAATTCCGAGAGCAATGGAAGAGTTCTGAAGCATTTTTAAACTTCAGCGGAATTTCGAGAACATAGGAAGACTTCCGAAGCATTTTTAAATGTCAGCGGAACTCCGAGAACAATGGTAGAGTTCCGAAGCATTTTTAAACGTCAGCGGAATTCCGAGAACAATGGTAGAGTTCCGAAGCACTTTTAAACTTCAGCGGAATTCCGAGAAAAATGGAAGAGTTCCGAAGCATTTTTAAACGTCAGCGGAATTCTGAGAACAATGGAAGAGTTCCGAAGTATTTTTAAACTTCAGTGGAATTCCGAGAACAATGGTAGAGTTCTGAAGCATTTTTAAACGTCAGCAGAATTCCGAGAACAATGAAAGAGTTCCGAAGCATTTTTAAACGTCAGCGGAATTCCGAGAACAATGGAAGAGTTCTGAAGCATTTTTAAACTTCAGCGGAATTTCGAGAACATAGGAAGACTTCCGAAGCATTTTTAAATGTCAGCGGAACTCCGAGAACAATGGTAGAGTTCCGAAGCATTTTTAAACGTCAGCGGAATTCCGAGAACAATGGTAGAGTTCCGAAGCACTTTTAAACTTCAGCGGAATTCCGAGAAAAATGGAAGAGTTCCGAAGCATTTTTAAACGTCAGCGGAATTCCGAGAACAATGGAAGAGTTCCGAAGCACTTTTAAACTTCAGCGGAATTCTGAGAACAATGGAAGAGTACCGAATCATTTTTAAACATCAGCGGAATTCCGAGAAAAAAGGAAGAGTTCCGAAGCATTTTTAAATGTCAGCAGAATTCCGAGAACAATGGAAGAGTCACAAAGGATTTTTTAACGTCAGCGGAATTCCGAGAACAATGGAAGAGTACCGAATCATTTTTAAACGTCAGCAGAATTCCGAGAACAATGGAAGAGTACCGAATCATTTTTAAACATCAGCGGAATTCTGAGAACAAAGGAAGAGTTCCGAAGCATTTTTAAATGTCAGCAGAATTCCGAGAACAATGGAAGAGTCACACAGGATTTTTTAACGTCAGCGGAATTCCGAGAACAATTTAAGAGTTCCGAAGCAATTTTAAATGTCAGCAGAATTCTGAGAACAGTGGAAGAGTTCCGAAGCATTTTTAACTTCAGCAGAATTCTGAGAACAATGGAAGAGTTCCAAAGCATTTTTAAACGTCAGCGGAATTCCGAGAACAATGGTAGAGTTCCGAAGCATTTTTAAACTTCAGCGGAATTCCGAGAAAAATGGAAGAGTTCCGAAGCATTTTTAAACGTCAGCGGAATTCCGAGAACAATGGAAGAGTCACAAAGAATTTTTTAACGTCAGCGGAATTCCGAGAACAATGGAAGAGTTCCGAAGCATTTTTAAACTTCAGCGGAACTCCGAGAAAAATGGAAGAGTTCCGAAGCATTTTTAAACATCAGCGGAACTCCGAGAAAAATGGAAGAGTTCCGAAGCATTTTTAAACTTCAGCGGAACTTCGAGAACATAGGAAGACTTCCGAAGCATTTTTAAACGTCAGCGGAATTCCGAGAACAATGGTAGAGTTCGGAAGCATTTTTAAACTTCAGCGGAATTCCGAGAAAAATGGAAGAGTTACGAAGCATTTTGAAACGTCAGCGGAATTCCGAGAACAATGGAAGAGTTCTGAAGCATTTTTAAACATCAGCGGAATTCCGAGAACAATGGAAGAGTTCCGAAGCATTTTTAAACTTCAGCGGAATTTCGAGAACAATGGAAGAGTTCCGAAGCATTTTTAAACTTCAGGGGAATTCCGAGAACAATGGAAGAGTTCCGAAGCATTTTTAAACTGCAGCGGAATTCCGAGAAAAATGGAAGAATTCTGAAGCATTTTTAAACATCAACGGAATTCTGAGAACAATGGAAGAGTTCCGAAGCATTTTTAAACGTCAGCGGAATTCTGAGAACAATGGAAGAGTTCCGAAGCATTTTTAAACTTCAGTGGAATTCCGAGAACAATGGTAGAGTTCTGAAGCATTTTTAAACGTCAGCAGAATTCCGAGAACAATGAAAGAGTTCCGAAGCATTTTTAAACGTCAGCGGAATTCCGAGAGCAATGGAAGAGTTCTGAAGCATTTTTAAACTTCAGCGGAATTTCGAGAACATAGGAAGACTTCCGAAGCATTTTTAAATGTCAGCGGAACTCCGAGAACAATGGTAGAGTTCCGAAGCATTTTTAAACGTCAGCGGAATTCCGAGAACAATGGTAGAGTTCCGAAGCACTTTTAAACTTCAGCGGAATTCCGAGAAAAATGGAAGAGTTCCGAAGCATTTTTAAACGTCAGCGGAATTCTGAGAACAATGGAAGAGTTCCGAAGCATTTTTAAACTTCAGTGGAATTCCGAGAACAATGGTAGAGTTCTGAAGCATTTTTAAACGTCAGCAGAATTCCGAGAACAATGAAAGAGTTCCGAAGCATTTTTAAACGTCAGCGGAATTCCGAGAACAATGGAAGAGTCCTGAAGCATTTTTAAACTTCAGCGGAATTTCGAGAACATAGGAAGACTTCCGAAGCATTTTTAAATGTCAGCGGAACTCCGAGAACAATGGTAGAGTTCCGAAGCATTTTTAAACGTCAGCGGAATTCCGAGAAAAATGGAAGAGTTCCGAAGCATTTTTAAACGTCAGCGGAATTCCGAGAACAATGGAAGAGTTCCGAAGCACTTTTAAACTTCAGCGGAATTCTGAGAACAATGGAAGAGTACCGAATCATTTTTAAACATCAGCGGAATTCCGAGAAAAAAGGAAGAGTTCCGAAGCATTTTTAAATGTCAGCAGAATTCCGAGAACAATGGAAGAGTCACAAAGGATTTTTTAACGTCAGCGGAATTCCGAGAACAATGGAAGAGTACCGAATCATTTTTAAACGTCAGCAGAATTCCGAGAACAATGGAAGAGTACCGAATCATTTTTAAACATCAGCGGAATTCTGAGAACAAAGGAAGAGTTCCGAAGCATTTTTAAATGTCAGCAGAATTCCGAGAACAATGGAAGAGTCACACAGGATTTTTTAACGTCAGCGGAATTCCGAGAACAATTTAAGAGTTCCGAAGCAATTTTAAATGTCAGCAGAATTCTGAGAACAGTGGAAGAGTTCCGAAGCATTTTTAACTTCAGCAGAATTCTGAGAACAATGGAAGAGTTCCAAAGCATTTTTAAACGTCAGCGGAATTCCGAGAACAATGGTAGAGTTCCGAAGCATTTTTAAACTTCAGCGGAATTCCGAGAAAAATGGAAGAGTTCCGAAGCATTTTTAAACTTCAGCGGAATTTCGAGAACAATGGAAGAGTTCCGAAGCATTTTTAAACTTCAGGGGAATTCCGAGAACAATGGAAGAGTTCCGAAGCATTTTTAAACTGCAGCGGAATTCCGAGAAAAATGGAAGAATTCTGAAGCATTTTTAAACATCAACGGAATTCTGAGAACAATGGAAGAGTTCCGAAGCATTTTTAAACTTCAGTGGAATTCCGAGAACAATGGTAGAGTTCTGAAGCATTTTTAAACGTCAGCAGAATTCCGAGAACAATGAAAGAGTTCCGAAGCATTTTTAAACGTCAGCGGAATTCCGAGAACAATGGAAGAGTTCTGAAGCATTTTTAAACTTCAGCGGAATTTCGAGAACATAGGAAGACTTCCGAAGCATTTTTAAATGTCAGCGGAACTCCGAGAACAATGGTAGAGTTCCGAAGCATTTTTAAACTTCAGCAGAATTCCGAGAAAAATGGAAGAGTTCCGAAGGATTTTTAAACATTAGCGGAATTCTGAGAACAATGGAAGAGTTCCAAAGCATTTTTTGCTTCAGTAGAATTCCGAGAACAATGGAAGAGTTCCGAAGCATTTTTAAACGTCAGCGGAATTCTGAGAACAATAGAATAGTTCCGAAGCATTTTTAAACGTCAGCGGAATTCCGAGAACAATGGAAGACTTCTGAAGCATTTTTAAACTTCAGCGGAATTCCTAGAACAATGGCAGAGTTCCGATGCATTTTTAAACTTCAGCGGAATTTCTAGAACAATGGAAGTGTTCTGAAGCATTTTAAAACTTCAGCAGAATTCCGAGAACAATGGAAGAGTTCCGAAACATTTTTAAATGTCAGCAGAATTCCGAGAATAATGAAAGAGTTGCAAAGCATTTTTAAACTTCAGCAGAATTCCGAGTGCAATGGAAGAGTTCCGAAGCATTTTTAAACTTCAGCGGAACTCCGAGAAAAATGGAAGAGTTCCGAAGCATTTTTAAACTTCAGCGGAACTTCGAGAACATAGGAAGACTTCTGAAGCATTTTTAAACGTCAGCGGAATTCTGAGAAAAATGGAAGAGTACCGAAGCATTTTTAAACATCAGCGGAATTCTGAGAACAATGGAAGTGTTCTGAAGCATTTTTAAACTTCAGCGGAATTTCGAGAACATAGGAAGACTTCCGAAGCATTTTTAAATGTCAGCTGAATTCCGAGAACAATGGTAGAGTTCCGAAGCATTTTTAAACTTCAGCGGAATTCCGAGAAAAATGGAAGAGTTCCGAAGCATTTTTAAACTTCAGCAGAATTCCGAGAAAAATGGAAGAGTTCCGAAGGATTTTTAAACATTAGCGGAATTCTGAGAACAATGGAAGAGTTCCAAAGCATTTTTTGCTTCAGTAGAATTCCGAGAACAATGGAAGAGTTCCGAAGCATTTTTAAACGTCAGCGGAATTCTGAGAACAATAGAAGAGTTCCGAAGCATTTTTAAACGTCAGCGGAATTCCGAGAACAATGGAAGACTTCTGAAGCATTTTTAAACTTCAGCGGAATTTCTAGAACAATGGAAGTGTTCCGAAGCATTTTAAAACTTCAGCAGAATTCCGAGAACAATGTAAGAGTTCCGAAACATTTTTAAATGTCAGCAGAATTCCGAGAATAATAAAAGAGTTCAGAAGCAATTTTAAATGTCAGCAGAATTCTGAGAACAGTGGAAGAGTTCCGAAGCATTTTTAACTTCAGCAGAATTCTGAGAACAATGGAAGAGTTCCGAAGCATTTTTAAACGTCAGCGGAATTCCGAGAACAATGGTAGAGTTCCGAAGCATTTTTAAATGTCAGCAGAATTCCGAGAACAATGGAAGAGTCACACAGGATTTTTTAACGTCAGCGGAATTCCGAGAACAATTTAAGAGTTCCGAAGCAATTTTAAATGTCAGCAGAATTCTGAGAACAGTGGAAGAGTTCCGAAGCATTTTTAACTTCAGCAGAATTCTGAGAACAATGGAAGAGTTCCGAAGCATTTTTAAACGTCAGCGGAATTCCGAGAACAATGGTAGAGTTCCGAAGCACTTTTAAACTTCAGCGGAATTCCGAGAAAAATGGAAGAGTTCCGAAGCATTTTTAAACTTCAGCGGAACTCCGAGAAAAATGGAAGAGTTCCGAAGCATTTTTAACTTCAGCAGAATTCTGAGAACAATGGAAGTGTTCTGAAGCATTTTTAAACTTCAGCGGAACTTCGAGAACATAGGAAGACTTCTGAAGCATTTTTAAACGTCAGCGGAATTCTGAGAAAAATGGAAGAGTACCGAAGCATTTTTAAACAACAGCGGAATTCTGAGAACAATGGAAGTGTTCTGAAGCATTTTTAAACTTCAGCGGAATTTCGAGAACATAGGAAGACTTCCGAAGCATTTTTAAATGTCAGCGGAACTCCGAGAACAATGGTAGAGTTCCGAAGCATTTTTAAACTTCAGCGGAATTCCGAGAAAAATGGAAGAGTTCCGAAGCATTTTTAAACTTCAGCAGAATTCCGAGAAAAATGGAAGAGTTCCGAAGGATTTTTAAACATTAGCGGAATTCTGAGAACAATGGAAGAGTTCCAAAGCATTTTTTGCTTCAGTAGAATTCCGAGAACAATGGAAGAGTTCCGAAGCATTTTTAAACGTCAGCGGAATTCTGAGAACAATAGAAGAGTTCCGAAGCATTTTTAAACGTCAGCGGAATTCCGAGAACAATGGAAGACTTCTGAAGCATTTTTAAACTTCAGCGGAATTCCTAGAACAATGGAAGAGTTCCGATGCATTTTTAAACTTCAGCGGAATTTCTAGAACAATGGAAGTGTTCCGAAGCATTTTAAAACTTCAGCAGAACTCCGAGAACAATGGAAGAGTTCCGAAACATTTTTATATGTCAGCAGAATTCCGAGAATAATGAAAGAGTTGCAAAGCATTTTTAAACTTCAGCAGAATTCCGAGTGCAATGGAAGAGTTCCGAAGCATTTTTAAACTTCAGCAGAATTCCGAGTGCAATGGAAGAGTTCCGAAGCATTTTTAAACTTCAGCGGAACTCCGAGAAAAATGGAAGAGTTCCGAAGCATTTTTAAACTTCAGCGGAACTTCGAGAACATAGGAAGACTTCTGAAGCATTTTTAAATGTCAGCGGAATTCCGAGAACAATGGTAGAGTTCCGAAGCATTTTTAAACTTCAGCGGAATTCCGAGAAAAATGGAAGAGTTCCGAAGCATTTTTAAACTTCAGCAGAATTCCGAGAAAAATGGAAGAGTTCCGAAGGATTTTTAAACATTAGCGGAATTCTGAGAACAATGGAAGAGTTCCAAAGCATTTTTTGCTTCAGTAGAATTCCGAGAACAATGGAAGAGTTCCGAAGCATTTTTAAACGTCAGCGGAATTCTGAGAACAATAGAAGAGTTCCGAAGCATTTTTAAACGTCAGCAGAATTCCGAGAACAATGGAAGACTTCTGAAGCATTTTTAAACTTCAGCGGAATTCCTAGAACAATGGAAGAGTTCCGATGCATTTTTAAACTTCAGTGGAATTTCAAGAACAATGGAAGTGTTCCGAAGCATTTTAAAACTTCAGCAGAATTCCGAGAACAATGGAAGAGTTCCGAAACATTTTTAAATGTCAGCAGAATTCCGAGAATAATGAAAGAGTTGCAAAGCATTTTTAAACTTCAGCAGAATTCCGAGTGCAATGGAAGAGTTCCGAAGCATTTTTAAACTTCAGCGGAACTCCGAGAAAAATGGAAGAGTTCCGAAGCATTTTTAAACATCAGCGGAACTCTGAGAAAAATAGAAGAGTTCCGAAGCATTTTTAAACTTTAGCGGAATTCCGAGAACAATGGAAGAGTTTCAAAGCATTTTTAAATGGCAGCAGAATTCCGAGAACAATGGAAGAGTTCCGAAGCACTTTTAAACTTCAGCGGAATTCTGAGAACAATGGAAGAGTTCCGAAGCATTTTTAAACATCATCGTAATTCCGAGAACAATGGTACAGTTCTGAAGCATTTTTAAACGTCAGCGGAATTACGAGAACAATTGAAGAGTACCGAATCATTTTTAAACATCAGCGGAATTCCGAGAAAAAAGGAAGAGTTCCGAAGCATTTTTAAATGTCAGCAGAATTCCGAGAACAATGGAAGAGTCACAAAGGATTTTTTAACGTCAGCGGAATTCCGAGAACAATGGAAGAGTTCCGAAGCATTTTTAAACTTCAGCGGAACTCCGAGAAAAATGGAAGAGTTCCGAAGCATTTTTAAACATCAGCGGAACTCCGAGAAAAATGGAAGAATTCTGAAGCATTTTTAAACATCAACGGAATTCTGAGAACAATGGAAGAGTTCCGAAGCATTTTTAAACGTCAGCGGAATTCCGAGAACAATGGAAGAGTTCTGAAGCATTTTTAAACTTCAGCGGAATTTCGAGAACATAGGAAGACTTCCGAAGCATTTTTAAATGTCAGCGGAACTCCGAGAACAATGGTAGAGTTCCGAAGCATTTTTAAACTTCAGCAGAATTCCGAGAAAAATGGAAGAGTTCCGAAGGATTTTTAAACATTAGCGGAATTCTGAGAACAATGGAACAGTTCCAAAGCATTTTTTGCTTCAGTAGAATTCCGAGAACAATGGAAGAGTTCCGAAGCATTTTTAAACGTCAGCGGAATTCTGAGAACAATAGAAGAGTTCCGAAGCATTTTTAAACGTCAGCGGAATTCCTAGAACAATGGAAGACTTCTGAAGCATTTTTAAACTTCAGCGGAATTCCTAGAACAATGGCAGAGTTCCGATGCATTTTTAAACTTCAGCGGAATTTCTAGAACAATGGAAGAGTTCCGAAGCATTTTTAAACTTCAGCGGAACTCCGAGAAAAATGGAAGAGTTCCGAAGCATTTTTAAACATCAGCGGAACTCCGAGAAAAATGGAAGAGTTCCGAAGCATTTTTAAACTTCAGCGGAACTTCGAGAACATAGGAAGACTTCCGAAGCATTTTTAAACGTCAGCGGAATTCCGAGAACAATGGTAGAGTTCGGAAGCATTTTTAAACTTCAGCGGAATTCCGAGAAAAATGGAAGAGTTACGAAGCATTTTGAAACGTCAGCGGAATTCCGAGAACAATGGAAGAGTTCTGAAGCATTTTTAAACATCAGCGGAATTCCGAGAACAATGGAAGAGTTCCGAAGCATTTTTAAACTTCAGCGGAATTTCGAGAACAATGGAAGAGTTCCGAAGCATTTTTAAACTTCAGGGGAATTCCGAGAACAATGGAAGAGTTCCGAAGCATTTTTAAACTGCAGCGGAATTCCGAGAAAAATGGAAGAATTCTGAAGCATTTTTAAACATCAACGGAATTCTGAGAACAATGGAAGAGTTCCGAAGCATTTTTAAACTTCAGTGGAATTCCGAGAACAATGGTAGAGTTCTGAAGCATTTTTAAACGTCAGCAGAATTCCGAGAACAATGAAAGAGTTCCGAAGCATTTTTAAACGTCAGCGGAATTCCGAGAGCAATGGAAGAGTTCTGAAGCATTTTTAAACTTCAGCGGAATTTCGAGAAAAATGGAAGAGTTCCGAAGCATTTTTAAACGTCAGCGGAATTCTGAGAACAATGGAAGAGTTCCGAAGCATTTTTAAACTTCAGTGGAATTCCGAGAACAATGGTAGAGTTCTGAAGCATTTTTAAACGTCAGCAGAATTCCGAGAACAATGAAAGAGTTCCGAAGCATTTTTAAACGTCAGCGGAATTCCGAGAACAATGGAAGAGTTCTGAAGCATTTTTAAACTTCAGCGGAATTTCGAGAACATAGGAAGACTTCCGAAGCATTTTTAAATGTCAGCGGAACTCCGAGAACAATGGTAGAGTTCCGAAGCATTTTTAAACGTCAGCGGAATTCCGAGAACAATGGTAGAGTTCCGAAGCACTTTTAAACTTCAGCGGAATTCCGAGAAAAATGGAAGAGTTCCGAAGCATTTTTAAACGTCAGCGGAATTCCGAGAACAATGGAAGAGTTCCGAAGCACTTTTAAACTTCAGCGGAATTCTGAGAACAATGGAAGAGTACCGAATCATTTTTAAACATCAGCGGAATTCCGAGAAAAAAGGAAGAGTTCCGAAGCATTTTTAAATGTCAGCAGAATTCCGAGAACAATGGAAGAGTCACAAAGGATTTTTTAACGTCAGCGGAATTCCGAGAACAATGGAAGAGTACCGAATCATTTTTAAACGTCAGCAGAATTCCGAGAACAATGGAAGAGTACCGAATCATTTTTAAACATCAGCGGAATTCTGAGAACAAAGGAAGAGTTCCGAAGCATTTTTAAATGTCAGCAGAATTCCGAGAACAATGGAAGAGTCACACAGGATTTTTTAACGTCAGCGGAATTCCGAGAACAATTTAAGAGTTCCGAAGCAATTTTAAATGTCAGCAGAATTCTGAGAACAGTGGAAGAGTTCCGAAGCATTTTTAACTTCAGCAGAATTCTGAGAACAATGGAAGAGTTCCAAAGCATTTTTAAACGTCAGCGGAATTCCGAGAACAATGGTAGAGTTCCGAAGCATTTTTAAACTTCAGCGGAATTCCGAGAAAAATGGAAGAGTTCCGAAGCATTTTTAAACGTCAGCGGAATTCCGAGAACAATGGAAGAGTCACAAAGAATTTTTTAACGTCAGCGGAATTCCGAGAACAATGGAAGAGTTCCGAAGCATTTTTAAACTTCAGCGGAACTCCGAGAAAAATGGAAGAGTTCCGAAGCATTTTTAAACATCAGCGGAACTCCGAGAAAAATGGAAGAGTTCCGAAGCATTTTTAAACTTCAGCGGAACTTCGAGAACATAGGAAGACTTCCGAAGCATTTTTAAACGTCAGCGGAATTCCGAGAACAATGGTAGAGTTCGGAAGCATTTTTAAACTTCAGCGGAATTCCGAGAAAAATGGAAGAGTTACGAAGCATTTTGAAACGTCAGCGGAATTCCGAGAACAATGGAAGAGTTCTGAAGCATTTTTAAACATCAGCGGAATTCCGAGAACAATGGAAGAGTTCCGAAGCATTTTTAAACTTCAGCGGAATTTCGAGAACAATGGAAGAGTTCCGAAGCATTTTTAAACTTCAGGGGAATTCCGAGAACAATGGAAGAGTTCCGAAGCATTTTTAAACTGCAGCGGAATTCCGAGAAAAATGGAAGAATTCTGAAGCATTTTTAAACATCAACGGAATTCTGAGAACAATGGAAGAGTTCCGAAGCATTTTTAAACGTCAGCGGAATTCTGAGAACAATGGAAGAGTTCCGAAGCATTTTTAAACTTCAGTGGAATTCCGAGAACAATGGTAGAGTTCTGAAGCATTTTTAAACGTCAGCAGAATTCCGAGAACAATGAAAGAGTTCCGAAGCATTTTTAAACGTCAGCGGAATTCCGAGAACAATGGAAGAGTTCTGAAGCATTTTTAAACTTCAGCGGAATTTCGAGAACATAGGAAGACTTCCGAAGCATTTTTAAATGTCAGCGGAACTCCGAGAACAATGGTAGAGTTCCGAAGCATTTTTAAACGTCAGCGGAATTCCGAGAACAATGGTAGAGTTCCGAAGCACTTTTAAACTTCAGCGGAATTCCGAGAAAAATGGAAGAGTTCCGAAGCATTTTTAAACGTCAGCGGAATTCCGAGAACAATGGAAGAGTTCCGAAGCACTTTTAAACTTCAGCGGAATTCTGAGAACAATGGAAGAGTACCGAATCATTTTTAAACATCAGCGGAATTCCGAGAAAAAAGGAAGAGTTCCGAAGCATTTTTAAATGTCAGCAGAATTCCGAGAACAATGGAAGAGTCACAAAGGATTTTTTAACGTCAGCGGAATTCCGAGAACAATGGAAGAGTACCGAATCATTTTTAAACGTCAGCAGAATTCCGAGAACAATGGAAGAGTACCGAATCATTTTTAAACATCAGCGGAATTCCGAGAAAAAAGGAAGAGTTCCGAAGCATTTTTAAATGTCAGCAGAATTCCGAGAACAATGGAAGAGTCACACAGGATTTTTTAACGTCAGCGGAATTCCGAGAACAATTTAAGAGTTCCGAAGCAATTTTAAATGTCAGCAGAATTCTGAGAACAGTGGAAGAGTTCCGAAGCATTTTTAACTTCAGCAGAATTCTGAGAACAATGGAAGAGTTCCAAAGCATTTTTAAACGTCAGCGGAATTCCGAGAACAATGGTAGAGTTCCGAAGCATTTTTAAACTTCAGCGGAATTCCGAGAAAAATGGAAGAGTTCCGAAGCATTTTTAAACTTCAGCGGAACTCCGAGAACAATGGAAGAGTTCCGAAGCATTTTTAAACTACAGGGGAATTCCGAGAACAATGGAAGAGTTCCGAAGCATTTTTAAACTGCAGCGGAATTCCGAGAAAAATGGAAGAATTCTGAAGCATTTTTAAACATCAACGGAATTCTGAGAACAATGGAAGAGTTACGAAGCATTTTGAAACGTCAGCGGAATTCCGAGAACAATTAAAGAGTTCCGAAGCATTTTTAAACATCAGCGGAATTCCGAGAACAATGGAAGAGTTCTGAAGCATTTTTAAACATCAGCGGAATTCCGAGAACAATGGAAGAGTTCCGAAGCATTTTTAAACTTCAGCGGAATTTCGAGAACAATGGAAGAGTTCCGAAGCATTTTTAAACTTCAGGGGAATTCCGAGAACAATGGAAGAGTTCCGAAGCATTTTTAAACTGCAGCGGAATTCCGAGAAAAATGGAAGAATTCTGAAGCATTTTTAAACATCAACGGAATTCTGAGAACAATGGAAGAGTTCCGAAGCATTTTTAAACTTCAGTGGAATTCCGAGAACAATGGTAGAGTTCTGAAGCATTTTTAAACGTCAGCAGAATTCCGAGAACAATGAAAGAGTTCCGAAGCATTTTTAAACGTCAGCGGAATTCCGAGAACAATGGAAGAGTTCTGAAGCATTTTTAAACTTCAGCGGAATTTCGAGAACATAGGAAGACTTCCGAAGCATTTTTAAATGTCAGCGGAACTCCGAGAACAATGGTAGAGTTCCGAAGCATTTTTAAATGTCAGCAGAATTCCGAGAATAATGAAAGAGTTGCAAAGCATTTTTTGCTTCAGTAGAATTCCGAGAACAATGGAAGAGTTCCGAAGCATTTTTAAACGTCAGCGGAATTCTGAGAACAATAGAAGAGTTCCGAAGCATTTTTAAACGTCAGCGGAATTCCTAGAACAATGGAAGACTTCTGAAGCATTTTTAAACTTCAGCGGAATTCCTAGAACAATGGCAGAGTTCCGATGCATTTTTAAACTTCAGCGGAATTTCTAGAACAATGGAAGAGTTCCGAAGCATTTTTAAACTTCAGCGGAACTCCGAGAAAAATGGAAGAGTTCCGAAGCATTTTTAAACATCAGCGGAACTCCGAGAAAAATGGAAGAGTTCCGAAGCATTTTTAAACTTCAGCGGAACTTCGAGAACATAGGAAGACTTCCGAAGCATTTTTAAACGTCAGCGGAATTCCGAGAACAATGGTAGAGTTCGGAAGCATTTTTAAACTTCAGCGGAATTCCGAGAAAAATGGAAGAGTTACGAAGCATTTTGAAACGTCAGCGGAATTCCGAGAACAATGGAAGAGTTCTGAAGCATTTTTAAACATCAGCGGAATTCCGAGAACAATGGAAGAGTTCCGAAGCATTTTTAAACTTCAGCGGAATTTCGAGAACAATGGAAGAGTTCCGAAGCATTTTTAAACTTCAGGGGAATTCCGAGAACAATGGAAGAGTTCCGAAGCATTTTTAAACTGCAGCGGAATTCCGAGAAAAATGGAAGAATTCTGAAGCATTTTTAAACATCAACGGAATTCTGAGAACAATGGAAGAGTTCCGAAGCATTTTTAAACTTCAGTGGAATTCCGAGAACAATGGTAGAGTTCTGAAGCATTTTTAAACGTCAGCAGAATTCCGAGAACAATGAAAGAGTTCCGAAGCATTTTTAAACGTCAGCGGAATTCCGAGAGCAATGGAAGAGTTCTGAAGCATTTTTAAACTTCAGCGGAATTTCGAGAAAAATGGAAGAGTTCCGAAGCATTTTTAAACGTCAGCGGAATTCTGAGAACAATGGAAGAGTTCCGAAGCATTTTTAAACTTCAGTGGAATTCCGAGAACAATGGTAGAGTTCTGAAGCATTTTTAAACGTCAGCAGAATTCCGAGAACAATGAAAGAGTTCCGAAGCATTTTTAAACGTCAGCGGAATTCCGAGAACAATGGAAGAGTTCTGAAGCATTTTTAAACTTCAGCGGAATTTCGAGAACATAGGAAGACTTCCGAAGCATTTTTAAATGTCAGCGGAACTCCGAGAACAATGGTAGAGTTCCGAAGCATTTTTAAACGTCAGCGGAATTCCGAGAACAATGGTAGAGTTCCGAAGCACTTTTAAACTTCAGCGGAATTCCGAGAAAAATGGAAGAGTTCCGAAGCATTTTTAAACGTCAGCGGAATTCCGAGAACAATGGAAGAGTTCCGAAGCACTTTTAAACTTCAGCGGAATTCTGAGAACAATGGAAGAGTACCGAATCATTTTTAAACATCAGCGGAATTCCGAGAAAAAAGGAAGAGTTCCGAAGCATTTTTAAATGTCAGCAGAATTCCGAGAACAATGGAAGAGTCACAAAGGATTTTTTAACGTCAGCGGAATTCCGAGAACAATGGAAGAGTACCGAATCATTTTTAAACGTCAGCAGAATTCCGAGAACAATGGAAGAGTACCGAATCATTTTTAAACATCAGCGGAATTCTGAGAACAAAGGAAGAGTTCCGAAGCATTTTTAAATGTCAGCAGAATTCCGAGAACAATGGAAGAGTCACACAGGATTTTTTAACGTCAGCGGAATTCCGAGAACAATTTAAGAGTTCCGAAGCAATTTTAAATGTCAGCAGAATTCTGAGAACAGTGGAAGAGTTCCGAAGCATTTTTAACTTCAGCAGAATTCTGAGAACAATGGAAGAGTTCCAAAGCATTTTTAAACGTCAGCGGAATTCCGAGAACAATGGTAGAGTTCCGAAGCATTTTTAAACTTCAGCGGAATTCCGAGAAAAATGGAAGAGTTCCGAAGCATTTTTAAACGTCAGCGGAATTCCGAGAACAATGGAAGAGTCACAAAGAATTTTTTAACGTCAGCGGAATTCCGAGAACAATGGAAGAGTTCCGAAGCATTTTTAAACTTCAGCGGAACTCCGAGAAAAATGGAAGAGTTCCGAAGCATTTTTAAACATCAGCGGAACTCCGAGAAAAATGGAAGAGTTCCGAAGCATTTTTAAACTTCAGCGGAACTTCGAGAACATAGGAAGACTTCCGAAGCATTTTTAAACGTCAGCGGAATTCCGAGAACAATGGTAGAGTTCGGAAGCATTTTTAAACTTCAGCGGAATTCCGAGAAAAATGGAAGAGTTACGAAGCATTTTGAAACGTCAGCGGAATTCCGAGAACAATGGAAGAGTTCTGAAGCATTTTTAAACATCAGCGGAATTCCGAGAACAATGGAAGAGTTCCGAAGCATTTTTAAACTTCAGCGGAATTTCGAGAACAATGGAAGAGTTCCGAAGCATTTTTAAACTTCAGGGGAATTCCGAGAACAATGGAAGAGTTCCGAAGCATTTTTAAACTGCAGCGGAATTCCGAGAAAAATGGAAGAATTCTGAAGCATTTTTAAACATCAACGGAATTCTGAGAACAATGGAAGAGTTCCGAAGCATTTTTAAACGTCAGCGGAATTCTGAGAACAATGGAAGAGTTCCGAAGCATTTTTAAACTTCAGTGGAATTCCGAGAACAATGGTAGAGTTCTGAAGCATTTTTAAACGTCAGCAGAATTCCGAGAACAATGAAAGAGTTCCGAAGCATTTTTAAACGTCAGCGGAATTCCGAGAACAATGGAAGAGTTCTGAAGCATTTTTAAACTTCAGCGGAATTTCGAGAACATAGGAAGACTTCCGAAGCATTTTTAAATGTCAGCGGAACTCCGAGAACAATGGTAGAGTTCCGAAGCATTTTTAAACGTCAGCGGAATTCCGAGAACAATGGTAGAGTTCCGAAGCACTTTTAAACTTCAGCGGAATTCCGAGAAAAATGGAAGAGTTCCGAAGCATTTTTAAACGTCAGCGGAATTCTGAGAAAAATGGAAGAGTTCCGAAGCATTTTTAAACTTCAGTGGAATTCCGAGAACAATGGTAGAGTTCTGAAGCATTTTTAAACGTCAGCAGAATTCCGAGAACAATGAAAGAGTTCCGAAGCATTTTTAAACGTCAGCGGAATTCCGAGAACAATGGAAGAGTTCTGAAGCATTTTTAAACTTCAGCGGAATTTCGAGAACATAGGAAGACTTCCGAAGCATTTTTAAATGTCAGCGGAACTCCGAGAACAATGGTAGAGTTCCGAAGCATTTTTAAACGTCAGCGGAATTCCGAGAACAATGGTAGAGTTCCGAAGCACTTTTAAACTTCAGCGGAATTCCGAGAAAAATGGAAGAGTTCCGAAGCATTTTTAAACGTCAGCGGAATTCCGAGAACAATGGAAGAGTTCCGAAGCACTTTTAAACTTCAGCGGAATTCTGAGAACAATGGAAGAGTACCGAATCATTTTTAAACATCAGCGGAATTCCGAGAAAAAAGGAAGAGTTCCGAAGCATTTTTAAATGTCAGCAGAATTCCGAGAACAATGGAAGAGTCACAAAGGATTTTTTAACGTCAGCGGAATTCCGAGAACAATGGAAGAGTACCGAATCATTTTTAAACGTCAGCAGAATTCCGAGAACAATGGAAGAGTACCGAATCATTTTTAAACATCAGCGGAATTCCGAGAAAAAAGGAAGAGTTCCGAAGCATTTTTAAATGTCAGCAGAATTCCGAGAACAATGGAAGAGTCACACAGGATTTTTTAACGTCAGCGGAATTCCGAGAACAATTTAAGAGTTCCGAAGCAATTTTAAATGTCAGCAGAATTCTGAGAACAGTGGAAGAGTTCCGAAGCATTTTTAACTTCAGCAGAATTCTGAGAACAATGGAAGAGTTCCAAAGCATTTTTAAACGTCAGCGGAATTCCGAGAACAATGGTAGAGTTCCGAAGCATTTTTAAACTTCAGCGGAATTCCGAGAAAAATGGAAGAGTTCCGAAGCATTTTTAAACTTCAGCGGAACTCCGAGAACAATGGAAGAGTTCCGAAGCATTTTTAAACTTCAGGGGAATTCCGAGAACAATGGAAGAGTTCCGAAGCATTTTTAAACTGCAGCGGAATTCCGAGAAAAATGGAAGAATTCTGAAGCATTTTTAAACATCAACGGAATTCTGAGAACAATGGAAGAGTTACGAAGCATTTTGAAACGTCAGCGGAATTCCGAGAACAATTAAAGAGTTCCGAAGCATTTTTAAACATCAGCGGAATTCCGAGAACAATGGAAGAGTTCTGAAGCATTTTTAAACATCAGCGGAATTCCGAGAACAATGGAAGAGTTCCGAAGCATTTTTAAACTTCAGCGGAATTTCGAGAACAATGGAAGAGTTCCGAAGCATTTTTAAACTTCAGGGGAATTCCGAGAACAATGGAAGAGTTCCGAAGCATTTTTAAACTGCAGCGGAATTCCGAGAAAAATGGAAGAATTCTGAAGCATTTTTAAACATCAACGGAATTCTGAGAACAATGGAAGAGTTCCGAAGCATTTTTAAACTTCAGTGGAATTCCGAGAACAATGGTAGAGTTCTGAAGCATTTTTAAACGTCAGCAGAATTCCGAGAACAATGAAAGAGTTCCGAAGCATTTTTAAACGTCAGCGGAATTCCGAGAACAATGGAAGAGTTCTGAAGCATTTTTAAACTTCAGCGGAATTTCGAGAACATAGGAAGACTTCCGAAGCATTTTTAAATGTCAGCGGAACTCCGAGAACAATGGTAGAGTTCCGAAGCATTTTTAAACTTCAGCAGAATTCCGAGAAAAATGGAAGAGTTCCGAAGGATTTTTAAACATTAGCGGAATTCTGAGAACAATGGAAGAGTTCCAAAGCATTTTTTGCTTCAGTAGAATTCCGAGAACAATGGAAGAGTTCCGAAGCATTTTTAAACGTCAGCGGAATTCTGAGAACAATAGAATAGTTCCGAAGCATTTTTAAACGTCAGCGGAATTCCGAGAACAATGGAAGACTTCTGAAGCATTTTTAAACTTCAGCGGAATTCCTAGAACAATGGCAGAGTTCCGATGCATTTTTAAACTTCAGCGGAATTTCTAGAACAATGGAAGTGTTCTGAAGCATTTTAAAACTTCAGCAGAATTCCGAGAACAATGGAAGAGTTCCGAAACATTTTTAAATGTCAGCAGAATTCCGAGAATAATGAAAGAGTTGCAAAGCATTTTTAAACTTCAGCAGAATTCCGAGTGCAATGGAAGAGTTCCGAAGCATTTTTAAACTTCAGCGGAACTCCGAGAAAAATGGAAGAGTTCCGAAGCATTTTTAAACTTCAGCGGAACTTCGAGAACATAGGAAGACTTCTGAAGCATTTTTAAACGTCAGCGGAATTCTGAGAAAAATGGAAGAGTACCGAAGCATTTTTAAACATCAGCGGAATTCTGAGAACAATGGAAGTGTTCTGAAGCATTTTTAAACTTCAGCGGAATTTCGAGAACATAGGAAGACTTCCGAAGCATTTTTAAATGTCAGCTGAATTCCGAGAACAATGGTAGAGTTCCGAAGCATTTTTAAACTTCAGCGGAATTCCGAGAAAAATGGAAGAGTTCCGAAGCATTTTTAAACTTCAGCAGAATTCCGAGAAAAATGGAAGAGTTCCGAAGGATTTTTAAACATTAGCGGAATTCTGAGAACAATGGAAGAGTTCCAAAGCATTTTTTGCTTCAGTAGAATTCCGAGAACAATGGAAGAGTTCCGAAGCATTTTTAAACGTCAGCGGAATTCTGAGAACAATAGAAGAGTTCCGAAGCATTTTTAAACGTCAGCGGAATTCCGAGAACAATGGAAGACTTCTGAAGCATTTTTAAACTTCAGCGGAATTTCTAGAACAATGGAAGTGTTCCGAAGCATTTTAAAACTTCAGCAGAATTCCGAGAACAATGGAAGAGTTCCGAAACATTTTTAAATGTCAGCAGAATTCCGAGAATAATAAAAGAGTTCAGAAGCAATTTTAAATGTCAGCAGAATTCTGAGAACAGTGGAAGAGTTCCGAAGCATTTTTAACTTCAGCAGAATTCTGAGAACAATGGAAGAGTTCCGAAGCATTTTTAAACGTCAGTGGAATTCCGAGAACAATGGTAGAGTTCCGAAGCATTTTTAAATGTCAGCAGAATTCCGAGAACAATGGAAGAGTCACACAGGATTTTTTAACGTCAGCGGAATTCCGAGAACAATTTAAGAGTTCCGAAGCAATTTTAAATGTCAGCAGAATTCTGAGAACAGTGGAAGAGTTCCGAAGCATTTTTAACTTCAGCAGAATTCTGAGAACAATGGAAGAGTTCCGAAGCATTTTTAAACGTCAGCGGAATTCCGAGAACAATGGTAGAGTTCCGAAGCACTTTTAAACTTCAGCGGAATTCCGAGAAAAATGGAAGAGTTCCGAAGCATTTTTAAACTTCAGCGGAACTCCGAGAAAAATGGAAGAGTTCCGAAGCATTTTTAAACATCAGCGGAACTCCGAGAAAAATGGAAGAGTTCCAAAGCATTTTTAAATGTCAGCAGAATTCCGAGAACAATGGAAGAGTCACAAAGGATTTTTTAACGTCAGCGGAATTCCGAGAACAATTTAAGAGTTCCGAAGCAATTTTAAATGTCAGCAGAATTCTGAGAACAGTGGAAGAGTTCCGAAGCATTTTTAACTTCAGCAGAATTCTGAGAACAATGGAAGAGTTCCGAAGCATTTTTAAACGTCAGCGGAATTCCGAGAACAATGGAAGAGTTCCGAAGCATTTTTAAACTTCAGCGGAACTCCGAGAAAAATGGAAGAGTTCCGAAGCATTTTTAAACATCAGCGGAACTCCGAGAAAAATGGAAGAGTTCCGAAGCATTTTTAAACTTCAGCTTAACTTCGAGAACATAGGAAGACTTCTGAAGCATTTTTAAACGTCAGCGGAATTCTGAGAAAAATGGAAGAGTACCGAAGCATTTTTAAACAACAGCGGAATTCTGAGAACAATGGAAGTGTTCTGAAGCATTTTTAAACTTCAGCGGAATTTCGAGAACATAGGAAGACTTCCGAAGCATTTTTAAATGTCAGCGGAACTCCGAGAACAATGGTAGAGTTCCGAAGCATTTTTAAACTTCAGCGGAATTCCGAGAAAAATGGAAGAGTTCCGAAGCATTTTTAAACTTCAGCAGAATTCCGAGAAAAATGGAAGAGTTCCGAAGGATTTTTAAACATTAGCGGAATTCTGAGAACAATGGAAGAGTTCCAAAGCATTTTTTGCTTCAGTAGAATTCCGAGAACAATGGAAGAGTTCCGAAGCATTTTTAAACGTCAGCGGAATTCTGAGAACAATAGAAGAGTTCCGAAGCATTTTTAAACGTCAGCGGAATTCCGAGAACAATGGAAGACTTCTGAAGCATTTTTAAACTTCAGCGGAATTCCTAGAACAATGGAAGAGTTCCGATGCATTTTTAAACTTCAGCGGAATTTCTAGAACAATGGAAGTGTTCCGAAGCATTTTAAAACTTCAGCAGAACTCCGAGAACAATGGAAGAGTTCCGAAACATTTTTATATGTCAGCAGAATTCCGAGAATAATGAAAGAGTTGCAAAGCATTTTTAAACTTCAGCAGAATTCCGAGTGCAATGGAAGAGTTCCGAAGCATTTTTAAACTTCAGCGGAACTCCGAGAAAAATGGAAGAGTTCCGAAGCATTTTTAAACTTCAGCGGAACTTCGAGAACATAGGAAGACTTCTGAAGCATTTTTAAACGTCAGCGGAATTCTGAGAAAAATGGAAGAGTACCAAAGCATTTTTAAACATCAGCGGAATTCTGAGAACAATGGAAGTGTTCTGAAGCATTTTTAAACTTCAGCGGAATTTCGAGAACATAGGAAGACTTCTGAAGCATTTTTAAATGTCAGCGGAATTCCGAGAACAATGGTAGAGTTCCGAAGCATTTTTAAACTTCAGCGGAATTCCGAGAAAAATGGAAGAGTTCCGAAGCATTTTTAAACTTCAGCAGAATTCCGAGAAAAATGGAAGAGTTCCGAAGGATTTTTAAACATTAGCGGAATTCTGAGAACAATGGAAGAGTTCCAAAGCATTTTTTGCTTCAGTAGAATTCCGAGAACAATGGAAGAGTTCCGAAGCATTTTTAAACGTCAGCGGAATTCTGAGAACAATAGAAGAGTTCCGAAGCATTTTTAAACGTCAGCAGAATTCCGAGAACAATGGAAGACTTCTGAAGCATTTTTAAACTTCAGCGGAATTCCTAGAACAATGGAAGAGTTCCGATGCATTTTTAAACTTCAGTGGAATTTCAAGAACAATGGAAGTGTTCCGAAGCATTTTAAAACTTCAGCAGAATTCCGAGAACAATGGAAGAGTTCCGAAACATTTTTAAATGTCAGCAGAATTCCGAGAATAATGAAAGAGTTGCAAAGCATTTTTAAACTTCAGCAGAATTCCGAGTGCAATGGAAGAGTTCCGAAGCATTTTTAAACTTCAGCGGAACTCCGAGAAAAATGGAAGAGTTCCGAAGCATTTTTAAACATCAGCGGAACTCTGAGAAAAATAGAAGAGTTCCGAAGCATTTTTAAACTTTAGCGGAATTCCGAGAACAATGGAAGAGTTTCAAAGCATTTTTAAATGGCAGCAGAATTCCGAGAACAATGGAAGAGTTCCGAAGCACTTTTAAACTTCAGCGGAATTCTGAGAACAATGGAAGAGTTCCGAAGCATTTTTAAACATCATCGTAATTCCGAGAACAATGGTACAGTTCTGAAGCATTTTTAAACATCAGCGGAACTCCGAGAAAAATGGAAGAGTTCCGAAGCATTTTTAAACTTCAGCGGAACTTCGAGAACATAGGAAGACTTCCGAAGCATTTTTAAACGTCAGCGGAATTCCGAGAACAATGGTAGAGCTCCGAAGCATTTTTAAACTTCAGCGGAATTCCGAGAAAAATGGAAGAGTTACGAAGCATTTTGAAACGTCAGCGGAATTCCGAGAACAATGAAAGAGTTCCGAAGCATTTTTAAACGTCAGCGGAATTCCGAGAACAATGGAAGAGTTCTGAAGCATTTTTAAATATCAGCGGAATTCCGAGAACAATGGAAGAGTTCCGAAGCACTTTTAAACTTCAGCGGAATTTCGAGAACAATGGAAGAGTTCCGAAGCATTTTTAAACTTCAGGGGAATTCCGAGAACAATGGAACAGTTCCGAAGCATTTTTAAACTTCAGCGGAATTCCGAGAAAAATGGAAGAATTCTGAAGCATTTTTAAACATCAACGGAATTCTGAGAACAATGGAAGAGTTCCGAAGCATTTTTAAACTTCAGTGGAATTCCGAGAACAATGGTAGAGTTCTGAAGCATTTTTAAACGTCAGCAGAATTCCGAGAACAATGAAAGAGTTCCGAAGCATTTTTAAACGTCAGCGGAATTCCGAGAACAATGGAAGAGTTCTGAAGCATTTTTAAACTTCAGCGGAATTTCGAGAACATAGGAAGACTTCCGAAGCATTTCTAAATGTCAGCGGAACTCCGAGAACAATGGTAGAGTTCCGAAGCATTTTTAAACTTCAGCGGAATTCCGAGAAAAATGGAAGAGTTCCGAAGCATTTTTAAACTTCAGCAGATTTCCGAGAAAAATGGAAGAGTTCCGAAGGATTTTTAAACATTAGCGGAATTCTGAGAACAATGGAAGAGTTCCAAAGCATTTTTTGCTTCAGTAGAATTCCGAGAACAATGGAAGAGTTCCGAAGCATTTTTAAACGTCAGCGGAATTCTGAGAACAATAGAAGAGTTCCGAAGCATTTTTAAACGTCAGCGGAATTCCGAGAACAATGGAAGACTTCTGAAGCATTTTTAAACTTCAGCGGAATATCGAGAACATAGGAAGACTTCCTAAGCATTTTTAAACGTCAGCGGAATTCCGAGAACAATGTTAGAGTTCTGAAGCATTTTTAAACTTCAGCGGAATTCCGAGAAAAATGGAAGAGTTACGAAGCATTTTTAAACTTCAGCGGAATTCCTAGAACAATGGAAGAGTTCCGATGCATTTTTAAACTTCAGCGGAATTTCTAGAACAATGGAAGTGTTCCGAAGCATTTTAAAACTTCAGCAGAATTCCGAGAACAATGGAAGAGTTCCGAAACATTTTTAAATGTCAGCAGAATTCCGAGAATAATAAAAGAGTTCCGAAGCAATTTTAAATGTCAGCAGAATTCTGGGAACAGTGGAAGAGTTCCGAAGCATTTTTAACTTCAGCAGAATTCTGAGAACAATGGAAGAGTTCCAAAGCATTTTTAAACATCAGCGGAATTCCGAGAACAATGGTAGAGTTCCGAAGCATTTTTAAACTTCAGCGGAATTCCGAGAAAAATGGAAGAGTTCCGAAGCATTTTTAAACTTCAGCGGAACTCCGAGAAAAATGGAAGAGTTCCGAAGCATTTTTAAACATCAGCGGAATTCCGAGAACAATGGAAGAGTACCGAATCATTTTTAAACATCAGCGGAATTCTGAGAACAAAGGAAGAGTTCCGAAGCATTTTTAAATGTCAGCAGAATTCCGAGAACAATAGAAGAGTTCCGAAGCATTTTTAAACGTCAGCGGAATTCCGAGAACAATGGAAGACTTATGAAGCATTTTTAAACTTCAGCGGAATTCCTAGAACAGTGGAAGAGTTCCGATGCATTTTTAAACTTCAGCGGAATTTCTAGAACAATGGAAGTGTTCCGAAGCATTTTAAAACTTCAGCAGAATTCCGAGTGCAATGGAAGAGTTCCGAAGCATTTTTAAACTTCAGCGGAACTCCGAGAAAAATGGAAGAGTTCCGAAGCATTTTTAAACATCAGCCGAACTCTGAGAAAAATGGAAGAGTTCCGAAGCATTTTTAAACTTTAGCGGAATTCCGAGAACAATGGAAGAGTTTCAAAGCATTTTTAAATGGCAGCAGAATTCCGAGAACAATGGAAGAGTTCCGAAGCACTTTTAAACTTCAGCGGAATTCCGAGAACAATGGTACAGTTCTGAAGCATTTTTAAACGTCAGCGGAATTCCGAGAACAATGGAAAAGTACCGAATCATTTTTAAACGTCAGCAGAATTCCGAGAACAATGGAAGAGTACCGAATCATTTTTAAACATCAGCGGAATTCTGAGAACAAAGGAAGAGTTCCGAAGCATTTTTAAATGTCAGCAGAATTCCGAGAACAATGGAAGAGTCACACAGGATTTTTTAACGTCAGCGGAATTCCGAGAACAATTTAAGAGTTCCGAACCAATTTTAAATGTCAGCAGAATTCTGAGAACAGTGGAAGAGTTCCGAAGCATTTTTAACTTCAGCAGAATTCTGAGAACAATGGAAGAGTTCCGAAGCATTTTTAAACGTCAGCGGAATTCCGAGAACAATGGTAGAGTTCCGAAGCACTTTTAAACTTCAGCGGAATTCCGAGAAAAATGGAAGAGTTCCGAAGCATTTTTAAACGTCAGCGGAATTCCGAGAACAATGGAAGAGTTCCGAAGCACTTTTAAACTTCAGCGGAATTCTGAGAACAATGGAAGAGTACCGAATCATTTTTAAACATCAGCGGAATTCCGAGAAAAAAGGAAGAGTTCCGAAGCATTTTTAAATGTCAGCAGAATTCCGAGAACAATGGAAGAGTCACAAAGGATTTTTTAACGTCAGCGGAATTCCGAGAACAATGGAAGAGTTCCGAAGCATTTTTAAACTTCAGCGGAACTCCGAGAAAAATGGAAGAGTTCCGAAGCATTTTAAAACATCAGCGGAACTCCGAGAAAAATGGAAGAGTTCCGAAGCATTTTTAAACTTCAGCGGAACTTCGAGAACATAGGAAGACTTCCGAAGCATTTTTAAACGTCAGCGGAATTCCGAGAACAATGGTAGAGTTCCGAAGCATTTTTAAACTTCAGCGGAATTCCGAGAAAAATGGAAGAGTTACGAAGCATTTTGAAACGTCAGCGGAATTCCGAGAACAATGAAAGAGTTCCGAAGCATTTTTAAACGTCAGCGGAATTCCGAGAACAATGGAAGAGTTCTGAAGCATTTTTAAACATCAGCGGAATTCCGAGAACAATGGAAGAGTTCCGAAGCATTTTTAAACTTCAGCGGAATTTCGAGAACAATGGAAGAGTTCCGAAGCATTTTTAAACATCAGGGGAATTCCGAGAACAATGGAGAGTTCCGAAGCATTTTTAAACTGCAGCGGAATTCCGAGAAAAATGGAAGAATTCTGAAGCATTTTTAAACATCAACGGAATTCTGAGAACAATGGAAGAGTTCCGAAGCATTTTTAAACTTCAGTGGAATTCCGAGAACAATGGTAGAGTTCTGAAGCATTTTTAAACGTCAGCAGAATTCCGAGAACAAAGAAAGAGTTCCGAAGCATTTTTAAACGTCAGCGGAATTCCGAGAACAATGGAAGAGTTCTGAAGCATTTTTAAACTTCAGCGGAATTTCGAGAACATAGGAAGACTTCCGAAGCATTTTTAAATGTCAGCGGAACTCCGAGAACAATGGTAGAGTTCCGAAGCATTTTTAAACGTCAGCGGAATTCCGAGAACAATGGTAGAGTTCCGAAGCACTTTTAAACTTCAGCGGAATTCCGAGAAAAATGGAAGAGTTCCGAAGCATTTTTAAACGTCAGCGGAATTCTGAGAACAACGGAAGAGTTCCGAAGCATTTTTAAACTTCAGTGGAATTCCGAGAACAATGGTAGAGTTCTGAAGCATTTTTAAACGTCAGCAGAATTCCGAGAACAATGAAAGAGTTCCGAAGCATTTTTAAACGTCAGCGGAATTCCGAGAACAATGGAAGAGTTCTGAAGCATTTTTAAACTTCAGCGGAATTTCGAGAACATAGGAAGACTTCCGAAGCATTTTTAAATGTCAGCGGAACTCCGAGAACAATGGTAGAGTTCCGAAGCATTTTTAAACGTCAGCGGAATTCCGAGAACAATGGTAGAGTTCCGAAGCACTTTTAAACTTCAGCGGAATTCCGAGAAAAATGGAAGAGTTCCGAAGCATTTTTAAACGTCAGCGGAATTCCGAGAACAATGGAAGAGTTCCGAAGCACTTTTAAACTTCAGCGGAATTCTGAGAACAATGGAAGAGTACCGAATCATTTTTAAACATCAGCGGAATTCCGAGAAAAAAGGAAGAGTTCCGAAGCATTTTTAAATGTCAGCAGAATTCCGAGAACAATGGAAGAGTCACAAAGGATTTTTTAACGTCAGCGGAATTCCGAGAACAATGGAAGAGTTCCGAAGCATTTTTAAACTTCAGCGGAACTCCGAGAAAAATGGAAGAGTTCCGAAGCATTTTTAAACATCAGCGGAACTCCGAGAAAAATGGAAGAGTTCCAAAGCATTTTTAAACTTCAGCGGAACTTCGAGAACATAGGAAGACTTCCGAAGCATTTTTAAACGTCAGCGGAATTCCGAGAACAATGGTAGAGTTCCGAAGCATTTTTAAACTTCAGCGGAATTCCGAGAAAAATGGAAGAGTTACGAAGCATTTTGAAACGTCAGCGGAATTCCGAGAACAATGAAAGAGTTCCGAAGCATTTTTAAACGTCAGCGGAATTCCGAGAACAATGGAAAAGTTCTGAAGCATTTTTAAACATCAGCGGAATTCCGAGAACAATGGAAGAGTTCCGAAGCATTTTTAAACTTCAGCGGAATTTCGAGAACAATGGAAGAGTTCCGAAGCATTTTTAAACTTCAGGGGAATTCCGAGAACAATGGAAGAGTTCCGAAGCATTTTTAAACTGCAGCGGAATTCCGAGAAAAATGGAAGAATTCTGAAGCATTTTTAAACATCAACGGAATTCTGAGAACAATGGAAGAGTTCCGAAGCATTTTTAAACGTCAGCGGAATTCCGAGAACAATGGAAGAGTTCTGAAGCATTTTTAAACTTCAGCGGAATTTCGAGAACATAGGAAGACTTCCGAAGCATTTTTAAATGTCAGCGGAACTCCGAGAACAATGGTAGAGTTCCGAAGCATTTTTAAACTTCAGCAGAATTCCGAGAAAAATGGAAGAGTTCCGAAGGATTTTTAAACATTAGCGGAATTCTGAGAACAATGGAACAGTTCCAAAGCATTTTTTGCTTCAGTAGAATTCCGAGAACAATGGAAGAGTTCCGAAGCATTTTTAAACGTCAGCGGAATTCTGAGAACAATAGAAGAGTTCCGAAGCATTTTTAAACGTCAGCGGAATTCCGAGAACAATGGAAGACTTCTGAAGCATTTTTAAACTTCAGCGGAATTCCTAGAACAATGGCAGAGTTCCGATGCATTTTTAAACTTCAGCGGAATTTCTAGAACAATGGAAGTGTTCCGAAGCATTTTAAAACTTCAGCAGAATTCCGAGAACAATGGAAGAGTTCCGAAACATTTTTAAATGTCAGCAGAATTCCGAGAATAATGAAAGAGTTGCAAAGCATTTTTAAACTTCAGCAGAATTCCGAGTGCAATGGAAGAGTTCCGAAGCATTTTTAAACTTCAGCGGAACTCCGAGAAAAATGGAAGAGTACCGAATCATTTTTAAACGTCAGCAGAATTCCGAGAACAATGGAAGAGTACCGAATCATTTTTAAACATCAGCGGAATTCTGAGAACAAAGGAAGAGTTCCGAAGCATTTTTAAATGTCAGCAGAATTCCGAGAACAATGGAAGAGTCACACAGGATTTTTTAACGTCAGCGGAATTCCGAGAACAATTTAAGAGTTCCGAACCAATTTTAAATGTCAGCAGAATTCTGAGAACAGTGGAAGAGTTCCGAAGCATTTTTAACTTCAGCAGAATTCTGAGAACAATGGAAGAGTTCCGAAGCATTTTTAAACGTCAGCGGAATTCCGAGAACAATGGTAGAGTTCCGAAGCACTTTTAAACTTCAGCGGAATTCCGAGAAAAATGGAAGAGTTCCGAAGCATTTTTAAACGTCAGCGGAATTCCGAGAACAATGGAAGAGTTCCGAAGCACTTTTAAACTTCAGCGGAATTCTGAGAACAATGGAAGAGTACCGAATCATTTTTAAACATCAGCGGAATTCCGAGAAAAAAGGAAGAGTTCCGAAGCATTTTTAAATGTCAGCAGAATTCCGAGAACAATGGAAGAGTCACAAAGGATTTTTTAACGTCAGCGGAATTCCGAGAACAATGGAAGAGTTCCGAAGCATTTTTAAACTTCAGCGGAACTCCGAGAAAAATGGAAGAGTTCCGAAGCATTTTTAAACATCAGCGGAACTCCGAGAAAAATGGAAGAGTTCCGAAGCATTTTTAAACTTCAGCGGAACTTCGAGAACATAGGAAGACTTCCGAAGCATTTTTAAACGTCAGCGGAATTCCGAGAACAATGGTAGAGTTCCGAAGCATTTTTAAACTTCAGCGGAATTCCGAGAAAAATGGAAGAGTTACGAAGCATTTTGAAACGTCAGCGGAATTCCGAGAACAATGAAAGAGTTCCGAAGCATTTTTAAACATCAGCGGAATTCCGAGAACAATGGAAGAGTTCCGAAGCATTTTTAAACTTCAGCGGAATTTCGAGAACAATGGAAGAGTTCCGAAGCATTTTTAAACTTCAGGGGAATTCCGAGAACAATGGAAGAGTTCCGAAGCATTTTTAAACTGCAGCGGAATTCCGAGAACAATGGAAGAGTTCCGAAGCATTTTTAAACTTCAGGGGAATTCCGAGAACAATGAAAGAGTTCCGAAGCATTTTTAAACGTCAGCGGAATTCCGAGAACAATGGAAGAGTTCTGAAGCATTTTTAAACTTCAGCGGAATTTCGAGAACATAGGAAGACTTCCGAAGCATTTTTAAATGTCAGCGGAACTCCGAGAACAATGGTAGAGTTCCGAAGCATTTTTAAACGTCAGCGGAATTCCGAGAACAATGGTAGAGTTCCGAAGCACTTTTAAACTTCAGCGGAATTCCGAGAAAAATGGAAGAGTTCCGAAGCATTTTTAAACATCAGCGGAATTCTGAGAACAATGGAAGAGTTCCGAAGCATTTTTAAACTTCAGTGGAATTCCGAGAACAATGGTAGAGTTCTGAAGCATTTTTAAACGTCAGCAGAATTCCGAGAACAATGAAAGAGTTCCGAAGCATTTTTAAACGTCAGCGGAATTCCGAGAACAATGGAAGAGTTCTGAAGCATTTTTAAACTTCAGCGGAATTTCGAGAACATAGGAAGACTTCCGAAGCATTTTTAAATGTCAGCGGAACTCCGAGAACAATGGTAGAGTTCCGAAGCATTTTTAAACGTCAGCGGAATTCCGAGAACAATGGTAGAGTTCCGAAGCACTTTTAAACTTCAGCGGAATTCCGAGAAAAATGAAAGAGTTCCGAAGCATTTTTAAACGTCAGCGGAATTCCGAGAACAATGGAAGAGTTCCGAAGCACTTTTAAACTTCAGCGGAATTCTGAGAACAATGGAAGAGTACCGAATCATTTTTAAACATCAGCGTAATTCCGAGAAAAAAGGAAGAGTTCCGAAGCATTTTTAAATGTCAGCAGAATTCCGAGAACAATGGAAGAGTCACAAAGGATTTTTTAACGTCAGCGGAATTCCGAGAACAATGGAAGAGTTCCGAAGCATTTTTAAACTTCAGCGGAACTTCGAGAACATAGGAAGACTTCCGAAGCATTTTTAAACGTCAGCGGAATTCCGAGAACAATGGTAGAGTTCCGAAGCATTTTTAAACTTCAGCGGAATTCCGAGAAAAATGGAAGAGTTACGAAGCATTTTGAAACGTCAGCGGAATTCCGAGAACAATGAAAGAGTTCCGAAGCATTTTTAAACGTCAGCGGAATTCCGAGAACAATGGAAGAGTTCTGAAGCATTTTTAAACATCAGCGGAATTCCGAGAACAATGGAAGAGTTCCGAAGCATTTTTAAACTTCAGCGGAATTTCGAGAACAATGGAAGAGTTCCGAAGCATTTTTAAACTTCAGGGGAATTCCGAGAACAATGGAAGAATTCCGAAGCATTTTTAAACTGCAGCGGAATTCCGAGAAAAATGGAAGAATTCTGAAGCATTTTTAAACATCAACGGAATTCTGAGAACAATGGAAGAGTTCCGAAGCATTTTTAAACTTCAGTGGAATTCCGAGAACAATGGTAGAGTTGTGAAGCATTTTTAAACGTCAGCAGAATTCCGAGAACAATGAAAGAGTTCCGAAGCATTTTTAAACGTCAGCGGAATTCCGAGAACAATGGAAGAGTTCTGAAGCATTTTTAAACTTCAGCGGAATTTCGAGAACATAGGAAGACTTCCGAAGCATTTTTAAATGTCAGCGGAACTCCGAGAACAATGGTAGAGTTCCGAAGCATTTTTAAACGTCAGCGGAATTCCGAGAACAATGGTAGAGTTCCGAAGCACTTTTAAACTTCAGCGGAATTCCGAGAAAAATGGAAGAGTTCCGAAGCATTTTTAAACGTCAGCGGAATTCCGAGAACAATGGAAGAGTTCCGAAGCACTTTTAAACTTCAGCGGAATTCTGAGAACAATGGAAGAGTACCGAATCATTTTTAAACATCAGCGGAATTCCGAGAAAAAAGGAAGAGTTCCGAAGCATTTTTAAATGTCAGCAGAATTCCGAGAACAATGGAAGAGTCACAAAGGATTTTTTAACGTCAGCGGAATTCCGAGAACAATGGAAGAGTTCCGAAGCATTTTTAAACTTCAGCGGAACTCCGAGAAAAATGGAAGAGTTCCGAAGCATTTTTAAACATCAGCAGAACTCCGAGAAAAATGGAAGAGTTCCGAAGCATTTTTAAACTTCAGCGGAACTTCGAGAACATAGGAAGACTTCCGAAGCATTTTTAAACGTCAGCGGAATTCCGAGAACAATGGTAGAGTTCCGAAGCATTTTTAAACTTCAGCGGAATTCCGAGAAAAATGGAAGAGTTACGAAGCATTTTGAAACGTCAGCGGAATTCCGAGAACAATGAAAGAGTTCCGAAGCATTTTTAAACGTCAGCGGAATTCCGAGAACAATGGAAGAGTTCTGAAGCATTTTTAAACATCAGCGGAATTCCGAGAACAATGGAAGAGTTCCGAAGCATTTTTAAACTTCAGCGGAATTTCGAGAACAATGGAAGAGTTCCGAAGCATTTTTAAACTTCAGGGGAATTCCGAGAACAATGGAAGAATTCCGAAGCATTTTTAAACTGCAGCGGAATTCCGAGAAAAATGGAAGAATTCTGAAGCATTTTTAAACATCAACGGAATTCTGAGAACAATGGAAGAGTTCCGAAGCATTTTTAAACTTCAGTGGAATTCCGAGAACAATGGTAGAGTTGTGAAGCATTTTTAAACGTCAGCAGAATTCCGAGAACAATGAAAGAGTTCCGAAGCATTTTTAAACGTCAGCGGAATTCCGAGAACAATGGAAGAGTTCTGAAGCATTTTTAAACTTCAGCGGAATTTCGAGAACATAGGAAGACTTCCGAAGCATTTTTAAATGTCAGCGGAACTCCGAGAACAATGGTAGAGTTCCGAAGCATTTTTAAACGTCAGCGGAATTCCGAGAACAATGGTAGAGTTCCGAAGCACTTTTAAACTTCAGCGGAATTCCGAGAAAAATGGAAGAGTTCCGAAGCATTTTTAAACGTCAGCGGAATTCCGAGAACAATGGAAGAGTTCCGAAGCACTTTTAAACTTCAGCGGAATTCTGAGAACAATGGAAGAGTACCGAATCATTTTTAAACATCAGCGGAATTCCGAGAAAAAAGGAAGAGTTCCGAAGCATTTTTAAATGTCAGCAGAATTCCGAGAACAATGGAAGAGTCACAAAGGATTTTTTAACGTCAGCGGAATTCCGAGAACAATGGAAGAGTTCCGAAGCATTTTTAAACTTCAGCGGAACTCCGAGAAAAATGGAAGAGTTCCGAAGCATTTTTAAACATCAGCAGAACTCCGAGAAAAATGGAAGAGTTCCGAAGCATTTTTAAACTTCAGCGGAACTTCGAGAACATAGGAAGACTTCCGAAGCATTTTTAAACGTCAGCGGAATTCCGAGAACAATGGTAGAGTTCCGAAGCATTTTTAAACTTCAGCGGAATTCCGAGAAAAATGGAAGAGTTACGAAGCATTTTGAAACGTCAGCGGAATTCCGAGAACAATGAAAGAGTTCCGAAGCATTTTTAAACGTCAGCGGAATTCCGAGAACAATGGAAGAGTTCTGAAGCATTTTTAAACATCAGCGGAATTCCGAGAACAATGGAAGAGTTCCGAAGCATTTTTAAACTTCAGCAGAATTCCGAGAAAAATGGAAGAGTTCCGAAGGATTTTTAAACATTAGCGGAATTCTGAGAACAATGGAAGAGTTCCAAAGCATTTTTTGCTTCAGTAGAATTCCGAGAACAATGGAAGAGTTCCGAAGCATTTTTAAACGTCAGCGGAATTCTGAGAACAATAGAAGAGTTCCGAAGCATTTTTAAACGTCAGCGGAATTCCGAGAACAATGGAAGACTTCTGAAGCATTTTTAAACTTCAGCGGAATTCCTAGAACAATGGCAGAGTTCCGAAGCATTTTTAAACGTCAGCGGAATTCCGAGAACAATGGAAGAGTTCCGAAGCACTTTTAAACTTCAGCGGAATTCTGAGAACAATGGAAGAGTACCGAATCATTTTTAAACATCAGCGGAATTCCGAGAAAAAAGGAAGAGTTCCGAAGCATTTTTAAATGTCAGCAGAATTCCGAGAACAATGGAAGAGTCACAAAGGATTTTTTAACGTCAGCGGAATTCCGAGAACAATGGAAGAGTTCCGAAGCATTTTTAAACTTCAGCGGAACTCCGAGAAAAATGGAAGAGTTCCGAAGCATTTTTAAACATCAGCAGAACTCCGAGAAAAATGGAAGAGTTCCGAAGCATTTTTAAACTTCAGCGGAACTTCGAGAACATAGGAAGACTTCCGAAGCATTTTTAAACGTCAGCGGAATTCCGAGAACAATGGTAGAGTTCCGAAGCATTTTTAAACTTCAGCGGAATTCCGAGAAAAATGAAAGAGTTCCGAAGCATTTTTAAACGTCAGCGGAATTCCGAGAACAATGGAAGAGTTCTGAAGCATTTTTAAACATCAGCGGAATTCCGAGAACAATGGAAGAGTTCCGAAGCATTTTTAAACTTCAGCGGAATTTCGAGAACAATGGAAGAGTTCCGAAGCATTTTTAAACTTCAGGGGAATTCCGAGAACAATGGAAGAGTTCCGAAGCATTTTTAAACTGCAGCGGAATTCCGAGAAAAATGGAAGAATTCTGAAGCATTTTTAAACATCAACGGAATTCTGAGAACAATGGAAGAGTTCCGAAGCATTTTTAAACTTCAGTGGAATTCCGAGAACAATGGTAGAGTTCTGAAGCATTTTTAAACGTCAGCAGAATTCCGAGAACAATGAAAGAGTTCCGAAGCATTTTTAAACGTCAGCGGAATTCCGAGAACAATGGAAGAGTTCTGAAGCATTTTTAAACTTCAGCGGAATTTCGAGAACATAGGAAGACTTCCGAAGCATTTTTAAATGTCAGCGGAACTCCGAGAACAATGGTAGAGTTCCGAAGCATTTTTAAACTTCAGCAGAATTCCGAGAAAAATGGAAGAGTTCCGAAGGATTTTTAAACATTAGCGGAATTCTGAGAACAATGGAAGAGTTCCAAAGCATTTTTTGCTTCAGTAGAATTCCGAGAACAATGGAAGAGTTCCGAAGCATTTTTAAATGTCAGCGGAACTCCGAGAACAATGGTAGAGTTCCGAAGCATTTTTAAACGTCAGCGGAATTCCGAGAACAATGGTAGAGTTCCGAAGCACTTTTAAACTTCAGCGGAATTCCGAGAAAAATGGAAGAGTTCCGAAGCATTTTTAAACGTCAGCGGAATTCCGAGAACAATGGAAGAGTTCCGAAGCACTTTTAAACTTCAGCGGAATTCTGAGAACAATGGAAGAGTACCGAATCATTTTTAAACATCAGCGGAATTCCGAGAAAAAAGGAAGAGTTCCGAAGCATTTTTAAATGTCAGCAGAATTCCGAGAACAATGGAAGAGTCACAAAGGATTTTTTAACGTCAGCGGAATTCCGAGAACAATGGAAGAGTTCCGAAGCATTTTTAAACTTCAGCGGAACTCCGAGAAAAATGGAAGAGTTCCGAAGCATTTTTAAACATCAGCAGAACTCCGAGAAAAATGGAAGAGTTCCGAAGCATTTTTAAACTTCAGCGGAACTTCGAGAACATAGGAAGACTTCCGAAGCATTTTTAAACGTCAGCGGAATTCCGAGAACAATGGTAGAGTTCCGAAGCATTTTTAAACTTCAGCGGAATTCCGAGAAAAATGGAAGAGTTACGAAGCATTTTGAAACGTCAGCGGAATTCCGAGAACAATGAAAGAGTTCCGAAGCATTTTTAAACGTCAGCGGAATTCCGAGAACAATGGAAGAGTTCTGAAGCATTTTTAAACATCAGCGGAATTCCGAGAACAATGGAAGAGTTCCGAAGCATTTTTAAACTGCAGCGGAATTCCGAGAAAAATGGAAGAATTCTGAAGCATTTTTAAACATCAACGGAATTCTGAGAACAATGGAAGAGTTCCGAAGCATTTTTAAACTTCAGTGGAATTCCGAGAACAATGGTAGAGTTCTGAAGCATTTTTAAACGTCAGCAGAATTCCGAGAACAATGAAAGAGTTCCGAAGCATTTTTAAACGTCAGCGGAATTCCGAGAACAATGGAAGAGTTCTGAAGCATTTTTAAACTTCAGCGGAATTTCGAGAACATAGGAAGAGTTCTGAAGCATTTTTAAACATCAGCGGAATTCTGAGAACAATGGAAGAGTTCCAAAGCATTTTTTGCTTCAGTAGAATTCCGAGAACAATGGAAGAGTTCCGAAGCATTTTTAAACGTCAGCGGAATTCTGAGAACAATAGAAGAGTTCCGAAGCATTTTTAAACGTCAGCGGAATTCCGAGAACAATGGAAGACTTCTGAAGCATTTTTAAACTTCAGCGGAATTCCTAGAACAATGGCAGAGTTCCGATGCATTTTTAAACTTCAGCGGAATTTCTAGAACAATGGAAGTGTTCCGAAGCATTTTAAAACTTCAGCAGAATTCCGAGAACAATGGAAGAGTTCCGAAACATTTTTAAATGTCAGCAGAATTCCGAGAATAATGAAAGAGTTGCAAAGCATTTTTAAACTTCAGCAGAATTCCGAGTGCAATGGAAGAGTTCCGAAGCATTTTTAAACTTCAGCGGAACTCCGAGAAAAATGGAAGAGTTCCGAAGCATTTTTAAACATCAGCCGAACTCTGAGAAAAATGGAAGAGTTCCGAAGCATTTTTAAACTTTAGCGGAATTCCGAGAACAATGGAAGAGTTTCAAAGCATTTTTAAATGGCAGCAGAATTCCGAGAACAATGGAAGAGTTCCGAAGCACTTTTAAACTTCAGCGGAATTCCGAGAACAATGGTACAGTTCTGAAGCATTTTTAAACGTCAGCGGAATTCCGAGAACAATGGAAGAGTACCGAATCATTTTTAAACGTCAGCAGAATTCCGAGAACAATGGAAGAGTACCGAATCATTTTTAAACATCAGCGGAATTCTGAGAACAAAGGAAGAGTTCCGAAGCATTTTTAAATGTCAGCAGAATTCTGAGAACAATGGAAGAGTCACACAGGATTTTTTAACGTCAGCGGAATTCCGAGAACAATTTAAGAGTTCCGAACCAATTTTAAATGTCAGCAGAATTCTGAGAACAGTGGAAGAGTTCCGAAGCATTTTTAACTTCAGCAGAATTCTGAGAACAATGGAAGAGTTCCGAAGCATTTTTAAACGTCAGCGGAATTCCGAGAACAATGGTAGAGTTCCGAAGCACTTTTAAACTTCAGCGGAATTCCGAGAAAAATGGAAGAGTTCCGAAGCATTTTTAAACGTCAGCGGAATTCCGAGAACAATGGAAGAGTTCCGAAGCACTTTCAAACTTCAGCGGAATTCTGAGAACAATGGAAGAGTACCGAATCATTTTTAAACATCAGCGGAATTCCGAGAAAAAAGGAAGAGTTCCGAAGCATTTTTAAATGTCAGCAGAATTCCGAGAACAATGGAAGAGTTCCGAAGCATTTTTAAACTTCAGCGGAACTCCGAGAAAAATGGAAGAGTTCCGAAGCATTTTTAAACATCAGCGGAACTCCGAGAAAAATGGAAGAGTTCCGAAGCATTTTTAAACTTCAGCGGAACTTCGAGAACATAGGAAGACTTCCGAAGCATTTTTAAACGTCAGCGGAATTCCGAGAACAATGGAAGAGTTCTGAAGCATTTTTAAACATCAGCGGAATTCCGAGAACAATTGAAGAGTTCCGAAGCATTTTTAAACTTCAGCGGAATTTCGAGAACAATGGAAGAGTTCCGAAGCATTTTTAAACTTCAGGGGAATTCCGAGAACAATGGAAGAGTTCCGAAGCATTTTTAAACTGCAGCGGAATTCCGAGAAAAATGGAAGAATTCTGAAGCATTTTTAAACATCAACGGAATTCTGAGAACAATGGAAGAGTTCCGAAGCATTTTTAAACTTCAGTGGAATTCCGAGAACAATGGTAGAGTTCTGAAGCATTTTTAAACGTCAGCAGAATTCCGAGAACAATGAAAGAGTTCCGAAGCATTTTTAAACGTCAGCGGAATTCCGAGAACAATGGAAGAGTTCTGAAGCATTTTTAAACTTCAGCGGAATTTCGAGAACATAGGAAGACTTCCGAAGCATTTTTAAATGTCAGCGGAACTCCGAGAACAATGGTAGAGTTCCGAAGCATTTTTAAACGTCAGCGGAATTCCGAGAACAATGGTAGAGTTCCGAAGCACTTTTAAACTTCAGCGGAATTCCGAGAAAAATGGAAGAGTTCCGAAGCATTTTTAAACATCAGCGGAATTCCGAGAACAATGGAAGAGTTCCGAAGCACTTTTAAACTTCAGCGGAATTCTGAGAACAATGGAAGAGTACCGAATCATTTTTAAACATCAGCGTAATTCCGAGAAAAAAGGAAGAGTTCCGAAGCATTTTTAAATGTCAGCAGAATTCCGAGAACAATGGAAGAGTCACAAAGGATTTTTTAACGTCAGCGGAATTCCGAGAACAATGGAAGAGTTCCGAAGCATTTTTAAACTTCAGGGGAATTCCGAGAACAATGGAAGAATTCCGAAGCATTTTTAAACTGCAGCGGATTTCCGAGAAAAATGGAAGAATTCTGAAGCATTTTTAAACATCAACGGAATTCTGAGAACAATGGAAGAGTTCCGAAGCATTTTTAAACTTCAGTGGAATTCCGAGAACAATGGTAGAGTTGTGAAGCATTTTTAAACGTCAGCAGAATTCCGAGAACAATGAAAGAGTTCCGAAGCATTTTTAAACGTCAGCGGAATTCCGAGAACAATGGAAGAGTTCTGAAGCATTTTTAAACTTCAGCGGAATTTCGAGAACATAGGAAGGCTTCCGAAGCATTTTTAAATGTCAGCGGAACTCCGAGAACAATGGTAGAGTTCCGAAGCATTTTTAAACGTCAGCGGAATTCCGAGAACAATGGTAGAGTTCCGAAGCACTTTTAAACTTCAGCGGAATTCCGAGAAAAATGGAAGAGTTCCGAAGCACTTTTAAACTTCAGCGGAATTCTGAGAACAATGGAAGAGTACCGAATCATTTTTAAACATCAGCGGAATTCCGAGAAAAAAGGAAGAGTTCCGAAGCATTTTTAAATGTCAGCAGAATTCCGAGAACAATGGAAGAGTCACAAAGGATTTTTTAACGTCAGCGGAATTCCGAGAACAATGGAAGAGTTCCGAAGCATTTTTAAACTTCAGCGGAACTCCGAGAAAAATGGAAGAGTTCCGAAGCATTTTTAAACATCAGCAGAACTCCGAGAAAAATGGAAGAGTTCCGAAGCATTTTTAAACTTCAGCGGAACTTCGAGAACATAGGAAGACTTCCGAAGCATTATTAAACGTCAGCGGAATTCCGAGAACAATGGTAGAGTTCCGAAGCATTTTTAAACTTCAGCGGAATTCCGAGAAAAATGGAAGAGTTACGAAGCATTTTGAAACGTCAGCGGAATTCCGAGAACAATGAAAGAGTTCCGAAGCATTTTTAAACGTCAGCGGAATTCCGAGAACAATGGAAGAGTTCTGAAGCATTTTTAAACATCAGCGGAATTCCGAGAACAATGGAAGAGTTCCGAAGCATTTTTAAACTTCAGCGGAATTTCGAGAACAATGGAAGAGTTCCGAAGCATTTTTAAACTTCAGGGGAATTCCGAGAACAATGGAAGAGTTCCGAAGCATTTTTAAACTGCAGCGGAATTCCGAGAAAAATGGAAGAATTCTGAAGCATTTTTAAACATCAACGGAATTCTGAGAACAATGGAAGAGTTCCGAAGCATTTTTAAACTTCAGTGGAATTCCGAGAACAATGGTAGAGTTCTGAAGCATTTTTAAACGTCAGCAGAATTCCGAGAACAATGAAAGAGTTCCGAAGCATTTTTAAACGTCAGCGGAATTCCGAGAACAATGGAAGAGTTCTGAAGCATTTTTAAACTTCAGCGGAATTTCGAGAACATAGGAAGACTTCCGAAGCATTTTTAAATGTCAGCGGAACTCCGAGAACAATGGTAGAGTTCCGAAGCATTTTTAAACTTCAGCAGAATTCCGAGAAAAATGGAAGAGTTCCGAAGGATTTTTAAACATTAGCGGAATTCTGAGAACAATGGAAGAGTTCCAAAGCATTTTTTGCTTCAGTAGAATTCCGAGAACAATGGAAGAGTTCCGAAGCATTTTTAAACGTCAGCGGAATTCTGAGAACAATAGAAGAGTTCCGAAGCATTTTTAAACGTCAGCGGAATTCCGAGAACAATGGAAGACTTCTGAAGCATTTTTAAACTTCAGCGGAATTCCTAGAACAATGGCAGAGTTCCGATGCATTTTTAAACTTCAGCGGAATTTCTAGAACAATGGAAGTGTTCCGAAGCATTTTAAAACTTCAGCAGAATTCCGAGAACAATGGAAGAGTTCCGAAACATTTTTAAATGTCAGCAGAATTCCGAGAATAATGAAAGAGTTGCAAAGCATTTTTAAACTTCAGCAGAATTCCGAGTGCAATGGAAGAGTTCCGAAGCATTTTTAAACTTCAGCGGAACTCCGAGAAAAATGGAAGAGTTCCGAAGCATTTTTAAACATCAGCCGAACTCTGAGAAAAATGGAAGAGTTCCGAAGCATTTTTAAACTTTAGCGGAATTCCGAGAACAATGGAAGAGTTTCAAAGCATTTTTAAATGGCAGCAGAATTCCGAGAACAATGGAAGAGTTCCGAAGCACTTTTAAACTTCAGCGGAATTCCGAGAACAATGGTACAGTTCTGAAGCATTTTTAAACGTCAGCGGAATTCCGAGAACAATGGAAGAGTACCGAATCATTTTTAAACGTCAGCAGAATTCCGAGAACAATGGAAGAGTACCGAATCATTTTTAAACATCAGCGGAATTCTGAGAACAAAGGAAGAGTTCCGAAGCATTTTTAAATGTCAGCAGAATTCCGAGAACAATGGAAGAGTCACACAGGATTTTTTAACGTCAGCGGAATTCCGAGAACAATTTAAGAGTTCCGAACCAATTTTAAATGTCAGCAGAATTCTGAGAACAGTGGAAGAGTTCCGAAGCATTTTTAACTTCAGCAGAATTCTGAGAACAATGGAAGAGTTCCGAAGCATTTTTAAACGTCAGCGGAATTCCGAGAACAATGGTAGAGTTCCGAAGCACTTTTAAACTTCAGCGGAATTCCGAGAAAAATGGAAGAGTTCCGAAGCATTTTTAAACGTCAGCGGAATTCCGAGAACAATGGAAGAGTTCCGAAGCACTTTTAAACTTCAGCGGAATTCTGAGAACAATGGAAGAGTACCGAATCATTTTTAAACATCAGCGGAATTCCGAGAAAAAAGGAAGAGTTCCGAAGCATTTTTAAATGTCAGCAGAATTCCGAGAACAATGGAAGAGTCACAAAGGATTTTTTAACGTCAGCGGAATTCCGAGAACAATGGAAGAGTTCCGAAGCATTTTTAAACTTCAGCGGAACTCCGAGAAAAATGGAAGAGTTCCGAAGCATTTTTAAACATCAGCGGAACTCCGAGAAAAATGGAAGAGTTCCGAAGCATTTTTAAACTTCAGCGGAACTTCGAGAACATAGGAAGACTTCCGAAGCATTTTTAAACGTCAGCGGAATTCCGAGAACAATGGAAGAGTTCTGAAGCATTTTTAAACATCAGCGGAATTCCGAGAACAATTGAAGAGTTCCGAAGCATTTTTAAACTTCAGCGGAATTTCGAGAACAATGGAAGAGTTCCGAAGCATTTTTAAACTTCAGGGGAATTCCGAGAACAATGGAAGAGTTCCGAAGCATTTTTAAACTGCAGCGGAATTCCGAGAAAAATGGAAGAATTCTGAAGCATTTTTAAACATCAACGGAATTCTGAGAACAATGGAAGAGTTCCGAAGCATTTTTAAACTTCAGTGGAATTCCGAGAACAATGGTAGAGTTCTGAAGCATTTTTAAACGTCAGCAGAATTCCGAGAACAATGAAAGAGTTCCGAAGCATTTTTAAACGTCAGCGGAATTCCGAGAACAATGGAAGAGTTCTGAAGCATTTTTAAACTTCAGCGGAATTTCGAGAACATAGGAAGACTTCCGAAGCATTTTTAAATGTCATCGGAACTCCGAGAACAATGGTAGAGTTCCGAAGCATTTTTAAACGTCAGCGGAATTCCGAGAACAATGGTAGAGTTCCGAAGCACTTTTAAACTTCAGCGGAATTCTGAGAACAATGGAAGAGTACCGAATCATTTTTAAACATCAGCGGAATTCCGAGAAAAAAGGAAGAGTTCCGAAGCATTTTTAAATGTCAGCAGAATTCCGAGAACAATGGAAGAGTCACAAAGGATTTTTTAACGTCAGCGGAATTCCGAGAACAATGGAAGAGTTCCGAAGCATTTTTAAACTTCAGCGGAACTCCGAGAAAAATGGAAGAGTTCCGAAGCATTTTTAAACATCAGCAGAACTCCGAGAAAAATGGAAGAGTTCCGAAGCATTTTTAAACTTCAGCGGAACTTCGAGAACATAGGAAGACTTCCGAAGCATTTTTAAACGTCAGCGGAATTCCGAGAACAATGGTAGAGTTCCGAAGCATTTTTAAACTTCAGCGGAATTCCGAGAAAAATGGAAGAGTTACGAAGCATTTTGAAACGTCAGCGGAATTCCGAGAACAATGAAAGAGTTCCGAAGCATTTTTAAACGTCAGCGGAATTCCGAGAACAATGGAAGAGTTCTGAAGCATTTTTAAACATCAGCGGAATTCCGAGAACAATGGAAGAGTTCCGAAGCATTTTTAAACTTCAGCGGAATTTCGAGAACAATGGAAGAGTTCCGAAGCATTTTTAAACTTCAGGGGAATTCCGAGAACAATGGAAGAGTTCCGAAGCATTTTTAAACTGCAGCGGAATTCCGAGAAAAATGGAAGAATTCTGAAGCATTTTTAAACATCAACGGAATTCTGAGAACAATGGAAGAGTTCCGAAGCATTTTTAAACTTCAGTGGAATTCCGAGAACAATGGTAGAGTTCTGAAGCATTTTTAAACGTCAGCAGAATTCCGAGAACAATGAAAGAGTTCCGAAGCATTTTTAAACGTCAGCGGAATTCCGAGAACAATGGAAGAGTTCTGAAGCATTTTTAAACTTCAGCGGAATTTCGAGAACATAGGAAGACTTCCGAAGCATTTTTAAATGTCAGCGGAACTCCGAGAACAATGGTAGAGTTCCGAAGCATTTTTAAACTTCAGCAGAATTCCGAGAAAAATGGAAGAGTTCCGAAGGATTTTTAAACATTAGCGGAATTCTGAGAACAATGGAAGAGTTCCAAAGCATTTTTTGCTTCAGTAGAATTCCGAGAACAATGGAAGAGTTCCGAAGCATTTTTAAACGTCAGCGGAATTCTGAGAACAATAGAAGAGTTCCGAAGCATTTTTAAACGTCAGCGGAATTCCGAGAACAATGGAAGACTTCTGAAGCATTTTTAAACTTCAGCGGAATTCCTAGAACAATGGCAGAGTTCCGAAGCATTTTTAAACGTCAGCGGAATTCCGAGAACAATGGAAGAGTTCCGAAGCACTTTTAAACTTCAGCGGAATTCTGAGAACAATGGAAGAGTACCGAATCATTTTTAAACATCAGCGGAATTCCGAGAAAAAAGGAAGAGTTCCGAAGCATTTTTAAATGTCAGCAGAATTCCGAGAACAATGGAAGAGTCACAAAGGATTTTTTAACGTCAGCGGAATTCCGAGAACAATGGAAGAGTTCCGAAGCATTTTTAAACTTCAGCGGAACTCCGAGAAAAATGGAAGAGTTCCGAAGCATTTTTAAACATCAGCAGAACTCCGAGAAAAATGGAAGAGTTCCGAAGCATTTTTAAACTTCAGCGGAACTTCGAGAACATAGGAAGACTTCCGAAGCATTTTTAAACGTCAGCGGAATTCCGAGAACAATGGTAGAGTTCCGAAGCATTTTTAAACTTCAGCGGAATTCCGAGAAAAATGAAAGAGTTCCGAAGCATTTTTAAACGTCAGCGGAATTCCGAGAACAATGGAAGAGTTCTGAAGCATTTTTAAACATCAGCGGAATTCCGAGAACAATGGAAGAGTTCCGAAGCATTTTTAAACTTCAGCGGAATTTCGAGAACAATGGAAGAGTTCCGAAGCATTTTTAAACTTCAGGGGAATTCCGAGAACAATGGAAGAGTTCCGAAGCATTTTTAAACTGCAGCGGAATTCCGAGAAAAATGGAAGAATTCTGAAGCATTTTTAAACATCAACGGAATTCTGAGAACAATGGAAGAGTTCCGAAGCATTTTTAAACTTCAGTGGAATTCCGAGAACAATGGTAGAGTTCTGAAGCATTTTTAAACGTCAGCAGAATTCCGAGAACAATGAAAGAGTTCCGAAGCATTTTTAAACGTCAGCGGAATTCCGAGAACAATGGAAGAGTTCTGAAGCATTTTTAAACGTCAGCGGAATTTCGAGAACATAGGAAGAGTTCCGAAGCATTTTTAAATGTCAGCAGAATTCCGAGAACAATGGAAGAGTCACAAAGGATTTTTTAACGTCAGCGGAATTCCGAGAACAATGGAAGAGTTCCGAAGCATTTTTAAACTTCAGCGGAACTCCGAGAAAAATGGAAGAGTTCCGAAGCATTTTTAAACATCAGCAGAACTCCGAGAAAAATGGAAGAGTTCCGAAGCATTTTTAAACTTCAGCGGAACTTCGAGAACATAGGAAGACTTCCGAAGCATTTTTAAACGTCAGCGGAATTCCGAGAACAATGGTAGAGTTCCGAAGCATTTTTAAACTTCAGCGGAATTCCGAGAAAAATGGAAGAGTTACGAAGCATTTTGAAACGTCAGCGGAATTCCGAGAACAATGAAAGAGTTCCGAAGCATTTTTAAACGTCAGCGGAATTCCGAGAACAATGGAAGAGTTCTGAAGCATTTTTAAACATCAGCGGAATTCCGAGAACAATGGAAGAGTTCCGAAGCATTTTTAAACTTCAGCGGAATTTCGAGAACAATGGAAGAGTTCCGAAGCATTTTTAAACTTCAGGGGAATTCCGAGAACAATGGAAGAGTTCCGAAGCATTTTTAAACTGCAGCGGAATTCCGAGAAAAATGGAAGAATTCTGAAGCATTTTTAAACATCAACGGAATTCTGAGAACAATGGAAGAGTTCCGAAGCATTTTTAAACTTCAGTGGAATTCCGAGAACAATGGTAGAGTTCTGAAGCATTTTTAAACGTCAGCAGAATTCCGAGAACAATGAAAGAGTTCCGAAGCATTTTTAAACGTCAGCGGAATTCCGAGAACAATGGAAGAGTTCTGAAGCATTTTTAAACTTCAGCGGAATTTCGAGAACATAGGAAGACTTCCGAAGCATTTTTAAATGTCAGCGGAACTCCGAGAACAATGGTAGAGTTCCGAAGCATTTTTAAACTTCAGCAGAATTCCGAGAAAAATGGAAGAGTTCCGAAGGATTTTTAAACATTAGCGGAATTCTGAGAACAATGGAAGAGTTCCAAAGCATTTTTTGCTTCAGTAGAATTCCGAGAACAATGGAAGAGTTCCGAAGCATTTTTAAACGTCAGCGGAATTCTGAGAACAATAGAAGAGTTCCGAAGCATTTTTAAACGTCAGCGGAATTCCGAGAACAATGGAAGACTTCTGAAGCATTTTTAAACTTCAGCGGAATTCCTAGAACAATGGCAGAGTTCCGATGCATTTTTAAACTTCAGCGGAATTTCTAGAACAATGGAAGTGTTCCGAAACATTTTAAAACTTCAGCAGAATTCCGAGAACAATGGAAGAGTTCCGAAACATTTTTAAATGTCAGCAGAATTCCGAGAATAATGAAAGAGTTGCAAAGCATTTTTAAACTTCAGCAGAATTCCGAGTGCAATGGAAGAGTTCCGAAGCATTTTTAAACTTCAGCGGAACTCCGAGAAAAATGGAAGAGTTCCGAAGCATTTTTAAACATCAGCCGAACTCTGAGAAAAATGGAAGAGTTCCGAAGCATTTTTAAACTTTAGCGGAATTCCGAGAACAATGGAAGAGTTTCAAAGCATTTTTAAATGGCAGCAGAATTCCGAGAACAATGGAAGAGTTCCGAAGCACTTTTAAACTTCAGCGGAATTCCAAGAACAATGGTACAGTTCTGAAGCATTTTTAAACGTCAGCGGAATTCCGAGAACAATGGAAGAGTACCGAATCATTTTTAAACGTCAGCAGAATTCCGAGAACAATGGAAGAGTACCGAATCATTTTTAAACATCAGCGGAATTCTGAGAACAAAGGAAGAGTTCCGAAGCATTTTTAAATGTCAGCAGAATTCCGAGAACAATGGAAGAGTCACACAGGATTTTTTAACGTCAGCGGAATTCCGAGAACAATTTAAGAGTTCCGAACCAATTTTAAATGTCAGCAGAATTCTGAGAACAGTGGAAGAGTTCCAAAGCATTTTTAACTTCAGCAGAATTCTGAGAACAATGGAAGAGTTCCGAAGCATTTTTAAACGTCAGCGGAATTCCGAGAACAATGGTAGAGTTCCGAAGCACTTTTAAACTTCAGCGGAATTCCGAGAAAAATGGAAGAGTTCCGAAGCATTTTTAAACGTCAGCGGAATTCCGAGAACAATGGAAGAGTTCCGAAGCACTTTTAAACTTCAGCGGAATTCTGAGAACAATGGAAGAGTACCGAATCATTTTTAAACATCAGCGGAATTCCGAGAAAAAAGGAAGAGTTCCGAAGCATTTTTAAATGTCAGCAGAATTCCGAGAACAATGGAAGAGTCACAAAGTATTTTTTAACGTCAGCGGAATTCCGAGAACAATGGAAGAGTTCCGAAGCATTTTTAAACTTCAGCGGAACTCCGAGAAAAATGGAAGAGTTCCGAAGCATTTTTAAACTTCAGCGGAACTCCGAGAAAAATGGAAGAGTTCCGAAGCATTTTTAAACATCAGCGGAACTCCGAGAAAAATGGAAGAGTTCCGAAGCATTTTTAAACTTCAGCGGAACTTCGAGTACATAGGAAGACTTCCGAAGCATTTTTAAACTTCAGCGGAATTTCGAGAACAATGGAAGAGTTCCGAAGCATTTTTAAACTTCAGGGGAATTCCGAGAACAATGGAAGAGTTCCGAAGCATTTTTAAACATCAGCGGAATTCCGAGAACAATTGAAGAGTTCCGAAGCATTTTTAAACGTCAGCGGAATTCCGAGAACAATGGAAGAGTTCTGAAGCATTTTTAAACTTCAGCGGAATTTCGAGAACATAGGAAGACTTCCGAAGCATTTTTAAATGTCAGCGGAACTCCGAGAACAATGGTAGAGTTCCGAAGCATTTTTAAACGTCAGCGGAATTCCGAGAACAATGGTAGAGTTCCGAAGCACTTTTAAACTTCAGCGGAATTCCGAGAAAAATGGAAGAGTTCCGAAGCATTTTTAAACGTCAGCGGAATTCTGAGAACAATGGAAGAGTTCCGAAGCATTTTTAAACTTCAGTGGAATTCCGAGAACAATGGTAGAGTTCTGAAGCATTTTTAAACGTGAGCAGAATTCCGAGAACAATGAAAGAGTTCCGAAGCATTTTTAAACGTCAGCGGAATTCCGAGAACAATGGAAGAGTTCTGAAGCATTTTTAAACTTCAGCGGAATTTCGAGAACATAGGAAGACTTCCGAAGCATTTTTAAATGTCAGCGGAACTCCGAGAACAATGGTAGAGTTCCGAAGCATTTTTAAACGTCAGCGGAATTCCGAGAACAATGGTAGAGTTCCGAAGCACTTTTAAACTTCAGCGGAATTCCGAGAAAAATGGAAGAGTTCCGAAGCATTTTTAAACGTCAGCGGAATTCCGAGAACAATGGAAGAGTTCCGAAGCACTTTTAAACTTCAGCGGAATTCTGAGAACAATGGAAGAGTACCGAATCATTTTTAAACATCAGCGGAATTCCGAGAAAAAAGGAAGAGTTCCGAAGCATTTTTAAATGTCAGCAGAATTCCGAGAACAATGGAAGAGTCACAAAGGATTTTTTAACGTCAGCGGAATTCCGAGAACAATGGAAGAGTTCCGAAGCATTTTTAAACTTCAGCGGAACTCCGAGAAAAATGGAAGAGTTCCGAAGCATTTTTAAACATCAGCGGAACTCCGAGAAAAATGGAAGAGTTCCGAAGCATTTTTAAACTTCAGCGGAACTTCGAGAACATAGGAAGACTTCCAAAGCATTTTTAAACGTCAGCGGAATTCCGAGAACAATGGTAGAGTTCCGAAGCATTTTTAAACTTCAGCGGAATTCCGAGAAAAATGGAAGAGTTACGAAGCATTTTGAAACGTCAGCGGAATTCCGAGAACAATGAAAGAGTTCCGAAGCATTTTTAAACGTCAGCGGAATTCCGAGAACAATGGAAGAGTTCTGAAGCATTTTTAAACATCAGCGGAATTCCGAGAACAATGGAAGAGTTCCGAAGCATTTTTAAACTTCAGCGGAATTTCGAGAACAATGGAAGAGTTCCGAAGCATTTTTAAACTTCAGGGGAATTCCGAGAACAATGGAAGAATTCCGAAGCATTTTTAAACTGCAGCGGAATTCCGAGAAAATTGGAAGAATTCTGAAGCATTTTTAAACATCAACGGAATTCTGAGAACAATGGAAGAGTTCCGAAGCATTTTTAAACTTCAGTGGAATTCCGAGAACAATGGTAGAGTTCTGAAGCATTTTTAAACGTCAGCAGAATTCCGAGAACAATGAAAGAGTTCCGAAGCATTTTTAAACGTCAGCGGAATTCCGAGAACAATGGAAGAGTTCCGAAGCATTTTTAAACGTCAGCGGAATTCTGAGAACAATAGAAGAGTTCCGAAGCATTTTTAAACGTCAGCGGAATTCCGAGAACAATGGAAGACTTCTGAAGCATTTTTAAACTTCAGCGGAATTCCTAGAACAATGGCAGAGTTCCGATGCATTTTTAAACTTCAGCGGAATTTCTAGAACAATGGAAGTGTTCCGAAGCATTTTAAAACTTCAGCAGAATTCCGAGAACAATGGAAGAGTTCCGAAACATTTTTAAATGTCAGCAGAATTCCGAGAATAATGAAAGAGTTGCAAAGCATTTTTAAACTTCAGCAGAATTCCGAGTGCAATGGAAGAGTTCCGAAGCATTTTTAAACGTCAGCGGAATTCTGAGAACAATAGAAGAGTTCCGAAGCATTTTTAAACGTCAGCGGAATTCCGAGAACAATGGAAGACTTCTGAAGCATTTTTAAACTTCAGCGGAATTCCTAGAACAATGGCAGAGTTCCGATGCATTTTTAAACTTCAGCGGAATTTCTAGAACAATGGAAGTGTTCCGAAGCATTTTAAAACTTCAGCAGAATTCCGAGAACAATGGAAGAGTTCCGAAACATTTTTAAATGTCAGCAGAATTCCGAGAATAATGAAAGAGTTGCAAAGCATTTTTAAACTTCAGCAGAATTCCGAGTGCAATGGAAGAGTTCCGAAGCATTTTTAAACTTCAGCGGAACTCCGAGAAAAATGGAAGAGTTCCGAAGCATTTTTAAACATCAGCCGAACTCTGAGAAAAATGGAAGAGTTCCGAAGCATTTTTAAACTTTAGCGGAATTCCGAGAACAATGGAAGAGTTTCAAAGCATTTTTAAATGGCAGCAGAATTCCGAGAACAATGGAAGAGTTCCGAAGCACTTTTAAACTTCAGCGGAATTCCAAGAACAATGGTACAGTTCTGAAGCATTTTTAAACGTCAGCGGAATTCCGAGAACAATGGAAGAGTACCGAATCATTTTTAAACGTCAGCAGAATTCCGAGAACAATGGAAGAGTACCGAATCATTTTTAAACATCAGCGGAATTCTGAGAACAAAGGAAGAGTTCCGAAGCATTTTTAAATGTCAGCAGAATTCCGAGAACAATGGAAGAGTCACACAGGATTTTTTAACGTCAGCGGAATTCCGAGAACAATTTAAGAGTTCCGAACCAATTTTAAATGTCAGCAGAATTCTGAGAACAGTGGAAGAGTTCCAAAGCATTTTTAACTTCAGCAGAATTCTGAGAACAATGGAAGAGTTCCGAAGCATTTTTAAACGTCAGCGGAATTCCGAGAACAATGGTAGAGTTCCGAAGCACTTTTAAACTTCAGCGGAATTCCGAGAAAAATGGAAGAGTTCCGAAGCATTTTTAAACGTCAGCGGAATTCCGAGAACAATGGAAGAGTTCCGAAGCACTTTTAAACTTCAGCGGAATTCTGAGAACAATGGAAGAGTACCGAATCATTTTTAAACATCAGCGGAATTCCGAGAAAAAAGGAAGAGTTCCGAAGCATTTTTAAATGTCAGCAGAATTCCGAGAACAATGGAAGAGTCACAAAGGATTTTTTAACGTCAGCGGAATTCCGAGAACAATGGAAGAGTTCCGAAGCATTTTTAAACTTCAGCGGAACTCCGAGAAAAATGGAAGAGTTCCGAAGCATTTTTAAACTTCAGCGGAACTCCGAGAAAAATGGAAGAGTTCCGAAGCATTTTTAAACATCAGCGGAACTCCGAGAAAAATGGAAGAGTTCCGAAGCATTTTTAAACTTCAGCGGAACTTCGAGAACATAGGAAGACTTCCGAAGCATTTTTAAACTTCAGCGGAATTTCGAGAACAATGGAAGAGTTCCGAAGCATTTTTAAACTTCAGGGGAATTCCGAGAACAATGGAAGAGTTCCGAAGCATTTTTAAACATCAGCGGAATTCCGAGAACAATTGAAGAGTTCCGAAGCATTTTTAAATGTCAGCGGAACTCCGAGAACAATGGTAGAGTTCCGAAGCATTTTTAAACGTCAGCGGAATTCCGAGAACAATGGTAGAGTTCCGAAGCACTTTTAAACTTCAGCGGAATTCCGAGAAAAATGGAAGAGTTCCGAAGCATTTTTAAACGTCAGCGGAATTCTGAGAACAATGGAAGAGTTCCGAAGCATTTTTAAACTTCAGTGGAATTCCGAGAACAATGGTAGAGTTCTGAAGCATTTTTAAACGTGAGCAGAATTCCGAGAACAATGAAAGAGTTCCGAAGCATTTTTAAACGTCAGCGGAATTCCGAGAACAATGGAAGAGTTCTGAAGCATTTTTAAACTTCAGCGGAATTTCGAGAACATAGGAAGACTTCCGAAGCATTTTTAAATGTCAGCGGAACTCCGAGAACAATGGTAGAGTTCCGAAGCATTTTTAAACGTCAGCGGAATTCCGAGAACAATGGTAGAGTTCCGAAGCACTTTTAAACTTCAGCGGAATTCCGAGAAAAATGGAAGAGTTCCGAAGCATTTTTAAACGTCAGCGGAATTCCGAGAACAATGGAAGAGTTCCGAAGCACTTTTAAACTTCAGCGGAATTCTGAGAACAATGGAAGAGTACCGAATCATTTTTAAACATCAGCGGAATTCCGAGAAAAAAGGAAGAGTTCCGAAGCATTTTTAAATGTCAGCAGAATTCCGAGAACAATGGAAGAGTCACAAAGGATTTTTTAACGTCAGCGGAATTCCGAGAACAATGGAAGAGTTCCGAAGCATTTTTAAACTTCAGCGGAACTCCGAGAAAAATGGAAGAGTTCCGAAGCATTTTTAAACATCAGCGGAACTCCGAGAAAAATGGAAGAGTTCCGAAGCATTTTTAAACTTCAGCGGAACTTCGAGAACATAGGAAGACTTCCGAAGCATTTTTAAACGTCAGCGGAATTCCGAGAACAATGGTAGAGTTCCGAAGCATTTTTAAACTTCAGCGGAATTCCGAGAAAAATGGAAGAGTTACGAAGCATTTTGAAACGTCAGCGGAATTCCGAGAACAATGAAAGAGTTCCGAAGCATTTTTAAACGTCAGCGGAATTCCGAGAACAATGGAAGAGTTCTGAAGCATTTTTAAACATCAGCGGAATTCCGAGAACAATGGAAGAGTTCCGAAGCATTTTTAAACTTCAGCGGAATTTCGAGAACAATGGAAGAGTTCCGAAGCATTTTTAAACTTCAGGGGAATTCCGAGAACAATGGAAGAATTCCGAAGCATTTTTAAACTGCAGCGGAATTCCGAGAAAAATGGAAGAATTCTGAAGCATTTTTAAACATCAACGGAATTCTGAGAACAATGGAAGAGTTCCGAAGCATTTTTAAACTTCAGTGGAATTCCGAGAACAATGGTAGAGTTCTGAAGCATTTTTAAACGTCAGCAGAATTCCGAGAACAATGAAAGAGTTCCGAAGCATTTTTAAACGTCAGCGGAATTCCGAGAACAATGGAAGAGTTCTGAAGCATTTTTAAACTTCAGCGGAATTTCGAGAACATAGGAAGACTTCCGAAGCATTTTTAAATGTCAGCGGAACTCCGAGAACAATGGTAGAGTTCCGAAGCATTTTTAAACGTCAGCGGAATTCCGAGAACAATGGTAGAGTTCCGAAGCACTTTTAAACTTCAGCGGAATTCCGAGAAAAATGGAAGTTCCGAAGCATTTTTAAACGTCAGCGGAATTCTGAGAACAATGGAAGAGTTCCGAAGCATTTTTAAACTTCAGTGGAATTCCGAGAACAATGGTAGAGTTCTGAAGCATTTTTAAACGTCAGCAGAATTCCGAGAACAATGAAAGAGTTCCGAAGCATTTTTAAACGTCAGTGGAATTCCGAGAACAATGGAAGAGTTCTGAAGCATTTTTAAACTTCAGCGGAATTTCGAGAACATAGGAAGACTTCCGAAGCATTTTTAAATGTCAGCGGAACTCCGAGAACAATGGTAGAGTTCCGAAGCATTTTTAAACGTCAGCGGAATTCCGAGAACAATGGTAGAGTTCCGAAGCACTTTTAAACTTCAGCGGAATTCCGAGAAAAATGGAAGAGTTCCGAAGCATTTTTAAACGTCAGCGGAATTCCGAGAACAATGGAAGAGTTCCGAAGCACTTTTAAACTTCAGCGGAATTCTGAGAACAATGGAAGAGTACCGAATCATTTTTAAACATCAGCGGAATTCCGAGAAAAAAGGAAGAGTTCCGAAGCATTTTTAAATGTCAGCAGAATTCCGAGAACAATGGAAGAGTCACAAAGGATTTTTTAACGTCAGCGGAATTCCGAGAACAATGGAAGAGTTCCGAAGCATTTTTAAACTTCAGCGGAACTCCGAGAAAAATGGAAGAGTTCCGAAGCATTTTTAAACATCAGCAGAACTCCGAGAAAAATGGAAGAGTTCCGAAGCATTTTTAAACTTCAGCGGAACTTCGAGAACATAGGAAGACTTCCGAAGCATTTTTAAACGTCAGCGGAATTCCGAGAACAATGGTAGAGTTCCGAAGCATTTTTAAACTTCAGCGGAATTCCGAGAAAAATGGAAGAGTTACGAAGCATTTTGAAACGTCAGCGGAATTCCGAGAACAATGAAAGAGTTCCGAAGCATTTTTAAACGTCAGTGGAATTCCGAGAACAATGGAAGAGTTCTGAAGCATTTTTAAACATCAGCGGAATTCCGAGAACAATGGAAGAGTTCCGAAGCATTTTTAAACTTCAGCGGAATTTCGAGAACAATGGAAGAGTTCCGAAGCATTTTTAAACTTCAGGGGAATTCCGAGAACAATGGAAGAGTTCCGAAGCATTTTTAAACTGCAGCGGAATTCCGAGAAAAATGGAAGAATTCTGAAGCATTTTTAAACATCAACGGAATTCTGAGAACAATGGAAGAGTTCCGAAGCATTTTTAAACTTCAGTGGAATTCCGAGAACAATGGTAGAGTTCTGAAGCATTTTTAAACGTCAGCAGAATTCCGAGAACAATGAAAGAGTTCCGAAGCATTTTTAAACGTCAGCGGAATTCCGAGAACAATGGAAGAGTTCTGAAGCATTTTTAAACTTCAGCGGAATTTCGAGAACATAGGAAGACTTCCGAAGCATTTTTAAATGTCAGCGGAACTCCGAGAACAATGGTAGAGTTCCGAAGCATTTTTAAACTTCAGCAGAATTCCGAGAAAAATGGAAGAGTTCCGAAGGATTTTTAAACATTAGCGGAATTCTGAGAACAATGGAAGAGTTCCAAAGCATTTTTTGCTTCAGTAGAATTCCGAGAACAATGGAAGAGTTCCGAAGCATTTTTAAACGTCAGCGGAATTCTGAGAACAATAGAAGAGTTCCGAAGCATTTTTAAACGTCAGCGGAATTCCGAGAACAATGGAAGACTTCTGAAGCATTTTTAAACTTCAGCGGAATTCCTAGAACAATGGCAGAGTTCCGATGCATTTTTAAACTTCAGCGGAATTTCTAGAACAATGGAAGTGTTCCGAAGCATTTTAAAACTTCAGCAGAATTCCGAGAACAATGGAACAGTTCCGAAACATTTTTAAATGTCAGCAGAATTCCGAGAATAATGAAAGAGTTGCAAAGCATTTTTAAACTTCAGCAGAATTCCGAGTGCAATGGAAGAGTTCCGAAGCATTTTTAAACTTCAGCGGAACTCCGAGAAAAATGGAAGAGTTCCGAAGCATTTTTAAACATCAGCCGAACTCTGAGAAAAATGGAAGAGTTCCGAAGCATTTTTAAACTTTAGCGGAATTCCGAGAACAATGGAAGAGTTTCAAAGCATTTTTAAATGGCAGCAGAATTCCGAGAACAATGGAAGAGTTCCGAAGCACTTTTAAACTTCAGCGGAATTCCGAGAACAATGGTACAGTTCTGAAGCATTTTTAAACGTCAGCGGAATTCCGAGAACAATGGAAGAGTACCGAATCATTTTTAAACGTCAGCAGAATTCCGAGAACAATGGAAGAGTACCGAATCATTTTTAAACATCAGCGGAATTCTGAGAACAAAGGAAGAGTTCCGAAGCATTTTTAAATGTCAGCAGAATTCCGAGAACAATGGAAGAGTCACACAGGATTTTTTAACGTCAGCGGAATTCCGAGAACAATTTAAGAGTTCCGAACCAATTTTAAATGTCAGCAGAATTCTGAGAACAGTGGAAGAGTTCCGAAGCATTTTTAACTTCAGCAGAATTCTGAGAACAATGGAAGAGTTCCGAAGGATTTTTAAACGTCAGCGGAATTCCGAGAACAATGGTAGAGTTCCGAAGCACTTTTAAACTTCAGCGGAATTCCGAGAAAAATGGAAGAGTTCCGAAGCATTTTTAAACGTCAGCGGAATTCCGAGAACAATGGAAGAGTTCCGAAGCACTTTAAAACTTCAGCGGAATTCTGAGAACAATGGAAGAGTACCGAATCATTTTTAAACATCAGCGGAATTCCGAGAAGAAAGGAAGAGTTCCGAAGCATTTTTAAATGTCAGCAGAATTCCGAGAACAATGGAAGAGTCACAAAGGATTTTTTAACGTCAGCGGAATTCCGAGAACAATGGAAGAGTTCCGAAGCATTTTTAAACTTCAGCGGAACTCCGAGAAAAATGGAAGAGTTCCGAAGCATTTTTAAACATCAGCGGAACTCCGAGAAAAATGGAAGAGTTCCGAAGCATTTTTAAACTTCAGCGGAACTTCGAGAACATAGGAAGACTTCCGAAGCATTTTTAAACGTCAGCGGAATTCCGAGAACAATGGTAGAGTTCCGAAGCATTTTTAAACTTCAGCGGAATTCCGAGAAAAATGGAAGAGTTACGAAGCATTTTGAAACGTCAGCGGAATTCCGAGAACAATGAAAGAGTTCCGAAGCATTTTTAAACGTCAGCGGAATTCCGAGAACAATGGAAGAGTTCTGAAGCATTTTTAAACATCAGCGGAATTCCGAGAACAATGGAAGAGTTCCGAAGCATTTTTAAACTTCAGCGGAATTTCGAGAACAATGGAAGAGTTCCGAAGCATTTTTAAACTTCAGGGGAATTCCGAGAACAATGGAAGAGTTCCGAAGCATTTTTAAACTTCAGGGGAATTCCGAGAACAATGGAAGAATTCCGAAGCATTTTTAAACTGCAGCGGAATTCTGAGAACAATGGAAGTGTTCTGAAGCATTTTTAAACTTCAGCGGAATTTCGAGAACATAGGAAGACTTCCGAAGCATTTTTAAATGTCAGCGGAATTCCGAGAACAATGGTAGAGTTCCGAAGCATTTTTAAACTTCAGCGGAATTCCGAGAAAAATGGAAGAGTTCCGAAGCATTTTTAAACTTCAGCAGAATTCCGAGAAAAATGGAAGAGTTCCGAAGGATTTTTAAACATTAGCGGAATTCTGAGAACAATGGAAGAGTTCCAAAGCATTTTTTGCTTCAGTAGAATTCCGAGAACAATGGAAGAGTTCCGAAGCATTTTTAAACGTCAGCGGAATTCTGAGAACAATAGAAGAGTTCCGAAGCATTTTTAAACGTCAGCGGAATTCCGAGAACAATGGAAGACTTCTGAAGCATTTTTAAACTTCAGCGGAATTCCTAGAACAATGGAAGAGTTCCGATGCATTTTTAAACTTCAGTGGAATTTCTAGAACAATGGAAGTGTTCCGAAGCATTTTAAAACTTCAGCAGAATTCCGAGAACAATGGAAGAGTTCCGAAACATTTTTAAATGTCAGCAGAATTCCGAGAATAATGAAAGAGTTGCAAAGCATTTTTAAACTTCAGCAGAATTCCGAGTGCAATGGAAGAGTTCCGAAGCATTTTTAAACTTCAGCGGAACTCCGAGAAAAATGGAAGAGTTCCGAAGCATTTTTAAACATCAGCGGAACTCTGAGAAAATTAGAAGAGTTCCGAAGCATTTTTAAACTTTAGCGGAATTCCGAGAACAATGGAAGAGTTTCAAAGCATTTTTAAATGGCAGCAGAATTCCGAGAACAATGGAAGAGTTCCGAAGCACTTTTAAACTTCAGCGGAATTCTGAGAACAATGGAAGAGTTCCGAAGCATTTTTAAACATCAGCGTAATTCCGAGAACAATGGTACAGTTCTGAAGCATTTTTAAACGTCAGCGGAATTCTGAGAGCAATGGAAGTGTTCTGAAGCATTTTTAAACTTCAGCGGAATATCGAGAACATAGGAAGACTTCCTAAGCATTTTTAAACGTCAGCGGAATTCCGAGAACAATGGTAGAGTTCCGAATCATTTTTAAACTTCAGCGGAATTCCGAGAAAAATGGAAGAGTTACGAAGCATTTTTAAACGTCAGCGGAATTCTGAGAACAATAGAAGAGTTCCGAAGCATTTTTAAACGTCAGCGGAATTCCGAGAACAATTGAAGACTTCTGAAGCATTTTTAAACTTCAGCGGAATTCCTAGAACAATGGCAGAGTTCCGATGCATTTTTAAACTTCAGCGGAATTTCTAGAACAATGGAAGTGTTCCGAAGCATTTTAAAACTTCAGCAGAATTCCGAGAACAATGGAAGAGTTCCGAAACATTTTTAAATGTCAGCAGAATTCCGAGAATAATGAAAGAGTTGCAAAGCATTTTTAAACTTCAGCAGAATTCCGAGTGCAATGGAAGAGTTCCGAAGCATTTTTAAACTTCAGCGGAACTCCGAGAAAAATGGAAGAGTTCCGAAGCATTTTTAAACTTCAGCGGAACTTCGAGAACAATGGAAGACTTCTGAAGCATTTTTAAACTTCAGCGGAATTCCTAGAACAATGGCAGAGTTCCGATGCATTTTTAAACTTCAGCGGAATTTCTAGAACAATGGAAGTGTTCCGAAGCATTTTAAAACTTCAGCAGAATTCCGAGAACAATGGAACAGTTCCGAAACATTTTTAAATGTCAGCAGAATTCCGAGAATAATGAAAGAGTTGCAAAGCATTTTTAAACTTCAGCAGAATTCCGAGTGCAATGGAAGAGTTCCGAAGCATTTTTAAACTTCAGCGGAACTCCGAGAAAAATGGAAGAGTTCCGAAGCATTTTTAAACTTTAGCGGAATTCCGAGAACAATGGAAGAGTTTCAAAGCATTTTTAAATGGCAGCAGAATTCCGAGAACAATGGAAGAGTTCCGAAGCACTTTTAAACTTCAGCGGAATTCCGAGAACAATGGTACAGTTCTGAAGCATTTTTAAACGTCAGCGGAATTCCGAGAACAATGGAAGAGTACCGAATCATTTTTAAACGTCAGCAGAATTCCGAGAACAATGGAAGAGTACCGAATCATTTTTAAACATCAGCGGAATTCTGAGAACAAAGGAAGAGTTCCGAAGCATTTTTAAATGTCAGCAGAATTCCGAGAACAATGGAAGAGTCACACAGGATTTTTTAACGTCAGCGGAATTCCGAGAACAATTTAAGAGTTCCGAACCAATTTTAAATGTCAGCAGAATTCTGAGAACAGTGGAAGAGTTCCGAAGCATTTTTAACTTCAGCAGAATTCTGAGAACAATGGAAGAGTTCCGAAGGATTTTTAAACGTCAGCGGAATTCCGAGAACAATGGTAGAGTTCCGAAGCACTTTTAAACTTCAGCGGAATTCCGAGAAAAATGGAAGAGTTCCGAAGCATTTTTAAACGTCAGCGGAATTCCGAGAACAATGGAAGAGTTCCGAAGCACTTTAAAACTTCAGCGGAATTCTGAGAACAATGGAAGAGTACCGAATCATTTTTAAACATCAGCGGAATTCCGAGAAAAAAGGAAGAGTTCCGAAGCATTTTTAAATGTCAGCAGAATTCCGAGAACAATGGAAGAGTCACAAAGGATTTTTTAACGTCAGCGGAATTCCGAGAACAATGGAAGAGTTCCGAAGCATTTTTAAACTTCAGCGGAACTCCGAGAAAAATGGAAGAGTTCCGAAGCATTTTTAAACATCAGCGGAACTCCGAGAAAAATGGAAGAGTTCCGAAGCATTTTTAAACTTCAGCGGAACTTCGAGAACATAGGAAGACTTCCGAAGCATTTTTAAACGTCAGCGGAATTCCGAGAACAATGGTAGAGTTCCGAAGCATTTTTAAACTTCAGCGGAATTCCGAGAAAAATGGAAGAGTTACGAAGCATTTTGAAACGTCAGCGGAATTCCGAGAACAATGAAAGAGTTCCGAAGCATTTTTAAACGTCAGCGGAATTCCGAGAACAATGGAAGAGTTCTGAAGCATTTTTAAACATCAGCGGAATTCCGAGAACAATGGAAGAGTTCCGAAGCATTTTTAAACTTCAGCGGAATTTCGAGAACAATGGAAGAGTTCCGAAGCATTTTTAAACTTCAGGGGAATTCCGAAAACAATGGAAGAGTTCCGAAGCATTTTTAAACTGCAGCGGAATTCCGAGAAAAATGGAAGAATTCTGAAGCATTTTTAAACATCAACGGAATTCTGAGAACAATGGAAGAGTTCCGAAGCATTTTTAAACTTCAGTGGAATTCCGAGAACAATGGTAGAGTTCTGAAGCATTTTTAAACGTCAGCAGAATTCCGAGAACAATGAAAGAGTTCCGAAGCATTTTTAAACGTCAGCGGAATTCCGAGAACAATGGAAGAGTTCTGAAGCATTTTTAAACTTCAGCGGAATTTCGAGAACATAGGAAGACTTCCGAAGCATTTTTAAATGTCAGCGGAACTCCGAGAACAATGGTAGAGTTCCGAAGCATTTTTAAACGTCAGCGGAATTCCGAGAACAATGGTAGAGTTCCGAAGCACTTTTAAACTTCAGCGGAATTCCGAGAAAAATGGAAGAGTTCCGAAGCATTTTTAAACGTCAGCGGAATTCTGAGAACAATGGAAGAGTTCCGAAGCATTTTTAAACTTCAGTGGAATTCCGAGAACAATGGTAGAGTTCTGAAGCATTTTTAAACGTCAGCAGAATTCCGAGAACAATGAAAGAGTTCCGAAGCATTTTTAAACGTCAGCGGAATTCCGAGAACAATGGAAGAGTTCTGAAGCATTTTTAAACTTCAGCGGAATTTCGAGAACATAGGAAGACTTCCGAAGCATTTTTAAATGTCAGCGGAACTCCGAGAACAATGGTAGAGTTCCGAAGCATTTTTAAACGTCAGCGGAATTCCGAGAACAATGGTAGAGTTCCGAAGCACTTTTAAACTTCAGCGGAATTCCGAGAAAAATGGAAGAGTTCCGAAGCATTTTTAAACGTCAGCGGAATTCCGAGAACAATGGAAGAGTTCCGAAGCACTTTTAAACTTCAGCGGAATTCTGAGAACAATGGAAGAGTACCGAATCATTTTTAAACATCAGCGGAATTCCGAGAAAAAAGGAAGAGTTCCGAAGCATTTTTAAATGTCAGCAGAATTCCGAGAACAATGGAAGAGTAACAAAGGATTTTTTAACGTCAGCGGAATTCCGAGAACAATGGAAGAGTTCCGAAGCATTTTTAAACTTCAGCGGAACTCCGAGAAAAATGGAAGAGTTCCGAAGCATTTTTAAACATCAGCGGAACTCCGAGAAAAATGGAAGAGTTCCGAAGCATTTTTAAACTTCAGCGGAACTTCGAGAACATAGGAAGACTTCCGAAGCATTTTTAAACGTCAGCGGAATTCCGAGAACAATGGTAGAGTTCCGAAGCATTTTTAAACTTCAGCGGAATTCCGAGAAAAATGGAAGAGTTACGAAGCATTTTGAAACGTCAGCGGAATTCCGAGAACAATGAAAGAGTTCCGAAGCATTTTTAAACGTCAGCGGAATTCCGAGAACAATGGAAGAGTTCTGAAGCATTTTTAAACATCAGCGGAATTCCGAGAACAATGGAAGAGTTCCGAAGCATTTTTAAACTTCAGCGGAATTTCGAGAACAATGGAAGAGTTCCGAAGCATTTTTAAACTTCAGGGGAATTCCGAGAACAATGGAAGAATTCCGAAGCATTTTTAAACTGCAGCGGAATTCTGAGAACAATGGAAGTGTTCTGAAGCATTTTTAAACTTCAGCGGAATTCCGAGAACATAGGAAGACTTCCGAAGCATTTTTAAATGTCAGCGGAATTCCGAGAACAATGGTAGAGTTCCGAAGCATTTTTAAACTTCAGCGGAATTCCGAGAAAAATGGAAGAGTTCCGAAGCATTTTTAAACTTCAGCAGAATTCCGAGAAAAATGGAAGAGTTCCGAAGGATTTTTAAACATTAGCGGAATTCTGAGAACAATGGAAGAGTTCCAAAGCATTTTTTGCTTCAGTAGAATTCCGAGAACAATGGAAGAGTTCCGAAGCATTTTTAAACGTCAGCGGAATTCCGAGAACAATGGAAGAGTTCCGAAGCATTTTTAAACTTCAGCGGAATTTCGAGAACAATGGAAGAGTTCCGAAGCATTTTTAAACTTCAGGGGAATTCCGAGAACAATGGAAGAATTCCGAAGCATTTTTAAACTGCAGCGGAATTCTGAGAACAATGGAAGTGTTCTGAAGCATTTTTAAACTTCAGCGGAATTCCGAGAACATAGGAAGACTTCTGAAGCATTTTTAAACTTCAGCGGAATTCCTAGAACAATGGAAGAGTTCCGATGCATTTTTAAACTTCAGTGGAATTTCTAGAACAATGGAAGTGTTCCGAAGCATTTTAAAACTTCAGCAGAATTCCGAGAACAATGGAAGAGTTCCGAAACATTTTTAAATGTCAGCAGAATTCCGAGAATAATGAAAGAGTTGCAAAGCATTTTTAAACTTCAGCAGAATTCCGAGTGCAATGGAAGAGTTCCGAAGCATTTTTAAACTTCAGCGGAACTCCGAGAAAAATGGAAGAGTTCCGAAGCATTTTTAAACATCAGCGGAACTCTGAGAAAATTAGAAGAGTTCCGAAGCATTTTTAAACTTTAGCGGAATTCCGAGAACAATGGAAGAGTTTCAAAGCATTTTTAAATGGCAGCAGAATTCCGAGAACAATGGAAGAGTTCCGAAGCACTTTTAAACTTCAGCGGAATTCTGAGAACAATGGAAGAGTTCCGAAGCATTTTTAAACATCAGCGTAATTCCGAGAACAATGGTACAGTTCTGAAGCATTTTTAAACGTCAGCGGAATTCTGAGAGCAATGGAAGTGTTCTGAAGCATTTTTAAACTTCAGCGGAATATCGAGAACATAGGAAGACTTCCTAAGCATTTTTAAACGTCAGCGGAATTCCGAGAACAATGGTAGAGTTCCGAATCATTTTTAAACTTCAGCGGAATTCCGAGAAAAATGGAAGAGTTACGAAGCATTTTTAAACGTCAGCGGAATTCTGAGAACAATAGAAGAGTTCCGAAGCATTTTTAAACGTCAGCGGAATTCCGAGAACAATGGAAGACTTCTGAAGCATTTTTAAACTTCAGCGGAATTCCTAGAACAATGGCAGAGTTCCGATGCATTTTTAAACTTCAGCGGAATTTCTAGAACAATGGAAGTGTTCCGAAGCATTTTAAAACTTCAGCAGAATTCCGAGAACAATGGAAGAGTTCCGAAACATTTTTAAATGTCAGCAGAATTCCGAGAATAATGAAAGAGTTGCAAAGCATTTTTAAACTTCAGCAGAATTCCGAGTGCAATGGAAGAGTTCCGAAGCATTTTTAAACTTCAGCGGAACTCCGAGAAAAATGGAAGAGTTCCGAAGCATTTTTAAACTTCAGCGGAACTTCGAGAACATAGGAAGACTTCTGAAGCATTTTTAAACGTCAGCGGAATTCTGAGAAAAATGGAAGAGTACCGAAGCATTTTTAAACATCAGCGGAATTCTGAGAACAATGGAAGTGTTCTGAAGCATTTTTAAACTTCAGCGGAATTTCGAGAACATAGGAAGACTTCCGAAGCATTTTTAAATGTCAGCGGAACTCCGAGAACAATGGTAGAGTTCCGAAGCATTTTTAAACTTCAGCGGAATTCCGAGAAAAATGGAAGAGTTCCGAAGCATTTTTAAACTTCAGCAGAATTCCGAGAAAAATGGAAGAGTTCCGAAGGATTTTTAAACATTAGCGGAATTCTGAGAACAATGGAAGAGTTCCAAAGCATTTTTTGCTTCAGTAGAATTCCGAGAACAATGGAAGAGTTCCGAAGCATTTTTAAACGTCAGCGGAATTCTGAGAACAATAGAAGAGTTCCGAAGCATTTTTAAACGTCAGCGGAATTCCGAGAACAATGGTAGAGTTCCGAAGCATTTTTAAACTTCAGCGGAATTCCGAGAAAAATGGAAGAGTTACGAAGCATTTTGAAACGTCAGCGGAATTCCGAGAACAATGAAAGAGTTCCGAAGCATTTTTAAACGTCAGCGGAATTCCGAGAACAATGGAAGAGTTCTGAAGCATTTTTAAACATCAGCGGAATTCCGAGAACAATGGAAGAGTTCCGAAGCATTTTTAAACTTCAGCGGAATTTCGAGAACAATGGAAGAGTTCCGAAGCATTTTTAAACTTCAGGGGAATTCCGAGAACAATGGAAGAATTCCGAAGCATTTTTAAACTGCAGCGGAATTCTGAGAACAATGGAAGTGTTCTGAAGCATTTTTAAACTTCAGCGGAATTTCGAGAACATAGGAAGACTTCCGAAGCATTTTTAAATGTCAGCGGAATTCCGAGAACAATGGTAGAGTTCCGAAGCATTTTTAAACTTCAGCGGAATTCCGAGAAAAATGGAAGAGTTCCGAAGCATTTTTAAACTTCAGCAGAATTCCGAGAAAAATGGAAGAGTTCCGAAGGATTTTTAAACATTAGCGGAATTCTGAGAACAATGGAAGAGTTCCAAAGCATTTTTTGCTTCAGTAGAATTCCGAGAACAATGGAAGAGTTCCGAAGCATTTTTAAACGTCAGCGGAATTCTGAGAACAATAGAAGAGTTCCGAAGCATTTTTAAACGTCAGCGGAATTCCGAGAACAATGGAAGACTTCTGAAGCATTTTTAAACTTCAGCGGAATTCCTAGAACAATGGAAGAGTTCCGATGCATTTTTAAACTTCAGTGGAATTTCTAGAACAATGGAAGTGTTCCGAAGCATTTTAAAACTTCAGCAGAATTCCGAGAACAATGGAAGAGTTCCGAAACATTTTTAAATGTCAGCAGAATTCCGAGAATAATGAAAGAGTTGCAAAGCATTTTTAAACTTCAGCAGAATTCCGAGTGCAATGGAAGAGTTCCGAAGCATTTTTAAACTTCAGCGGAACTCCGAGAAAAATGGAAGAGTTCCGAAGCATTTTTAAACATCAGCGGAACTCTGAGAAAATTAGAAGAGTTCCGAAGCATTTTTAAACTTTAGCGGAATTCCGAGAACAATGGAAGAGTTTCAAAGCATTTTTAAATGGCAGCAGAATTCCGAGAACAATGGAAGAGTTCCGAAGCACTTTTAAACTTCAGCGGAATTCTGAGAACAATGGAAGAGTTCCGAAGCATTTTTAAACATCAGCGTAATTCCGAGAACAATGGTACAGTTCTGAAGCATTTTTAAACGTCAGCGGAATTCTGAGAGCAATGGAAGTGTTCTGAAGCATTTTTAAACTTCAGCGGAATATCGAGAACATAGGAAGACTTCCTAAGCATTTTTAAACGTCAGCGGAATTCCGAGAACAATGGTAGAGTTCCGAATCATTTTTAAACTTCAGCGGAATTCCGAGAAAAATGGAAGAGTTACGAAGCATTTTTAAACGTCAGCGGAATTCTGAGAACAATAGAAGAGTTCCGAAGCATTTTTAAACGTCAGCGGAATTCCGAGAACAATGGAAGACTTCTGAAGCATTTTTAAACTTCAGCGGAATTCCTAGAACAATGGCAGAGTTCCGATGCATTTTTAAACTTCAGCGGAATTTCTAGAACAATGGAAGTGTTCCGAAGCATTTTAAAACTTCAGCAGAATTCCGAGAACAATGGAAGAGTTCCGAAACATTTTTAAATGTCAGCAGAATTCCGAGAATAATGAAAGAGTTGCAAAGCATTTTTAAACTTCAGCAGAATTCCGAGTGCAATGGAAGAGTTCCGAAGCATTTTTAAACTTCAGCGGAACTCCGAGAAAAATGGAAGAGTTCCGAAGCATTTTTAAACTTCAGCGGAACTTCGAGAACATAGGAAGACTTCTGAAGCATTTTTAAACGTCAGCGGAATTCTGAGAAAAATGGAAGAGTACCGAAGCATTTTTAAACATCAGCGGAATTCTGAGAACAATGGAAGTGTTCTGAAGCATTTTTAAACTTCAGCGGAATTTCGAGAACATAGGAAGACTTCCGAAGCATTTTTAAATGTCAGCGGAACTCCGAGAACAATGGTAGAGTTCCGAAGCATTTTTAAACTTCAGCGGAATTCCGAGAAAAATGGAAGAGTTCCGAAGCATTTTTAAACTTCAGCAGAATTCCGAGAAAAATGGAAGAGTTCCGAAGGATTTTTAAACATTAGCGGAATTCTGAGAACAATGGAAGAGTTCCAAAGCATTTTTTGCTTCAGTAGAATTCCGAGAACAATGGAAGAGTTCCGAAGCATTTTTAAACGTCAGCGGAATTCTGAGAACAATAGAAGAGTTCCGAAGCATTTTTAAACGTCAGCGGAATTCCGAGAACAATGGAAGACTTCTGAAGCATTTTTAAACTTCAGCGGAATTCCTAGAACAATGGAAGAGTTCCGATGCATTTTTAAACTTCAGCGGAATTTCTAGAACAATGGAAGTGTTCCGAAGCATTTTTAAACTTCAGCAGAATTCCGAGAACAATGGAAGAGTTCCGAAACATTTTTAAATGTCAGCAGAATTCCGAGAATAATGAAAGAGTTGCAAAGCATTTTTAAACTTCAGCAGAATTCCGAGTGCAATGGAAGAGTTCCGAAGCATTTTTAAACTTCAGCGGAACTCCGAGAAAAATGGAAGAGTTCCGAAGCATTTTTAAACTTCAGCGGAACTTCGAGAACATAGGAAGACTTCTGAAGCATTTTTAAACGTCAGCGGAATTCTGAGAAAAATGGAAGAGTAACGAAGCATTTTTAAACATCAGCGGAATTCTGAGAACAATGGAAGTGTTCTGAAGCATTTTTAAACTTCAGCGGAATTTCGAGAACATAGGAAGACTTCCGAAGCATTTTTAAATGTCAGCGGAATTCCGAGAACAATGGTAGAGTTCCGAAGCATTTTTAAACTTCAGCAGAATTCCGAGAAAAATGGAAGAGTTCCGAAGGATTTTTAAACATTAGCGGAATTCTGAGAACAATGGAAGAGTTCCAAAGCATTTTTTGCTTCAGTAGAATTCCGAGAACAATGGAAGAGTTCCGAAGCATTTTTAAACGTCAGCGGAATTCTGAGAACAATAGAAGAGTTCCGAAGCATTTTTAAACGTCAGCGGAATTCCGAGAACAATGGAAGACTTCTGAAGCATTTTTAAACTTCAGCGGAATTCCTAGAACAATGGAAGAGTTCCGATGCATTTTTAAACTTCAGTGGAATTTCTAGAACAATGGAAGTGTTCCGAAGCATTTTAAAACTTCAGCAGAATTCCGAGAACAATGGAAGAGTTCCGAAACATTTTTAAATGTCAGCAGAATTCCGAGAATAATGAAAGAGTTGCAAAGCATTTTTAAACTTCAGCAGAATTCCGAGTGCAATGGAAGAGTTCCGAAGCATTTTTAAACTTCAGCGGAACTCCGAGAAAAATGGAAGAGTTCCGAAGCATTTTTAAACATCAGCGGAACTCTGAGAAAAATAGAAGAGTTCCGAAGCATTTTTAAACTTTATCGGAATTCCGAGAACAATGGAAGAGTTTCAAAGCATTTTTAAATGGCAGCAGAATTCCGAGAACAATGGAAGAGTTCCGAAGCACTTTTAAACTTCAGCGGAATTCTGAGAACAATGGAAGAGTTCCGAAGCATTTTTAAACATCAGCGTAATTCCGAGAACAATGGTACAGTTCTGAAGCATTTTTAAACGTCAGCGGAATTCTGAGAGCAATGGAAGTGTTCTGAAGCATTTTTAAACTTCAGCGGAATATCGAGAACATAGGAAGACTTCCTAAGCATTTTTAAACGTCAGCGGAATTCCGAGAACAATGGTAGAGTTCCGAATCATTTTTAAACTTCAGCGGAATTCCGAGAAAAATGGAAGAGTTACGAAGCATTTTTAAACGTCAGCGGAATTCCGAGAAAAAAGGAAGAGTTCCGAAGCATTTTTAAATGTCAGCAGAATTCCGAGAACAATGGGAGAGTCACAAAGGATTTTTTAACGTCAGCGGAATTCCGAGAACAATGGAAGAGTTCCGAAGCATTTTTAAACTTCAGCGGAACTCCGAGAAAAATGGAAGAGTTCCGAAGCATTTTTAAACATCAGCGGAACTCCGAGAAAAATGGAAGAGTTCCGAAGCATTTTTAAACTTCAGCGGAACTTCGAGAACATAGGAAGACTTCCGAAGCATTTTTAAACGTCAGCGGAATTCCTAGAACAATGGAAGAGTTCCGATGCATTTTTAAACTTCAGTGGAATTTCAAGAACAATGGAAGTGTTCCGAAGCATTTTAAAACTTCAGCAGGATTCCGAGAACAATGGAAGAGTTCCGAAACCTTTTTAAATGTCAGCAGAATTCCGAGAATAATGAAAGAGTTGCAAAGCATTTTTAAACTTCAGCAGAATTCCGAGTGCAATGGAAGAGTTCCGAAGCATTTTTAAACTTCAGCGGAACTCCGAGAAAAATGGAAGAGTTCTGAAGCATTTTTAAACATCAGCGGAACTCTGAGAAAAATAGAAGAGTTCCGAAGCATTTTTAAACTTTAGCGGAATTCCGAGAACAATGGAAGAGTTTCAAAGCATTTTTAAATGGCAGCAGAATTCCGAGAACAATGGAAGAGTTCCGAAGCACTTTTAAACTTCAGCGGAATTCTGAGAACAATGGAAGAGTTCCGAAGCATTTTTAAACATCAGCGTAATTCCGAGAACAATGGTACAGTTCTGAAGCATTTTTAAACGTCAGTGGAATTCCGAGAACAATGGAAGAGTACCGAATCATTTTTAAACATCAGCGGAATTCCGAGAAAAAAGGAAGAGTTCCGAAGCATTTTTAAATGTCAGCAGAATTCCGAGAACAATGGAAGAGTCACAAAGGATTTTTTAACGTCAGCGGAATTCCGAGAACAATGGAAGAGTTCCGAAGCATTTTTAAACTTCAGCGGAACTCCGAGAAAAATGGAAGAGTTCCGAAGCATTTTTAAACATCAGCGGAACTCCGAGAAAAATGGAAGAGTTCCGAAGCATTTTTAAACTTCAGCGGAACTTCGAGAACATAGGAAGACTTCCGAAGCATTTTTAAACGTCAGCGGAATTCCGAGAACAATGGTAGAGTTCCGAAGCATTTTTAAACGTCAGCGGAATTCCGAGAACAATGGAAGAGTTCTGAAGCATTTTTAAACATCAGCGGAATTCCGAGAACAATGGAAGAGTTCCGAAGCATTTTTAAACTTCAGCGGAATTTCGAGAACAATGGAAGAGTTCCGAAGCATTTTTAAACTTCAGGGGAATTCCGAGAACAATGGAAGAGTTCCGAAGCATTTTTAAACTTCAGCGGAATTCCGAGAAAAATGGAAGAATTCTGAAGCATTTTTAAACATCAACGGAATTCTGAGAACAATGGAAAAGTTCCGAAGCATTTTTAAACTTCAGTGGAAATCCGAGAACAATGGTAGAGTTCTGAAGCATTTTTAAACGTCAGCAGAATTCCGAGAACAATGAAAGAGTTCCGAAGCATTTTTAAACGTCAGCGGAATTCCGAGAACAATGGAAGAGTTCTGAAGCATTTTTAAACTTCAGCGGAATTTCGAGAACATAGGAAGACTTCCGAAGCATTTTTAAATGTCAGCGGAACTCCGAGAACAATGGTAGAGTTCCGAAGCATTTTTAAACTTCAGCAGAATTCCGAGAAAAATGGAAGAGTTCCGAAGGATTTTTAAACATTAGCGGAATTCTGAGAACAATGGAAGAGTTCCAAAGCATTTTTTGCTTCAGTAGAATTCCGAGAACAATGGAAGAGTTCCGAAGCATTTTTAAACGTCAGCGGAATTCTGAGAACAATAGAAGAGTTCCGAAGCATTTTTAAACGTCAGCGGAATTCCGAGAACAATGGAAGACTTCTGAAGCATTTTTAAACTTCAGCGGAATTCCTAGAACAATGGCAGAGTTCCGATGCATTTTTAAACTTCAGCGGAATTTCTAGAACAATGGAAGTGTTCCGAAGCATTTTAAAACTTCAGCAGAATTCCGAGAACAATGGAAGAGTTCCGAAACATTTTTAAATGTCAGCAGAATTCCGAGAATAATGAAAGAGTTGCAAAGCATTTTTAAACTTCAGCAGAATTCCGAGTGCAATGGAAGAGTTCCGAAGCATTTTTAAACTTCAGCGGAACTCCGAGAAAAATGGAAGAGTTCCGAAGCATTTTTAAACTTCAGCGGAACTTCGAAAACATAGGAAGACTTCTGAAGCATTTTTAAACGTCAGCAGAATTCTGAGAACAATGGAAGTGTTCTGAAGCATTTTTAAACTTCAGCGGAATTTCGAGAACATAGGAAGACTTCCGAAGCATTTTTAAATGTCAGCGGAATTCCGAGAACAATGGTAGAGTTCCGAAGCATTTTTAAACTTCAGCGGAATTCCGAGAAAAATGGAAGAGTTCCGAAGCATTTTTAAACTTCAGCAGAATTCCGAGAAAAATGGAAGAGTTCCGAAGGATTTTTAAACATTAGCGGAATTCTGAGAACAATGGAAGAGTTCCAAAGCATTTTTTGCTTCAGTAGAATTCCGAGAACAATGGAAGAGTTCCGAAGCATTTTTAAACGTCAGCGGAATTCTGAGAACAATAGAAGAGTTCCGAAGCATTTTTAAACGTCAGCGGAATTCCGAGAACAATGGAAGACTTCTGAAGCATTTTTAAACTTCAGCGGAATTCCTAGAACAATGGAAGAGTTCCGATGCATTTTTAAACTTCAGTGGAATTTCTAGAACAATGGAAGTGTTCCGAAGCATTTTAAAACTTCAGCAGAATTCCGAGAACAATGGAAGAGTTCCGAAACATTTTTAAATGTCAGCAGAATTCCGAGAATAATGAAAGAGTTGCAAAGCATTTTTAAACTTCAGCAGAATTCCGAGTGCAATGGAAGAGTTCCGAAGCATTTTTAAACTTCAGCGGAACTCCGAGAAAAATGGAAGAGTTCCGAAGCATTTTTAAACATCAGCGGAACTCTGAGAAAATTAGAAGAGTTCCGAAGCATTTTTAAACTTTAGCGGAATTCCGAGAACAATGGAAGAGTTTCAAAGCATTTTTAAATGGCAGCAGAATTCCGAGAACAATGGAAGAGTTCCGAAGCACTTTTAAACTTCAGCGGAATTCTGAGAACAATGGAAGAGTTCCGAAGCATTTTTAAACATCAGCGTAATTCCGAGAACAATGGTACAGTTCTGAAGCATTTTTAAACGTCAGCGGAATTCTGAGAGCAATGGAAGTGTTCTGAAGCATTTTTAAACTTCAGCGGAATATCGAGAACATAGGAAGACTTCCTAAGCATTTTTAAACGTCAGCGGAATTCCGAGAACAATGGTAGAGTTCCGAATCATTTTTAAACTTCAGCGGAATTCCGAGAAAAATGGAAGAGTTACGAAGCATTTTTAAACGTCAGCGGAATTCTGAGAACAATAGAAGAGTTCCGAAGCATTTTTAAACGTCAGCGGAATTCCGAGAACAATGGAAGACTTCTGAAGCATTTTTAAACTTCAGCGGAATTCCTAGAACAATGGCAGAGTTCCGATGCATTTTTAAACTTCAGCGGAATTTCTAGAACAATGGAAGTGTTCCGAAGCATTTTAAAACTTCAGCAGAATTCCGAGAACAATGGAAGAGTTCCGAAACATTTTTAAATGTCAGCAGAATTCCGAGAATAATGAAAGAGTTGCAAAGCATTTTTAAACTTCAGCAGAATTCCGAGTGCAATGGAAGACTTCCGAAGCATTTTTAAACTTCAGCGGAACTCCGAGAAAAATGGAAGAGTTCCGAAGCATTTTTAAACTTCAGCGGAACTTCGAGAACATAGGAAGACTTCTGAAGCATTTTTAAACGTCAGCGGAATTCTGAGAAAAATGGAAGAGTACCGAAGCATTTTTAAACATCAGCGGAATTCTGAGAACAATGGAAGTGTTCTGAAGCATTTTTAAACTTCAGCGGAATTTCGAGAACATAGGAAGACTTCCGAAGCATTTTTAAATGTCAGCGGAACTCCGAGAACAATGGTAGAGTTCCGAAGCATTTTTAAACGTCAGCGGAATTCCGAGAACAATGGAAGACTTCTGAAGCATTTTTAAACTTCAGCGGAATTCCTAGAACAATGGAAGAGTTCCGATGCATTTTTAAACTTCAGCGGAATTTCTAGAACAATGGAAGTGTTCCGAAGCATTTTTAAACTTCAGCAGAATTCCGAGAACAATGGAAGAGTTCCGAAACATTTTTAAATGTCAGCAGAATTCCGAGAATAATGAAAGAGTTGCAAAGCATTTTTAAACTTCAGCAGAATTCCGAGTGCAATGGAAGAGTTCCGAAGCATTTTTAAACTTCAGCGGAACTCCGAGAAAAATGGAAGAGTTCCGAAGCATTTTTAAACTTCAGCGGAACTTCGAGAACATAGGAAGACTTCTGAAGCATTTTTAAACGTCAGCGGAATTCTGAGAAAAATGGAAGAGTACCGAAGCATTTTTAAACATCAGCGGAATTCTGAGAACAATGGAAGTGTTCTGAAGCATTTTTAAACTTCAGCGGAATTTCGAGAACATAGGAAGACTTCCGAAGAATTTTTAAATGTCAGCGGAATTCCGAGAACAATGGTAGAGTTCCGAAGCATTTTTAAACTTCAGCAGAATTCCGAGAAAAATGGAAGAGTTCCGAAGGATTTTTAAACATTAGCGGAATTCTGAGAACAATGGAAGAGTTCCAAAGCATTTTTTGCTTCAGTAGAATTCCGAGAACAATGGAAGAGTTCCGAAGCATTTTTAAACGTCAGCGGAATTCTGAGAACAATAGAAGAGTTCCGAAGCATTTTTAAACGTCAGCGGAATTCCGAGAACAATGGAAGACTTCTGAAGCATTTTTAAACTTCAGCGGAATTCCTAGAACAATGGAAGAGTTCCGATGCATTTTTAAACTTCAGTGGAATTTCTAGAACAATGGAAGTGTTCCGAAGCATTTTAAAACTTCAGCAGAATTCCGAGAACAATGGAAGAGTTCCGAAACATTTTTAAATGTCAGCAGAATTCCGAGAATAATGAAAGAGTTGCAAAGCATTTTTAAACTTCAGCAGAATTCCGAGTGCAATGGAAGAGTTCCGAAGCATTTTTAAACTTCAGCGGAACTCCGAGAAAAATGGAAGAGTTCCGAAGCATTTTTAAACATCAGCGGAACTCTGAGAAAAATAGAAGAGTTCCGAAGCATTTTTAAACTTTAGCGGAATTCCGAGAACAATGGAAGAGTTTCAAAGCATTTTTAAATGGCAGCAGAATTCCGAGAACAATGGAAGAGTTCCGAAGCACTTTTAAACTTCAGCGGAATTCTGAGAACAATGGAAGAGTTCCGAAGCATTTTTAAACATCAGCGTAATTCCGAGAACAATGGTACAGTTCTGAAGCATTTTTAAACGTCAGCGGAATTCTGAGAGCAATGGAAGTGTTCTGAAGCATTTTTAAACTTCAGCGGAATTCCGAGAACAATGGTAGAGTTCCAAATCATTTTTAAACTTCAGCGGAATTCCGAGAAAAATGGAAGAGTTCTGAAGCATTTTTAAACATCAGCGGAACTCTGAGAAAAATGGAAGAGTTCCGAAGCATTTTTAAACTTTAGAGGAATTCCGAGAACAATGGAAGAGTTTCAAAGCATTTTTAAATGGCAGCAGAATTCCGAGAACAATGGAAGAGTTCCGAAGCACTTTTAAACTTCAGCGGAATTCTGAGAACAATGGAAGAGTTCCGAAGCATTTTTAAACATCAGCGTAATTCCGAGAACAATGGTACAGTTCTGAAGCATTTCTAAACGTCAGTGGAATTCCGAGAACAATGGAAGAGTACCGAATCATTTTTAAACATCAGCGGAATTCCGAGAAAAAAGGAAGAGTTCCGAAGCATTTTTAAATGTCAGCAGAATTCCGAGAACAATGGAAGAGTCACAAAGGATTTTTTAACGTCAGCGGAATTCCGAGAACAATGGAAGAGTTCCGAAGCATTTTTAAACTTCAGCGGAACTCCGAGAAAAATGGAAGAGTTCCGAAGCATTTTTAAACATCAGCGGAACTCCGAGAAAAATGGAAGAGTTCCGAAGCATTTTTAAACTTCAGTGGAACTTCGAGAACATAGGAAGACTTCCGAAGCATTTTTAAATGTCAGCGGAATTCCTAGAACAATGGAAGAGTTCCGATGCATTTTTAAACTTCAGTGGAATTTCAAGAACAATGGAAGTGTTCCGAAGCATTTTAAAACTTCAGCAGGATTCCGAGAACAATGGAAGAGTTCCGAAACCTTTTTAAATGTCAGCAGAATTCCGAGAATAATGAAAGAGTTGCAAAGCATTTTTAAACTTCAGCAGAATTCCGAGTGCAATGGAAGAGTTCCGAAGCATTTTTAAACTTCAGCGGAACTCCGAGAAAAATGGAAGAGTTCTGAAGCATTTTTAAACATCAGCGGAACTCTGAGAAAAATAGAAGAGTTCCGAAGCATTTTTAAACTTTAGCGGAATTCCGAGAACAATGGAAGAGTTTCAAAGCATTTTTAAATGGCAGCAGAATTCCGAGAACAATGGAAGAGTTCCGAAGCACTTTTAAACTTCAGCGGAATTCTGAGAACAATGGAAGAGTTCCGAAGCATTTTTAAACATCAGCGTAATTCCGAGAACAATGGTACAGTTCTGAAGCATTTTTAAACGTCAGTGGAATTCCGAGAACAATGGAAGAGTACCGAATCATTTTTAAACATCAGCGGAATTCCGAGAAAAAAGGAAGAGTTCCGAAGCATTTTTAAATGTCAGCAGAATTCCGAGAACAATGGAAGAGTCACAAAGGATTTTTTAACGTCAGCGGAATTCCGAGAACAATGGAAGAGTTCCGAAGCATTTTTAAACTTCAGCGGAACTCCGAGAAAAATGGAAGAGTTCCGAAGCATTTTTAAACATCAGCGGAACTCCGAGAAAAATGGAAGAGTTCCGAAGCATTTTTAAACTTCAGCGGAACTTCGAGAACATAGGAAGACTTCCGAAGCATTTTTAAACGTCAGCGGAATTCCGAGAACAATGGTAGAGTTCCGAAGCATTTTTAAACGTCAGCGGAATTCCGAGAACAATGGAAGAGTTCTGAAGCATTTTTAAACATCAGCGGAATTCCGAGAACAATGGAAGAGTTCCGAAGCATTTTTAAACTTCAGCGGAATTTCGAGAACATAGGAAGACTTCCGAAGCATTTTTAAATGTCAGCGGAATTCCGAGAACAATGAAAGAGTTGCAAAGCATTTTTAAACTTCAGCAGAATTCCGAGTGCAATGGAAGAGTTCCGAAGCATTTTTAAACTTCAGCGGAACTCCGAGAAAAATGGAAGAGTTCCGAAGCATTTTTAAACTTCAGCGGAACTTCGAAAACATAGGAAGACTTCTGAAGCATTTTTAAACGTCAGCAGAATTCTGAGAACAATGGAAGTGTTCTGAAGCATTTTTAAACTTCAGCGGAATTTCGAGAACATAGGAAGACTTCCGAAGCATTTTTAAATGTCAGCGGAATTCCGAGAACAATGGTAGAGTTCCGAAGCATTTTTAAACTTCAGCGGAATTCCGAGAAAAATGGAAGAGTTCCGAAGCATTTTTAAACTTCAGCAGAATTCCGAGAAAAATGGAAGAGTTCCGAAGGATTTTTAAACATTAGCGGAATTCTGAGAACAATGGAAGAGTTCCAAAGCATTTTTTGCTTCAGTAGAATTCCGAGAACAATGGAAGAGTTCCGAAGCATTTTTAAACGTCAGCGGAATTCTGAGAACAATAGAAGAGTTCCGAAGCATTTTTAAACGTCAGCGGAATTCCGAGAACAATGGAAGACTTCTGAAGCATTTTTAAACTTCAGCGGAATTCCTAGAACAATGGAAGAGTTCCGATGCATTTTTAAACTTCAGTGGAATTTCTAGAACAAAGGAAGTGTTCCGAAGCATTTTAAAACTTCAGCAGAATTCCGAGAACAATGGAAGAGTTCCGAAACATTTTTAAATGTCAGCAGAATTCCGAGAATAATGAAAGAGTTGCAAAGGATTTTTTAACGTCAGCGGAATTCCGAGAACAATGGAAGAGTTCCGAAGCATTTTTAAACTTCAGCGGAACTCCGAGAAAAATGGAAGAGTTCCGAAGCATTTTTAAACATCAGCGGAACTCCGAGAAAAATGGAAGAGTTCCGAAGCATTTTTAAACTTCAGCGGAACTTCGAGAACATAGGAAGACTTCCGAAGCATTTTTAAACGTCAGCGGAATTCCGAGAACAATGGTAGAGTTCCGAAGCATTTTTAAACTTCAGCGGAATTCCGAGAAAAATGGAAGAGTTACGAAGCATTTTGAAACGTCAGCGGAATTCCGAGAACAATGAAAGAGTTCCGAAGCATTTTTAAACGTCAGCGGAATTCCGAGAACAATGGAAGAGTTCTGAAGCATTTTTAAACATCAGCGGAATTCCGAGAACAATGGAAGAGTTCCGAAGCATTTTTAAACTTCAGCGGAATTTCGAGAACAATGGAAGAGTTCCGAAGCATTTTTAAACTTCAGGGGAATTCCGAGAACAATGGAAGAGTTCCGAAGCATTTTTAAACTTCAGCGGAATTCCGAGAAAAATGGAAGAATTCTGAAGCATTTTTAAACATCAACGGAATTCTGAGAACAATGGAAGAGTTCCGAAGCATTTTTAAACTTCAGTGGAATTCCGAGAACAATGGAAGAGTTCTGAAGCATTTTTAAACTTCAGCGGAATTTCGAGAACATAGGAAGACTTCCGAAGCATTTTTAAATGTCAGCGGAACTCCGAGAACAATGGAAGAGTTCCGAAGCATTTTTAAACGCCAGCGGAATTCTGAGAACAATAGAAGAGTTCCGAAGCATTTTTAAACGTCAGTGGAATTCCGAGAACAATGGAAGACTTCTGAAGCATTTTTAAACTTCAGCGGAATTCCTAGAACAATGGCAGAGTTCCGATGCATTTTTAAACTTCAGCGGAATTTCTAGAACAATGGAAGTGTTCCGAAGCATTTTAAAACTTCAGCAGAATTCCGAGAACAATGGAAGAGTTCCGAAACATTTTTAAATGTCAGCAGAATTCCGAGAATAATGAAAGAGTTGCAAAGCATTTTTAAACTTCAGCAGAATTCCGAGTGCAATGGAAGAGTTCCGAAGCATTTTTAAACTTCAGCGGAATTCCGAGAAAAATGGAAGAGTTACGAAGCATTTTTAAACATCAGCGGAACTCTGAGAAAAATAGAAGAGTTCCGAAGCATTTTTAAACTTTAGCGGAATTCCGAGAACAATGGAAGAGTTTCAAAGCATTTTTAAATGGTAGCAGAATTCCGAGAACAATGGAAGAGTTCCGAAGCACTTTTAAACTTCAGCGGAATTCTGAGAACAATGGAAGAGTTCCGAAGCATTTTTAAACATCAGCGTAATTCCGAGAACAATGGTACAGTTCTGAAGCATTTTTAAACGTCAGCGGAATTCCGAGAACAATGGAAGAGTACCGAATCATTTTTAAACATCAGCGGAATTCCGAGAAAAAAGGAAGAGTTCCGAAGCATTTTTAAATGTCAGCAGAATTCCGAGAACAATGGAAGAGTCACAAAGGATTTTTTAACGTCAGCGGAATTCCGAGAACAATGGAAGAGTTCCGAAGCATTTTTAAACTTCAGCGGAACTCCGAGAAAAATGGAAGAGTTCCGAAGCATTTTTAAACATCAGCGGAACTCCGAGAAAAATGGAAGAGTTCCGAAGCATTTTTAAACTTCAGCGGAACTTCGAGAACATAGGAAGACTTCCGAAGCATTTTTAAATGTCAGCGGAACTCCGAGAACAATGGTAGAGTTCCGAAGCATTTTTAAACTTCAGCGGAATTCCGAGAAAAATGGAAGAGTTCCGAAGCATTTTTAAACTTCAGCAGAATTCCGAGAAAAATGGAAGAGTTCCGAAGGATTTTTAAACATTAGCGGAATTCTGAGAACAATGGAAGAGTTCCAAAGCATTTTTTGCTTCAGTAGAATTCCGAGAACAATGGAAGAGTTCCGAAGCATTTTTAAACGTCAGCGGAATTCTGAGAACAATAGAAGAGTTCCGAAGCATTTTTAAACGTCAGCGGAATTCCGAGAACAATGGAAGACTTCTGAAGCATTTTTAAACTTCAGCGGAATTCCTAGAACAATGGCAGAGTTCCGATGCATTTTTAAACTTCAGCGGAATTTCTAGAACAATGGAAGTGTTCCGAAGCATTTTAAAACTTCAGCAGAATTCCGAGAACAATGGAAGAGTTCCGAAACATTTTTAAATGTCAGCAGAATTCCGAGAATAATGAAAGAGTTGCAAAGCATTTTTAAACTTCAGCAGAATTCCGAGTGCAATGGAAGAGTTCCGAAGCATTTTTAAACTTCAGCGGAACTCCGAGAAAAATGGAAGAGTTCCGAAGCATTTTTAAACATCAGCGGAACTCTGAGAAAAATAGAAGAGTTCCGAAGCATTTTTAAACTTTAGCGGAATTCCGAGAACAATGGAAGAGTTTCAAAGCATTTTTAAATGGCAGCAGAATTCCGAGAACAATGGAAGAGTTCCGAAGCACTTTTAAACTTCAGCG